>NC_138377.1:38063337-38145943 GCF_054177405.1 Leptonychotes weddellii
GACCTCAGCTGCAGCAACTTCTTCCTAGAAACATCGCCAAAGGCAAAGGAAGCAAGGGCAAAAATGAACTATTGGGATTTCATCAAGATAAAAAGCTTTTGCACAGCAAAAGAAACAGTCAACAAAACCAAAAGACAACCGACAGAATGGGAGAAGATATTTGCAAATGACATATCAGATAAAGGGCTAGTATCCAAAATCTATAAAGAACTTATCATACTCAACACCCAAAGAACAAAGAATCCAATCAAGAAATGGGCAGAAGACATGAATCATGAGCTTTTTAAAAATACTTCCCCACATGAATCCCATGGTCCGGTTTAGGAACCAACAGAGGCCTTATAAACTGTAATTTGACAGACCGCTGTGGTATTTTTGTATCTTTCCTTTGGACATATTATCATCTCAGTACGATAAGGAGTAGATACACTTTCCTGGGATTTATGGCTTCTATATTAATATGAGAGGAAGAGAGTGTTAATGAGAGTATCATGACTAGACTCTAGGAACTCGGAACAGAGGGGCCATTCTGTTACATTCTGGCTCACCCATTATTAATTGGCATCTACTTGTGGTGTCCCTATCTAGGGTTGGCTGAAAGTCTGGGGGGAAAATGTTACAAAGAAACCTAGACATGGGTTAGCCTGGTGGTGGGTATTGAGGAGGGCACATTCTGCATGGAGCACTGGGTGTTATGCACAAACAATGAATCATGGAACACTTCATCTAAAATTAATGATGTAATGTATGGGGATTAACATAAGAATAAAAAAAAATAAAAAATAATAAAAAATTAAAAAAAAAGAAACCTAGACATTCATTACCTTACCTCCGCTTCAAGTAGAGTTTTTTTCCAAAAAGAACTTAAATAAATCCATTAATTAATTATTAATCACTAATTGATCACTAATTTAGGTAAGTATTCCCTTTTAAAAATTTAGTGAACAAATATTTACTGAGCATTTACAGGGTCCAGAGTTCTGTACTTGTCAAAGGGCCAGTGGTTTTAGGAACTTTCTAAATGTTCTCTGCCTTGTTCATTAGCCATGGGCAGGGAGAAAGCAGAATATACATCTGATCGACAAATTCATTTTAGAAGAAATTAATCTGAATGTGTGTGGAAGGATGCAAATTCCCATTTTGAACTAAATCCATTCTTTCCCACCTTACTAAGAACTGTTCTGTGTGTATTTTTATTTCTCTCTGATCATTTCTTTGATCATTTTAAGCATCACTAATGCCCGAGCAGACTACAATGGGGGACAATTGGCAGGTGGAGAAAACTGATGATGGTAGAAGCGAAATGTAATTTCTTCCACTATAATTCTCTACAAGCTGTGTAAACTCTCCTCAGTTAAACAAACATTTTTAAAGACAAAGATTTTACATTTTCAACCAAACACTGCTGGTAACAACTGCTCACTTTCACTCTTTTGGAGCCTTCCCAAACAGCCAGGAGATTTGCATTTTCCTTAATAGTCTCAGCAGTATGCTTCCTTCCAAAAAGAGAGAGAAAATGAAAACCCTGCATTTCCTTGAATGCTGAGTAAAATAACATGACTATATTCCAGGTAGCCTAGTGGATAAATATGCAATTATTATTATTATTGATTTATACAGCAAACATCTCAAGCATTTGAACTTCACACACCACTATTTAAAATGACATCATAGCCTGCATACCAATAGGAAAATAGCAGATTGTGTTTCAGTGTTCATATATGAGTGGGCCTTACCCTATAGGAGTCCTCAGCATCTAAATTCAAACTAAATCTTGAGGCCATTGTATAAAGATGTGATGAAGAGGAACCCCTTGTCTGGTTCACAATACACCCCAAAGCAAAGTTCTCTCCTCTTTGGCATATGTTTTTATTCTGTTGATTATTTTTATGTCTGTAAACAATGAATAGTGAGGAAATCTTCAACTTGACTCCATAGTATCCAGTGTGAGCTTATTGGAACATCAAATGGCATGTTCACTGTATTTGAAAGGAAATTAAAAGTTTAAAAAAAAAACAGTTTAGGAAAATTATGGGAATAAGGGGCATACAGCGGAGGGTAATTTATTCAAGATCGCAATGAGAGTCAGTGGCAGAATCTCAATATAGTGGCTCCCAGAGAGTGAGCCTCTACTATGAGCTGGCACAACTATTTCAAAACAGTTGATACTCTTGCATTTAATGGTGACATCCTAAGAAGTGACTCAGAGCCCAAATATTCTGAGTAGCCAGCAAATGGAGTCTCCTGGATGCACTGTTGCAGGTGGCTCTCCTGGATGTGATGAAAGAGGCTATCCTGTGAATATAGAATGCCAGAAATTCAGAGACCTAATACAAAAACTGAATTGACATAATTTTGTGTGGAGTTTGTCTCCCTGGCTCTCAGCTACAGTTGAAACCTGACCTCCAAATTTCCCACTGATGCTCTCTGCCTATGAGCAAACTGCTTCTGTTCTAGATTCTCAGAGCAGGATGAAGCCAGGGAGAGCAGCTGATTAACAACTCTTTGGTAGCAATAAAAATAATTCCAACTTCAATTAGATTACACAAAAAAATCTGTTCATATTACCTGGAAGGTAGGCATTGCTGGATCTAGGACCTCAACGATGAGTCCTGTTCTGGTCTCTCTTGTCTCTTAACTTGTGCATTTCTTCTTCTTTTTGTTTTTTGGTCTCATTCTTTCCTGCTGCCCAGAAATTCTGACCATGTGGAGGAAAAGAAGTCTACTAGCAACCTTAATTCCATAGTTTTGCATTTCATGATCTACAAGGAAGAGAGCCTTTATTTCTTTCAGGGCTCACCCATCAGTTCCTAAGGCAAGCTTCCAGTTGGTCCTGGGGTGCCTGGGTGGCTCAGTCGGTTGGGCGTCTAACTTTTAATTTCAGTTTGGGTCGTGATCTCAGGATCACGGGGATCGTGTCCTGAGTTGAGCTCCACACTCAGCAGGGAGTCACTAGAGATTCTCTCTTTCCCTCTCCCTCTGCCCCTCTCCCCACTCGCTCTCTTTCTCTCTCTCAAATAAATAAATCTTAAAAAAAAAAAAAAAGATTCCAGTTGGTGCTGCTTTGTGTCACATACGGTCAGTATGGTCAGGTCCAAAAGATAGTGTAATTGGCCGTAATATCTGAGTCACGTGTTCAGCATCGCAGCCAAAGGGCAAGTGAAGTGCTATGAATCATTATAAAAATCATTCTAAATAAACAAAGGGCAAAGAAAATAGGAAGGAGGCAGCTGAAAGAAACTACCAAGCAGACCAACGTGGGAGTTCCAGCAGCCACTCAGAACGTGTCTGGAATAAAATCCTGCAGCTTGGGGGTGGGGTTGGATGCCAGGTTCAGCTGACAAGCAGTAAAGCTACTGGGGGCATGCGTCTTGGACTCAGTGGTCCATACTGCTTCAGTGCTGGGCATTCAGTGGTACCAAGTACTGTCTTTTCCACAGTGGCTGCACCAATTTGCATTCCCACCCACCCCGCACAAGGGTTCCCTTTCCTCCACATCCTCGCCAACACTTGTTATCCCTTGTCTTTTTGGTGATAGCCATTCTGATAAGTGTGAGGTGATATCTCATCATGGTTTTGATCTCTATTTCTGGGAATAAAATCCTAACATTTACCATGGGCTTGATGGCCCTCTGGGACCTGGTTCCAACTAAGCCCCTCACTTTGTCCACCTTGCTGTACCCACAAGACCTACCTCCTCAATGCTTCTTGCTTGTTCCAGCCTCTTCCTGGGCCTGGTACCTGCTCTTCCCTTGGCTTTGCATGTGAATAGCTCCTTGCCATCCTTCCTCCTTCAGGTCTTAACTCAAACACTGCCTCAAAGAGGCCTTCCCTTACCAGCCCACGTAAAGGAGCTTCCTTCCCTATGTCTCCATCATTATTCCCTACACAGCACTTATCACAATCTGCAATTATCTTCTTTGTTTGTTCTCTTCCTTAATGTCTGCTCCCTCCCAGGAGAATGAATTCAAGGACCATGTTGGTCTTCTTCAGGGCTTTATCACTGGTCTGAGCAATTGGTAAGCTCTCATGTCTGTGGGGTGATCCCTTAAGAGCCACCTCCTCCTCCATGAAGCCTGCCTTGGGCAGAATTAATTTCTAGGTCCACGAAGCCACCACTGTATTTCGTGCATACCTTGGTTACAGCACTTGCTATACGAGGCTGTAATTGCTTCTCTCCACACCTGGCTTCTCTGTGAGCACATAGATCCATGAGATCTGGGACTAAGACTTATCTCTGTATACCCAAAGCCTATCAGGGGTACCCAGGACATAGCAGGGGCTCTGCTGATTAGTGATGGAATGAAAGCAACCCCAATTAATTGGCAATCCATATCTACGTGTCTGTGTATTCATAAGGAAAGGGAGGGGCAGAGAACCACAGAAAGGAACTCCATTCTTTCAGCTTTATTTGCTCTATGGATGGGGATGGTGGAGAGGGATGAAGGAAAAACTTTATGAACAGAAGACAGAAACAAGGAAACTTGCAAAGAAAGAAACATATTGTCAAGCATCTAGATACAATTAGTAGCCTCGGGTGGGTTAAAAAGAGAGAATTACTAGGGGAGAACAAGAAGACAGGTACTTGACAGTATTCCTTTAATGCTTTTCCTGTTCCTTGATGCATTGTCTTCTTGTGCAAGTATCAATATTGTGTGTAGACAGGGGGAAAATCATCATCTTCAAACTGTAATGAATCTAAAATGAAAACAAGCCACACAGTTGGTCAATACTGCTTTAAAATTGCACATCAAGAACACTTCCAGTGACAAACACTTTCAAGGCAAACAAACCAAACAGAAATTAAAAAATCTCTGTGGGGTATAAATATGTAATTACACTCACACAGGGAGCATTTTATCAGGTAAACCATCCCACTTTGTTAATTGAAATGCTCCAGCACTGAGCTTTTTTGACAAAGAGTCTGAATATGTATGTGTAGGGTGTAGACACGCTGCTTCACCACGGCCCTTCCTTGCTGGGGCTAACTGCCTCAAAGACATTTTCCCCCCTGCAGCTCGGAGGTCAGTTCCAAAGCCTTCCTTTTGTTTGTTTGCTTCTGTTTCCATCTAGCTGAATGTCGCCAGGATGCAACCTGGTTTGGAATTCTAAATATCTGTCCCAAACACAGCTCGTTCCGAAATTAAGATGGATATTTTACCTTTGCATAGATCATTTGAAATACACGGATAAGCAATCCTGTTCGGTAATTTAGAAATGTTAAGACAACCAAACAGAGAGCTGTTGCAAGTGTCTGCATGAGTACCATGCGGTGGAAGAATGCCGGGCTAGACTTCCGGCGCCTGAACTCCACGTCACACTGCAGACTCCATACATGGCCGTGGGCCACCAAGACATTGCTGCCTCGCTTCTCTCCTCTAAAATAAAGGTTGGTCTGTGATTGCTAAAAAATTCCTTTCTGTTCCAACAAGGCTTATGATCCACTATCCAAATAGTCCTGCCTTTTTTTGAAGTTTTTTTGTTTGGGTTTGGGGTTTTTTTTGAGCAGTTGAATGATCAATTCCAAATGTTAGGAAAGTCACCCAAATGAGGCTTTCTTTCCCTCTTCTGGAGTGTGTGGGGCCTCCAGCCTGTCTTCAGGCCCTGGGTTGGCCAATGCTGGCCCACGGGCCCTACAGCCACTGAGGCAGATTTAGTGCGTGTTCTCAGTGACCTAGGAACACGCGGCTGCCATCATCTGCAAAGGGGGAGACGCGAAGTGGTGGCTGGTCGTTGCTAGAGTAGGATTCCAAGTCCCAACACCCTGTGGCATTTTTCAGACCCGATGTATTAGTTTTCTAGGCTGCTGTAACCAATTACCACAAAGCTTGGTTGCATACAGCAACAGAAATTGATTCTCTCATAGTTCCAGAGGCCAGGAGTCTGAAATCAAGAGCAGCACTTCCTTGAAACATTATGAGGAGATTGCATCTCTTGCCTTTTCCAGCTTTGTGTGGCTCCAGGCATTCCTTGGCTTATAGCTGAATCACTCCAACCTCTGCTCCCATGATCACATCACCTCCTTCTCTTCTGTCTCTCTATATCTTCCCTTTTGTCTCTTATGAGGACACTTGTCATTGGATTTAGGGCTCACCCTGGTAATCCAGGATGGTCTCATCTCAAGACATTTAACTTTATTATTATCTGCAAAGATCCTTTTTCCAAATAAGGTAACAATCACAGGTTCTGGGAATTTTACCGATGGCCTATCTGTTTAGGGCCACTATTCACCACTACACCTAATCGCTATCCCAAGATCTCTAAGCCAGTGGTATAGAAAGTCTGGGTCTAGTGATTAAAGGTTTACATAAATGATTATCATACAATTCCTCCCCAAACCACTTTAGCATGTAATTTACAAGACACTTTTGGCAGTGGCAGGAATAAGACATGAACGCATTTGGGATTCTTTGCGTGAAAAGAAGTGAAAAGAAGAGACAGGTATTAAATCTGGTATTGAGCACGTATGATCTCTCCAGGACACTGTTGGTACAAGATGTATGAGAGATGGCCCTACCCTTGAGCAACTCACAGTGCAATAGGATGAAAAGGTGTGAGAACCAGAGATATGGAAATAAAGGGAAGCGAGATATATTTCTGAGATAAGCTAACGATTAGGTTTCCCCCCAGCTCTCAAATATTTCTTCTGGAACATGCTTTAGAAATGCACTACTTTTTAATGGGGGTGGATGGGTGGAGGAGCCACTGGATCATCTCTTCTCTAAAGATGATCTGATCAGATCCTGCAACAAAGGTGGGGTTCCCCAGGAAGCTGAAGCTGAAATGGAGACTAACATTGGGATGTTCATTAGGAGTGCTCTAGAACCAACAACTTCTCCTGACACACATTCGAGGCAGTGTGTCACTGCTGAGCAAGGTGATAGGATAGCGCCTCTGGGTGGCTCCTCAACTGTACACTACTTTCTTTGTGTTACTTTCTTTCTCTAGACAAATGGGTATACAATTGAGTAATTCCTCCAACCTAGAAAGAAGGAGGGGGCTTCTAGCAAGTAGTTCTGTCTCCGTGTCAGAATTTAGTGGAAGGAACATGGGGTGAGAAGTCAGATGGACGGACACTCAAGAATCGTTCATCCCTTTCATCCATTCCTTCATCCTTATTTTCTGGAAGCAACTCTTCCTGGTCCTCCCACCTTCCCAGTATAATCTCTGAGACCTTAAAGTTTCTAGTTTTATATTCTGTAACATAACTGGCTTCAGGGTCTGCACTCTTCCGGGACAATATTTGTACTCCTTTGTCTGCCAGACTGGGTCCTGGTCCGTATCCTCATATCCTCATACCCTGGTTCTGCCACATATACACTGAGTGATCGTAGGCAAATTAGCTCACCCTCCATGACACAGCTCCTCTTGTAAATGGTACATATACACATACATACCTGCATATAGTTATAGCATATATCAATAGAAGTTAATATATCATTAAGCACTGAGCACAATTTCTGGCTCAAAGTAATGCCCAGTGTTAGCCATGCTTAACGTCCTTATCTCATTTTCATAATCATCAAGCTGTCCTTGGGTGTTATCCTCTGGGAGGCTGACCATTGAGGTCCCTGTGTCCTCATCTTTGTTCACTCTCCGTCATTGCCAATCCTCGGGCTGTCTTTTCCATCCTCCTACATGGAGACTCTCTTGACTTCCTGAGTGTATAACCATCCTCTCCACCTCTGCACTCCTCTAGGGCTTTCCTCTTGGAGAGCAGAGTTTACACCGTGTTGCATCGTTAGTCTTCAGGCTACATGTGCATTTTTGGCTCTCTCTAGAATCAGGGGACACGATCATTGTCAGGTTGAAAAGGAGATCAAACATTGGCAATGATGAACTTAAACCCATGATACTGAGGTGAATATCAAAGAACAGGTAGCTATTTACAGTAATTCAAGTCTCTCAGCCTAGATGAATTACATACCAACTGTTCTGTTCTTACATCATTCCTTGCCTTGTTTTTCCCACCAGAGCATACTTCCTCCTGGACAGAACTTCCCAGAGACCCTGTATTATTTCCCTCCTTCCCTTCTCTCTCTAGGTTCCTTCCTCATCCTGGCCTCTCCCACCTTCTCTCATTTCTTTGTTTCACAACTATTTATTGAGCAACTTCTATGGGCAGAGTCCTGGAGACCCATGGGTAAGCAGAATGAGTAAGACCCCAGTCCTCACAGCACTTGCAGCTCAACAGGGAAGACTGCAGTGTGGTTGGACATTGAAAGGAGTTTTGGGGAAGGCATGGAGTACACGGCTGGGCCACTTACTGTCCTTCTCCAGTGAGGGAGGGATTTCTCAGAAACACCCTTTGGCCCATAGAGAGAACATAAGAAATGAGAAATCTGGAGGCATATTAGGTGGAGATAAAAGGAATGTCAAGCCCCTTCTCAGTTTCTGTTTTCCTATTTGTAACCTTTCTTCTACAGCTTTTAACTACTTGGTACCTGCCTTTGACTGATTGAACAAACATCCAGGGAATGACTGTTGTGTGTCAGGTAACACACCGGGAGCAGGGAAAAGAGCAGTGAATAAGACAAAAAGTTCCCTGCCCTCAGGTAGCTGATGGTTCTAGCCTAGGCCTTGAGCCAGGCCCGAATTTGGCAATTTATAGGTCAGAGTGTACACTCTAAGCACTTCACACGTATTAAGTAATTTAATCCTCGTACTTGCCCTATGTGGTAGGTACTGTTGTTGTCCTCATTTTATAGATAAGGAGACTGAGGCACAAAGAGGTCAAGTAACTTGCTCAAGGTCCTATAACGAGCTGGCATCTGGCCTCTCCCACTTATTAGTTATGTGACTTTGGCTAAGTGACTTAATCTGTATAGCAACCTTATAAGACAGGGATTATTATTATCATCCACATTTTATAGGTGAGAAAACTGAGGCACAAAAAGATTAAGTCAGTTAATCCACCCAAAACACTTAACATGATGCTTAGCAGTGGTTGCTATTATTATTATTCTTGAGAGAAACAAAAAAAGAGGAAGCGTTAAAGAGGTTTCAGAAGCCTAGAGATGAGCCAATACGATTCCAAATTTTCATAATTGTGTCATTCTGCCAACTATAACCAGATAAGCTGACACAGACACTGGGTAAGATTCTGTTACATTTGACTGAAAGAGTTATTCATGAAGCTTTAAAAGGTGGTGTTGAGCACTTGCCTTCACAAAGAGCAAGTCTCTCCATCTCTCTGTCTCTCATGATGCTTCGGGTTTGTTAAGTAGACATGGCTTCACAGCCTCATATGAAGGGGGAAAATGTAGACATTTGGATTGACAACAGATGACCTCTATTAGTCTGCTGAGGCTGCCATCACAAAACACCTCAGAGTGGGTGGCTTCAATGACAGACATTTATTTTTCTCACAGCTTTAGAGGCTAGAAGTCCACCATCAAGATAACAGCCAACTCAGTTTCCGGTGGGGCTTCTCTTGCCGGCTCGCAGATGTCCACCTTTTCGCTGCAGCCTCACATCACTTTTCTCTGAGGCACAGAGAGAAAGAGCTAGTCTCTTTTCCTCTCCTCATAAAGATACCAATCCTATCCCATCAGGGCCCCCATGACCTCATTTATCCTTAGTGACCTCTACAAACATAGTCACACTAGGCGTGAGGACTTTAACATGAACTTTGGAGGGACACCAGTCGGTCCCTAACACACAACATTGTCATCAGCGTGACACAGCTCAGAAAACACCAGCCCTCAGCGAAGGCATTGATCTGTGACGGGAATAGAAAGACAGCACCCCAAACACTGTATCTCATCTCATTTGGTTATGGGTGACTCACTTGAAGATGGGAAGGGAAAATCATCATTTATTGGGCATATACTGCATTTGATACTTTATTTAGTCCTTAATGACTATCCTGCAAGTTGTTGGTATTACGATTCCCACTTGAAAAAACTGATAAGCAATCTGTTACTTAAAATGACACCAGCTCTCCTACCAAGGTCAGCCAGCTAAGGGGGTAGGGAAGCTGGGGTTTGAACCGAAAGAGAGGTATGGGAGTAGGGGGTCTTGAAAAGAGAAACTATGAGGAAAGATACTGTGGATGATCACCCTGGGAAAGGGGAATTTCAGTGTGATTCCAGAAGACAGTGCATAGAGGAATTGATGGAAATTATAAGGAAGAAGGTTTGGATTTAATGTATGTAAAAGAAAAAATTTTAAAGATTTGATTTATTTATTGGAGAGAGAGAGCATGAGAGAGAGAGAGACCATGACGGAGGGGCAGAGGGAGAGGGAGAAGCATGGCTCCCCGCTGAGCAGGGAGCCTGATGTTGGACTCGATTCCAGGACCCTGGGATCATGACCTGGGCCAAAGGCAGACACTTAACCAACTGAGCCACCCAGGCACTCTTAATGTACATAAAAAAATTTTTTTAAAGCTACAACTCTCCAACATGGAATAGGTTATTTTTAGAAGGGCGTATCATGCTGCTCAGAGTGGAAGCATTCTAAAATTAGAAACTCTTGTTGTGGGAGGCAATCAACTAGAACCAAGCATCAGATGGATTAGAATGGAGTATGAGCTTAAATGTGCTCCATTACTCCAAGTTTGTTGAGATTTTCTGTTATCATAGAAGGAGTTCCACAAGAGCAAGTTTTGGTACGTGAAATTCTAAATACTTTAACCTCTGAGCAGTAAGGCAGTACAAGAAATTTATCTGATGCATAATTGTTGCTAAATATTTTCATATATGAAAATGCAGTCAATTCAATAGGAATCTATTTGAATTAAGCTATTAGAATAAAAACAAGCCATGAGAGCCATTTCTATTTATGACAGCTGGGAACCATATTCCAAGAATGCCCTTGTAATGGCATTTGGAATTGCTTACCTGTCAAAAAATTAGATGCAAGTGGTCACTGGACTAATGAAATGCTTATCTTTCTCTGTTCATCATGCTGAAGAGCTTTTAGAAATGGCTGATATTTGGACTCTTTTTCCAATATTAATTAACTGAATGGGCATCAGGACTCCTAAACTCTATTAAATTAAGCATGACCTAGTTTAATTCTTTTTCTGGATAATAAGCATGTTTGGAAGCTAGCAATTCTCAACATAGTCATAAAATAGACCTAGGTTGGGACGCATCAAGGAACAGCACTCCTTGCCATCAGAGATGCCTACTTTGTAAACAGTAAAAGCAAAAAGGGCCTTGAGACTTTGTTTTCACGGGGAACCTGAAATTTAACTTACATCATTGCCCTGACAATAAGTATCTTCTAGAAACCTGAGGTATATTTCGGTTGTTACAATTCTCCAGGTGTATTTGCACTTCATGTTCTAATTTTGAGTGTGTTTGGTCCTGACAGCTTTTGGTTAAAATCAGTCATGAGGCAAAAATACTGCTGGCTGCTTTGGCTGTCCTGTTCATCCAAATGTTTCTGGCAAATAAGCTCAATGGGCAAAAGCTAACATTCCCCAAGAGCTCCTGTCCTGGGGAAGTTTTTGCCAAAACTTTATTTGTCCTTAGTACCAAAACAAACACTGGTTGTAGTAACAAAGATCACAACAAGCTTTCTCAACTGGAGAGAACTGGGAAATAAAAGAAAATTTTCAGCTGAAATAGTTAGACCACTAAAAGACACCCAGATGGAGTGAAACTTAATTATTCACAGAAAAATTTTGGCTCCATAGGGCCTTTTGGTGTGTCTGAGAGCTAGAGGCCAGCTTTTGCTTTTCTCAGCTCGGCTTTATAATATGCCAGAAAATACCAGCCTTCTTTTTTTTTTAAGATTTTATTTATTTATTTGACAGAGAGAGAGCACATGAGAGGGGGGAGGGTCAGAGGGAGAAACAGACTCCCTGCCGAGCAGGGAGCCGGATGCGGGACTCGATCCTGGGACTCCAGGATCATGACCTGAGCCAAAGGCAGTTGCTTAACCAACTGAGCCACCCAGGCGCCCCTCCAGCCTTCTTTTTCAACCTGTATCTCAAGACTAAATGCCTTTCAGTCCATTTTTTTTTTTTTTAAATCTAGAAGAAAGCTTCAAGCACCTGGTGTAGGAAAACACTGTATGGATCGCTCAGCATGGGAACTAATTATTTTAAGCCACATTGTTTGTTGTGTTTTACCTGCTGGGGTGAGCCTCGCTTCCCAAGCATGCTACCACAGGTCTGCTTTTGCTCAGAACTCAAATGTGTGTTGATTTCCAGCACGACCCGAAGACTTAGTGAGGGGAGCACGTTTGTATGTTTAGTGCAAACCAAACATGATGTCAGGCTTTGACAGTTTCCTTTGAAGAAGTTAACCTTTGACTGAACTTAGAGGGAAAAATTTATACTCAATTGAGTAACTTGATACTGACTAGAGTGGTGAGAATATCAATGACATGAGTAATTTGAGGGATGCTGGAGGGCTCCCCATTTTACATTCAGAGACTCTCAGGTTGGGTCAAGTGTACAGACTGATTACTGCCTGGTCAGGAGGCAGTGAAACCTGATATACAAATACACATGCAATTTGATAGACTCCAGGCATGATCTTTACAAGCAAATTGCTTCTTCAGAACTGTCGTGTGAAATTGCTTTTATCTACTTTTTAGGATGATGGGCCAAGTGAAGAATCCAGAATCATGGTGTTCTGTTTGGATAGCCTGTGGGCCAAGTCTATCACGTAAGCTGTTGTGATTTTTGAGGGGCTCTGAAACCTCCTTAATTCTCCGAGTTCCACCAAAACTTCTCCCTCGCTAACCCCATGAGGGCCTAAAATATTTCTTTTTTTTTTTTAAAGATTTTATTTATTTATTTGAGAGAGAGAGAATGAGAGAGAGAGAGCACATGAGAGGGGATAGGGTCAGAGGATGAAGCAGACTCCCTGCCGAGCAGGGAGCCCGACGCGGGACTCGATCCAGGGACTCCAGGATCATGACCTGAGCCGAAGGCAGTCGCCTAACCGACTGAGCCACCCAGGCGCCCGGGCCTAAAATATTTCAATTCATGATTCTCAGGGTTGGAATGAGCCTTCTCTCCTGAATGGTAATGCTTCTACTTTCTTCTCAGTGGAGGAATCTCCTCCGCAACAACCTCACTTGGTAACCCAAATTTCTTATGCTGTAGTTATTATCTGAAAGAGGAATCATACCCAAGGATGTCAAATATTCTGAACAATTTCTACCACTGTCCTCAAATTTGCCCATGGCAGACATTATCAATCAATCTTGATCCTCTTTCTAGTTGAGCCAGACCCAGGGCTTTAGAATCCTTTCTAAGACAGTTCTGTATGCAGCCACTACCCTGCCTTTGGTGTTGGGGCAAAAGGAGAGACCTGCTTCCCATTCCAATTTTAGGACATCAAGTCCTTCACCTGCATCCTTTTGTTAGCCATTATCTAGTGGCCTTAGAGAGAAGGTTCACAGGACATGTGGACTTTCCTTTCAGTAGTTTTTCTTACTAAAGCTTTTGTTTCTTTTTTATATACTCATCCTCATAATATACACACCCATTTTATATTCTATTTTTTATTTAACATGAAAATTTTATTTTAATGTTATTACAAATACTTGATACATATATTAAGTGGATGCGTAATATTTCATGTAATTGGTATGAATATTTACATAACTATTTCTTTATGTTGAACATTTAGTTTTCTTCTGATGTTTTGCTACTATAAACGATGTGATACATGACACAATTAATTTTGACATATAGAGATCTTTCCATATTTGGAAATATTTTCTTAGGTTACGTTCTCAGAAGTGGATTATTGGGTCATGAGCATTTTATGACTGTTAATAGATTACTCGACTGCTTTCCAATGGATTATATCAGTTTACAATCCCACCATGTATGAAACTACCTAACTCACCTGTCCCTTCCCTGCCAATTTTGCATATATTTTTAAATTTATTAGAAAGCAGTGTTCATGGCATGTAAGTTGCTCTTTCTGGGACTCCTGACATCTGCTTTGTGGTTATGTTGCGCACACCGCTCTGCTGTCATGCTCTGTCATCTGCTAGGGGACTGTTGAGGTCGCCCAGGTCCCCAGGGCATTTATAACTCTCCCCAACCTCCCCAGGCATTGGCCTGTGGGTTCCCCTGTTGCACTGACCAGAGATTACCGTTTTCTTGGCAGTATTTATAATTAACAGCTTGGTTCTCTGCTCCCCAACTCCTTTGTCTTCATCCCTAATAGTAAGAACAATAGCTACCACTGCTGCCACTTATTGAGTACTGGTTATGCATTGGGCATGCTTCTAAGTACTCCACATGTAACATTTTACTTAGTCCTCACTGAAACACACTGAGATGGCTATTATCATCCCCAATTTACAAATGAGTGGGTAACTGAAACTTAGCAAGCTCCATAACTTCAAAAGTACCCAAGTGCTAAGTAGAATCGCTGAGAAGTAAATGGAGGCTCTATCTTATTTCCCATGCCAGGTCTTTAAGCATTCTATATAATGCCACTCTGTCCCTAAGCCACCCACCTCTAGGCTCAGTCCATTTGTTGACTTGGAAACCCATTCACTTCTGAGTTGGGGGAGATGAAGGAACTCTAGCCCAGCATCTGAAATCATTCTTGCTGCTATACGAGCTCTAATCTCATATTTGATTTACACTAAATGGACTTCTGCTCGGTGATATAGCTGAGAACACATGGGGGGGGGAGGCGGTGGACGAGGCTAATGAGAACATTCACTGAAGTGAGCTTTTGCGAGCACTGAAAGAAGGTCATCGCAAGGTGGTGACATATTTTAGATGTTTCCTCCCCTGAATGGTAAAATCTGGCTAACTTCAGTTCCCACTTCTACCTTCTCTTGTCACGAACTCTCCATTTTGTTCCCAATTCCAGTGACCATGCTCTTGCCTCAGTTTTCCACGACTGATTCCTTGGCTTGATAAATTTTCTATTAGCTCAGCTTCTACAAGATCTGCGAAGGAATAGTAAGATCTGGCTCTTAGGTACTTTCAGGAAAGGGGAGAACACTTGTGGAAAAGATCTAGAGGGTTTTAGACGAGGGGGCGTAATAGAAGACTAAATTCATTGATACGGGTATTCTATCCTGTGACTTGGGATTTAATACTATGTCGAGTACTTGTAAAGCTAGTCTAAGAGTTTGCTGGGATCATTCCTTAACATCTGGATTTGAAAATGGTTTCTGAAACAAAGTGGAGATGCAGAAGTTCCTTGGTACAGAGGAAGGGGTCAGAAGGCTCAAGGATGTGCAAATTTTAAGATATACTTACGATGTATAAATTCACAACCGGTCACCTGACTACATTCCCTGAGAGAGCCTAACTGACACTGTCTTCATTTTAGCAAGAAGAGATTCATTGGTGAGGGAGGCACTCACATCCTTGATAAGCTTGGCAGTGGCTGTATTATATAGCCACGCTGAGTTCAGTGAGGGGTATACTGCCTTGGAACTGGGCTCCCTTACTATCACATGGGGTTGGTGGGGTTGGGAAACACCAGAGATCAGGTGGAAACTTTAAACTGTCCATAGTGGATGCCGTGGTGCTCTACCCAGGGCCCTTGTCCAGGACCTGTGCGTCCTGCCGCGGGCCATTTCGTTGGCTAACAGCTCAGAGATGTGTCTAATTTGGGGAAATGCCTCACCCAAGGTTATGCCCATTCCCTGGGGTTTCCAGGGAACCCAATCTAAGATCGTTGGTGCCACAAGTATCCTAGGAACCAGACTCTAAAATATGCAGATTCTGGAGCTGGATGCTCACCAGCCAACAAGTAATAACTCTGTCACCGGTAGTAGGTAGTATGGCTAGCCCCTAGCATGCGGTCACAGTGCAATTGTTGGAACTTCCACCGGCAGTAAATTGGGATGGGAGACCAGTGGAAGGGGACGCACTGTCTTGTGCAGTGTCTATTGTGTAAGAGGCATGGGAGAAATGGTTCTATGAGGACAACGGAATTGTGTGGCTAGTGTTGAGAGCCACTGATAAGGTGAAGAGAGGAAAAGGTCAGGCTCCAGTGATTAATAACCAATTTGAGGCAAAACACAGAAGCTAAAGGGCCAGCTTGTTTACATTTAAGTAGACCCTAATGTCTTACAGCCAAAGTGTAGACAGATGGAGGACCAGGGTCAGGACTTAATCATAAAGGTAGTGGAACTTCACACCAAGGTCAGAGTGGACCTTGTGATTTGGGATTGAGCTGTCTAGGAATCTATGTTTGAAAATGGAACTCCCAAATTCCCTGAAGCTAGCAAGCCTACAGAAGGGGGTCTTCCTCCTTGTCAGAATACAGTGGAACCCCTTGACTGGAGAACATGCAGAAGACTTGACTCATGCAAGTGCCTTGAAAGACCATGCTATCTCCCTCTTACCTCCCTCCCCGTACTCCACCTCCCCTCCTAATAACCAGACCAATAATCTCAGCATAGACTGACTGGGGATATGCGAGGCTGAGTAAGGAGGAGAGACGAAACACAGAAGGAGTTATGGCCAAGGTAGTATGCTTGGGACTGATTGCTGGAGTTGCTGACTCAGGAGAGTAGAACATACAATTAAGTAAGGGAGAGTTTGAAATGGAAGTAATCTCTTGTGAAATAAGATTTAATAGACCACAAAGGACCCCAGAGACTGTGCTGATATAGTGCTGGGAATGCTCCTAGAAGCTTGGAAAAAGTGATGGCCACACTAAGTGGAGAAGTACCAGAACTGGCATGGCAATGGCAGGTGGTAGAGGAAAGGATCAAAAGGCACAAAGAACTGGGCATGCGAAGATGGAAATACTACTTAAATCTAAAAACTGCTACCAGCCAAATATATTCTCCATTCTGCGGGAAGGCAAGGGGCACCAGCATCACTGAGCAGCTTATTGGTGGCTGTCCTCTTCCCCAGCTTAGGTCAGGGATGGTGGCAGAGATGCTGTTATAGAACTAGGCTCTCTGAGAACAAAGAGGGATTATAGTTAGCAGTCTTTATACATCAGAAGCAAGGTACGTACAATTACCACAACTAGCAACAAGCTCGGAGTGGTGCCAAGGGAGGTCTGACTTGCAGGGCACTATGAGATGGTTAATTACCAGGAGCAGGCAGGGCTGCTGCTGCACAATGGGGTCAGGGAAGAATATGGTTGATGTTCAGTGGTGACCTCTGGTGTGTCTCTGGTGCTTCCATGTCCAGTTTTAACAATCAGTGGACAAGTGCAGGACTATGGCCTGAGAAGGCCATGATAACCAGGGACTCACGTCCCTTAGGGATGAGAGTCTGGATTTTCCCACCAGACAAGCCACCTACACCGGCAGAAATTGAACATCGGTAGTGGAGGAAGGGGATGATGAGTACTAGGTGTGGCCTCCTAAGTACATTGTGTCCATTCTGTGTGGAGGTAGAAGAGGTTTGATGAATATACATGGTATGTACATGGGCTCCTGGGTCGTGGCAAATAGTTTGACTGATTGGTGAGGGGGTCTAGAAGGAAGAGAACTGGGAGACTGGCGACAAGGAAGGTTGGGGAAGACGTAAGTAGAAAGCCTGCAGGAGTGCCACAAAGCATGTGTACCCTTGAGTCTCTTGTGACGGACCTCCACAGAAGAGGCTCTTCACAAACAGGTGAAGAGTTTGACCCATCCTGTGGATATTAATCAGCCTTTCTCCTTAGCCATCCTGATGGTTGCTGAATGACCCATGGATGTAGTGATCATAGTAGAAAGGATTGAGGCTGTCCATGGCCCAACACCATGTGAGTCGCGCTCATTAAGTCTGAGCTAGCTTCTGCTACTGCTAAGTCCAACCCACTAGCTGCAGAGGTGGACGCTGAACCTTCAGCCTGCCACCATTCCTCAGAGAAGCCACATGGTGGTCGTTCAACCACATCTAACCCCTGACACCTGGGAGGGGGCAGCAGTTCATCTTACTGGAGTCAACACATACTTCGGATACAACACATACTTGCCTGTTTGCAGTGCTTCTCCTAGCATTATCATCTGATCCATCAACACTGTAGCTCCCACGAATTGCCTCAGGCCACGGAACCCATTTTTTGACAAAAAAATAAAAATAGAAAAAGAACAGTGACTCATAGACTCATGACCAAAGGGTTACAAGTACTTTATCACCCAGTGGTAGCCTGCCTGCTTAAATGGTTGGACAGCCTATCGAAGGCTTGGGCGCGATCTCTTGTACTGTTGGAGCACTGTATTCTGGGGAGCAGGAGATGTATCCAACCACCGGCTGGTATATGCTACTTGATCTCCAGTAGCTAGAGTATATGGGTCCATGAAGGTTGGAAGTAAGGGTGGCTCTACTGACTGTCATACTCGATGACCCACTTGTGAAATTTGTGCTTCCTGTTCCCAGAGTATGTATCTGTTACACACAAGATACGTGTGTACATATGTGTTTGTGTGCACACATGCACACACATATACGATGAATATAATGACCATGCTGTAAAGCATACATTCAAAACCCTGGAGACTGCAAACATGCCTTCCATTTAAAGCAGTGTGTTACATTTATGCTGATTTAATCATTAACATTAGTAAGAGGCCAGTTATACTGTTCAAGAGTTAAGATGTTTTACGAGCAAATGACGAAAAGATACATGTTATCATTGCAATGCCAGTTTACCATCAGATAGGATATGCAATAATCCCTTTAGCAAGCTTAAGCTTTTACATATTAATGGCAGTATTGGAGAGCAGGAAGATGCCTTTTACGGCACTGCTGAGGTCCTTACAATAAAGAAATGCCTTTGCTACTTGGCCCTATTACTGGAATGTGCTGGGAGAATAATGCTGTTTCGTGGGCTCGTCCCTCCCCACGACTGGGGCCTGGGGTGGTTTTTTAAAAGCAATGCTGTATAGCAATTAATAATGAGGAGGGGAAAAATTCATTTAGACGTTTGGCAACATCTTTGTGGCACTCAATATGGGTCTCATATAGAGTAGATTTGCCCTGCAGAGAAACACTAGAAACGCTTTATTCTTAAACATACGATTAACCAGCTGCCAGAGACAATAAAACATTTAAAACTTCTATTCCAGGGACCAAGTCACCATCTATAGGTCTCAGAGCTACTAAAATGTATTTTCAAATGAGCTGCAGGGCACGATGCATGTTTCCTCATGCGTAAAACAAAGGCCTTGGGTTAGATTATGGCCCCGCCAGTCCCCTCCGGACTACAGTACTTCACAATGTAAAGGCAAATCAAGTAGCAAAGAAAAGCAACCTGTTGACTTTGTGAATAAGAAACTAAAGAAAATAAATCAATAGTAAGTCAGAAGGAAAATGTCTTTCTTGGTTAAACATTGAAGGCTACTCTCATCCATTCTGAAAGAGAAGCTGAGGAAATATCTGGAGATATTCATTTCCTGGGTATCGCAATATACTGGACAAAGTATCTATCTTTTCTTTTGAGCTTGAAAAATTACAGAGATGACAACCCACATGTCAATCAAGAACGAAAAGGATAACTAAATGTGGAAGTCTATTCAGCAATGACAATGAGCAAGGAACAACACAGGTGCATCTCATGAATACAACATCGTGAGAAAGAAAGCCACAAAAGAGCACCGACTGCACGATTCCACCTGTTACAGTTCAGAAACAGGATCACTGGACTCTATTGTTGAGGATGCAGACATAGGTGGTGAAATCGTAGGAGAGAAGTCAGGCCACAAGCATCGCACAGCTCAGGATGGAGGTGCAGGAGGGGTGCAGGACGTGGTCACGGTTGGGAAAGGATCCGTGGTGCTCCTCAAGGGCTCTTACATTCTTTTTCTTGACCTGGATGGCAATCACATGGCCTTTGCTTAATAATTGTTTGTGAAACCTTACAAATGTATTTTATGCCTTTTTCTGTGTATACGTTGTTTCACCATACAAAGTACAGAGGGAAATTTACTTAAGAACATTGTATGCATTACCCAGAACTATCTAATTTTAACATGCTGTCCTTTTAAAAATAAAATAAATGGGACCCTAGAGATACAAGTAGGGTTCCCTTATGCGTCCCCCTCTCCCCCTGCTCTGAGGCAACGATGACATGAAGTTGGTGTGTATTCTTCCTGTCCTTGTTTTTATAATTTTCTACACATGTGTTTCATGAATAATGTATTTCCTTGAGCATGTTTGAACTTTCCTTGCCTTTTGCACCCAGCCTTGTTTGTAAGATCTGTCCATGTTGGTCCACATAAAGGGGGCTCTGCTTCTCCATGCCGTTTCTTCATCAGCAAATAACAATAATAATAATGGGTTTTCATGAGGTTGAAGTGAGTTAATATTTATAAAGCATCTGGCCTACAGTAGGAGCTGTATGTGCTTATATAAATGATCCAGGTAATTTATTAACTAATCTAATCATCTAATTTTACCTGCTGCATAGAATGCCATCATTTCTTTGTCCAGTTATTTATCTCTTTTTTACTGATGGACATTTAGGGATTTCCAACATCTGGAATTATAAGCAAGGCTGTAATATAAATAACTGTATATTCCTGCCTTTTAAAAACATCCATTTGGCATCTCCCCCAGACCTTCACAGGCCAGTGTGTTTTCTGGCTCCGACTTTGATAAGAGTGGGAGGGAAGCCCCAGAACAGAGCAAGGCTTCACATCTTTGGAATTCAAGGGCGGTTGTGAAAGCCTAGGGTTTTTAAGAATGAAACTCAAAAGGAGCTGGGGGAGGAGAGGAATCACTGAGAACTGGGCGCTTAGTGTTACGTATTTTGTCTATGTTATCTCATTGACATAGACAACAAATAGTCTCTCCATTTTTCAGATGAGGAAACTGAGGCCTGACTAGTTTAGGCTCGGATAGAATAGAAAGGATAATTGAGTGGACCCCCAAAGCCTGTGTCTTGTAAAAATCCTATCGCACTTGAGCTGAGGCCCAGGTAGGGGTCCCCCCTCCCGATGACCTTGACCAGAATCTTTGCCTGACTCTGCCCTTTGCAAAGGCCCAAATGGTGCTGGGGGTGTGCAGGGGCTGGAGGGGGAGAGGAGACAGGGTGGGAGAATAGAAAGGGATATGCTACAGAGATGATTATGGAAAGTTGACAGCTGCCCAGCACACTGTGTCCCTGGCAACACCTGTTGAGTCTGCCACAGTGGTGGTGAGTCAGATGAAGAAAGACCGCTGTATACAGGCCAACAGCAGCAGGATGCTGTGCTGGGCTCACACTCCGCCAGCAGAAGACGTGCCAACTTGCTGGCCCCCATTCAAATGGCTGGGTGTCGGCTGGGTTTGCCAGCAAATAAGCCCAGGGAATACATTTGCATTAACACCTCCCCCGGCTCCGGCCTCCCCTGTCCCTCCCCCGCTGCCCAGAACACAGTTCCTCTTCCCAGAATGTCATCTTCAGGCTGCTTTTCAGAACCTGTATTTCAGTGGAACATGAGGTAAGCCAGATGCTGTCCTGAATTGCCTCGAAGGAAGCCAGCATCAGCAATCGAGAGCAAGACCAAAAAAAACTCCATTTCAGGTTTTTGGCGGTTGGCTAGAAAATTATGCTCGGTAATTTTAATTTTTGGTGTGTGTGTGAAAAGAAAGAAAAGATGGGGTTTTACATTTTATCTCATGCAAACATTATGCTCACCCAGACCCTTCCTTTATTCGGCACCTTGAAATTCGGGGGATTCTCGGCTAAGCGGGGAGAGTTTCCCAATTGCAGTGGGATGTTACAGGAAAGTTTGGCGCTGCCTACGAAATTGCTTCCTAAGATGGAGAAGTGTTAGATATGTCTAATTTCTTCTTATCTTTTCTCAAGACTGGGAGGATACCCTTGAGGAATAAGAAGTCTCAGATCTGGATGAGGGAGTTTTTTCTCTGCACAGACCACTGTTCATGATTAAGAAAAGAGACCTATCCTATCTATCTATCTCTCTCTATATTATGGCATGTATCATTTTCATCCACTTCATGCCAGCATGCAGTAGAGGTGGTGAGAGCCGTAAAGCCTTAAGGAAGAGAGAAGCTTTGTGGATTATTGTTTTTTGATAGCCTTTCTCCCAGAGGTCTTAATGGGTAACTAGACCTCAAATGATAGAAATTACCCTGTTCTTTTTTCTGACCTTCACATCACACACATACACACACACACACACACACTCGCGTGCACGTACGTGTGCGCACACTGCATTTCCTGATAAAGGTTTTCACTCCATTTCAATGTGATGTTTGGGAAGGAGGATCATTAACACTTTTGATTCCGTTCCCTCTTAATGATGATAAATCTTTTTTGAGTAGCTTTTGGTTGAAATAATAAACTATGTCACAAATTCTTAGTGAAGCAACATGTTTTGAGTCAAAAATTTTATTTTAGGAATTTATTTCCCGGTTATACCTACCTACATATATAAAGGCACATGTACAATGACATTCAATATGGCATTTTTCAAATACTAGCAAAAGACTGGGAGAACCAATCTGTAGGGCATATCTCATTGATAGTACATCTATAAAAAAGAGCACTATGGAAGTGTTAAGAAGCATGAATTAGCTCTATAGGCTAACTTTCAAGATACATCAAGGGCAAAAAACAAGATCTAGAATAATCTGTGTGATGTGCTACCATTTGTGTAAACATAGAAAGGAAATACACATATACGTATATATGCTTATCTGCACATAGACTACGTTCAGAAGGATAAATAAGAAGCACCTAACAGTGGCTAACTCTGGGAATGAGGGCCAAGTGATCTGATACACAAATTTTACTATGTATTGTTTTGTACTATTTTAATTTTTTGTTATTATGTACATGCACCACATTTTCAAAAGTATAAAAAATAAAGTAATAAACACTTCTCACTAAGCTCTCAGCTTGAGTACTAGATATTTAATTTCTAAATTCTTTTTGTTTTAAGCTGAGTGTGATGTCACACACAACTACTTTGACCATTACTACAGATTTGTAACTTGATTAAATCTAACTGCCTAGTGACTAGTTAGAAAATATGATTCAATGTAGTCAAAAGATCTGTTGTCACTATAAATGATGAAGTTCTTTTTCTTCCTCAGTCACATAAATCAGCTCAGAATAATTGTTGCTCACCATGAAATAAGATTGCTCTTAAGGACTTAACTGCCATAATTGTGCAATATTATTTGAGCACCCAACCCCTTATATCACATTTTGAAAGCATTTTGATGCTTTCAGTTTACATTCGTTCTTGTATATATATATTCACATGACCACATGACTCCATTTATAATAAAGAATGAGAGGAACTGGTGAAAATGTTTCATGGATCCAAGAACATACTTGAAAAGTTCATCTACGTTCACATCAGAATGCTGTCTCTTTTCTCTCTTCTGTAAACAGTATGTCAAAGAAATACATTGAAAGAGAGGAAATTTTTGCCTATAGAATTCATAAGATATAAACAATTTTTTTGTTTTAGAGAGAGAGAGCAGGCGAGGTGCAGAGGGAGAGGGAGAGAATCTTAAGTAGGTTCCACACCCAGCGTGAAGCCCATCAAGAGCTTGATCTCATGACCTAGAAATCATGACCTGAGCCAAAATCGAGTCATTGCTTAACTGACTGAACCACCCAGAAACCCCAATATCGAAATTTTGATATTGCCCTTGAATAAAAGCACATTGAGCTTTATTAATTTATTGATTATTGCAGTATAGTTGATATACAATGTCATATTAGTTTGAAATGTGCAACATAGTGGCTCGACAATTTCGTACATTACTCACCGTTCACCACAATAAGTGTAGTTGAGCTTTAAATCAGAGGTGGGTTTGTTCTCTGTGGGGAATTTGGAGTCAGAAAATCTGAGTTTTTGTCAAATTCACCTCCAGCCTCTTCCAGTCTCAATACAATAGAAAATGAGTGTGAGGGGCACCTTGGTGGCTCAATCGTTGGGCTCCGACTGGCCTTCGGCTCGGGTCATGATCCCAGGGTCCTGGGATCGAGCCCCGCATCGGGCTCCCTGCTCTGTGGGAAGCCTGCTTCTCCCTCTCCCGCTCCCCCTGCTTCTCCCTCTCCCGCTCCCCCTGCTTGTGTTCCCTCTCTCGCTGTGTCTCCCTCTGTCAAATAAATAAACAAAATCTTTAAAAAAGAAAAGAAAAGAAAATGAGTGTGATAGTACTCATCGTGCGGGGCTATTTGGAAGACCAATGAGCTCATAGGTAATGAAAGAGCACTTGGAAACTGTAATGCTCAATTAGTTATTTTTGTTAGATATCACACTCATTTGGGGTAAAAAAAGTGGGTTTCTTTCAAAGTTCTTTGCTGAGTCTGGTTTCTGTACAATAGTTAGAATAAAAGATGTCAGTATCTCCAAGTTGATTTGCGTGTCTGCCATAGACTAAGGCAGCTTCCCCTAAGAGGACTGGTGTTGTGGCACCAACCAACCTGAGTGAGCCTAGGATGAAACACGAGGCACACGTTTAAAGTAGATAACTCTTTTTTTTTTTTATGTTATGTTAGTCACCATACATTACATCATTAGTTTTTGATGTGGTGTTCCATGATTCATTGTTTGCGTATAACACCCAGTGCTCCATGCAGTACGTCCCTCCTTAATACCCATCACTGGGCTAACCCATCCCCCACCCCCTCCCCTCTAGAACCCTCTAAAACCTCTAAAACAATTTTGTTTCTCAGAGTCCATCGGAGGTAAAATAGATAACTCTTAAAAAAAAAAATAGATAACTGGACCAAGCCCATTCTTGTGGTTTTATGTGTGTGTAAGAGCAGAATCCTGGAAAGCACAAATATGTTTTATGAGATGACAATTTTATGCTTACGTAATCTTAAATTCATGCAAAGAATTTTGATTTAGACTCTTTGAGTAAGATATTAAGTGTGGTCCCTTGATCATGTTTCTTGTTTCTCAAAAACAAGAGATCAAGAGTTTTGACCTACTAAATACTACCCTTTAATTTCCCTTGTTTTGAATGCATTTTATTTGATACACTAATTCTTTCTCTGTATTTCTCTTCATTGATATACAGTATTTTTTACTGAGAATTCAACTTTAAAAGTAGCAGTTTTAAGTTGAAAGACAACTTTTAAGGCAGTATACCTCATCTTTCAGAACAATAGTTTACAAACATGTGTTTTTAAAGTGGCAAGACATTTTGTTCAAAGGAAATAATAGACAGATATCCAGAAATGCTAAAAAAAAAAAAAGGGAGGGGAGTGGGGCGTGGAACTAGAATGACTGAGTGAGAGAGAGAGAGAGAAGGAGTATGTGTGTGTGTGCACACGCGCGCACGGGTTAAAGATACAGAGTCCAACTTACTGAACTGCCCCTTCTCCAGTGCTCTTATGACAATTTCCATTAGTGGTCAGTGAAATCTAACAAGTATTCTCACGATGTGGGATCCATATGCTAAGGCTGACCTACAACAATGAGTCAGATCCATGTTCACCTCTCTCTTGCACAGTTACCAAAAAGAGCTGAGTGGAAGTTCAGAGGACAGAAATGGTTCCCCTAGGATTTCTCTTACAGCTATCTGGTTATTATGAGTCATGCCAGGATTACAGTTTAGGATTTGGAGACATTTATAATAGGAAATATGATAAGAGAACTTGCAATGGCTGGGTTGAGAGACGTGCTCACAGCAAAAAAGCGGGTTGCTTGGCAAAGAAGTTAATTTCTGAACTTCCGTGTACAAAGATGAAGTGAAAGTCACTCTGTATTGAAAAGCACCATGATGTGTTCAGTTTCTTCTGTAGCGAAAATAATCTTTGTGTTGTATGTTTCAATTTTTATCTATGTGTGATTGTATAGTGACATTTTCTTTACCAGCCATGAGTCATCCAATTCCTCACCCTGGCATAAGTTAATAGATCTAATAGCTATTTATCCTAAAATGTATATTAAATTAAGGTTTTTATGGCCACACTCCTCCGCTCAGATAAATTCAAATGTGTATGGAATGAAAGGCAATTTACATATGGCATTGTTAGCCTCTGATATCTAGGAAAAGTATTGAAATACTTATTTCTTAAAAAGAAACCAAGAAAGATATTGAAAGTCTTTCCCATTTGTTAAAGGAAAAGCAGAGTTCACTTCGTCACTCTACGGCTAGAAGACCCTGTATGTCTTTTGGCATATTTAATATGAATAAAAAAAGATCAAGCAGCAACTTTTATTTAACATAGACTAGGTGTTGGGGATTATCTTTTATAAGCTTTTCAGCCTAGGAAAGCTTCATAAAAAGCTCAGTTCAAAAATCTTCACTAACTAGTTACATCGTTGTTCTAATCATTCTGATCTTCTCATACTTATTACTTTTTATCTAATTATGTTTCACATCTTCTCTCTTTTGCTCTTGTTAATGTTTTGCTTCAAAAATTTAAGGTGTCTTACATGTGCATATTTTATCTCTAAAACCAGACCATAAATTTCACAAGGGTAGACCTCTTCAGTGTCCTCAAAGAATACCGATTTCAGGCTTCAGTACCAGATGATCTATTCAGGAAATGCATGTTTATTGCCACTTCCTACACTCTTACTTCTTCTTAACATGTGGTTGGTTTACACTCAAGGAAAACAAACTGATTTGTAGTCTGAATAAGCAATATTCAATAGGAAACTAAATAAGAAGCAAAATTATGTGTAAAAATAACATAAATTGCACATCAAGCAAAATGTAAGTGGTTTTGCATTATCCACTATCTGTGGTCCTTAAACAGAAAACATTATTATCTGATTAAAATTACATCCATTATGAAGAAACAATATTTCTAAATATGTTCCAAACACCCATGACTTCAGACATGTTCAGTGGTCTTGCATCATAAGAGAAATTGGTAAACCTTTATGCATTTTTGTAAAGTACATTAAATTATTCTTTTCTTTGTATTCTGGTAAATCCAGAGGGTTTTTAAGTGGGTAGGTGTGGTTTTACAATAGGCATTATCTGGGGGTGCCTGGGCGGCGCAGTCAGTTAAGCGTCTGCCTTCAGCTTAGGTCATGATCTCAGGGTCCTGGGATGGAGCCCCACATTGGGGTCCCTGCTTGGCAGGGAGTCTGCTTCTCCCTCTCCCTCTGCCGCTCTCCCTCCTCACCGCTGGTGCTTTCTCCCTCTCTCTCTAAAATAAATAAAATCTTAAAAAAAAAAAAAAAGAATAGGCATTATCTGTGGTTGTTATTTTTAATTTATATTTTTGGTACTCTTACATGTGGCCATAATATATAAAGGAAGTTGTTCTGGGGTTTAAAACCAAGAGGAGGAATTCTGCCTTCCATTGTTGAAGTAGATCACATCTTGCAGTCACCACCAGTCTTCCTTATCCTCCCCCTTAGCAGCAGACATCAACAAGGATGTACAATGTTCAGGACAGTCAGACCTGAGTTTGGATCCCATGCTACCCAGCTAAGTGATCACATAACATTGGGCAAGTTTCTTAACTTCTTCAATCCTCAATTTCTTCATCTATAAAGTAAGGTTAATAAAGATCATGAAGATTAAATAAGATAATGAATGCCCAATACTTAGTACAGTTGCAGGTCCACATTAAGTCCTTGAGAAATGTCAGATATTCTGATTAGCAGATGCTCCTCTAAGTTGTAATTTAACTTCCAGAAAGGACAGCTCTGCTCTCCGACTCCAGGCCACTTCTCTGGACACAGGTCATGGAAAGTGTGCTTCACAGGAAGAGTGGCCATATTTGGTCAAGTCTCCTATTCTCTTTACCTTCACGTAGGTGGGAGACCCAATGTAGATCTGCAAGTGAATGTAAGCCAATGTCGAGGTAGGATGTACTTGCAAAGTTGGACGTACTTGCAAAAAAGTAAATCTTACAGTGGACTGTGTTTGAGTACCACTGGCCTTTAATGAGAAGTTCATTGTAAATGTGATGCTTGGGTCCCAAGCCATAGCACTTTCTTAGAAGTCAGAGCATTTTACACCAATGGGCTTTGATGCTTACCCCTTTAGGTGGTGTCTGAAGTACACTTTCTTACTCTGAATGCTACACTCTTCTCAGATTTCTCTACTAAGATCTCCATGATACTCTCAGCTTGCTCCACACCCTCTAGCCCCTCTCCCAATTCCAGAGATGTTTCCATTTGGCTGGAAGATGTGTCCAGTCCTCTCCCAGGGCATCAAACGAAACCACATGAACTGAAGCCCTCACAGATGTATCTTCAAATCAGTGGGATTGAGAAACTCTCTAGCACCACATCTTTTGTTGAAAACCCAAATCACTGTGATGGCGGTCCCACAGTCAGTCTGTCAGCAGGCAGATCTGACTACCAAGAAACAAAAAGTGTTAAGTGATTTAGAGCAGTACAGAGAAAGAACCTAAAAATGGAGCCCAGTGTTTCTCAATCTTCCTGTCCTCCTAAGCTGTTATTCTTTAGCCCTAATTTCAACACTAAACTTCAAGTACTGAGAAAGTCTTCCTTTGCTGCTCAGGTTGCTGCTCCTCCTCTTCCTCAAAGTTAAAATTATTTTATTCATTTATTTTATTTCTGAAAATTAAAGTACAGAGAAGAAATAATTTATAAATAAATCTGCCTCATGGAAATAACAACTTTTGACTTAGTGACATGTTTTCTATCCGTATTTTTAAGTAAGGAAAAAAAGTCACTATTTTTACAAAAAAATGAAACACATATATAGAAAAGAAGCAGACATTGAAGAATAATGCTGAATATTTAAAATCACCTCAAATTCAATCACCCCAAAATAACATTAATGTTACATTAGATGAATATATTTTCAGATATCTTTCTGTGTATACACATTCATGACATGGGAAGACAGACAGAGACCCAGAGAGAGAAATGCTTTTATAAAACAGGGACCATAATCTAGAATTTATTTTTAATAAAGCAAAAACAAAATAGGTGCAATTTTCCTTTAATTTAACGGAAGAAAAAAGAAAAAAGAAACTTCAGGCGTTTTTGAATTTTAACTCAATATTTTTCATGATAAGGATTTGTGTTTTCTGAATGATACCTTTAAGTTTAAGAAAACAAATTATGACAAACTTTAAATTGGAGTTATATCTGTTTCAATATGGTTGAGCTGTTCTGTGAAATAAGAGAATATTAGAACTCAGTGCTTTCTTTTCACTTTGTAATTTTTGTTATTATTTGTACAAAACCCATATTTATAATATTGAGATTACGATCTTTAAAAACATATCATACTAGTTCATTTAATACATTTAAGTGAATATGATGCTCATGGCCGGCCCTTTTCAACAGCCTCTTCATTCTAAGTTACGAATCTTGATTAATCTCGGAATAAGATGAATTTTATTCTAAGTAGTTTTTTCAAGAAAGGTGTATGGATGCTCTAATTCTGAGGGTTTTTCTGTTGTTTGTTTTCAGTTTAAGAATATCTAGCTGTAGCTTTCCTACAAGAACAACATTTGCCTTGTTGGATATGATTTTCTTGGATCACATTTTCTTTTCTTCACAATTCTGAGCTGCACATGTGGATTTGCGTAACTGCCACCACAGCTGACACAGAGAACTATGCCATCTCTACACAGACCTCCTTCCTGCCACTGCTTTATAGTCATGCCCACTCCCTTCCTCACCACTGCCCCTAACCCCTGACAACCCCTGATCTGTTCTCCATTTCTGTAGCTTTGACATGTTGAGAGTGTTATATAAATGGAATCATACAGGGAGCGCCTGAGTGGCAAAGTCAGTTAAGCGTCAGACTCCTGGTTTTGCTCTGGTCGTGATCTCAGGGTTGTGAGATCAAGCCCCCCGTAGGGCTCCGGGCTCAGTGCGAAGTCTACTTGGAGTTTCTGTCTCGCTCTGCCCCCCTTTTTTAAAATAAATAAATAAATCTTTTAAAAAAAAGCTGGGGCGTCTGGGTGGTGTAGTTGGTTAAGCACCCGACTCTTGATTTGGGGTCAGGCTGTCATCCCAGGGTTGTGGGATGGAGCCCCCATGCCATGCTCTGTGCAAGTCTGCTTGGGATTCTCTCTCTCTCCTTCTCCCTCTGTCCCTCCCCCCACCCTTGCACGTGTGCTGTCTCTCTCTCAAAATAAATTAATAAATAAAATCTTAAAAAAAAAAAAGGGAACGGACTCATACAGTATGTGAATTTTGAGACTGACTTTTTTCTGCTCAGTATAATGCCTTTGAGATCCAGTTAGGATGTTTTCTGTATGTGTGGTGGACTTTCATTCGTTTCCCTCCTCCTCCTTCCACTAAGAGCACATGAATTTTCCTTTAGATGATCTTCCTCCATTCTCAATCCACTCACCCCCCCCCCCACACACACACACATACAACCCCAGTCTCCTGGGTTTGATGATCAAAACCTGTTCTCAACTGTCTCTCAGAGAGCGGGAGGGGCAGAGGCTGGCTTGGAGACAGGTATTATACTCATTACAGCACACAGTGTTAAGTCTTCTAGTAGTGACAGTGTAGAGAAAGAGGGTGAAAATAATAAAATTCTGACAAGGAATTTGGAAAGCCTTCTCAGAGGAGGAGATATTTGGGTTGACTCTTGAAGGCTGAATAATATTTTTCTAGCAGAGAAAGTGGAGAGGGCAATAATAAATCATTATCATTGCCAGTGAAAGATTAAGAACAGATACCCAAACCCATATGTTGAAAGACAGAAAAATACATGGAGATTATGTGTACCATTATCTGAAAATACCCCTGCAAGTAAGAACTCAGAGAACAAAAAATCTATGAACTAAGCATTTATTACTAGTCAATTTAGAAGGATAATTATTTAACTAAGATCTCTGCTTTATTAAAGGCTATTGACAAATGAAATTGTGTTTATATTTGAAAAGTGTGTGCAAACTTTATGAAACATACATAATTATATTAAGAAGTTCAAATTAGAAAAAAGATATTTCATTAAAACATAAAGATTTATTTAAACAAGGGGAAGTATAAAGAAAGGCTAATTAATGAATTTATCAACTTGTCTTTCTGACCAGTTTGATCTTTAGACACGTTCGGTCCACCATACTTCTTTCCCTCCATCAATCTTGGTATATGAATGGAAACGTCGTAGAGAGGGATTACAACAATCACTCGGCAAAATAGTAATAGGAATCTCTCAGCACATTGACTGACATTCTTTTGCTCAGTTGCTAAAGAATAGCTTTGGATTGACCCACTCCACATTCAGTCCCCCTTTTGTGTGCTTTCTGAACTGCAGAAGCTAGAAAGCTGAAAACTACATTTCCTACACCCCCTTCCAGCTAGGTCCTCCGATGTACTTTGGTTTTACCAATCAGATATGTTTGCCAAAGACACGAATATAGAACTGAGTTAAGAAGAATTAACAGGTCTGCTGCTTTGGGCTGTTCTAGAAACTCAGCCTAGAATCTGTTTCTTTGGCGATCACATCCATTCCATAAATGACGCTGTACGATGTAATAAATTCACTGCTGCCTCAGTGAACCAGAGTAGATTCTGTTCTCTGTATAACTAAACCTTGACTAATATTGCCACCTTTGGTCAAAGTTTCTGGATTTGATTTTTGTTTAAATATATATGAACCGTTTAGGTGTGGATTTATGTACTAAAACTAGAATTTAGTGCTCGGCACCCAAGTTTTTATTTTAAAATAAAATGTATTGCTTTTATCTTTGTTCAAAATGGAAGTCATTTTGTAGCTTTAATTCAGATTATAAATGAACTTGTGCCCATAATAAATGCATTCGATAATAGAGCAGTAAGAAAGAAAACAAGTTTATTTACTTTATCTGAGATAATCTCCATTCTTTTTCTGTATTGGGACATATAACACACTTAGAAAATCAAGAACATAACAAAAATATTGCTCTGTAATATGCTTTTCACATGATATCTTGTGAACATATTTTCATATCAAATCTGTATCACTGTTTTTAAATTCTTAGGAGAGATTGTATATATCTTCCACGTATTTTTTAAAGATTTTATTTATTTTTTAAAATTTATTTATTTTATTTTATTTATTTGACAGAGAGACACAGCGAGAGAGGGGACACAAGCAGGGGGAGTGGGAGAGGGAGAAGCAGGCTTTCTGTGGAGTAGGGAGCCCGATGCGGGGCTCGATCCCAGGACCCTGGGACCATGACCTGAGCCGAAGGCAGACGCTTAACAACTGAGCCACCCAGGCACCCTCTTCCACGTATTTTTATAACCCATTCCCTGTTTTGAATATCCAGGTTGTTTTAAATTTTCCGTTGTTACAAACAAAGCCAAAATTAAAATTTTTAATTTCCTCTCTACTTATTTCCTCAATGTAAATTTGTAGGAGAGGAATTTCTAAGTCCATTGTAAAGATTACTATTTTTTTTTAAAGATTTTATTTATTTATTTGACAGAGAGAGACACAGCGAGAGAGGGAACACAAGCAGGGGGAGTGGGAGAGAGAGAAGCAGGCTTCCCGCCGAGCAGGGAGCCCAATGCGGGACTCGATCCCAGGACCCTGGGAGCATTACCTGAGCTGAAGGCAGACGCGTAACGACTGAGCCACCCAGGCGCCCCCATTGTAAAGATTGATATGTATTGCCAGATTGCCCTTTATACAAAATGTATCAATTTCCAAGGTCACGGGCAGCTCTACTAGTGCCTATTACTTTGCATGTCACCAACCCTGGGTGCAAACGGTCTGACCATCCGACAGGGGAAAACCAAATCTCACTTTATTTTGTTGCTTTCCTCCTCTCTTCTTTCTTCTCATTAAAAAAAAGGGAGAGATAGAGAAAATCCCCAAAACCCTATAGTTTTTAGTTGTATATATATTTTTTTCTTTCTCCCTACAATCGTTTTATTGTTTGGGCTTCTGTGGTTCAGGATTCTTATGCAGATGTTCCTTATCGTGATGGTAAATGTAAATACGCGTTTAAAAGCTTCGAGTGTTCTGAACTATGGTTTCCAAAGCGAACGCTGAATCAGAAGGCACATTTCATGTAGCATTGGCCACAGTGACACTCTAGGACGGAGAAGCCCAGTGTCACAGCTTTAACCACTCAGGCTTGTGGAGGACAGCCCCTTGGCAATCTGTATATGGTTCTGTGGTGGAAGCTATCACAGCTTATTTGATTGCTACCTCTGGATACACGGAGTCTCTCTTCAAACAGCCACAGGGCTCATTGCTATTATTAATCTGTCTCTGTTGCCAGATTCATAGCTTCAGAGTAAGAAAATATTATCTGAGCAAATATTTAAGCAGAATTCTCTACACTGTTATGCTTCATTAAAGAACAGTTTTCACTCAGTTTGTTCTGGAGTAAAGTGAAATGCTCCGAATCAATACACTCTCCAGTTTGCCCCAACCCTTTCCCTCCCCCACCCACAGTAGGAAGACAAGGGCTTCTCAGGAAGAAAAGCTTGATGAGGATGAGCCCTTCTCTCCTATTCATGCCCTTCTACCAGAATTCAGTCTGTTGGGGGGAAAACATGGTGACGGAAATGGAGAAAATAAAGGGTGTTTGTCTGCAGCCTCGTGCAAAGTGGTTAAAAACCACTGACATTCTTCTGCCAATCGCGGGCTGACACATGTGCTTTGCATCGGCCCCTTCAACATTATCCTCCTTGTGGGTTTTCCTATGCAGCAAAAGCTTTCAGGTATGTGGCTGGTTTGGAAAGCCTAAAAACGTGTCATCTGTACAATATCCTAAAGTAGTATGGTGTCAGGACTCCTATCCTAAGATATTATAGGGTCTTCCCTACCCCGTTCTGTTTCAGCTGCCCCCTTCCTACTCCCCGATTGAATATACATGCTAGAGAGAGCACCAGGGAAAAGTGACATTGTAAAAGAAAACCGAACAAACAAACGAAAAAACCCCCCCAAAACACTAGACATTGAAATTATTGATCTGGACAAGTAGTGTTTGTACAACAAACTGGTGTGATTTATCAAACACGAACACAAAACCTGGAAAGAGGTGTTCCTAAAATGTCTAATCACTAATATTTTTGAGGGTATTGGGGCACTTGTCTTTCTTGGCGTGGTTCACACTGGCCTAGGTGATTGATGGAAATTTTTGTTTTCTCTTAAAAGCAGCTGTTTGCACGACAGTGTCTTTCAGCTGGTGGTGTTCACATCGATAACTACCCATTCACGTTATTGTTGATAATAACCTTATGAGTGGGAGAAATGCCCATGAGCTTATGGAGAGACTTGGAAGGGTGAACTTTTCAAACTCCATTTGATAAATCTCAGATCAGGAAAATATGGAGCCAATAAGCCAGATTCCTTTTTTTTTTTTAATGTTTCAAGTTTTTATTTAAATTCTAGTTCAGACTCCCTTTCTCTTAAGAACTTTCTCCCTTCTGTTTTTATATCCATGCCCACTGAAAAATGGTTGGTGGTGGCTCATCCCACCTTATTTTCTATTAAAGCTTTGTGGAATAAAGCTTTGGAGCCATGGAGTCTATACTCTCAATGTCTTCAGGCAGATGAATCCATTCTATTATTTCGTAACTGCAAAAAAGTTGTGGCATGTCTGTGTAATGGATTGTTTGCGAAGCCGTCAGAGTTGGTTTGTACGGTTGTTTTTTCAACACCTGTAAAGAAGGAAAACCACAATTTATTGTTTTGGATCACAAAGTTGTATTTAGAATTACAGATTAAAATATCAAATTTTTATCTTATATTTAAAAATAGCCATTTTATTATATTAAGAAAAAAACATCTAGCTCTATCTTGTTATTTCTTTATCACAAAGAAGAGAGAAGTGAAATCCGTATTTAAAAGGCTGTGGAACATTGTGCATTTAAAGTACTCAGCAAGTTATTCCCTAAAGCACTCCATATGATATGTAAATCTTTTGATCTTTCACAAAATGCATGAATACTATAAAGAATAATGAGTACAAGCCTGGAAAATACAATATTGACTGTCAATGTAGTGCACTTAGCGACAATTATTATTTGCGTGGCTTTTGCAACATCACTGGAGGGGATACTTCCGCGAATATGTTAAGTACATGCTGGTGTCTGCTAAAGAAGATTTAATTTTATAAGAAAGAATTCTTTTTCCCTTTCTCCTTCCACTGGTTAATTTTTTTTTTTTTTTGAAACCATTTTCTCAAGACAGAAAGAATCTCTGGGAAAGGATGGAATTGACTAGAATTTAAAAAGAGAAGCCCTACTACCCTGTTGTTATTAATTACCATATGATGGATAAAGGAACTTGGCTTTGGAAAGTATCACTCTATGATACCCTGCAGAAAGAATATTTAAGTCATGGTAAGCTGTTCTTTTTAGAAATCTTTATTTAAAACTTAGTTTAGCGATGTGAATGAAATGTCTTCAAGTTTAGTTTAGAGAATAGTTTAATTGGCATTTCTGAACATTTTAGAAATTACCAATTCTGTTTGAACTTGGTCAGCAGGACTTATTTGAGACAAACAAATAAGCCACAATCTTTTTTTTTTTAAAGATTTATTTATTTGGGGGAGGGGGCGGCGATGAAAGAGGCCGAGGGAGAGGGAGAGAGAATCTCAAACAGATTTCCTGTCGAGCACGGAGCCTGAGGCAGGGCTCTATCTCAGGACCCTGAGACCATGACCTGAGCCGAAATCAAGGGCTGGACCCCCAACCAACTGAGCCACCCAGGCATTCCAAGCCACAATCTTTTTTATGTATCAGTTAAAAATTTGATATTTGAATTCACTTGGTTTTAGTCAAAGTAATGAGCTATTTTTTGTTGTGGCTAGCTGTGTTTGCAATGTGATAGGACCTGGTTAATCAATCCAGTCCTAAAAATGCAGAGCTGCTGGCTAAGGACAAATGGCTCACTGGTAGAAGCAATATGCCACAAGATTTGGAGGTAGTTCGTGCACAAATGGGAATAAAAATTGATTCCCATTTTGAGGTATGTGATCCCAAGATGTTAGTGTCTCAACATACACAGAGCCATGAATGCAAAGAACTCTACCTGAATGCATAGCTGTATTAAACCTTTTAAACTTAAGTTTTTAAGAGTATATGAATAAATTTTGATTCTAAAATTTGTTTGGAAATGCAAAGAACCAAGAATATCTAATAGGATTTTGATAAGGAAGTACAAATTTGGAGGACTTTGCTATCTGATTTTGTGACTTATTTTAAAGCTACAGTAATCAAGATAATATGGTGTTGGCATATGGACAGATAAATAGGCAATAGTACAGAACAGAGAGCCCCATGTTTACAATCATTTGATAAAGGTACCTAAGTAGTCCAATAGGGAAAGGAAATCTTTTCAACAAATGCTGGAACAACTGGATATCCATTTGGGGGACGGGGGTGGAAACTTGATCCCATATCACGTTCTACACAAAAATCAATTCAAGATGGATCACACACATAAAAGTAAAAGCTAGAACTCTAAAGATTTTTGAAGAAAGTATAAGATAATATTTTTGTGATCTCAGGGTAGGCAGGAGCTTCTTAGGACACAGAAAGCTTGCAGATGCCAGACTCTGGGCCTTCTTTGCCTCCATAATCACGGGAACCAATTCCTGTAATAAATCTCCTTTTATATATACCTTATTATATATATATGTACAGATATTTATGAGTTATACATGGATATATATGTGTATGTGTGTATATATATTATACTATATATTTTATACTACACACATACATACACATAAAATTATATGTATATATTCCATTGGTTCTCTCTCTCTGGGGAATCTGGATTAATAGAGCCACTTTGAGTAATCACATCTTCAGCAGCATGTTCATTTGTTCATTCATTCAGGGAACATGCATCAAACCTGCTATGTGCCAAGTTCTAAAGTAGATCTGAGATACCAAGATGATTGCAAAATAATTCCACTCCTCAAGGAATTTGCAGTTAGTTTGGGAAAACAGAAAACGATGTAAAGAAGTAATTGCTCTACAGTGAGATAACCACTATAAAGACAGACGTGCACAGTACCAACATGGTGTGAGGCAGGGTGTGACCAACCTTGTCTAGAGAGACGCAGGCAGGGTAGTCAAGAGAAGGAGAGCATGAGCTAGGTCATGGGCCAACAGAGTGGAGAGAAACATTCCTGGCAATGCCCATTACGTGGGCAACGTCATCCATGCTTGAGACACGACGACCTGCACCTCACTTTATCTGGAGGAAGGCTGGAAGCAAGAACTGCTTCCAGGGCCATGATTGGAGATGAGCACCGGGAGGGCTCGTGTGCCTTGCTGAGAGCTTTGGGCTTTACTCTATGGGGAATTCCTAGGTTTTCTTAAGCAAAGGACCATCAGAGTGAGAAATGTTCATATTAGAAAGATTGCCCTGGTGGCACGATGAGAGTGAACTAAAGGTGAGATGCTAACGAGCCAGGATCCAGAGTCTGATTCAGAAACAGACAAATGACTTGATGTGTGGTGATAAGGAGGAAGGGACAGAGTTGACACTTAAAAGGTGGAATCAGCAAGAATTTGTGAAGGAAGAGATTTAGAAGGAGGGGCTGATGGAGAAGGAGGAGTGAAGGCTTCCCCCTAGGTTTCTGATTTGGGTAGATAATGCTACTATTGACTAAATAGGAAATAGAGAGGAGGAGCACTTATGAAGAGAGTTCTTGAAGCTAAGTTTTGGTTATTTTGACTTTGAAATTTCTGTGGGAGGTACAGCTGGAAATAGTCAACTGACAGTTGTGTGGGCAGGTTATAAGCATGAATACAACCCCCCAGGGTGAGTGTATAAATCAGTAAAAGATTAAAAGTTCAAATCCTTAGAAACACCAACATGTGAGAGTGGGATAGATGGCAGGAGGTGGGGGTCCGATTCCAGAGAAGCTGCTTAGGAAGGAGCAGTGCCCCAGATACAAGGGGGCTGTGTCCCAGCTAAATCTGCGTGGGTGGCTGGATCCTTGTGGAAGCTCCAGCCTCTCTCAGTCGAACCTAGGAGCACAGAGAAAACAGAAATATGAAGCTTCAAGGCAAAAGCCACATGACTGGGGTTTAGCTTCTAGGTTTAGTTGCCATAATCATGCAAATTCTATTTTTTAAAAAAAGTCCGATCACAAGACCCTGCCGCTGGATCTCATAATGGGGACACAGGGTCAGCAGTACACATCAGCCCTTCGAGCATTCCAGTAGTTCTAGGACATTTGTGAGTGGGGTTGCACCCATACACTGTGCTGGCCCCAAAGTCAGAGAGGAAGAGACAATTTAAGGGATATTTGTACCAAACCCCATGAATATTTGGAAAGATAAAAATGGATCTATTGTGGGGCATCTGGGTGGCACAGTCAGTTAGGCGCCCGACTCTTGATTTTGGCTAAGGTCATGATCTCAGGGTCATGGAATTGAACCACGCATCAGGCTCTGCACTCAGCGGGGAGTCTTCTTGAGATTCTCCCCCTCTCCCTCTGCCCCTCCCCCTGCTCTCTCTCTCTCTCTAAAATAAATAAATAAGGCTTTTAAGAAAAAAATAGATCTATTACTACAACCTCAGGGCCCGAGAAAACTGTCATGCTGATTTGCTGTTTCTTTTAAAAAATGCCTCATTATTGCAGCAAATGGGCCATCATAAGCTCTTTCTAGTATTAGCAAGATGCAGAACACTTTCCTGAAGAATTACAAAGAAATATATTTCTATAGCTCACAGTGTTTTCAGGAGTCACCTTTCTTTGGGAAAGATGTCTTCTTATTTTGAATGACAACTCAGAATTATACCAACAAATACTACTGTTCACTTCAGCAACCAAACAGATGGATACCCAGATCCACCCACTGGAAAATCAAAAAGACCAAGATCCAAATTTCTCTGTGTTTTTTTTGTTTGATTGTTTGAGTTTGTTTATTTTTTTATTTTGTTATTTTTATTATTATTTGCTGTTGTTGATGACTCTAATGCCATTTGAACCTGAATTTAGAAGTCCTCAACAAAAAAGTGCATGAAAAACAACAAATGAACGTTCCTGGATAATTGATCCTATTTTAACTTAGCCAATAGCTACAATGTTACTTGGAAATAATTATTTTATTCAAATTCTAGTTTGAGTGAACAATCTTTGAAAAAAGACCAGATGTTGAAAAGTTGAGAGTAAGAGTTGTGATTTGGACTTTGTCAAGGAAAATATTCTGGATAAGTCCATGTTTTGCTTACTCAAACAGAACAATTAAGGAAACGTGATATTCCAGCTTGAAAGCAGTTACACTTTGATCTAACCTCATCCTTTCCGATATATTTAAGAAGTTCAGCTGATTAGACAAGAGTTTTAATTAGGGTAGAGGTAAAGTTGCTGTAACAAAAGAACCTTAAACACAATGTCTTAAGGAAGATAGTTCTAGGGAGAATATTCCAAGGTGGTGGGTAAGTTATACACCACCTGGTCTTTCAGGAACCTGTCTTGTTGATCTGCCATCCCTTAGAGCATTGTCCTTGTCCATATAATCAAAGCTGGCTTTGATTAATCAAAGCATGGACATGGTCACATACATGCCCCAGCTTACGATAATAGGGAAGAGAGGTGCACAGGGACATGTGCCTCATCTTTAAAGTTGGAGGTCCCAGAAGTTGTACACATCCCATTGCCTGAACTTAGTCATGTAGCCACATTCGGTTGCAAGGGAGGCCGAAAATATAGTGTCTAGCTGGGCATCCAATTGCCTAGTTTAAACTCTAGTGCTGGGGAAGGAAGGGAGAACAGACTTTGACAGACAACCAGGAGTTTCGTGATCTTTGTGAGACACAGTGATAGAAACATGACAATACTGAGCTTGGAAGCTTAGCCTCAAAAGGCAGGACTTAGGGCTCAAACAGTGGTTAAAATGCACTAAAGATCATATTGTAGAATAAGGGAAATGAATGCATTCTATTCCAAATGGATATTTTTGGGAGAAGCAGTAATGCAGAAAGATAGTAAAAGGCCCAGAGCTTAAATAAACACATTTGAATAGGAGGTGATGTGTTGTAAGACAAATGAAAATCAGTTGATTTACCAGGCCTCTATCCAAATGAAAATAAGGTCACCCCTGATTCTGAGAAGTTCATATAGGAAAGGGAAAGAATTCTAATTAGGATTAAGAACATTATCTCTCTCCAAATGTCTGCAAGCATAGAATACTGGTTCCGTCCATGGCTATACCTATAATTTTGCAATATGACTTTTTTTTAAAGGAGGAGACAATTTGGTAAACTGATAACTAATTTAGATAATGCTAATTGTATTGGGTGGAAGATGATTAGGAAAGTTATAAAAAAAACCTCAAGTGTGCTCTTCATGGGATCTTATTGAAAACATAATATTGTGTAAAGCTGTTCTCCCTTCGACAAAAGAGAGATGATTCCTGGATGGGCTTGTATTATATACAAAATCAGAAGGGGAGGAGCTGGGGGCAGGAGTGGAGGGCATAGTGGTTATGCTGATTTTAGTATACTTTGGAATCCCTCTTTAATTCCCTTCTGTGAATGGTCCATGTGCATACGCTCACACGTGACTTAACCGTATAACGCTGTTACTTGGCTTTATAATCACAGACCATACTTTGCATGTGGATTACCAGTACACATTTACTTCCCTCTCAGTTAAATGCAAATCGCCTTGGTTATTAAGTAAACCCTCTCTATTTTAGCTGTGCACACAACTTGCTGTCTTAGAACATTGTGGAACTCCTATAGTTCTTCCTATGGATTGGTTGCTATCACTGAATCAGGTTTTGGAGACTTAGTCAAATATTTGTTTCCCATTTTAAGTAAACATAGTGTGCTAATCTACACAAGTATGGTGTCCTGTATAAAGCCTGTTTAGTATTATTTGGAGTCATCGTATTTTCTTCATGCCATATGCTAGTCAACAGGAAAGATACGGTAACTATCCCGTGAGTGCTCAATCAAGCAAAAGGCATGGCCTTTATGATGCAACTAACATCCTTCCACTTCTGTAGTACAAGTTCAGGCAACCCCTCTGGGCTTGTTATTTTCTGTCCTACCCACCCCCCACCCCGCACCTGCTGATTCATTCTCCACTCTTCTAGGCCTTGCTTTGCGCCGTGGGAGGATGATGACCCTTGTGGACCACATCTCCTGAGCTCCCTTGCTGGTGGACTTATGATTAGATTTGGCCAATATCTGGAGATCAGAGGGTGAGTGTAAAGGTTTGGGGGTAGTTCTTCCTGGATCCCTCCTTCCTTCCATGCTCTATTTCAGGCAACATCTGGTTCCCTCCATGACCACAGCTTCCACTGGGTGGCTCTTCTTTGATCTTTCGTCTCTCATTGTGGTCCACTAACCTGATCTCTTCTCCTTGTCCCTTCAGTTTAGAGGTAGTAAATTGTCTTATTTCTTTGGGCTTCCCTCCCTAGGATTTAGCTCAATGCAGGCAGGGATTTTTGTTTTCCTCCGTGCTGTATTTCAGCTCCTGGAATAGGCCTGGCACACATAAGAGTGTTTGAGAAATACTGATGGAATGAATGAATGGGTGAATGAATGAATTTTCTGCACTCCTTTTAAACCAGACAAGAATATCCAAGTTTTAAAGTGCTTCTTAAAAAACAGACTGTAAGTGAAAGAAAGGAAGGACAAAGAAAGCAGGAAAGAGAAAGGCAGGGATGACTTTACACTCTAACGGAAAATACGCTGCACCATTAGCAACCAGCATTTTCACAGCCCTCAAAATGGAATCTGTCCCAATAATCATGCTGACGGAGCCATTCGTAGGAGATTGGGGTCTTATGACTAGCATTCCGAGAACTCACGGCAAGCAGGCACTCCAAGCTAGCGCTGTTAGATTTAACATAACAATATGCTTAGCCAAGTGTGTTTTTATTTTATGTAATATGACCAAGTGGCTATAATTTTAACACGTTTTAAAATGTATTTAGATTTCTCTTTGTAAAAATATTTGGTATACATAATTTGGAAAATGTAGAAAAGAATAAAGGGAAAAGGAGTGACAGAGAAAGAAAGTTGGAAAGGGAGAAACAGCTATAGTCACAAAGATGTATGTAGTTACCATATTGATGCACAGCCTCGCATCTTTTTTCTTCACATTTTTTTAAGTGATCTGTCTGGGGGCGCCCAGGTGGCTTAGTCGGTTAAGCATCTGCCTTCAGCTCAGGTCATGATCCCAGGGTCCTGGGATTGAGCTCCGCATAGGGCTCCCTGCTCAGCGGGGAGCCTGCTTCTCCCTCTGCCTCTCCTCCAGCTTGTGCTCTCTCTCTCTCTCTGTCAAATAAATAAATAAAATCTTTAAAATATATATATATATAAGTGATCTGTCTGCTCAACGTGGGGCTCGAACTCACAACCCTGAGATCAAGAGTTGCATGCTCTACCGACTGAGCCCACCAGGTGCCCCTTTCTTCCTTAACATTAAAAAAAAAAAAAAAAGTCATCTTTGAATGACCTTAATAAACGGAATGCATGAGCATGAACCTCAGTGCACATAACATGAATCACTTATCAAATGCTGAAGGAGGGCTGCTCTCATTCCTCGCTGCACTTGCTTAGCAATCAGCTCACATGATCATAATTATCCTGTCATCAGCAGCGTTTAATGATAGACAGGGCCATTCAGACATTATCAAGAGCCCCGTGTGCAGATTTCAGTTACCCGTTTTCCTCAATCTGAAAGAGCAATTCCATTTCTGTAGCAGGAATGAAACATTTTTAGTGAGAAACCAGGAGAGATTAAAAATGGTTTTGGCCTTGCCTGTGAGTAATGATGTCAAATGATGTAGTGGGGTAATTATTGTGAAGACTTAATTCCTGTGTCATCAGGTATTTATAGATATACAAAGCATTCTACTGATTAAACAGCATTCAAGGTGACTAAACATTCCCCTTGATTGACAGTTTACAGCTCTGACTAAAAAGATTAAATAACATTAGAAAGTGGCAGGTGACTTCTTTCCCCTCGGGGCATTGTGCCCTGTGAGGAAACGAGTGAGACTTCTAATAATATTGCTCACAAGAAAGTTCTGAACTGTTTGCTTGCAGCACTCATATTCTGAGAAGAAATGCAAATCCTGTTATGCATCTTTTTCATCTTGGGGAGGTTGCAGTGGCTGGCTATAAAAGTTAGATAGAAGGTAAAGGAAAGTATACCTTCCCTTGAGACTGAAAATACCCTGAAACGTGTCCAACTTCTAGGGGCAGATAATGTTTCAGAGCTGTTGGCCAAGATCAATTTGCTTTCTATCTGATACATTCTTTCTCCGAAATAGAGCCAAGATGATCCCAAATGCAGAGATTCAGAATTTCAGGTAACCAACATTGCTTCTCTATAAAAGGTCCCCTGTAGCCGAGCCTTCGGTTACATTACGTGATTCCTAATTACATATCTATGCATGCCTTACCTCAGCCTCTATCCTTTTTTTCTTTCTAGGAGGTTCAGAAGAGATTTTTTTTTTTTTTTTTTTACCATCTCCTCTTTAAGCTGGATAATACTACTTCCTACAAAATCATAATCATAAAACCTTACATGCTTGTGGTTCTTTGAACTTTATGAAATGTTTCTTTTTTTCTCTTTTATCTCATGGGAATAATAGTACCTACACAAAGGGTTATCTTGAGAGCCAGATGAAAGAGTGCGTGTGAGGCGATTAGCACGGTGTTGGCCCACAGCATTTGCCAAATAATTGTAAACCATTTTAATGAACTCATTTACTGTATTTCATCCTCACAATAGCCTCGTAAAGTAGATAAAATAAGCAGTGTTTTTTTTGTAACGGGTGCCTTTGAATCTTAGGTGCAAAGGTTGAGTAACTTTCCTAAATTCAAGAGATTCTTAGGGACCTGAGTCAAAACTGGAATCCAGACCTGCTGATTTCCAACCTCCCGTGTGTTCCCTGGAGTCTTCTAGAGCACATTCTGGCTCTGGGGTGAGAGATGAGTCTCAGTCTGCCACGTCTTCTCCCTTTGGGCATCATAACCGTCACTAACGTGACCAGCTGTGCTCCTCTTGGCTCCTTTAGTGGCCATCCCATCGCTCCTCTATTAAGACTGCATTCTGTGCTCATTAAGAGCATAAGCTTTGCTTCCTGACAGACCTGGGTTTGAATCCGGGTTCAGCCTCGTAGCAGCTGCGTATGAAATGAGCATAGATTCATTGGGAGGATTAAAGAACGGAAGATACTGCCTACGTAGGACCTGGCACATGGAAAGCTCTCTCCAAATTTTCGTTATTCTTATGATGGCTAGATGAACTCCAGGGCTTCACTGCTGTACCTGCTGTCAGGGCCACGTCTCCACACCAGCTGTCTCCTTGGGCTCCAGCCAACCTGGCTCATGGCCTCGATACTCGACTGCAACTACTGCTCTCCTTGTCAATAAATACCTCCTTCTGACCAATCCAAGGCCCTGCTGATTTTCCTTAGACATGGCTCCCTTCTCTTATCAAGGCACCACTCCCCTCATCCCGCCCTGTTGAGCCCTGCCTCTCCGTGCAGACAAAGTCTTGGACCTACTATTCTCTTCTTCAGCTGCACCCTACAAAGATCATGGTTTTATTTATGTCTCCATATGTATCACCTTGTATTCACTATCTCCACTGCTGGAACGATTAATTGGTTTATTCCCATATCACATATATATAATAGCGTATATGATCTTTTTTCTGTTGCTCTAAAAGCTTGGTGAGAACACTTGAAGGAATGGGATTAATAGTGCTGGCAGGAAGCAAAAGGGGAAATGCCTCAACATCATCTGCATCTTCTTAACTCCTCTTTACGAACCTTCAGAGGTGCAATCGTGGACCCCCCCATGCGTCTCATCCCTTCAGGGAGGGTGCCCAGTAGCCATATGAGTGAATAGCTCTCCCACCACCTCCTTTCCGTGCAATGTCTTAGCGACGTCTTAAAACGTTAGGAATTTCTGAATAAACAAGACCTATTTCCCAACACTGGTGTCCCATTTGGAGTCTCGGCAAGGTGGCAGTTTAAGCTCGTCAATGCTCCGGCCCCGCTGGGTACCCCTGGTACAAGTGGGGCTCAGGCATCCTGTTTGAGTAACTGTCTCTGCTGGCACTCTCAACACACAGGAGACAGTTACCATCACCGGCTCTGTGCTATCCTATGGTGCTGAAAAGCCCTCTAAAGTCTTGGAATAGCCCCCCATTCCGGTAGTCTCCTTCACACCTGTGTGCCATGATGTATCCCGCTATGCAATTGTCACTGCTCCATCATGTGTCATTGATGAGGGTGACAATGATTAGGGTGTTGTCGTTGGCTCCCAGGTGTTCTGGACACCTTGTTACAAAGACAAGGATACAGCAAAACTATGGCCATCGCCACAGAGTGGTTCTAACGAGGAAGAAATTTGGGGGTAAAGGGTGGGACCTGTGAAGCCTCTTTCTTCTTCTCCGGTTCGGTGCCTGGAGAGACCCAAAGTATGGTATAGACAAGCATGTCAGTGCCCTTTTACATAGAAAATAGGAAATGAATTCCAAACAATACTGGAAACAGCTGACCCTTTTAGCACAATGCTTAAATATGCTAGTGCTGAGCCAAGGCAGCATGTGCAGAGTAAATATTTTAATCCCTAATTAATCACTTTGGTTAGATTGGTAAAACACAAGTCTAATGAAAATAATTTGAAATTTCCTTCATGAATAATTGCCTTGTTCGGGGAATTGTGGGAAGAGTCAACTGACTGACCTTCCATTCTTACTCAGCTGTACTGCTCCGAGACTTAATTTGTGTCCTTCAACCTCTTCCAGTCACCGTCATGAGATTAGAAATACCTTTCGTGCAGTTTAGCAGTAACTATGCAATATGACAGTTAAGTCAGCAGAGAGGTAGAAACCCAAGCAACTCCTTGCTTTCTCGCCGCGGAGCTTGCCTTACGTATCCTGTAGAGGGGCGAGTGTCTTCACAGCCCTGCGTTCTTTTATTAGGTTGTGAGCATGATGGATGGCTCCAGGTTATTGGACTGTTCATGTTCCTTTTTTAATTAAAAACTTGAATAATAAAGTGCCCAGGGTTTGGGCATTTACAAAGGGGAGAGAAAGAACTTTCCAACTCTGAGTGCTGATGAATGCTGTTCTGATTAGCTCTGTGCCACCAGATTTAATTACTTCTTTGAGTAAATCAAATTTTTCTTACAGAGCAATGTTCCCGGGTGTGCAAAGACCAAAGGTTAAGCCACCTTACTAGTTACCTGTTCAGACATGTTGGAACCTGCTAGATGTGGGTGGTGAGCATGTTCTATTCCATCCTTCTTCTATCTTGCCTGCCTGCCTGTTCTCCTTAACTTCCTCCCTGGTGTTCCTCAACCCCCTTCCAGCAATGAACGTATTGCTTATCTGGTTGGAATGTCACTAGGAGCGATGACTGGCAACGTGCCCTATGGCTGGTGCACTCTGGCTCACACTGCAATCATTGCTAAAAATTGCCTGGTCCACCAGTCAGTTTGGCCAGTTCTGTGGACTGTCACGGTCCACCTGGTGGACCATCTGCCACCTCTCCCTGGAGGTTCCTCCTCTCTTTTGTTTTCCAGTCTGGTCCTCCTCCTCAATCTTGCTCTTTTATTTGGGAGATTCAAATATTTGGGGGAATTTTTCTTTTGCTTCTCAGCAAGCCAGAGGACATGATGTTCTTGGGTTGCTGGAATGCATTTGGAGAACAGCATCTTAACTTTTGCTGTCCCGCAGTTGCCTTGCAAAATGGCCAATAACTGGCTTAAGAAGCTTGGTTATAAAGCAGAAAAATGCCATTCAGATGGAGAAGCATAGAGGCAGGCAACTTGTAACCCGGGTGATAATTGAACCAAATTTTGGAGCAGATTTGGTGTCTCTATTCAAATGGAATTACCCACATTCCATGCCAAAAGGATCATGGAAGCCCTCCCGTTTTACAGGATCTGAAGCATTGCGACTTAGAAGCCAAATCATTGGTTTTCAATATGTTTTCACCATTGTGGGTGTTTGGTGGCATAACTGTGCATCCAACAGCATGACGTACGGTTAAGCATGAGTGGTTGAATGTACAGTTGTCCCAATGATCATCTTCAAAGACAGCTCTAAAGAATTCCTCCCCAGAGCTCCTGCTGCCAGACCTCTGAATCAAAGAGCTGCCAGCAACAAGTCTCATGCAGGGGGAAATGGCAGAAAGAGGACGCTGGACTGCAAAAGGCAAACTCTGACTTCCCTGTCATTGTGCCCAGGTTGAGTCCTGTGGATGACATCTATAGAGAGTGCTTGCTCTTCCTCACTGGGAAATGTGTGCCAGGAAAGGAGCAAGATTGCTCACTCTTCTGGCGCTCCCCTCTGCAGCCAGACTACCCTTCATTCGGGCCACGTGACCCTGTGTGGGAGTTCTCCATAAAGCAGACCTAGAACTGGTTCTGGAATTGGCTGGCCGCACTTTGGCTTTTCTGACTTAAATAAGTCAGGGCGGAGCAACTATAGGCCCCCTCATATGAATGCAAAAAGGGGCCTTGGGGTTGTCTGACTCTGTACTTCCGGAGTCATCGCATAGGATTTGAACTATGGTAGTGCCCCCCTCGCCACTTAATCCTACACTGGAATATGTTCTTTCCAGTACCTGAGAGTCTTTGTTTATGAGCGTTACATTCATTCGGTAATGTTAAGTGAGCACCTACAAGTACTGTTCTATTTAAATTGTTCTTAAAACCACAATTTAATTCCCTCTTCCTGCCTCTTCAGTTGTTTTGAGATCTACCATTCAGTTACCATTCATTTGGCCATTCATACATTTCTGCCTTCCTTCCAACATTGCTTGCTTTAGTCTTAAAGACAGACCTCTGATGGCTGAACCAGGAAACACAGTGAAACTGAGACTACATTGGACCACTTTGCAGGGATGGATATGGAAATGTGAGTGGATGGATGGATGGATGGGTATAAATAGATAGCTATAGATACATCCTTTGGTGTGAGCTGTTATGTAGCACAGAAGCATAAAATTGGAAGAAATGTAAGAGGTCCTATAGTCCTTCTCTCCTAGAAGTTCACAGGTTTAAGTGACTTGCTCAAGGTCACCGCTAACTGTTTTTGAGTTGAGACTAGAAAACTGGCTTCTGACTCCTACTCATCGCTATTTCCAACACACAATGATCCTTATAACCCATATATATGTGTCCCATACAATTCAGGGTCTAATTACTTCTGCTATCCAATCAGTAAGAAATGGGTGAACCATCAAGAAGATTCAACAATTTTAATAATCATAACAATAAAGTGTGTATGGAACCTGCTGATTTCAGCATGCCCAAAATACATTCACAAAACGGTGAACTCTTCACTGCTGATGCCTTGGGACACCTATTCCTGCCAACATTCCAGAACTTCACCATCACCAACACTGGAGAGATTTCAAACCTTCCTGTCTCTTCTGCTACCCTGCTTGAACTACTTTGGTGGTGCTCCTTCATCAGCTGAGTGCGTATATTAAGGCTGACTACCTGGAACTGCCTACTGGACTAGATAAACTCTGGGTCAGAGTTGGGAGGCCAAGAGGTGAGTCTCTCTTGTTGTCCCCTCACCCTCTCATACTGACACTTCCAGAAAGAACACAGACCTTTCTTTTTAAATAAAGATTCCTAATAAAGTTTCCAGAAACGAATCCATCAAACCTGAAGCAAACAAGACTGATATCTCATTCAGATATCTCAGATATCTGGGGGGGGGGGGCAGATATCTCATTCACAGAAGATTCCTTTTCTCTATTCAAATCTTAAAGACAATTTCTTATTGATTTGCTGCTTACTTTTTGTCAATACTTTATTGATAAAAATCAATATTTTCTTTTATTAATATTTTTTAAAAATACAACCACAAGTTCTGAAAAGGATCACGTATTGAAAACCTCAAATAGTGTGGGTCTGTGAGATCCAGCTGCCAGTGACAAAATGAAGCACACAGCTCAGACACTTAAGGCACGCTATTCTTTGTGGTTGTTTTTTTTGTTTTTGTTTTTGTTTTTTTTGAGTCGTTGTGAGAAGCCATAATGTGGGGGCGGTGGGGGCTGGTCAGGGAAGGATATGGTCAAAGTCAGGGGAATTTAGAGTATGGACTGCAGAAGGAGGGGCAGATCAGATGGCAGGGGGTTTGGGGAGGTTGAAGACAACTCTTCAAAGTTAAGCCCCCCAACTACGTCATTGCTACGGAAAATGGAAAACCTCAGCTTCTTTGTCCTCAGAGTCGCTGCTGGTGGAGCTGGCCTCATGGGCTTCCCCATCCTGGGCCCCTACGTATCCCCTCTGGCCCAGGACAGTGTCCTTGAGAATAGAATTTCACTTGGAAAGGTCTGAGGAGACAGGGGAGAGCTGCAGCCCTGCACTCCTCTTACCCTCAATGCAAATCGCACTTACAGGGGGGCAGGCTTGCGCCCCATATGAATAAGAACATTTTAACAATAGTGAAGATCAGTCAGCTGAGGCGTACAATGAGCTTGCTGGCACTGGAAGTAAGAGGCTTACGGACTATCTTTCAAGGATTCGGAAAGGGGGTTCCTGTTTTGAAGGGGAAAATGGATTAGGAGACTGAAAATTCATATAACCCAAAGGGTTGTGACTCCCTGAATATTTTTACTCACACATAACTCCATGTTATAGGTTATGAATATTACTTAATTCCACTTCCAAATTGGCTCATTAGTGTACACAAAGGCCAATGGCAAGGCCAGAATAGGCCACTGCTTTTGGGATTGGGTTTCAGGGGCCCGCAGGAAGGCTCCATTGATTAGAAACACACACAATAACAGCCTCACTCCTTTGCTGAAGGCTATGTCCCCTGGTCAAAGGCAGCCCATCTGGGAGAAGCAAGGTATGGTTACCAGTCATCTTGTAAGACACCCTGAGGCATAATGATTGCAGAGGTGTGTGAATAAGAGAACAAGCTTGGCGATGAGACTCCCTGGGTTGGAATCCCTGTGTGAATGTCGGCAGTCCCCTAGCCTCGTCTATAGAATGGAAAGAAGAATAATGCCCGCCTATGAGGTTGCCATGAGAATGAAGTGATCAGACACATAAAATGCTTAGACCAGTGCCTGGCAGACAGTCAGGAAAGGCTAGCTATTCTGTGCTCCTTGTTTGGAAGGGTTTGATCGGACTCCTTTGAAGAGTAGGTTCGGCTCTGCATGGGTGAAAGGCAAGGAAGGATTTTTGCAGGAAGGAAGGCAGCTCTTTGAAGGGCTAGAGATGGGAACCAAGGGGGAAGAAGATTAAAGACAGCTGAGACAGAGAGCACAGGAGAAACACCTCTGCAGTGTTGCCCCCGGACACCCAGCCCTGCCCAAATTCCTGAGTTTCCATTTTGATTCATAAAGCCCAGATGAAAAGTTTTGAGAACTCAGTTGCCTATATCAACCCACCAGACTTGAAATGCATAGGAGACCCACCAGTCTTTTCAGTCTGTAAGTTTTCCCCTCCTAAGTAAAAAAGTCCTGAGAGAATCAAAGTCCCCTAACAGACCAAGTTTACCATGAGGGCTTAATATACTTCCTGGAAAATAGTCCACAGATTTTAATTAAGTTCTTCTAAAGACCAATGAACTTAGAGGGTTCCAAACAAAGGGGTAGAAGCAGCCTGCCCGGTGACAGCTCTTTCCCCAGCGTCTCAGAGGGAAGTCAGGGTGGGCATTGTGACTCTCGTCTTCCTCGTGTCTGGGACTCATGTTCTGGTATGGATGAGGTTCTTGAAGTGTCCTTACGGAGTTGTTCTAACCACACGGGACAGCCTCGCTGTTCCTTATTCCCCCCACCCCCGCCCCACTCCACCCTGCCATGTGCGGTTTAAAAAATTAATTTAGAATACATGAGATCAGCAAGACAAGGGCATTAGACGGTGTCCCCCAGAAATGGACCTCTTGTACTCCGAAAATGTTCTTAGAAACACATGTGAGTTTCTTTGCTCTCAAATTAAGGGGGATTAAAGCAGCTAGACAGTTGTTGCTCAGTTCCTTCGGATCATGTGGCCAAGGCTGAAAGCCTTAAGTTGCTGGCATGAGCCTAAGTCAGTTTCCTGATCTCCAAATTAATTTTTGAATTAAATGATTGTCTCCCCCTCCCTTTTTTCCTTCTAATTGAGACTTCCATTGAAAAATGCTTAGCAAACAGTTGGAAAACCCCAGAACAAAAGGCTGTTGTGAAATAATGAAATGGAGGTCATTGGAAACAGTTTTAGGTTAGCACTGGAGATGCAATTAAATCTTTTTTAATCATATTTTTATTAAATATAAACATTTTTAAAAGTAAATTATAAGCACTGCAGGTAGAACCTAAAGAATGGTTGGAAAGAGCTTAGATCACTTCATAGTTTGCTTGTGTGAGCTTCACGCAGAGACTTAGAACAAAGATTCTAAGGCAAAGTAGCTTTTTAATTTTAAAACAGTGATGTTATCTTACAGATCTTAAACAATGTTCTAATGACTGAACACTTGTAAAGTGTTTCTGTAAGTAAAATAAAAAGAAAGATTAACTTTATGATCCAAAAATGAAAAAGATCCACAATGAAGACAGACATGTTTGAAAAAGGCAGTAGTATTTTAAAGGAAAGTTTTATTAAAAAAAAAAAAAAGACAAAATGCTAACTTTCAGGCTGTGCATAACTTTCAATTGTGCCGAAGGCTTAGATTCGAAATATCCCGTGGAAATTTTGCACTGAAAAAATATATATACAGTATTGTGTACTTATGCATATTTCAAAATCTTAGAAAGTCAACTTGATCAATAAAAATAGTCTGAATGCCAATAATTATTGGTTGACAGTGAAATAAAATTTATCCAATCAACTTTATTTAGACCAGCCATCTTCCATCAGACCCATATAAGACTGTCTGTTTGTCTTTCATCAGACCCATGTAAGACTGTCTGTAAAGAGTTTGGGGCTTTACGGGTCCATATCCCTGAAGACTTCTTTATGGACTGAGAAAAGTTTAAGAAATCGGTGTGAGCAAATTCTGTTTCTGACTTAGGTGCTGGAAGTGCTTCCTGCGGCTCAGTTAGTTGTAAGAAACTTCTCAGAGCTCTTTGAATATGGTTGTTACACCCATATAGGGTTGAATCATAGCACCTTTATTAAAGGAGGGTCGTGGGTGGGGATGGGGAAAGGATAAGTCCTTGGAACAGTCCTTGGAATTAAAAACCAGTTGCTACCTAGACAGGGCTCTTTCAAGTTTCTTTAATCTTGGGTTTTAAAATGTTGATGATAGACTCCTTTGTGATTAACTTGTATGCAAACTCTAATAGATCCTTAATGGTTAACCATATTGAAGTTCTGTCTTTGCTGGTCTGGCTGCAGGCAAAATTCTGTACCTACTCTCCCTGCTTGCAGAAGATGACACAAGAGAACCTCGGATGGCTGAAGAGATGGTAAGAGAGTAGCCAGTTGCCCCAAATGAGTTTGCTAGTGTCTTGACCTTCATTTGTTCATTCAAAAAATATTTACTGTGCACCTAGTATTTGCCTGGCCCTGTTCTAGACGCTGGGGGCACGTTAGTGAACAAAGCAGACAGAAATCCTGCCCTCCTGGAGTTTACATTCTAGTGGGAGTGAGGAGAACAGACAATAAGCAAATAATTATGTCAGCAGGTGGTAAGTGCTATGGAGAAGTGTAAAGCAGGGAAGGGCCACAGTGGGGGAGGGAGAGGCAATTTTGAATAAGAAAGTCAAGGAAGGTTCACTGAGAAGTGAATCTTCAGCAACGGAGTGTGGGAGGCATCTCTGTAGACATCTGGGGTGACAGCTGTCCTGACAGAGGGAAAGACCTGTGCAAAAACCATGCAGCAGGTTTGCCAACTGTCCCCAGGGGTGGCAAGAAGGAATCAGAATCCAAAGATGTCTCAGTGGACCAACCCAAGCAAGATGGAATTTAACAGGAGTGGACATTGGGGAAGGGGTGGTAGATGAGGTTAGAGAGGGGTTCATTTGTATAAGGTCTTACGAGCTACTGTGGGGCCATTTTCAGGACCCCATGGGGAATACCAAAGATCGCTCAACCATTATTGCCTATCTAAGAGATAAAATAGAAAATGGAAGAGGAGCAAAAAGCCTAGAGATGGGTGACATCTCTAAATGTCTGACATTTAGAAGGTAGAAGCAGTTGGATTCTGTAAATAATAGACCAGGAGTTGGCTTTTAATGGAAAGGATCAAAAAGTAAATAATTTAGGCTTTTAGGCCTTCTGGTTTTGTCAGAATAGCTCTACTCTGCCCTTGTTGCATGAAAGCAGGCACAGACAATACGTAAATGAATATGTGTTCAATAAAACTTTATTTACAATAACAGATAATGGGCAGCATTTGGCCTATAGGCATTTGCCAACCGTGCATATAGCCCAATGACTTGTGAGGAGCCAGGTAAGAAAGCAAAGGATCACTAAGAATAAGAGGGTATAGTAGTCTCCTTTTTTTATTTTATGGGGCTCTTAGTCTATTTGGAGAAATCAAATAGGGTCAAGATTACGGATCTGGATTTCATCAGGACACCTGACAAGTTCTTTATTTTCTTGTGACCAAGATGGAGAAATTGTCTTGGATTCGAGAACATTCATTCCATTAGTAACTAGTTAAACAGCCCCACAAGTTTTGTAGGTTAAAAAAAAATGGGGATCTATACCAAATCCATTTCTTGCCCTTCTGCTCCTATGCTCTGTAACACAGAGACTCTCTTTCCCAAGCTCCTGTGTCAGCTGGCTTCCAGCTGGGTCAGGCCAATGACAGGAAAGGAGACGTTGGGTACCTCTCCCCCACCTCCGTGACTTGGCCGGCAGCTCTGTCAATGGCTGCATCTCCTCCCTGGGCCCACCTTTCACTTCTGGGTAGCTTCTACTCACCCCCCACCCCCATGCCCTGTCGTCCTGCTATTGCTATACTTGTTTGCCTCAGTGTTCCCCGATGGACTTCTCAGGTCTTCTTCCATTGTCTGTCGAATAACTCCCCTGTATTAAATTCTCTCTATCTTAAATACTCAGGGCTGTTTCTGTTTTCCTGCGTGGACCCTGACCGACATGGGGGCTAATCTATGAATGTCGCTCCAGAGAGAGGTTTAGACTCCGGCGTCGCCAGGCTCTCCTCATGCTCTCACCGTTTTTATCAATAACTTGGATGATGATGTAACAGTTATGCTAATCACATTTGCAAATGGCCTGGAGCTGGCTGGAAAAGCTATTTGCTGGATGGCAGGCCAGGAATCTAAGTATATCTCAATGGGCCAAGCCTAACAAAAAAGAATGTAATAAGGAAAAATGTGAAGTCTTGTACTTGGGTCCAAAGATCGAATATGGGATGGAGGAAGTTGTGGCCTAAGGGCACCAGTGTTTCAGGGATCCGGACTGACATCAAAGTGAGGCAAAATTTACAAAAAAAAAAAAAAAGAAAGAAAGAAGAAAAAGCCACAGGGAACACTGGTTGCATTAATGCTTTTGTACAGAGTAAAAGGGAGTTAACTGGACTGTTCCATTTGCTATTGGGCAGACCACTCTTAGAGTGTTGCATTCAGTGTGGGGCACAGCATTTAAAAATACTATTGCTGAAGTAGTTTGAGACACAGGAGACTGACAGACTACTAAAAGAAGGCGTATATTATTGAAGGAAACCTGAAAAATGCAGTCAGAGAGGTGGGTAGGGAGAAAAACATTTCCATGTCTGAAAGGATGCCAGGCCAGCTGGGGTCGTATGGGATGAACTCTCATTAGTTGGCTCCTCTTGTTCCGAAGGGCAGAGTTTACACACTCTCCTTCCGTGGCATAGTGGCCCACCTTCCATATTCATATTAGGAAACTTTTCCTTATGTCTATCCCAAAATTATCTTGTCCTAGTGAAAGTCCCGATGCAGTTGTCGTTGAAATGAGAGCTTAAGTTTGCATGTCGTCAATGGCTCCGGAATCAGACCTGTTCTAATTCTAGGCACTGATTCTTTGGTGACCCTGCATCACTCACTCCTTCATTGCCTCCATTTCCTCAACAAAAAAGAAACTGCCAAGGAGGAGGCTCTGTTGTACGTTTAGCAAATACCGGGCTTCCAAAGCTTACTGAAGTTTTGGGGTTTTTTTTTTTTTCTTCCTTTTCCTGCTTCTTACTGTTTACATGTTTTGTAGAAAGCAGAAGCACCCACATCCCAGGGTTTCTATGCAGATGGGATGAAAAGAAATGAGTAACACGAACTAGGATGAAGTAAAGAATGGCTGCCCTTGATAGTCCATCCAGGAGTTGACCCCAGCCTCCTGAGAACTACTGTCTTTGTCGTTAGGTCTCCCTAGGGCTGTCATGTGGTTTCTTGCCCTTTCCTGGTTCTGTAAACTGGAATATTTAGTCTGCATTGTGCTCTAACAGATACTTAATGTGATTCTGAACACCAAGCTGTTTTTCCTCTGCACTCTGGTTCTTAGCTGTGGGATGTCTTTAGTCTGGCCTGCTTACCTGGTGACTGCATCCTTCTCTTGCTTTTTGGGGAAGAAATTAGGAAATTGACTGACATCTTTGCTGCACAGACAGACTCAAACTGCAGAACAAATAACTTGGAGTCAGGAATCAGTGTTTCCTGATGTCGCCTAATAATGCTGAACTCATTAGCACACCGAATGTCTTAGTGTGTTTAGCATGGGCAGGTTAAAAGAAAAATTTTTAATAAAGCTTAGCCTGATATTTTGTCCTACGCTGATGGACTTCGGAAAAACCATGGGTGTGGCTGCTCTAACATGCCGTTCTTTCATGTCTTAGAGGTATTGTGAGCTATTAAGTTTTCTTTGTGATACAGTTGTCGCACTTAAATTCTAAAACAATCAATATAGCTCTGTGACAAGAACGCCAGGCTTGTATAGCATATGCCATTGCTGGCTTCAAAAGTTTTATAGCCAGAAGAGGTCTTAGTGATCATGCAATTTCTGTTTCAGACAAGGGAAACTGAGGCGCAGAGAGGTGAGCGAGTCCCCTGTCGTTGCTGGCGAGAGTGAGACGTGGGGTCAGAACCCCGAGCGCCTTTCTAGCAGATCAGCGCACTTCCCGCTAGACTGTCCCACGAAGCTCTGCTGCTTCCTGGGAAGCTCTAAGCGCAAAGTGGAAAGAATATTCTAACACCCTAGGACAATCAGCTCAGACTTGGACTTGTCTAGAACTCTGTGCTAGTGAACAGAAAGCGGATGTGGGCTTGTAGACAGCTCCTACATTATTTGCACTGGGGTGCCCTCAGATGTTTAAGTTGCATCCTGATAAAATTTTCTTTTGTTATTTACTGAAAGAACTCCTTTAGACTTACTTACACACTGATTTCTAGACTATTTTACTCTGTGTATCAATAAAAGGAGATAGAAGCAAATCTAAAGATATTTCTAAGACTTCTTTATGCACAGAGTTCTTTCGGGCTTGCAGTTGGTGCTATGCATGTCTTTCTGCCCAGTGTTCTTTGCGCCATTGAGAATGCCAGTCATGCAGTTTTTCTGAAAAGAGTGCCCTATTGTGGTCTTGGGAGGTGTTTGCTGAGCCACGAGCATTCATCCTGAAGCTTTGATGCACGTGTCCAGGTCAAGACAACTATGTCTTAACTGCCACCCGGTGACAGCAAATTTAAGATACATTCCGATTTCATAGATGTTAAAGTGCTGAAAAAAATGAAACGAAAGAAAGAAAGAAAGATGGAAGGGGTCTGAGAATGGATGAGATAGAGTATGTCGTTTGTGTTCCTAGCGCGGCTTCTCTATCCGGTGTGTAGAATGTATGTGTGTGAGTTTGGGAACCCCCAGCAGCCAGGCCCTTTGAGGAAGGACATTTGCAAAACAAGATAGTTAACAATTCTCTCAATTTCCCATATAGAGTGGAAGGTAAATCTGAAAGACCAAGAGAGTTTGGATGACATTTGCCTCTGGACTCAGCACCCCTGAAGCTACTCTTGCACTTCTCGTTGAAGTGTGCCAATCAAATACCTTTCAAGGCTTACACTAGCTTGATCTGGCTCTTTTACTAGCACCCCGAAGAGTCTCGACTAACTAGTGCATGGGACAACTCAATGCATATTTAAGAAATGTACTATAGATTTAAACATTTATAGGACAGTAAAAAGAGAAAAAAAAAATTAAGCCTGGCTGCAATGTCAGATGATCATCTTTGTGGACATGGACCAAAAAGAATATTGGGAAAACAAAAAAAGAGCAAGACAAATGACAAAGTTCATTAAATAAAGCTGCACTTTTGAAGTCTCGTCTGGAAACTACACCCCGAAATGAAAAGAGTGTTTGCTGCTAGAACAAAAGTCTCTGGACTTGCTCAGCTTCTTCCCTCCTCCTTCCGCGGGGCGGTCATGACGTCTGTGCACCTGCACGTGGACAAAGGCTCTTGGTCTTCCACATGGTCCCATAGACACTGCCTCTTGTGGAGGATGACACACCACTGACACTTATTCGTCATCCCTGGCTGTCACATAGGAAGTAACTAAGAAATGCTAGCTTGCTTGCTTTCTTCCCCTCCGGTCACTACGCACGGTTTCAGAGGAAAGTTCAGAACCTAGCTCCCCACTTTCCTTCCGTGGACACTTAATGTACACCCTGCCCCCCGTTGCTCGGAAAGGCCTATCTTCAAGGAAAGCTCAGGAGTTTGGCTGATGGTCATGTGTGTGCACATCCTCACCCAACAGCGAGGGTAACTAGAAAATTTAGCCTCTAAACTGGGACATGTTGGAGGCTGAAAGGGGACACCAGTACTAAATACTCAGGAACAACGAGTACCTGGACACGCATTATTAGCACTAGCTTGCATAATGCTTTGTCCTTCAACTTCCTTTCCTCAGTAGCCAAACTTCTGTCGTCTACTAAGCAGTGAGCCCCTCGAGGACAAGATTCAGACCTCCTTCCTGTTCCTAACGCAGGAGGGCCATACAAGCGCTCAGTGAACGTTGAGTATTGCAGAAAACATCGAGAGCAAGGGGACAATAGTAAAACGCAGGGAGGAAAATGCTGTGCTTTTTAATTTTTTCCAAGTGGTGAGCGGCCACCCCGTGCTTCATGAGCACAACTTTCAAGAGGTTGAGCAGAGATCAGTAGTCATCCAGAGCAGAAGACATATGACTAAGTCCAGATATCTGATGCATTCATGGGTATGCCCAGCAGTGAGCTTCCTGCCTGGTCGCTGGGCAGACGTGGGAGCAGTTCATGTGACTTACACCCAGTTACAGCCAACAGAGGGAGGGAGGTGACATAAGGCAGGAGGTCGCTCTGAGACCTGCAGGCACCTATCCCCAGATCCTAGTGTGTGCTGGGGGGGAGGGGGGAGCCTGCTTTCTGTGAGGAGGGGGTGCCTGACCCCCCGGTGTTACTAGTCAGGACGGGGAAGAGCCTAGGTGTTCAGGCAACGTGGGCTTAAAGCAGAGCTGCCTTCCCCTCCTCGTCCTCCCCACGTGGTATCTTTCTTCACGGAAAGAAACCAGAACCTCAGAATCAGGAATCCCAGGCTTCAGAGCCACACACACAAGGCAGGGGGGAGTGGGGAAAGGAGGGACAAGAGAAGTGTCACTGACTCATTGGTGTCACTGTCCCTGGCAGGGAGGGACTTGGGCCGCCCCCTGGGGTATCCCCTTCCCTCCTCTCCCTCCTTCCCTTCCCTCCTTACTTCAGAGTTCTCACCTAAGTCTGGGGGGACCTCCAAGGTACTTCCTACTCTAGCAAGGTTAGCTTTATATTCTCTTCTTTCTTCTCCTTTTCTCTTTGCTTTCCTTCCCTAAGGAGGTGAAAAGATAAAGTAGAAAGGAGCAGGAGCAGAAAGTGTGGTGGAAGTTTTGTGAAGGCCGCATTCTGACCCAGCCCGGGTCACAGACAGTTAGGGCTTCACGCTGAAGGCCGCTGGGGCCGGGTCTTGGCAAGGTTTCCCCTGAGCTGCGGTGTGGTGGGGAGGAGGGGGGCCGGACTGGGCCATCTCAGCAGAGAGAGCGTGACAGGTCACGTGACTGAACCAGGGCATGAGCACTAGAGGGCCAGGCAGGGGGCCACACACACTGGAGACCCCAGAACTGAAGGGGCAGGCAAAGCCCGTGGTGGTGAGGACCTCACAGAGGGACTGGAGAGGGGTGGGAGAGAGGGAGGGGTGGGCCTGGGTCATGAGCCCAAGATTTCGCAGCCAGTGAAAATGGGACTGAGGCACTTGCCGAGAGGCTGACCGAGTTGCGGGCAGAGGGTCTGGGTCTTGGACCTGCTTTGTGATTTTCCTCTATGGGCCAGGAGGACAGCTTGGCTGGTTTCCAGGCCGGCACTGAACAGACACTGTTGGGAAGGTTGGGGGTAGAGAAGGAGGCGGGGGCACACTTTCGAGGGAGATGATATTCTTTCTTGAAGCCCTCACTTCCACATTTGGAGATCCTTTTATAATGTTTCTAGTTATTCAGCGCCACAGGCGCCCTGGCTGCTGAGGATACTTGGGGCCTACCCGGGCCTGCCTGCTGGCTGGGGGTGCTTGCCCACAGCTCATCTCTTGTCCTGCTTCTCATCCCTCCCCTTCAGTCAGTGTCATCCACAAAAGTGTAAAGTTGGGAGGCCTAAGTGGCTCAGTCGGTTCAGCGGCTGCCTTCGGCCCAGGTCATGATCCCAGGGTCCTGGGATCGAGCCCCGCATCGGGCTCCTCGCTCAGCAGGGAACCTGCTTCTCCCTCTCTCTCCCTCTGCTTGTTCTCTCTCTGTCAAATAAATAAAATCTTAAAAAAAAAAAGTGTGAAGTTAATTCGTTTACTGTTCCATGTTTATAACTTACTAACATACAGCTCTCCAAACATAAGGACACTTGGTCCCGAAAACGATAGGAGTATTGGAATCAAGTGCACCTGGGTTCAAGTGCCTACACTTGCTGCATGGCCCCGAGCACATTATTCTTATCTTTCAGCATCTTCATCCATGCAACTCGGAAACCAGTGTCTCTTCACTCAGGATTGTATATTAATCACTTAGCCTAGTGCCTGGTGCCAAGCAGATGCCAAGTGCCTCTCCCTCTCTTTGCTCCTTTCAAATTCCTCAAAAGCATAGAGCAGTATTCCCCACTTAATGATCAGTACATAGTTCGTTTGCATTTGCAGGAGTCCACTTACAGGAAAGAGGTCAAGTAACTTTAAACCTGAGATTCGGTTTTTAAATGAGCGTATTGGCAATTCTGCTTCAGATGACATTATTTTGCTTATTTGGAGTAAAACGGTAGTTAATATTTAGGCTTCCACTTCTAGAATGAAAAAACGGACTATTTTATCTGCTTCCAATAATCTTTCATAGTAAAACCAATAATTAACTGTGTCCCATCCTGACAGAAGGGCCATCTGGCTGCTCGAAAGCAAAGGCAACTGAGCAAACGAGGACAGCAGTAGATTCTAGGGTCTTGTTCTTTAGAGAAAGGAAGTAGATCCTGAAAGGTTGTGGTTCACTGTGTAAGACTGCTCGAAAATTAGAGAAAGGAATAAGAAGAGAATTAGATGAAAGTCGTTAAAAGGTACAGACTCCCCGTGAGAAGATAAGTCCTGGGGAAGTGACGTACAGCATGGCGACTGTAACGGACTCTGCTGTGGGGCATATTTGAAAGTCGTCGAGAGAGTAGATCCTAAGAGTTCTTATCACAAGGGGGGAAAAAAACACATTTTTTTTTCTTTTTCTTTTCCTTTTTTTCCCCTTGTATCTGTAGGAGATGATAGATGTTTACTGATCACAGCAATCATTTCACCATTTATGTGGGTCAAATCATTGTCCTATATACCTTAAACTCACACAGTGCAGCTTGTCAATTATATCTCAATGAAACTGGAAAAAATGGAATTTTCAGGTATTTATTTATGAATGGAAAACCGAAACTCTTTAGGCCCGTGGTAACAAGCACAGAACTAGGGCGATCTACAGGCCTAGGGCAGCTTCCTGGTAGGGCTCGGCAGCAGGTGATTTGTTGGTATTCTTTTCTATGAAGACTAACGACTCCACGTCGATACATATATAAATTCACTGCAGTGAGAAGAACCCGAGTAAATAATCACTCTTCTGGAGAATTGCACAGTTACTTTTTGGGGGGTTCATATCTGAGAGTTGAGGGAATACAAGGGAAGAAAGGATGTGGAAATGGTCTAGCAGGGTTGTGAGGGAGAAGCCTTTTCTCTTGCCTTCTGGCTGCAGCCTTCCCCAGTTGGGGAGCAGAGCAGGGCCAATTCAGTGATGAGGAAATGTTTAATGAACTTCTCCGAGTATCCCACCACTGCCTGAATTAACCAAATGTGCACCAAGCTGATAATAGAGAAACTCCGGGTTCCTGCCCCTCTCATATAAAATGGTTTCTTTTTCCCATAATTTCTTTCCCGAGAATGTTTTCGGTGGGAGGTAATGCACAGAAGGTGTACAATACCACTGGTCGTCAAAGAAAAGAAGCTGGGGTCCCTTCTAGTGGGTGGTAGGTAAGAATTACTAATCCAATCTGCTTGAGTTAACTCAAAACAAGGATTAGTGTAAAGTTCCAGAATATGTTAATCTTCCTTTATAGAAGTAAACTTCAGCACGGCCACCAACCCCATGGTTTATAGTTCCTGGGAACAATGAGCCAATTAAACTTGAGAGGAAAAAGGGATCTTGCCCAAGTTCGCTGATTGTTACCTAATACTCTGAGTTGCTTTGATTCTTGATTATTTGGCTTTGTATCTCAGACGTAGGAAATAAAACATCATTTATCATTCATTAGAAGGTTCCGAAGTACAATATACCTCCGAATTAAACACATATCGTTGTGCACTGGTATTTTTCATCTCCTATTTTATTAAAGAGGCTGCTTAAAATGGCTTTTGTATATAGCTGATACTGCTTTGCCAAATATGTCCGTCAATATTAATATACTCTTTTCAAAAACGTATTTAGAGCTTAATGAATGGAACAAATTATGAGTTATTTAGATTCAGATCTACTTGGAAGACATTTCCAAATGGAAAACAGATTCTTATTTTCAGAGTAAAAACATTGTAGGAAAGACTAGAAAAACATCTCCCCTCCTTCCTGCCAATCTGGCATTTTTATTTGGGGGAAAATTTTGCACCTAAAACGGATGACATGAATTTAAGAAGGTTTTGATATCTGAAAACATTTTGAAGTTATTTGCTTTGTTTATTTATGTATTTGTATTCATAAGTCAAGATTGGCTTATTTTATTGAACTATTGGATCAGGAATAGAAGCTATAGAATATCAAGTACTTTGATTAGTAGTCCGATATTTATTAGAAACCACTCTAATCACTAACAACAAACAACATTTGCTAAACACTAGGTATAAGGCAGTTTATATATGTATTTCCTCACCTTAAGTTATTTAAATCAATTTTAAGGTTTAAAATTACTTTGGAGTTCGTGCTGCATAAAATGGGTAGGGACATACTCGTGTAACGTCCCAAGTGATCCCGATTTAGAGTATGTGGTAATATACTTTTTATAGTGAGGGGTTTTTTTTAAGAGCTTAATGGCAAACTAGTTTTTTAAGAAATTTGCAAGCTGATAAGTATATTTTGGAATTCTGTACCTTTCAAAGATATTTTTATTATTAATCTAAATTTTAGGTGCCAGAATCATTTAAAACTAGCTCCATTTTTTAACCTTAGGTATATTATTCAGGTTAAGTAATGACTTGGTAACAAGATGTGTATTTTATTTTTCTATAACCAGTTTCCTTGTTTTGTTTTAATTTTCAGCATCAGAAAGTTAGACACGTGAAAATTGAAAAGGTCACTCATTTAAGTGTAAAAAATCTAGATTCTCTTTTCTCACCGGTGCCCATGCGTAAACCCCCCCATGCATCAAGGGAAGCAGAGTCTCCCACAAATAGGCTTACGTGCATGTGTTTCAAGAATGTGGGCTGTGGTACAGATAGCCTAGCAATATTCTCAAAGGACTGGAAATTGCTTATATTCCAAGTATGTGAAAATGTGGGTGCGTGGTGTTTTTTGGTGTGCTTTTGGATTTTATTTGCAGTATCAATATGCAAATTTATTTATTATAAATTGAATCTCATTGAAATGAAAATGAAAAGGCAATACTATTTTACTATGGTTCACTAACCCTGTTCACACTGAGTTACTTATGCTCAGTAGGGGTTGGCTAGAACCAGTTCTACTCAACCCTTGATGATTATGGAGGATTTAATTATAATTGAAAATGTAAAAGAAAGGCAAGAAAGAAAGAAAGAAAAAGAAAGAAGAAAGAAAGAAAGAAAGACGAAATCTAATCCAAAACTGAATCCTGCACAGAATTTAACAACAGATAAAAGCTCAAAATTCTGTAACTAACAAATGAAAAATATCAGCACCAGGAAGTAAAACTAATTCCCAGCATCAATGCAACACCTGTGTAGATGCTTCCTGACCTAGCTTCTTCCATCAACTTCATGACAAAGGGATTGGTCTCACACGGAGGCATGGTAAATACATTATGAAGTAAAGACAAGCATTATAAACAATACAAACCATGTGAAACAAAGGCAAAAACAGGGCTGCAAACAGACACGGTTTCTTCCTCTTTTATACTGAAGCAGAGATGTCCTCACATTCACAACCTCTGGTTTTTAGATTCCCCTTCCTGGGCCTGCTGTGACACGTATGGTGAACAGCCCTCAGTGGCCGTGCACCAAGTTAAAACAGCCCAGGGATACCTTTTCTCTCTCTCAGATGGTTCTTCTGTATTTGCCATGCACTCCAACTGAAAAACCACAGGAAAGAGTAAGCGAAGCTTCCTCCATGTCCTTATTTGGCTTGAATGCCGGAAGTAGGGGTTTAGGAGCGTGGGCCCCCACTCTCTGTTTGATACGTAATATGAACTTCTTGACCCACTACAGTAAAAAGTTAGCAAATATTATTTCAAGTGTCATGTATGTTTCTATTTCATTTTCTTGATGCAATTATCCATGCTCTGAGAAAGTGGATTTTTGGGGTTGGCTTTTTTTTCCAACATGGACAGAGATAAAATACAGAGGTTTATGAAATGCTTTCCATTTAAGCCAAATCAAAATCCACTGCTCAAATTGCAAAGGAAGGACGTCCAAATAGCAGGTGCATCTTACGTCTCAAACACAGTTTTGCCATTAGGCATCCATTAGGATTTTGTTATTAAACAACTTGAGTGTTCCCCAGCCAGGCCCCCTCACTAGGTCCTGCTGCAAATAAATAAACAGTGCCCTCCCCGATGTCCTGGCCATCCCCAGGGGAGGGGCCTTGGCTGGTGCGCTTGGACAGCGGACTCGAGCTCAGGGTAACACTGGTCATAATGTAACTGTATTTCGGTGCTAGGCTAAAGGGAGTAGGGGATCATTTGCTTAAAAACATGACCTTTTAATGTAAACAAAAGCCTTGAAAAAATAAAAGTGGGTCTTAAATGCAGTTTAGTCAGTCAGGCGAGAGATGTCTAATGAAGCTGCCAGACAGATTTGTAGCCAGGCTGTCACTTCGGCCATCGTGTTTACAGCTCCGGGAGCGAGATTAGCACCTTGTGAAGGCACAACCTCGGTCAGAATCTTCCGTGTCTGCGATGGCTGTAAATTTTGACGATTTGACAAATTACTTTGTTGCAGGTGATGACGGTTTGGAAAACCTGACCTGTAAGAGTTTTAGTTCCTTGAGGCCTCCCTTTTTCCCACTGGACCGAGAGAGAGAGAGAGAGAGAGAGAGAGAGAGAGCGGTTTATCAATGCAGCAAAGGTAGCAAACTTTGTAAAAAAAAAAAAGAAAAGGTGTATGTGTGCGTGTGTGTGTGTGTTCAAAACCAAAACATTGGTAAGTGGGCTTTCATTTTTTCATCACACATTATTCCATCTAATACCTGCAGGGAAAATTGGCCATTTTGGTCCCTACTTCAGCTAGAAGTTCTTCCCCAAGATTTTTGTTGTTGTTGTTGTTGAGGGGAAAGTCACCCAGGTGTCAGTGTGGCGATATCATGTCATAAAGCAGTTCTTCCAGAATTTGAATTTCCACTGCATTGTGTCATTGCCACCAGGGAAGATCTGAGTGTAAGTTCCAAAAGGTCCATCTTCCTTGGGAGGCATTTCCTGAATGCTGGAGAAGCTCAGCAAGTGTGTATCCCCCTGAGCGCCGTTCCCTGTGCCAAGTCTGAATTCTCCTCTGAAGCAAATGCTCACCACGTATTTGGTTGAGGACCTGCAGTGGAAAGGGGTGTCAGGAAACGCAAAGAGAATATAAACTTTTTTTATTATTGTTTTTCAGAAACATTTTTCAAAAACAGAAAATAAAAGGAAAAGGAATTATCACCCCGGGGCGGGGGGGGCAGTTATGCTTGAATTTCCTTTCTTCACTTGCCATATTTATTTGCAGCAAATGGCATGCAATTGTGCATAAACACTAATATTATCCACTTTGTTCCCCCTTAATAATCTAGGGAAGCCTCAGCTTAATCTCTCGCTCATTTCATGCCGAAAGCACAAATGTATTGCTTTTGTTTTACTACATGTTTCATTCCATCTGTTGGAAGCCTAGTAAGTCAGTATTTATCACATTTATAAATTCCGAATCACTAGCGGGGGGAAATCACATTGGGGAAAAGTGTGCACGTCATTCTACTTTTTTTTTTTTTTACTATTTTAAAGTTTAAAAGTATTGTCTCTGCAATGTTAATTTAGCTCTTTTGAGCTAAAATAATGCAGCCTGCGTGTTTTAATTAAAAAAATATTTTTAACTACGTGTTCTTGAAGTTTCTCATTTCCCCCAAACCTTTCTATAATTGCCTTGTCATGATTATCATTTTCCTTTCACTGTTGCTTTCTATGGAAGCCCCAGGAAAGAGTTCCTAAAAATTAAATTTCATGCTCGCATGTGTTTCTGTGATCTGCAGCGTGTATGATCTCTGAGTGGAAAACTTCTCTAAAAATAAATGGATTACCCTTTTTACTACACTGTCTGATGTCTCTTCTACAGATAGCCCTGCTTCCCTGTGATCTCTAACCCACCACAATTGAACTGACAAGCGTTGAAATGGGAGCCTCACGGTGGCGCCCTCTACCTTTGCCGGCCCCTTCTGCAGCGTGGAGCCGGTCCCACCGCAGAGCACCAGTTCTCAAACTTGAATAAAGCCCGGACCCCTTTTAGAAGGTTAGATTAATCTTCACACAACCCGCAATACATCCGTGGAGTCCACTTGGGGAAACACTGGCTTCAAAATTAAGATCTCATTCTATTAGCTATGTCTTTCAATTCACAATTACAACTGCAAAGAAAAGTTCTGTCTTTATAACTGCTGAAAGGTGGAATGTTGAAATCTTTATTCTCTTATTGAAACAAAGCGATTCAAAATACTTTACATGCCCTAAAAGTCTTGGAATCCTGAAAACACGCCCATGAACTCCCAGTCTGAAAAACCTGCTCTCCCTTTTGCAGGGAGAGGGCTCACTCCTTGGCAGAGGACGTACATTTGACCTTTTATAAACTGCTCTGTAAATATCATTGTTGCTTGGTTTGTGAAAGACTAATGTGTTTCCACTAACAAAACTGTCTTTCCAGGGTTGCTGCTCTCTAGAATAATGCTTGTTTTCCTCCTGGGCTTTCTATTGCTGGCGTTTTTTAAAGGCAACTAAATTTGTCTAAGGAATTGCACTTTGAGGCAATCCAAGGAATTTTAATCAAGAACCAATGAGAAAATCAAAATTTCTAACGGGGGGAAAATGTGACAAAGTAGCAGACCTCAAAAATTACTAACCAAGTAGATTTTCTAATATTTGGCACTTTAAAGACAAACTGTTTTCTAAAACCTATTTTTAAGCAAGTGTTAAAATAATATTTTTTCTGGGATAACTGCTCTTATGTTAGGTAATATCATCAAACACTAGAGCTGGCTTTTCTCTCCTCATAGCAATCGACAAGCTGGACTTTCTTACACCAAAATAAATGTCTCTAAAGAATCCATTCTCTCAAAAAGGGTGAATTACAAGGGAACATTGCAGAAATTAAGTTTAGAACATTGGCATTCCCATAACATGCCATCTACTCTTGTTTGTAACAGAGGAAGCAGACAAACTAATTAACAGTCCTGTTAATAAATGAGCTTTGACTTAAAGTCTTTGGCTGGGAAAATCAGGCCACGTTGCTCAAAGGTACTAGGGCTACCTTCGATCCTTTATGGTTCTTGGAATTCGAGGCTAGTGCTGTTGTCTGCCCCTGAGCCAACTCACACGCCTCAAAAACAAATATATATAGTTACTCATGTGCCACCGTGGGAAAGTACCATAAAACCAACAGAAAGAAAAATAATAAACATGTCATCCAATAAGCACATGCTATGATGCGGAACTTCAGGTTTTCAATAGCTGAGCTTTATTACAATAACCACAACATGAACAGCTTTGGGAAACAGAATAATAAGGTCAACATGTAGGCCAAAAGAATCTATCACTCAAACGGTCTTCTTTTCAAAACACAGCTATCTGTGCCCAGCTAGAGTGAAGTACCTGGCACCAGAAGACTTTGTTCATCCCAGTAGATTCATAGATAAAAAAACTGGTAAGTCTGACTTGAAACTCATTTTTGATAGGTCATCGAAGTTTTGTAAGGAAATTCTTTGTTTTCAATCTTAGAAAAGATTCTACTTTAATTAACCTGATATGTAATCAGGCTCTATGGGGTAGAAGACCCCAGGTAATCTGTCATAAAAGCTTAAAAACTAGAAAAATGTGCATTTTCTGAGAGTCTCAATATGCCTCGTATGTAAGGATAGGCAGTGGTTCTTTTATGTGATTATTATTGGGTGGGCTTAAAATACTGTATAAGAAAATATTTTTAATTTTTTATATAAAAGGACAATTATACCCTCTTACCATGGTGATTCTTAATTTTAAAAATATGACAGTTCTCCAGAAAAAAAATTAACCCCTAAGCAGTTTCTTTTCATTCAGAAATATAATGCCATTGTGCGAATGTTGTTTTTTATTAAACCAGAATGTGGTAGCTGAGGACAGGGATTTTGTTTTCTCTTCTCACATCTCCTCAGCACCTACATCAGTGCCTAGCATTGTGGGTGCTCGATAAATATTTGTTGAATGAATGAGTGAATTTTATGCTAAGCCTAGAAAAGCTGTATATTATAGTTATATACCACATGAAGATTGCGATTATGGTTATCACAGTAAAAACAGAGATTGCCTTTTGATGTTTGCATTTCCCTACATATGAACAGGGAGCACCTAGTTCTTTTTAATATTGATTGTTGTGCCAAACGGGACTGGTTCTTCTCCGACCTGGAAAACTTTCTGCTTCCATAAAGGATCTTACTGAAATGAATGCTCATCAGGAAATGTCAATTTACGTAAATCACATAGAATTCATTTAGTTCATGAAATTGCTGCTTTGGATCTTTCCCATAATATATTTGTTTGTGTGTGAAATAGGGAACATGTTTTTTTTTTCTTTTTTACCCCTAATTTACAGACTTAAAGTACAGTATGTGTTTGGTATGTGAGAGTTCCAGCTTGGATGTAATGTATTATCTACCTGACCTTAGGCTCTAGGTGTGTGCGGAAGTTTGTTGGCAAAAAATAAAGGCTCTACTTAACGTCCAGAGAAGTATCAAGTCTTAGTTCTTTTAGGAACTCATTCTATTACAAAATCCTAGCGCTCGAGTATTTCTCATTTTTTTCCTATGAAGTAGAAAAGTATACGTACTAGGGGCAAAAGAATTATTGGCAGCGATTAAAATATTTGTCCGTGCAATCCAGGCAGAGGAGAGAGATTTCATCGACGAGTATTTTTAAGCATCCATGGTGCCCAGACCTGTATAAGGCACTTTGGGAATTCAAAACAGAAAGAAATAAAGGATCCAACTGAAGGGACCTGTAGTCAATTGAAGGAGTGAAGCATATAGGCGCACGTGCACACACACACACACACACACACAAATTAATAAGAGAATAATTAAAAACAACACATGAATAATAAAAATTGCAAGATGGCAAGATTAAAAGCTTATATAGAAATCCATGAGTACAAAGTGCCTTCTAAGAGTGGGATTCGTCAGGAAAAGCCCTCTGAAGTAGTGGGATTTGAGCAGCGCTTGTTAAATGCAATATTTTATGTTGCCTTTCATTCCACAAATGTTTGTGAAGGGCCTCTGTGGGCTGGGTCCTGGGTTAGCTAAAGTCTGGAGGGTCAAGACGAACGAGACAAGGTCGTGTTCCCAAGCCTCCTGGTTTATTTTGCCCCTAGCACATACTGTGTTTGGGATCACGTTAGAATTTTTACTAACTGTTCCTAGGTCTAGGCACTGATGTTGGCTTTCTGGTCACTGCAAGAACAGGGAAAATCCACAGGGCAACAGAGTCTGTTATCTCAGACAACTCTCAGAGCTAATGTGGACCGGGCACCCCAAAACTCTGGACCAAAGGGAGTTTAACTATGGTCTTGGGCACACGCCCACTTCTAAAAATCATCGGACAGTTTGGCCTCTTGTGTCAAAAAGTATTCTAGGCAGTTTTGTGCCCTTTTGCTTACAAAAAGTTACTATATTGGACTTTTTTTTTTCTTTTATTTATTTGTCAGAGAGAGAGCCCAAGCAGAGGGAGGGGCAGAGGGAGAAGCAGCTTCCCCACTGAGCAGGGAGCCGGGTATGGAGACTCCATCCCAGGACCCTGAGATCAGGACCTGAGCCAAAGGCAGCCCCTTACCGACTGAGCCACCCAGGCGAAACTGTATTGAACTTTTCCACCAGTGAGGCAGCCGTTACAGAGATTAGCTTTAAAAGCTCCCTTCCAATTTCCACCGGGATTTTCCATCTCTAACACTTGTTATATTGTATTGAAAGGTTTAATCATTTTTCATGGAGTATTTTTTTTAGCATTTCTTTTTTTTTTTTTTAAGATTTATTTATTTATTTGAGAGAGAGGAGAGAGCACAAGTGGGAGGGGCAGAGGCAGCTGGAGAGAGGGAATCTCAAGCAGACTCTGTGCTGAGGCCGGATCCCTAGCAGGGCTCGATCCCACCACCCGGAGATCAGATGTCAGCCGAAACCGAGAGTGGAAGCGCAAGCAACGGCTCCACCCAGGCGCCTCTTAGGATTCTAATTAATTGCTAGCTTTTTAAATTGCAAACTTTCATGAAAATGAAAAGTGACGGCAGCTGGCCTGTGTGAAGCCCCGCACTCCAGCGGCCACTGCCTCCCCAGAGGCCTCCGCGTGCGTTTCCCCGCACGTCCGGCTTACGGCCGCCTCGCCCTTCTGGTCCGCTTGGGTTGCACCCGATGCTGCGCTCTCTCAAAGGCCTTTGCCCACTTCCGCAAACCCGCACGTCACTGTCCCACGTCTCCAAATCAGTGTATCCAATTTGGATTTCAGTATCTCCCCTCCCCAACAGGCTTTTTCTCCCGCTCACGCCGTCTTGGCCAGTGCTCGCGTTCCCAGCCTCCCAGCGCAAGGGGCCATGCTTTCCTGGCTTGCTTCCTACCTCGGGCTCTCCTTCCTCCATCTCTTCTGTAGATTCTTCGACCACTTGTGCCCTAAACACGAGGTTCGCCAGATTCCTCCTGGCTTCTCCTTTCTGGTCACCCTACATGGTCTCCCGTGTGCACTCCTTCGAACTTATGTCTCCAGCCCCGATCCTCAGCTCCGTGTGCCCAAAACTGTATTCGTCATTTCTCCCCGGTGTAGCCTCTCTCCTCGCTCGGCGCATGCTCCCCTGTCTTCAGGCAAACGCATGCACCTGCCCATCCACTTCCACAGTCTGGCGATCACCCTTGACTCTCTCCTCCACACACAACCCCCTCCCGAAATTAGTCAATCCTGTTAATTTGGCCTCCTTACTGTCTCCGGGGCTTAGACTCACCCTATGCCCACCACATTATCATTGCCCTCTTTCCAGCCCTTGTCATTTCTCAGCTGGATTTCCAAGATACCGTCATAGTTAATACTCATAACAGAAAAAAAACCCTAAAATTTAGTTAGATGAGGTACGTGCCATTTTGCTTACAAATGTCACACACATGTGATGCGTGTGATGACATTTGTTAGCACCAGGATTTGAGCCACAGATTGTATTGGTTCTTTGCTGCTCACAGCATCACCTCGCCTGGGACCTTGCTAGGAATGCTGAATCTCAGGCCACCCCTGGCCCAGGAACTGAGATCTGCATTCAACAACATGCCCGGCCGACCCATGTGCTCGTGCAGCCCTATTTGGGCCAGCTGCTGAGAGTAATGTGTGCAGACAGTTAAACCCAATGCTTCCTTCACGTCCCTACTCTTTGCCTCCCTCTCAAATGGACTTATCTGAGGTTTGAGATGAGAATTTTTCTCTTAAAACAGTAGCACTCCTAACCGATGGTAATGCGTCTTTCTAACACAATTCAAGAAAGCTTTGGGGGCACATGAGAAGAGAAGTGTGGGACTCGGGTCACAGCTGTGTGAGCTGGAGACTATCTGTCCCTCTGGGGTGCTGACTCCATGCCTGGCCATGCCCTGCACTGGTTTCTACCTACGCTAACAGGAAAAGGTACACACACACACACAAAAAGGTACTTCTGAGAGGCCAGCTAATGTGGAGGGAAAAAATAGCCCCTCCCATAGGTTTACGGCACTAACCGGTGGCCAAGTTATATTCATATATAGTCATGAGAAACAGTGGTGGAGAATCCCGAAAGCTCAAGTGCACAGCGAGTTGGCAATAGATGTAATCACAAGACCCAAGAATTCCTAGCTGTCATTGCCTGGCTCCAGCAATGGGACCACACACGTGAAATCACCTTTTGTACTGATTATTGAGTCCTCCTTTACAAAAATCTTGCTCCGGGTACTTGTCTCCATTTCTGAGGCCATGTGCATGGAAGAATCGTGAATGCCACCTCATCTGCTGTGTGGGGGAAACGTTTACTTTCTGCATTTGCAGCGACCTCGGTAGCCTGTGTACCCCTTCTGTGATGTCCCAGAACTACATCAGAAGCCTGCCCCTGCCTTACTGCTTATATAAGAAAATCCTTATCTTGGCTTTGCAATTAACACGGGAGTGCTCAGTGACCATATTGATGAGTTTGGAGAGGGAACCCGAAGTCTAGGGGAAATGTGTATGAATTTCTTTTTGTTGTTGCTGTTAAAGCAGGCGGTAACATTGATAACACTGAATCCAATCCCATTAAAATGGGTTCTAAAAAAATAAAGTTTCCATGCCGCTAAGCTGCTTTTATGTGGCAGTGGGGTCTTTGCATGCAGCGTCTATGTTTGTGATGCTTCTGTTCCAAATCAAGCTGGCGCCAAGGTAGACCTTGGATCTGCTGCCTTCACGTCCCAGTCTTCCGAGAGAGAGACACCCGCCAACTCAATCTCTCTCTGAGTAAGAGACACTGGAGCCTTCAGGTGGGAAAAAGGGAAAGTTTAATCAAGCCCAGTTTCATAAATACGTGCAACTCATTGTGAAGTCCTCACTGTAGAAACCGCCAGCAGGAGCACATGATGCTGACCTAGTTTGCCAGAAGAGGATTTACTTTTTTGGTGTTGTGAATTTTTCTTCTTTATTAAGGGAGAGGAATTTAATGAACATGAGTTCTTAAGGACACCGGAGGCCGATAAACGGAGGGTGGAGCCGAGTCCCCCTTCTCCTTCATCTTTCCCCGCCTAGCCCAGCCACCGGACCTCAGCCTCCACCTTCAAAACCCTTATCTGTCCACTGAAGTGGCAGACTTCTTTAACCTTTGACCTAAATTGTGTTGGAACCTTCCTCTTGAGGAAGGAAAGTTTTGAACATTAAGCCATTAAAGACTTCAAAAGCCCCTGGATTTATGTCCCATTCTTTAGCAAGAATCTCAATGCCCTTGTCTTTGACCAGCACAGAAAGTGGGACCTGCTCATCCCAATCCGAACAGTTGATATGCGAGGCGAAGAATAGCCATCAGGAGGAAGGTATTTATTTTGTTGGTTGGTTTAGTTTCTTATTTCTACTCACAGGATAAATGTGAACATAGCATAAGACTTTCAATTCTGCCTCCCTGAAAGCACCTTGGAGGCATTTTATAAAAGTAAGTCCTGTTAGTATTTTAGGGTCCAAATTTTAAAAGTCCCAAAGTGAGAATATCTTGTGATCTTTTTTAGAACAGGTTGCATTTGAAGCAACAATGGCTATTTTAATGGACTGCCCTCTATACTCCCAACAAAATTCATGGGGGATTTGCACTTACCCATAAACACACCCAGATGAGGATATACCTCAAAGAGAATATTGGAAGGGCAGAGTAAGTCTGAGAGGATTAGCAGCAAAATAAAACCCAGATTAAATCAAATAACCAAAGGAAAATTAGTAGAACAAGAAAGATTTTAATGTTTGTCACGGGGAAATGCCAACCTCAGTGCGCTGAAAAATGAGGGATACCCGGCAGACTTAAATCAAAGTCCCAAACTAACTTTGATTTATATTTGAAATTCTTCTGACTTGCTCTTAAAAAAAAATAATTTACATTAGTTTTATTTGTCCTGTCAGTTAAAGTAACCGAGGCTGCCAAAACACTGTCATTTCTTATAACTGATTACTCTCCCTTCCCATGGCTGTCATATGTGTCTCAAGTGCATTTGTCTTTGGAATGTTGTTCCTTTATTGCCTTTTGTGGGACCTGTCTTACTCTGGCATTTTTACTGTGGTAGACACATTGCTATATTACAGTAGGCCAAAGGTCACCTACACAGCCATCAAGTCTAAGAATGATTTTTTGGTTAATAAAACTAATTTTCTTAGCTGAGGGCTGCTTGCTGTGAGGAGTTATATTTGCCAGGTCATGTTTTCTAGAAAGTGATAGAATGCCAGCCATTAAACTATCATTTATGGTGCTACAGTAGTTTGTCAAAAACAAAACTTTTCCTTTTTTAGCATGTGGACTTTAAGTCCAATAGGAAATCTGAGGTTCCGAGGTTAAGTGACATGATGAAGCAAGTATGTGTTTTGGGAGAATGTGTAACAAGGGTGATTTTCCCCCTGGCTCAGAAAGCACCTAGACAGAGAGAACAGAGGTGGAGGGCCGATTAAGAGCCAGGATTTGGGGCCACAGAGATGTGGACTAAAAAACTGCCTTCGCCATCTGCAGTGTGACCTTAGACAACTTAATTAACTTCTCTCAGCCTCAGCTTTTTCACCCATAAAATGGGCATGACGGTGGTACCTGCCTCCTAGATGTATTTGGAGGATGAAATAGGTTATGCAAAAAAGTGCCTAACTCCACGAAGCGTATCAGTCAGTCTTGGCTGCTCATGCTACAGAACAGACTGCCTCATATTCTCATGGGCCTAAAACAACGAAATATTTCTTATTTATGCTACACGTCCATGTAGGCTGGCAGGGCGGAGGGTCTGCTCATGATAATCATTCAGGGGTCCAGGTGATGGAGCAGCTGCCATCTTGGACCTTGCTGGTCGCATGCAGAGGGGAAGAGAGCTCTAGGAATTCCATGCCAGCAATCGGAGGCTCAGCCTAGAAGTGACACATATCATGTCTCATCAAACTCATTGGCCAGAACCAGCCATTTGACCCCACCTATTCTGCAGGGCACATGCTCGGGAGGCAGAAAGCTGGAAATATTTAGCGAACAGCATTAATGGCTGCTACAAAATGGTGTATGTACCTGCATATGGACATGAGTACAGATGTATATATGTACACACAGATGTGTATATGGTGTGTGTGTACGCGCACACGCACAAAGAGAACACCCGATTCACTCTCTTTCCCCAGAATTACTCCGGGAGGTCAGTATCCAAGGAGGTCACCGTGATCACATCCAAGACAACCAGACAAACCGCAGGTGGGAGGGGCCACTCTCCTGAATGCCGCAGGCAACGTGAGGAAAGAGAAGAGCTCAGACGGAAACTTATTTTTTTTAAGTTTGTATTTATTTATTTCAGAGAGAGAGAAAGAGCAGGGGGAGCAATAGCGGGAGAAGCAGGCTTCCCGCTGAGCAGGGAGCCCGACGCGGGGCTCGATCCCAGGACCCCGGGATCATGACCTGAGCCGAAGGCAGACGCTTAACGACTGAGCCACCCAGGCGCCCCTCAAATGGAAACTTAATGTATCTGGGCCCCTTTTCAAGGGAAGAGCTTCCCTGACTCTACAGGGAAGCAGCCCTTCCAGCATTCTTATTAGACGTTCAGGGGAACAGTATTATTTGAAATAATCTTTTCTTCCAGTAAGTCTAAGCGGAACACATGAAGTAGTCGGCAAGACAGTGAGGAGTTAGTATGGCTGACCTTATCCCTCAGGCCAAATGCCACACAGGACAGCAGCCTTTGGGTCGTGGGACACTCAGCTGTAGTCAGGACACTGGCGCCAAATCCACACCTGGTGTGCCTCTTAGCAAGATCCCCTTCAGCTCTGCACTCCTCAGTGTCATCGTGTGTGAGGTGGGGATAAGACGTGGCTTGGCAGGAGGTCGGGTCACAGAGCACAGATGACAGGACTGTAACTGCAAAGTACGTGGCAGAGCCACTGTCCACAGCAGGCACGAAATACTGTTCATCTGTTCATTCGTCCACTCAGTCCACTCGTCAGGGACCACAGATCGTTCCCTGTGCTCTTTAGGAAATGCAGTGTTCCTCGCGGTTCTATGCCTAAAATCATTTTCAGAAGTGGGGTTTCTCAAGTGAAGTCTGCCCTGGTGATGTGGTGATGTGCACAGAGCGGTATAAATGCCGAGGACCTCACTAGCAGGTGCAGAGGTCCGAGCTAACAGAGTAGCCCTCGCTCTTCCCCACAGGTCACACTTGCCTCCCCGACCCAGCTGGTGGGTCAGAACTATTCAGAGGAGGCCCTGGCTAATTGGCAAGGTGCCAACTTAGCCCGCTCCACTGTCCTCCCTTGGGTCTGAGCCCTGGTACCTATCCCAGCATAGCCATTTTCCTGGTGAGACCCAGAACCTCCTAGAATGAAGAGCTCTGCAGAAAGAGCCTCGGGCTGAAGTTGGCAAGACCGGGGTTCTGATCCTGACTCTGCTGCTGAGCGACCCCATTCAACCCACTTCACCTCTCTTGTCCTTGGTTTCCTTTTGTGTAAAATGTAGGATCTGAATTGCTGGTTGTCAAAACTTTTTCCCTCATCTTCAGAACCCAGGGCAATCCTGTGGTCCCCAAGGCAGAGTGAACACCAGCAGGGCTGCTCTCGATTCCAGGGGGATGAGCTCCAAGGTCCCTCTTAATCATTTCTCACTCTGTGAGAAGCTTCTTCAGCTCTCTGGGTTTCTTTCTTCACACGGGCTTCTGGTGCCTGGAAGCCAGAGAACACCCCTTTCTTTTTTTTTTTTTTTTAAAGATTTTATTTATTTATTCATGAGAGACAGAGACAGAGACAGAGACAGAGAGGCAGAGGGAGAAGCAGGCTCCCAAGGATCAGGGAGCCTGATGTGGGACTCGATCCCAGGACCCTGGGATCATGACCTGAGCCGAAGGCAGACGCTTAACCATCTGAGCCACCCAGGCACCCCAGAACACCCCTTTCTTGATGTAGAGACTCACAAGCCTTTATTAGGATGAGAGAGGGTTCACGCATTAAGCCACCGTCCCCTTCGTTGTGACTTAAGTGGTTAGCTTGCCTTCAGCCACCTCTGTAGGACTCGAGAGAACAGAATCTAGACAGAAAAGAAGAGGCTAGGGAGAAACAGTGGCCCTGTGGCCTGAGTCAGGGGCAGGGTGAGAACAGCTCCCCCCAGTGTCTCAGCTGTGCGATGATCTCGTCAAGAAGGCCTTATGGACAAGGGAGTTCTAGAGAGGAGGCTCCGGGTGGTGTCCACAACACAGCTGTGCCTCATGCAACACTTCCCTCCCCAGGACCCCTATGGCAGTTACCTCGGGGAGCCAGCTTTTGGTAAGAGGAAAGACAAAGGAATGTGCCTAATCTGTGTGTGGGGGGGGCAAGATGGCATCCTCAGTGTCAACGTGTTCTCTTCAGAGCAGAAACAGTTACCTCCATTCTCAACTGTAACTTTTCTCTGCATTGCTCAGGAAGCCATCCGTGGAGGTGGCATGGGGCGGGCAGACACACCAGCAGCTAACGGTTTTTGAACGCTTACTGTGGACAAGCCCTGCATCCAACGTGGGGCTCGAACTCACCACCCTGAGATCCAGAGTCGCGCACTCTGCCCACTGAGCCAGCCGGGCGCCCCGACACACATGATTTCAGGTCATCATGAGCAACCTTCTGAGGAGGGTAAAAGGCTGTTGTGCTAACATCTCTAGGTGAGGAAACAGTGTTAGTAATTACGAATTAAGAAAATTCACACAGAGCCAAAATTCAAACCTCACATATATCTGATTGTAATTCTTGTACTTTTATTTTTTCATCACTTTGCTCTCTTCTCTCCTTTTTTTTTTTTTTTTTTATTTTTGCCTCTCTTCATCTTCTCGATTTAATCACTGCTAGGGAGAAAATTAACACAAGGAAAAGAGTGTACAGAAAAATATGGAATTTCTGTTTCATTTCTGATTTTGTCCTCTGCATCTACTCATGTGTTTTCCCCACTTAAACCCATCTTTGGCTTTCCAACACCGACAGAGAAAAGTCCAACCCCCTCGGTCTTGTTTTCTGAGCTCTTTATAATCCCATGCCACATCCTTTGCAGATTTTTGGCTGCCACCACGTGGCCAAGGACAGCACCAGCTATCCAACTTCCTGCTGTTTCCCAAACACAACCTGTGCCTTCATGTTTCTGTGTCTTTGCTCATGCTGTTCCTTGTGCCTGGAATTCCCTTTCCTTGTTCATTTGTTCCTTGATTCCACATATATCGAGCTCCTCCTCTGGGCCAGGCTCTGGGGCTACAGAGGGGAATAAATCCAGGTCTCTGACCTCAACTGGCTTAAGTCTGGTGGGACAGCCAGAGATGGAACAGGCAATTATAACACAGTGAGGGTGGGCGCATGGTGACAGCTCACCGGGGAGAGCTAACTCAGATTTTGGGGTGGGGAGGGAGGTGGGGGGAATGATAATTCACGTCAAGGGGCTTTCACAGAAGAAATGCCTGAGTTCAGGCTTGAAGAACGTTCCAGGCATGCAAGAGGGAATGAGAGAACTGGTGAATACAGGGAAAATAATTTGGAACTTTCAAGAGTGGATAAAGTGAGAATAAGTGGGAGGAGGATAGATGAGGCCAGGAGGGGCTTTTGGGTCTTGGAAAGGATTTTGGACTTGTAACTTGAAAAACTGGACAGCTACTGAGGGATTTCTGGACTTACGCAGGGAAGCAACAATCATATTTGCAGCTTTGGTTAAATCAATTTGAAGAGTTTAGGGAAGATGCCAGAAACTTAAATATTTCCAAGACTTGAGTAAAGCTGGTCAAAAGTAAGAAAACACATGAGAAAGTTCATCACATCTTCAAAGAAATACATTTCCTCCCATCTTCTTAAAGTCGTGGCCCTACTAATTTGTCTTTCATTTTTCGTTATTTTTCTTTCATTTTTTGTTTTTTAATAGATACAATAAATGAATTAAAGGAACATTTTAGTCTCTCTCAGCTGTAAGAGTTACTAATAGTAAATACCTGGATGAGTGGCAATGTTGATTTCTTGCCTCAGTGGGAGAGACCATGAGGCAGGGGTTGCATGAACTCTGGTAAACAGGTCCCATCCAAGGGGTGCAGCCCCCATTGAGCTCCAGCTAATTTGCCATGCAAGCATATGGGACAAATCTAGACCTCTGCTTTTGCAAAGAAAGCTCGAGATCAAAATTTTAATGTAAAAATATGCCAGTTTTAAATTTAAAAAGAAAAGCATGCTGGTCAAACTAGGATTACAAGATGAAGCAAACAAAAGTACAGGACACCCTGTTAAATTTGAATTTCAGACAAGCAATGAATGAGTTTCAGTAAAAACGCATCCCAGTTATTGCATGAGACACACTAATAAAGTCTGATTTGTCGTTTATCTCAAATCAAATTTAACTGGTGGCAAACAAAGCACACACATGGATCGCATTAGGTATGTGAGCTACCAGCTGGCAACCTGTAGCATCCATCAGTGGTTCTGGATTATTCCTGAGGAGTGCCACCTTCTCATAGCAAGTAGTTCATGTCACCGTCTTTATTATGCTGAAATAAAGCTCGTAGATGATACGATCTATCTACGTGCAGTATTTTTTTAAATCAACATAAGGCCCTAATTATCAGATAAAAAAGAAATAACAAGAACATTATTTCGACGGGCAGTGAGTTTGGCAGCACAATCTTGACTGTGTGGCAAGACATTCGAGGGACATGTGGCCGCCCCAGGTTCTGCAGGCTGTCTAGCTTCCCTGGAGCCTGACAATGAAATGCTTGCACAGCCTCACAGCCTTCAAGATAACAAAAAGCGCCCCCCTCCTGGGTCACCTTTCCCAAATGCCCCCTAGGTGGGGTGCTGTCCCCAGTAATGAACACCAGTTAGGGAGAGGATTGACGATTGTGGAGGGGAGAGGCAGAGAATGGCCCTTGAGGTTGGGAGCACAGGTGGGAAGCTGCTGCTTTTATCTAAGGGAAAAATGACTGGGGAATCAACTGGAAGTTGCCGGGGGGGGGGAGGGTGTAGGAAAGAAGGAGTCAAGTGGAACTGTTCAAATAGGAATACAGGGGTAGGATTTTACTTCAGAATCAATGAATTCCATTCACTGAGCTTGCGATTTCTGTAGGAGATCTAAGAGGTACTGTCTGCTAGGCTGTGGAAGTGTGTGTGTGGTATTCCAAGGTCTAAGGTGGATCCAGAAATTTGGGAATGCACAGCATATCATCTACAAATTATAGAAGTCAGGGGACTGGGTGAGATCGTTCACAGGGAGACTGCAGAATAAGAGGTAATATTGTCCATAAACACAGCCCTGGAGAACACCAGCTTTTATGAGATGCCCAGCCTCCATCATGGAGCGATAAAGCAGTTTCCAGAAAGAAAGTGGAGAATCCAGGAGAAAGTAGTATAATAAAAGGTATGGGAGAGAGGTGCGTGGGGCCAACTCTGCAGAGACAAACTTAACAGAGAGAAATTCTACAGAGAAGATAAACAAGATAAGAGTTGAACAAATAAAGGTCCAATCAGAAGATCCCCGGTGGCCTGACTGACCACAGTTTCACTGCAGTGCTGGGTGTGGAAGCCTGCTTAGCGTTGATGAGGAAATGCAGACAAACTGTGCAAGGTATGCAGACCACTCTGTCAAGGATCATGGCTGTGAAGGAGTGTAAGATCCTATTCACCTTTTTTTTTTATTTAATTTTTTTTTAAGTAATCTCTACATCCAATGTGGGGCTTGAATTCACAAAGCCAAGATCAAGAGCTGTATACTCCACCAACTGAGCCACCCAATCCTATTCACCTGTAAGGCCCTCCTCATATGAGGTCTCTGAAGTTTCTCTTCCCTTCTGTATTTCTCAGGCTGCTCTTGTGGGTAAGTAACAGAAAACTGAACTCAAACTGGCTTAAAAAGTAAAATCTAGTAGTGGCCTAAAGGCTACTGGAAGAAGTTCAGTATGGACTTCAGGCATAGTTTGATCAGGGCTTTGGATCCAATTCTCTCAGTTCTTTCCTTTTATGACTTCCCTATTTTATTTATTTAAAAATATGTATTGGGCAGGAGTGCCTGGGTAGCTCAGTCGGTTGAGTCTCAGACTCCTGATTTCGGCTGAGGTCATGATCTCAGGGTCCTGGGATTGAGCCCCGCATCAGGCTCTGTGCTCATCAAGGAGTCTGCTTGAGAATTCTCTCTTTCTCTCTCCCTCTGCCCTTCCCCCCACTTGCGTGCTTGTTCTCTCTCTTTGTCTCTCTCTAAAATAAATAAATAGATTTTTTTTTTTTTTTAAAGACTTTATTTATTTATCTGACAGAGAAAGACACAGCGAGAGAGCGAACACAAACGGGGAGTGGGAGAGGGAGAAGCAGACTCCCCGCCGAGCAGGGAGCCGGATGCGGGACTGGAGCCCGATGCGGGACTCGATCCCGGGACTCCAGGATCATGACCTGAGCCGAAGGCAGTCGCTCAACCAACTGAGCCACCCAGGCGCCCCAATAAATAAATAGATTTTAAAATACATTTATTGGGCACCTACAGCATTCCAGGAACTTTCTCTGTTCTTGGGATACAAGAGTAAGCAAAATTAATTAAAGATCCCTGCCCCTATGGAGCATACATTCAAATGGGAGAAGATACATATTTTTTTAAATGTATATATATTTTTTATATTTATATATTTATTTATATTTTATATATATAAATTTTACACGTATATAAGTCATATAGCATGTTAAATGATGATGAAGCCTATGGAGAAAGAAAAACATAGTGCGGGCTGAGGAGGATTGGGAGTGCAGGAAGGGGTGGGTTGTAGTTTATGTAGGTGATCAGGGAGCCTTCATCAAGAAAATGGCATTTGCGCAAAAGACACGAGGTTGTAAGAGACATGTGGATGGCTTAAGGAAGAGTGTTCTGGGCAGAAGAAACAACCAGCACAAAGGTCCTGAGCAGGAATATTCCCAGCATGTTTAAACAGCATTAGGAGGCCAGGATAGCTGGAGTGGAGTGAGTAAGGGATCAGCAGTTGCATATTAGATCATGGAAGTAACAGAGGGCTAAGTTACATGGGCCACTATAAGGGCTTTGGTTTTTTATCTGCAGGGCTTTGAGTCAAAGAGTAAATGATCCAACTCGTTTAAGAGGATCTCTGTGGCTGCTGTGTTGAAAGTAGACTGTAAGGGAGTGAGAATGGAATCTAGGAAACCAGTTAGTAGACTCAAAGAGTCACAAAGGGAAAGACCTGAGAGAATTGGATCCAAAGCCCTGATCAAACTATGCCTGAAGTCCATGCTGAACTTTTAAGAGTCTCTTAAAATAATGCAGGCAAGAGATAATATGGCTGGACCAGGGTAGTAGCAGGGGAAGTGATGAGACATGGTGGGATTCTGGAAAGAGTCCGAATGTAGGGCTAACAGGATTTCCTGACAGATAGGATGTGAGAGACGATGGAAGAGTCAAGAATGTCTTTAAGATTTTTGGCCTAGGCAGGTTTGGGGAGGAGGATCCAGGCTTAGGTTTTGGACGTGTGGAATTTTAGAAGTCTGTCGAACACCCAGGTGAAGATGTTGAGCAGGCAGAGGGATCTGAGTCTACATTTGAGAGAGAAGTCTAGACTAGCAAGATACATTTCAGAATTGTTGGCATACAGATAATATTTAAAGCCATACAACTGGATGAATCACCAAGGAGGCCAAAGTAGGTAGAGAAGAGAAGACCAAATGGAGCCACAGGGCCTTCAAAACCAAGAGGTCTGAGAGAAGAAGGGAAGAACAAAGGAGACTCAAGATAGAAAGAAAATGGAAGGAAAGGTGGAATTTTCAAACAAAAGTCCTAGGTTTCCTTCTGAGAGGATCAGTTTAGGTTCCTTGAACAGGTCCCTACAGCCAATGAAAATAAGAGTCCATTTTTGACCTAATCACCTGAAAGGGCTCTTGGAGTGGGTTATACTTGTGAAGGCTCATCCCTAGCACCAAAGTGGGGAACAATCCCTTACAATCCCACTCAAAGGAAAAACTGAATATTTAGAAGCAGCCAACAAAGTGAATCTATGACCTTTCCACACATTCTCCAAGAGAATTGATAATTTGCTCAGAGCCTTTCATTCATAGTGATAATTTTAGAGTTATCACAGTTGGCTGTCTTATTTACCAATTTCTTCTCAGATCGTTAGCTCCTTGAAGAGGAACCATGCGGTATTCATCTTTGAACCCCAGGGCCTAGCCCAAGTGAATACGTGTTGAAGCAAGTTAACCGTGAACATGTAAAGGTATGTCGATTTTTGGTCTTTCTGTGAGGCCTCCTGTGTGATCTAAAGCCTTAAAAAGAAAAAATTTTAAACTTAGAATAGCTTGATCCATCTGTTACATAACCACATGGACCTTCACCTGGTTAGACTGCTTTTATGAAGCTATTTCTTTTTTTTTTTTTTTAAAGATTTT
>NC_138377.1:38146443-38227554 GCF_054177405.1 Leptonychotes weddellii
AGAGAGAATGAGAGAGAGCAAGCACATGAGAGGGGGGAGGGTCAGAGGGAGAAGCAGACTCCCTGCCGAGCAGGGAGCCCGATGCGGGACTCGATCCAGGGACTCCAGGATCATGACCTGAGCCGAAGGCAGTCGCTTAACCAACTGAGCCACCCAGGCGCCCGAAGCTATTTCTTAATGAGTGTAGCTGCAAGAACAATTAGTTCGTAAATAGCTTTGAGACTAAGACATCTAAAATAAATTTTTGGTAATTGAATTCACGGAGCTAACAGCTGAGAGTTCATGAAAAGTGGCTAAAATCCTATAAATTCATTTTATATATATGTATTATATATATATAGAGAGAGAGAGAGTTTATGAGTACTAATTAAAACTCAAATGATTGGGGCGCCTGGGTGGCTCAGTCGTTAAGCATCTGCCTTCGGCTCAGGTCATGATCCCAGGGTTCTGGGATCGAGCCCGCATCGGGCTCCCTGCTCCGCAGGGAGCCTGCTTCTCCCCCTCCCACTGCCCCCGCTTGTGTTTCCTCTCTTGCTGTGTCTCTCTCTGTCAAATAAATAAATAAAATCTTAAAAAAAATAAAAATAAAAAATAAAACTCAAATGATAACATAGTTGGCCAAAGACAGAATAGTGCACAAAGAAAGTAAAATCCTTAGAAGGAAATCAAGTAGATAGGCATATGTTCTGCTATATAAGGTTTTTTCTCTATGCAGTTATGACTTTTTGTTGGATGTGATTTGTCCCATAGCATATCTGAATCTATACAGTGAATGATATTATTACAGAATTCTAATGAATTCTGTGCTTGGCCACAGTAAAGCAACATAGACTTTCGTAGAAGAGAGTAAAGAAGCCAAAATATTTTTCTGCCCAGCATTTGAGTGAAAAAAAAAAAAAAAGAATGACAAAATGTAAACATCCAAAATATTATAAAGTATATTATATTCATTCAATCTATCATGGACTTAACACTTTTTTGGGAAGGTTTTCCATTGTTACCTCCTCCCATAGACATTATCAGGATATATTTGTCTACATGGGCATTTTCAGAAATTTAAGCATTAATATAACTTCTCTAAATTAAAAAAGATTCCAAAGGTTTACTTGTTTTCTTGTTTGTTTTTAGAAGATAATGGGAGGACACTGAAATAGTCCCTTTGAATAATGAAGGCATTTGATGCAACAAAATATTTGATCCTTATCAAATAAGTTGTCAGTATTTAAAATTTCCTTTTGAAGGCAAATTCTTCAGTTCTTATGAAAAGCATTGATCATAAGGATTAAGACAAAGAAATGCCAGTCACTGCTACGGAATTTGTCAGCTCAACCTGTACACGGTGCATGACAGTTCTTGGAATTACTGAGCAAGTTACCGATTTTGTTAAACTAGACTCTCTTCACAGTGAAATAAAAAAGAGGGCGCATCTGAAAAACCAGATAGTGTCATGAATAAGACATTTGGTAAATAAGAGCAATTAAAAATCAAAAACAGCTCACATCTGAAAAAACAGATAATAGAGCAGGTAAGACATTCGGTAAATATAACCAAATAATGATGTTGCAAACCTCAACCTGAGTCAGCTACCCAGGGTGCAACTCTCCATCGAGTGATTCCTTTCCCCCTTTTACTAGGTCCATCTAGAGTCTTGAAAAATCGAGGTAAACTCCAAAGGTCACAATGAAGTTGCCTTGTGGTGTTCTGCCTGGGGTGAAACTAGAAATGCAGTGAGATGAGCAGGTATGTGTACTTTGGGGTTCGTGTTAGAGGGAAATGGATGGACCTCCCCCCAGATTTTATCTGAGGTGGGGTCCCGGTAAAGTAGAAATGAGTTGGCCAGGAGTTTCAACGGAGAGAGGGCAAGGCGGGTGCAATGGGAAAGCTTGTGTTCTCTCCCACGCAGTACTCTCTTTCCCTGTTTGGTAGGGGTGATGGGGGCTCCGTCGTACGTTGTAATTCTCTGCTCACTTGCAGGGCTATCAGATCGCTTCTCTTTTTGCCCTTGAAAATGGCATTAAATGATTCTATGTGTGTGCATTTGAGAAAGCCAGCGCAATATCCTATTAATCCGCTGAGCCACTTGAACAACTTGAAAATGATCAGAGCATCGTTGATGACTGTGTTGGTCAGGCTGCGAGCACTTTACAGAAGGCCATGGGAGTCATCCCATTTAAGGGATCTTCCCCTCTGTGGTCCCCCAGACCTCCTCTGCCCAACAGCTCGGCGGCCTCCACGTGGCCCATTGTGGCCATCCTTCCAGGACACGGGGGCAGTTTGGGGGCGGGGGGGGGAGATCGTTGCCTTCTTCTCCCTCCAGGGAGCAACTTTTCTTCATAAGGATTCTTTTTCCCAGCAAGCAAAGATGACCTGGAAATTTGATAGTGCCAGAGTTACAAACTAGACTTTCTCAAGAGAGAAATCTTACCTTATAGAAACTAGCTTTTATCATGCTGAGAAACTGTACTGTGCTGTGGGGATTGTCTCTTATTAGAGCCGCGAGAGCGAAGGGAAGCATGGAGAGCTATCTTCGGCACACCAAAAAGGCTGCTGGAATCGCGGATGACCCTGAAAAGAAACTGCAGTGTTACTTAGGGGGGAGGTGGGGAAAGACAAAAAAATGTCAACATGGGCCAGTTCCTAGTGCAGATTGAGCTTGAATACTCTTAAACATACCAGGAGAAAAGTTCTCAAGGTTTCGAAACTCCTAGGTGATGGTGGAGTTCTTGGCTAACTTCCTAGAGCATTATTTGGCATTATAAATGTCTTTCAAGTCCATGCAATCCCATAATGACAAAAAAATGGTTATGGAGATTTTAGTATTTAAGCTGCAGGGGAACTAAAGCCTTTATCTCAATGAAAACAAACTTTTATCATATAGAATATGTTAGAGGAGACTGAGAAATAATTTTATAACAAAAAGGTGTTGAATCAGTTCAATAACATTCACTGAGCGCTTTCCGTGCTCTGGGCCCTGTAGATGGGGTGGGATTAGGTAGGGACTGCAAGCACGGTCCCTACCCTCAGGACACCTTACTCTAGTGGGCAGGATGGGTGCAGAGCAAGTGTGACGAGCTAGCCCTGCCTAACAAATGTCAGGTTCGAGTTTATAGTTTCCCAACTCGAAGGTAACTAAGGACATCTCTTTGTAGGATTTAGTATACTAGAGAGAATGCATCCTTAAAAATACGATTCCTTCTTTCCTGCTAAAATGCCCTTTAGGCATGCAGGTAGTTGGATGACCTTTATTTCTTCTTAGGGAAGCTGAAGGTCTCAGTCATTCTTATGCAATACTTTACAGCAGACTTGGGCTGTGTCTTAAGAGGCTGTTGTTTTCCTTTTTGGCTTTCAGACATATTTATTCCCACATCTTTCCCATATCTGTTTGTTTTTTTAAGTTTTATTTGTTTAAGTAATCTCTACACCCAGCATGGGGCTTGAACTCACAACCAAGAGTCACATGCTCCCCCTACTGAGCCAAATCTGTTTTTACTCTATGATTTTCTTTGTCTTTTTTGAAAAATATGTATAAAAATATGCAGGTTAAACTAGGAATTCCCAAATATCTGATTGTGCCAGCCAGAGATATAAGCTCTAAATTTCTAAGTAATGATAAATGTTCACATTGGCAAACTCGGGCAATGTCTTTTTGTCCCAAAACTATGAGCAGAAACATTTTTTTCTTCTGCTGAAAGTCTGATTTTTAAAGATCTATTTTTTTATTTTAATTACAGATATTTTCAAATATACACAAAAGTGGAGAGGACAGTCTACGAACTCCAGCGCACTCATCACTGAGCTTCAGTAATTTCGTCAATTTTATTTCATCAGTATAGCTTCCTCCACCACACACAGATGCTTTTTTTTTTCTTCCTGAGTGTTCATTTATTTATTTATTTTTAAGTAATCTCTACACTTAATGTGGGGCTCGAACTCACAACCCCGTGATGAAGAGTTGCATGCTTTACCAACTGCCAGGCACCCTACATTCTGGAGTACAGACATTATGTAATGTTACAAATACTTCAGTATTCACATCTAACAGATAAGGATACTTTAAATGTCACATACCATTGCTACAACTAACAAAATTAACAAAAATTCTTTGGTGTCAGGTTACATGACCCATAATCAAGTTCCCCTGACTGATCCAAAAAATGGCTTTTTATTATTTGTTCAAATCAGGATCCAAAAATGACCATACATCATACTTCGTTGTTTTATTTCTCATTTTTTTTTTTTTGCATCCATAATGCATCCCTTCCTCTTTTATTCTTACCATTTAAATTTTGAAAAGACCAGATCATTTAACTTGTTGATTTTCCCACATTCCGGATTTGGCTATTAGAATTCTTCCTGGCATTGTTCTGCTTATTCTTCTATCCCCCTGTAGCTTCTGTAAAGAAGTAAGTCTATAAACTCAATTGGAATTAGGTTCATCCTTTCCTTTCTCCCTCCCTCTCCTTCCTACTTTCCTTCCTTCCTCCCTCCCTCTTTCCCTCCCTTCCTTCCTTCCTTGGCAAGATTATTTTTGGGTGGTATATTTAACATCACGAGATACTTAGTATCTACTTGTCCCCCTTTTTGTGATGGTAAGGTTAATCTGAGGGCCTCAGTTTTCTCAAACAGATAGGTCCGTCTTTATCAAGCTTTAGAATGAAAGTTATATTAGCATCATGAAACAAATTGGGGGGATTTTTACCTTTTATTATGATCTAGAATAGTGAAAATGATATAGTTTTAAAGATTAGGTTGAACTCAGCTATGAAATCATGTGAATTTTTTTTAAATGATAGAGCTTCAGCTGTAAAATCATCTGATGGTTTTTTTAAAAAAGAACTAGTAGATCTTCAATCACCTTTGTAATCTTATGGTGATTATTCTTTTCAAGTTTTTCATTTCTTCTTGGGTTAGTTTTATAATTTATTTTGTTGGTAAATCATGCGTTTCTTCCAGGTTATCAAACTGTCATCATAGGGTTTCCCAATGTACATTTGTATAATTATTTTCATCTCTTTTATATTTGTGATTATGAACTTATTCTTAATCTTACATATTTCTGCTCTATATCATTTTTTTATTCCAGTATTAATTTATTGATATTATTGCTGTTTTCATAACATCATTTTTTTTTCCTTCTTTTTTGTGTTTTCTAGTTTATCAATTTTATGTCTTGTCTTTTTTAATACCTACTGCATACTTCCTTTGATTTGTTTTCTTTTTCTTTTTTTTTTTTTAAAGATTTTATTTATTTATTTGACAGAGAGATAGAGAGAGAGAACAAGTAGGCAGAGAGGCAGGCAGAGGGAGAGGGAGAAGCAGGCTCCCCGCCGAGCAGGGAGCCCGATGCGGGGCTCGATCCCAGGACCCTGGGATCATGACCTGAGCCGAAGGCAGCCGCTTAACCAACTGAGCCACCCAGGCGCCCCTGTTTTATTTTTCTTTTACTAGTTTTTAGATGAATATATTAATTTGCCAGGGCTGGTATAACAAAATACCATAGAGTGGGTGGCTTAACCAGCAGGAATGTACTTTCTTACTTTCTCAATTCTGGAGGCTTGAAGTCCAAGGTAAAGGTGTTGGCAGGTTTGATTTCTTCTGAGGCCTCTCTCCTTGGCTTTTCTCCAAGGCCTCATGCAGTCTTTTTCCAGGTGCATGGCTCCCTGGAGTCTCTTTGTATGTCCAATTTTCTTCTTCTTATAAGGACACCAGTTACATTGGATTAGAACCCACCCATAGGACCTCAGTGTACCCTAATTACCTCTCTAAAGAGGCTATCTCCAAATATAATCACGTTCTGAAGAACCGTGGTTAGGACTGTAACATATGAATTTTGGGTGGATTTAATTCAGGCCATAACAATGAGTTTAAATTACTTTATTTTCAATTTTCTTCAAACATGAAGGAATTTGAGGCTGTGCATTTTTCTCTGAATACAATTAAGCTGTTTTAATATAAAGTTATTTCATGTGAATTTTTTTTTTCATGCTTTCTAGATAGCATGTAATGTCATTTTTACATTTCTTTGACTCAGAGGTTATTTAGGAAAGTGTTTCTTCCAAAATATTAAGATGATTTTAGTCATTAGTTTGTTATTTATTTGTAATTTTCTTGTGAGTACTCTACCCGAGTTTTAAGGATCTTTTTCTAGTCAAATATATCTCAAATTTTTGCACATTTTATAGTCATAAAAAATGCACACTCTGTATTGGTAGGATACCAATGTAATGTAATTTTATTAGTCTGCTTTATTGCTTATATTATTTAATTTCTCTATGTCCTTACTTATCCTTTCGTGTATCTTTCTACTTCTAAAAGTGACTTTTTTTTTTAATTGGAACTGTAACAATGAAATATTACTCAACCTCAGAAGGAAGGAAATTCTGACATATGTTACAACATGGATGAACTTTAAAGACATTATGCTAAGTGAAATAAGCCAAGAGAAGGAGGGGAAGGAGGTGAAGGAGGGGGAGGAAGAGGAAGTTTTATTATCAAGTTCCCACAGTGGTAAGCTTTTTATTAAAGGGACTATGCCCAAATTTCAGAACTCGTTTATGGTCTGAATAACACTGGTGGTTATTTGCCTTCTTGTTCATTTAGTGTATCTGGCTATGCCTCTAGATAAAGAAATGGATTGCCCACATAATGCAGGGTAATAAGAACATTATTAAAAAGTCCAAGAGAGCAGTCTAAATTTTGTTTTCTCTTTAGGAGTTGCAGATTTTGCCTAAGAACCTAAAATTAAACATATTAGCTTTCTACATGAGAGCTTAAATGGAATATTGAAAAAAATTTTTTTTATCTTAGAGCTTTAAAATAGCTATAAAAATACTGGTTTTCCCATTGCTGAAAAAAATTATATTATTAAAAGTTATTTGGAAAGAATCTCTCAGACTTTGTGCAATTTTAATGTAATGAATAGAAAATTAAATATAATTTTGCACTGCAATTGACTTTGACAATGAATAAGATATATTTTACCCCATAATGTGTTTATTGAGTTTGTTATTTCTGTTTCTTGTGCTGATTGACTAGTCTTTCTATTTTGAGGGAATTTAATATTTAAAGAAATATATGGATATACTCTAGTCTTTAGATTATATTCCATGAAAAAATATGTAGAGTAGAATTTAGAAATCCAGAGGAGATAATGCCAGTAGCCAGGGTAATTTTAATTCATAAGTTTGCAGACCTTATGTGGTTCCTAAGATTTTGGGAAAGCTTAAAGCAAGCCAACATGAAGAAACAGGTGTTGGATTGTGCACTCTAGGGACCCTATTGTCTGGTATATTAGGAAATGCTTTGTTACTAGTATCGTGTTTAAGTGAACATTTATTTCAGCAAAGATTTAGATTGGGGTTCTGTAAACTTTTCAATAAAGAGCAAAACAGTATATACTTTAGGCTTTGTAGGGCCATATGATCTTTTTTGCAACTACTGAACTCTGTCATTGTGCTGGAAAAGCAGCCATAGACAATACATAAATAAATGAGCATGGCTGTGTTCCAATAAAACTTTATTTATACAAACAGGGAGCAGACCGAATTTGCCCCCCACCCCATAGTTCGCTAATCCCTGGAAGAGGTGATCATTTGTCAATGACTAAAATCCAAGAAGTCGATTTGGGGGGTTTTCTCTTCCTACCATGAAAATTTTAATAACCTTTCCAGTCCACCTCTTCATCAGCTTAATGCTTTTAATTTATGTCTAGGATAAAATAAGTTTAGACTTCTTTCAGCAGCCATGTAAAAATGTACTGACTCGTCTTACAATGTTTGGAAATGTATACAAAAGTTTTACTACCACTAATTCAAAATTCTCCAAATGCTGACGCCACACGACGTAAGCACTGCTTCTTTCTCTAAGGGCTGAGTTTTATCTCCATAAGGCCCCAATTTTAAGTTCCTAAGCTTTATTAATTCCAATCTCTTCCTTTTGTTTCCCCAGGTCTGGTCGTGGTCACTGCTTCCTGCAGCTGCTATGTCCACGAGAGCATATAGTTCTCACTCTTTCTCTCTCTCACTTAGCCTGTTTAGTTACCAAATTAATAATTTTGTATAGCTAACAATTCTTTGAAGTAAATTCTCCCTGTTCAAAGACTGATGTGGTTTGTCTCCTAAATGGACCCTGACTGATACATCTGAAATGAAACTCAATTCAGGTGTTAGAAAAAAAATTTTTTTTTAAGATTTTATTTATTTATTGGTCAGAGAGATAGAGAAAGAGAGCACAAGCAGGAGGAGTGGCAGGGGCAGAGGGAGAAGCAGGCTCCCCGCTGAGCAGGGAGCCCGACGTGGGACTCGATCCCAGGACACTGAGACGCTTAACGGTCTGAGCCACCCAGGCATCCCAGGTGTTAGAAAATTATTAAGTATTTTTCAGGGGCACCTGGGTGGCTCAGTCGTTAAGCGTCTGCCTTCGGCTCAGGTCATGATCCCAGGGTCCTGGGATCGAGCCCCACATCAGGCTCCCTGCTCCGCGGGAAGCCTGCTTCTCCCTCTCCCACTTCTCTGCTTGTGTTCCCTCTCTCGCTGTCTCTCTCTCTGTCAAATAAATAAATAAAATCTTTAAAAAAAAAAAAAGAAAATTATTAAGTATTTTTGGAACAACTTGGATATATGAATCTACTCTTTCAACTATAAATTTTGTGAAAGCTAAATACAGATCAAATATTCCCAATTAAATTAGTGGCCAAATTGAGGTGCATTATAAATATGAAAAGAATATAAAATATGTCCTCAATAATTTTATAGTGATTACATGTTAAAATGACAAAAATTTAAATACATTAGGTTAAATAAAATATACTGTTAAAATTACTTTCATCTGTTTCCTTTTACTTTTTTAAATGTGACTACTGGAAAATTTTAAATTTATTATTTGGCTTTCTTTTATTTCAGTTGGACAGTGCTGTCCTAGACTTTTTTCCTACATTATTATCATGTTTTACATGAGGATGAGAATCCAAGGGAGGGCTAAAGGACTGCCAGAAGATTGAGAGAGGAAGAAAGAGAAATTTTTTATCTTCATTTTTAAATACACCTTCAGGTCAAAATGCTTGAGCCTGGTTTTCAAGAGTAAATTACATTTCAACATATTGCAGGGGGCCATCCAAATTTTCCTTTTGTACAATAATTTAATTCTATTTGATATTGTTTGCATTATCTGAGCCATTGGCTAGAGTTCCCTTAAATATTTTTCAATTAAATAGATTAATTCTGCAACAGGATTAGACTGTATAGGCCTTTGGGGGGAAAAATTGTTCAACATTTTCAAAAAGTATATTTTAGTTTGTAAAAGAAAATAAATAAATAACTAGCCTTCATAGTGAACTTTCAACATAACGAACCCAAATGTATAAATGGCGTAAGTATTGTGATTAGGTTGGATTCATTAATATTCATTCCACTAGAGAAACGAACTTAAATTTTAAGGAGAATTTCAATAGCTTTTGAACATAGAAGTCAGTGGGGACAGACATAATCAATGTGGAGCATCAAGGGCTATGTTACCTCTCAAGTGAAGGGTGTGACCCTGAAAATGGGGCAATGGAAACTGGAACTCAGCATTTTCCTCTAGAATTTGGGACTGACACCTAGCCTTTTGGGCTCAGGTATGAAACCAACAGGAGCTGAGCTGAATGCTGTCCTCAGCAAGTATTATTCTTGTTAGCCCACAACCCTCCCTTCTATTGGGAACCGCTCCTGCTCTCTTGCTTGTGGTTCAGGCAGAGGTATCAGATACAATAGAGAACGCCCAGCTAAATGTGAATTTCAGATAAGCAATGAAAATCAAATAAATGGAACAATCCTATCTGCCGATCAGAGTGTCCACCTGGCTTCATATAGGTGGGTACACGACCCAGGACTGTCCAATCACAGCATCCCTATTCCCTTGTTCACATTGATTGGTCTAATGCATTAGTATTGTCCCAAGTAAGGCCAATCAGAACCTTTCCAAGCAATTTGCTATAGGGAGGCTGGGGAAGAGATGGTCTCCTTTCCATTTTGGTTGCATGCTGCAGGGATGTGAGCCTTGTAGGCAGCAGCCGTATTTCCTGCCATCTGAACAGAAGCTGCCTGTGGTAAGGGAAAAGAAGGGTACCTATGACGAATCAAGAGATAAAGACAGATGGGCCGTGCTCTGATGATTTCTTCTGTTTGGAGGTATTCTTGGTGTTGTGTGCCAAGGTTTAATAGTGATTATGTGCTTTTTCCCTACCTATATTAAACTCACCCCATTGCAAGTCCTTACCGTACAATACACATGAAATTAAGCCAGCATCTTGGCCACAATGCCATGATAAACATTTATTTTCTTATCTGTTTGGCTTTCTTTCTCTAAAGTTCTACTGGGCAGGGTGGTAGTGTCCAGGTATGGTATATATATAGATCAGGACACCTATTCTTTGATAGTAAATCTATGACACCGTTGCCATGAACACTCTGAAGGCATTGACCTGAATTTCCCTTCCTTGAAAGAGTACTTAACAGAAGGCAGCATCAGTGTTTATTTCCAACTCCAACTCTATCACCATTCCATTCATTTTCTAAGATGGTCCTGTCATTAGGCAGCCCTTGCAAACATTAATGTGTGGCCTTCTGTTTCTAGAATCCTTAAGGCAGAAGGCTTCTAGTGTTGCCTTCAGAGAAGAAAGTGGCCCCCTCACTTTGGCTTTCATATCACAGTCCGTGGAAGTGCAGTGAGGTGGGAAAAAGTTAGAAAGCAGGACTGGCCGCTTGATCTGTGGGACTCAATACAAATATATATCTTCTTCAAAGATGCTTAAGAATTTCGAGATGGCAACAGCAGGGCACTAAACCAGCCCTGAGTCCTTCTAAGCGCAAGGTTGAAGACCCATGGAGGCAGTCCGACCGGAAGGTCACATTTAATCTCTTGCCTTAATTTCTCCATCTGTAGAACGAGAGGCAAAACTGGCTTTATAGCATAACAAGTATTAAATGAGTTATTTGTGAAACTTGTGAAGCTCCAGGCACAGAGTGGGTTCTCAGTAAACAAAGTAGCTACCATCTGACTCATTATATGTGGTAGCCAAGAGTGCGGGCTCTCGAGTCAGCCAGAGGTGGACTCAAAGCCTGGCTCAGCTGCTTCCTGTAGCCAATTACCTAATGTCTCTAAAGCTCAGATTCCTTACCTACAAAGAGATAATATATGCAAGTTATTTTGGAATAAGTTAGGAAAGGTGATACTGAGGATTAGGTGAAATAATGCATTTAAAGCATTTAGCAGGGGTACCTGGGTGGCTCAGTCGGTTAAGCGTCTGCCTTCGGCTCAGGTCATGATCCCAGGGCCCTGGGATTGAGTCCCACATCGGGCTCCTTGCTCAGCGGGAGCCTGCTTCTCCCTCTGACCCTCCCCCCTCTCATGCTCTCTCGCTCTCTTGCGCTCTCTCAAATAAATAAATAAAATCTTTAAAAATAAGATAAATGAATAATAAATAAATCTTTAAAAAAAGAACATTTGTAAAGAACTACCCAAATAAATATATACATACTACATTAAAAAAAAATAACAAATTAAATTGGTCTTCTAAGGACCATATCTTTAAGGATGGTCGTATGACAAGATGTTTTCCTGAAGTTGTTGGTAAATGTTCAGAGAAGTCAAAAGGACTGGTGACCCAAGATTTTCTAAGCCTCCCAGAACAGGGGGTGTGATAGCAGCAATTTAAGCCTAGTGTAACCAACTGGTCTACCCTGTATTCCCATGTGTTATGGTGGGAGCAAACACTGGGTGATTTAACTTTTGGTAAATGTTGGCTGTGACTTTTTTTTTTTTTTTTTCACAAATTTAATACAAATTATTATTAACCAAAAGTCAGTAAAGAAGTAGATAGCATTTTACTGCTGGATAACATCTTTGATTCTAGTTCTTTCACTGTATCCAGGCAGGTCACTCCAAAGTGGAAAAGGGAAAAAACCACGGAAAGGCTCTGTTGTAGAGTTCTGGAGAAGAGAGTATGCATAATAGCTCTATCTGAAATGGACTTAGGCAGTCTCCCCCACTGCGTAAGAGTTGTTTCCTGTTCAGCATTGGGTGGCATTGACAGGCTAAGAGAAAGAAGCCTAGCATTGTATGGAATGCGTATGGCAAAACAGTGGAAGTGGAAAAAGCAGCGGTAACAGAGAACTTTTTTTTTTTCTGTTAGGGTAACAAACTTCTGTACTATAAAAAGACATTGAACAATTCACAGAGGGAGTCAGTAAAGCCCCGTAACCTCTGGGCAGCTACAGGGAGTGCCCCAGCAGGAGATGTCAACTGCTCACCTAGGACAACAAGGGACCTAAGAAGAGGACAACTCAGGTCAGGACAGAAAAGGACAAAGCAGATGAGAACTGGAAAAACAGTGGGGTGGGACTCAGTTGTGTGTGGCTATAGATCCACTCTCTAGGGAAGGAGAATTCTTATTGAAATAAGACCATTGTCCGTCTAAGTTAACTGCGATAATTCTGTATATAAATTCCTCTACAGGGTTATTCAGATATTTTCCAACAGTTTATTTGTCAAAGAACCTCATTCAGATTTCATTGCAGTAGGACATCTGGACTGGGGTAACCTTAAATGCACCACTCAGGCATGGCTTAAAGAGGGCATCCTATCCGAAATGAAATTATAGTGCAACCTGCTCTCCTGATTAGTGGAAGGACTACAACTCTAGAACTGAGGCATAGACAGGGAGAATCATCAAAATGACAACACAGAAGGTAAGATTGCCATGAGTGCAGCAAAAGAATACACGGTAGGGGTGCCTGGCTGACTCAGTCAGTAGAACTTGCAACTCTTGATCTCAGGGTTGTGAGCTCATGCCCCACATTGGGTGTAGAGATTACTTTTTTTTTTTTTTTAAAGATTTTATTTATTTATTTGGCAGAGAAAGACACAGCGAGAGAGGGAATACAAGCAGGGGGAATAGGAGAGGGAGAAGCAGGCTTCCCACGGAGCAGGGAGCCCGATGCGGGGCTCGATCCCAGGACCCTGGGATCATGGCCTGAGCCGAAGGCAGACGCTTGACGACTGAGCCACCGAGGCGCCCCTAGAGATTACTTTTTTAAAATGCATGGTATAAGAGCATTAAATAATCATTTCTGATTCCAAGGATATGCGTACTACTTACTTTATAAACATTTAGAGGTCATTTATTATATGTCAGGCCCTTCTTAAAATGTTTCACGTGTATCAGTTTACTTATTTCTTACAACAACCCTATGAGTTAGGTGCTATTATTATCATATTTTAGATTGGATTAAAAAGCTGAAGCAAAAAGTGATGCAGTAATTTGCCTAAGTTTGTCTAGGTAGTAAATGGTGAAGCCAGGATTCAAATCTAAGTAGCCTGACTCCGGAACACACAATCTTGTGTGTCTCATTTCAGTTGGAAAGCCAGTCTCTGTTTTCCTTGAGGTCTTTCTCCAGATTTTAAATGTTTGAGGAAATCTACCAGAATCCATCCTAGACAAGTAGCCAAGAGTCAAGATGAGGAAAAAAGGTGGGAACGCTTTTCTCATGGAGTTTACATACTAGTGGGGGAAATAGACCGTAAGCAAATAAACAAATGAACATGTAGTACATTAGTAGTGATGAGTGCTACAAAGAAAAATAAAATATGGTAAGAAACTAAGGCTGTTGGACAGATGGTACTCCATTAGACAGAGTAGTCAGGGAAGGGCCTCTCTGTCGACATTTGAGCAGAACCTTTTTTTTTTTTTTAACTGTTTTTTTTTTAAAGATTTTATTTATTTATTTGACAGAGAGAGACACAGCGAGAGAGGGAACACAAGCAGGGGGAGTGGGAGAGGGAGAAGCAGGCTTCCCCTGGAGCAGGGAGCCTGATGCGGGGCTCGATCCCAGGACTCTGGGATCATGACCCGAGCCCAAGGCAGACGCTTAATGACTGAGCCACCCAGGCGCCCCTGAGCAGAACCTTTAATGACACATTCTCTCACCTGAGGACCAATTCCTTTAAGAGACCATATCTTTTATATTTTGAAACAGACTTAAGCACTTGTCAGGTTCATAAAAAATATGTAGAGAGTTAGTAAATAAGCACACTACTATACAGATATCATAGCCTACTACCAAAGATGACAAGGACACTACCAAAAAAAAAAAAAAAAAGGAAAATAATGAACCTATGACCCTCATAAACATAGAGCAAATATTCTTAACAAAATATTAGTGAATAATATTCAACAATATATTTAAAAATGAATACATTATGACCAAGGTGGGTTTATCCCAGAACTAACTACAAAGTAGTTTTAATACATAAAATCAAGCATATAAACAGAATCACCTTATTAATATGATAAAGGGAAAAAACTATATAATAATTTATGTAGAGTCAGAAAAAGCTTTTGACATGATTCAACATCAATTTATGATTTAAAAAAACTCAGCAAAATAGGAAAAGGGAAATTCTTCAATCTGACAAGGGGTATCCATGAAAAACCTACAGCGAACATACCTAGTGGTAAGGAGTTGAATGCTTTCCCCCTAAGACTGGGATCATTGCACAGATGCTTGCTCTCACCACTTCTATTCAACACTGTTTGGGAGCAAGGGAGGTCCTAGCCATTGCCATAAGGCAAGACAAATACATAAAAGTCATAAATATTGGATAGGAAAAAATAAAATGTTTATTTGCTGGAGATATGACTATTTATATAGAAAATCTTAAGGAATCTAAAATACAACTATGAGAACAAATAAGTAAATTTAGTAAGATCACAAGATAAAAATGTTAATATAATAAAATCAATTATATATTTATATACTGGCCACAGCAATTGGAAAAGTAAATTTTAAAAATCAGTCCTGAGTGGCTCAGTCAGTTAAGCATCCAACTCTTGATTTTGGCTCAGGTCATGATCCCAGGGTTGTGAGATGAAGCCCCACGTCAGGCTCCACACTCAGCAGGTTGTCTGCTAGAGATTCTCTCTCTCTTATTTTTTTCTCTCTCTCCCTCTAAAATAAATAAATATTTTTAAAAATAAATAAAAATCAATTCCATTTACAATAACGTCCAAAACCAAAAAATATTTACATATAAAATCCTCAGGCCTCTACACGAAAAAGATCTCTACATTAAAAATTGCAGAACATTACTAAGGGAAAATTTTAAAGTCCTAAGTAAGTGAAAACATATACCATGGTCATCAGTTGAAAGACTTAGTATTCTTAAAATGTCAACTATCTCCAAAATGATTAATAGACTGAAAATAATACCAATCAAAATCCCAGTAGACAATCTTATAGAAATTGGCAAACTGATTTAAAAGCGTAAGAAAATGCAAGTGTTTTGGAATAGCCTAAGCAATTTTTTTTAAATAACAAAATGGGAGGATATCACTACCTAGTTTCAGCTTACTATAAAATTATAAAAATCAATGCCATCAGTGTGGTATTGATGAAAGGTACACACATAGATCTGCAGAATAAAGAGTCCGACTCTGAAAAACAAACTGAGGGTTCTAGAGGGGAGGGGGGTGGGAGGATGGGTTGGCCTGGTGGTGGGTATTGAGGAGGGCACGTTCTGCATGGAGCACTGGGTGTTGTGCACGAACAATGAATCATGGAACACTTCATCTAGAACTAATGATGTAATGTATGGGGATTAACATAAGAATAAAAAAAAAAAAGAGAAAAAAAAAAAAAAGAATAAAGAGTCCAAAACAGACCCACACATATTTGGTTAATGTTTCAACAAAGTTGCCAAGAAAATCTAATAGGGAAAGGAAAAGTCTTTTTCAACAAATGACACTAGAATTGGATATACGTATGAGGGAAGAAAACATAGACTTTTATCTTACATCATACACTAAGATTAACCCAAAATGAAACACAGACAAAAACTTCTATCCAGGAAAAATAAAGAACTCTTGCAAGTCAATATAAGCAAAAAAAAATTTTTTTTTTCTTAAATGGGCAAAAAATTTGAGCAAACACTTCACAAAACAAGATATAAGAATGGTTGGGGTGCCTGGCTGACTCAATTGGTAGAACATATGACTCTTGATCTCAGGGTTGTGAGTTCAAGCCCCACCTTAGGAGTAACGTTTACTTAAAAATAAAATTAAATTAAAATTAAAAATAAAAGAAGAATGGTGAGTAAGCATATCATTCAGGTAGGGAAATGCAAATGAAAGCCACAATGAGACACTACTAAATACTCATTATAATGGCTTACATTACCAAGGCTGACCATATCATGTCTTGCAGAGGATGTTGTGTAACTGGAAATCTCATACTCTGCTGGTGAGAATATAAAATGGTACGATCACTTTAGAAAACTTTTTGGCAGTTTTTAAAAAGTTAAGCATGCACCTATCATATGACCCAGTCATTTCACTACTAGACGTTTCCCAAAAGTAATGAAAATATGTGTCCGCACAAAGACTTTTATGTGGCTGTTCATTGCATCTTTAATCGCAAGAGCCAAAAACTGGAAACAACCCAGATGTCCATTAATTGAAGAATGGATAAATAAAATGTGGTATCCAAACAGTGGTAATAAAAACAAATGACCTTTTGATATGCACAAGAAAGTGGGCGCATCTCAAAATCATTCTGCTGAGTCACAGCCAGACCCAAAAATGTTTTTAATGTACGATTTCATTTGTATAAAATTCTAGAAGATGTAAAGTAGTGATACCAACACAAACCAAATCAGTGGCCGCCTGGGGCAGCGGTGGAAGGAGGAATCAATTGCAAAGGGACATGAGGAAACATTCGAGGTTGATGGAACATTCTGTATCTTGCTTGTGGTGATAGTTTCACTGTGTATACATATGTCAAAATTCATTGATTGTACACTTTAAATGAGTGCAATGTATTGTCTGTAAATTATTCCTCAATAAATTAAAAAAAAATAAAAATACTATTTGGTTCTTTTCCAACCTGTCTTGCCATTTTTGATAGTCTCTTATTGTTGACTCGTTTTAGCAATTCCAACTTTAATTTTTAAAAATATTTCATACCTATTTATTTTGTATTCTGTATCTGATAAATTCTGATCATTTAGTCCCGAAAGATCTAATGCTGTTCATTGTTTCCACTGACTCTCACTTATAGAAGATTATTTTCTTGTGTCATCAGTGGTCTCTGATTGGAAGTTTCTATTTCATTAAATCTTAATCCCTTGAAAACCTGGGGGTCTAACTTGATGATGCTTTACTGCAGACAGGATTTGGGTTTGCTTTTACAGGAAGCCAGAGGTACTGCTGAAGCTGAAAGCACCCCAGCTTTCCGGGGCATCCAGCTTAATGGTGGGTCTCAGGTCCAGCTGTCAGCCTTGTCTCCAGCCCAAAGTGGAGCCCATCTCAGCCCCGCCCTCGGAGAAAACTCACAGGCTCTTTCTCCTCAAATGCTCCAGTTAGGACTCATGAATTTCTCCCCTCCCTCACACCAGAGGCTTCTTTTGCTCTCTAGGAACTCAGCTACAGGACAGAAAGTACATGGACAGAAAGTGCATGTGGATTTACAGCAGAAGGAGACCTCAGTGAATCTGTTACATTGCTGGAAGGGCATGGCCTGTTTGCATTCATTTTTTGGAGGCTCAGGGAAATGGGAGTAAGCCCTAAATGGTAAAATGATAGTCTTGCCTTTTAAGGGTTTTGAACTAAAAATAGGTGTGATCATATGCATCATATCCCCGAACCCAGGATCTTTCTCTAAATCTGATTATGGGCAGCGAAGCTAAGTGCTAGTTATATATAGCTGTCCGCTTTGTGCTGAGGTGGAGGAAAGAAACGTTCAGGGCAGAGATGACAAAACAATTCTACAAAGAACATCCCGGAGAACAACCGAATCATGTAAAAATCCAGAGCATCACATTTAACCTAACTAAAATTACTTAGAAAGAGGTCGACTACGGCTCTTTACAATTGCCAACATTTCTTTCTTTTCCCTCTGAATTTTTACCCAGACTATAGTTTATTTATCCTTCAGAATCAAACTATAGTAATTTTAATTATTTGGATTTTGAATGTTCACTCTATTTTGGATGTAAGAGACTACTTAGAAGGACTAGCTCACCCCCAGGTTTTGTGAGGTTGATAGGGATGTAGAGCCGTGTCTAATTCAAGATTCCAGTTCCCGTCTCTCTTTACAGAAGAAATGGAGGAAAAAGTTCACTGAAGGTTTTAATTAGCATGCAAGCTGAGTCTTAAATCCAAAGGAGACCCTAATACTACTTCTAACTGCATCCAATACAAGGTGATGAAAGAATACAACATCGGACTAGTATAGGGTAAAACATGATCGTTGCTACCTGTGACGACAGTATAATGATTTATTAAGCGCTCGTCGTGTGCTAGGAGCTGAAGGAACATTGTCTTTTCCTCTGATTAGCACACTGCCACAGTGGAGGATTGCAGCAGTTTATTGTTCTGGTTTATGATCTTGGTCTGAATTCAGAATGAAACGGCACCGTGCCAGCTTCAGCCCCTTCGTATACTCGCCTTATAACCTGGGTGGTTAACGGGGATGTAGGGCCATATTTTTCCCCCCTAGCTGGCCGTGGGTAACTAACCTGCTCAAAAACACGGCTTCGGTTAGCCAATCAGAAAACAGAAATTAAGGGGATGCCTCTTCCCGCTCTATTTTACTGAATGGACTTGACTGAATCACTTGGAGACCAAATTCTTCCTCCTGACAGCCTGCCTCACATCCAACTATATTATCTGGTGGGTCTCCTTGGCTGGGGAACCGGCGGTGGCTCCCGATGAGAGGCATAGCCAAATCCCAGCAAGCCTCCTCGGGCTTTGAACTAAACTTTGGGACGTGACAGGACCTGGCAAAAATGGAAATACCTTCCCTGACATTTTTGCTCATGTTTTCTAAATTCACTTTCCGATAAGGGCGGTGAGTTTGCTCGAGTGGGAAGTGCTGACAGACAAAGTGTAGTCTCCGACAAAATTCTTCCTAGCACTCTAATTATCCTTTCCTTCTCGACTCCAGTATCACATGTAGCCATGTGTGGAATCATAAAATAATTATGCGGTGTACAAGCTTTCTGGGAGCATGTACCACTCTTTTCCTAATTCTTTATCTCTCCCATTGATCGTGGCGTGTGTGCATTGATCCAAGTCGGCCATCTGGTTAGGCAAGATAAGCGTGCTAGTGTCTTTGCATTTGCACTGTCACTAGGGGAGGGGGCACATTTTGGCTGTAGGGAATTACGGGGGCAGGATTAGCCCTCTTCCTATGAGGAAACTGAATTTTAAATGCAATGTTGCAGCTGCATGGACCATGTCACTAACTTCTGTTTTTGCCATGAAGTGGGGAGATTTTTCTTCTTGTTCATATTGTCTCCAAAGGCAGAGTGATGCCTTGTATTAAAAATGTTAGCCACATTAAGAGAGAGGGGTGGGGGTGGGCGTGGAGAGAAATTTCATTTTTAGCCCATGTTAGACTTGGAAGTGACAGATACATTCCAGGATTTCTAAATGGTAAAACTGCTTTCAAATGACTACAAAAGGCTGCTGGATAAAAAAGCATTTTAAACTGAGACTCGTTGCCCCCTGCCCCCAAACAAAATTATTTTAGAGAGGGGAGAAATATTTTATTAGTCCCCACAAAAGAAAAATAAAAAGGAAACTGGAAAAAAAAATGATGCGTGTATCATAGCAGAAGGAATTACTGCATGAAGCTCAGAGCGGGCCGTGGTGTACCCTCCCCGTTTGTCTCTCTCTCTCTCTCTCTCTCTCATGTATTGAAATTAATGTTTGCCCCAAGTTGATGACCACTGGGACTGACTGAATGTGCTGTTTAATTCAAAGAGACTTTTTTTCCAGCCCTGTTGGCCACTGTTGTTTTTAAAATTTGATTGCAGCCATTGTTGTCTCATATTCTGCAAATGTGTGGAAGACTCAAAAGCTTTTCCTCCAAAATTGAACAATTCTGTCAAAAAAGATTAGTTCTATTTTGTCTGCTGGGTGCTGACTATTCATGAATGTAAAGAGAGAGGGCTTGGGTGTCATACTAAGTTGCTAAGGTGGCTGGATTTCAGCTATTGACTGGAAGATACCAAACTGCAGTCTACAAAAGAGCAGCCAGAAGGAGAGGGGAGAGCCGGCCGGCCATGTGTTTGAGCTGTACCTTCTTTAGCTGCCCATTTATTTCTTTTGTTGCCAGAACTTTTATTGTCATACAGTTGAAAAAAATGTTAGCCACAAGCTTCGGGCAGCACCAAGCAGAAAAAAGGATTAGCATATCACTAGGATCATCTTACACTGAACCGAAGTCTTTTCGGGATGTATAATTAGCGAGAATACAGTCTTTTTTTTTTTTTTTTGGAGCCTATGGACAGAAAAAAAAAAAAAATGAGCTCAGATCTTTGGCTAGAATATTAGAGGAAATAAAAGACAGTTGCCAATTTCAGGGAGATACATACATATTAACTGTTTCTTTGCAGAGCCTTTGCAATTCCCTCAAGAAATGCCTGGTTGAACGGGGGGGAAAACTTACTATGAATTCCTGTCATTGTCTCAGGTTTTCTAAGAGGGAAAGACTGTGTCGTTGAACACGTTCAAAATTTGAGACCGATGAAATCAGATTCGGGATTAAATGAATGTAGAAGAACTTTTCTGAACCTGAACAGGGGCGGCGGCGGCCGGGGGGGGGCGTTGGGGGGAAATTTAAAGGAAATGTGTGGTTTTCACATGACAACATTTTACTCTGTGGAAGGCACTGGGTAATTAAAAATGTAATTGGGCAATTGAAGGCAGTCAAATGTGCATTTGGGGTCTATTAGTGAATAATTCTGTGGGGCTTCCTTCAAGCTGTCTAAAACTTCCCTCGTAATTCGTAGGTGTTAAATATGTTTATCTGCAAGTAGGAAAACGGAAGTCTTGGATCCCTTCCCTTTTATCTGCCTTTCTCTCTCCCTTCTCTTCTCTTCAGAGTTGTACATTTAGGCAGTTTTACATTCAGCTCGTAGGTCAAAGCAGATTTGTCTAATCAACTCATATTTCACAGGATGGATATCTACTTGTATTTCCAGATATGCAGGCTTTTAGAGAAGCCCAGGTAAAGCAGAGGGGGAAAAAGAATGGTTTTTTTCCCAAAAGTGTGTTTTTCAGAATTAACAGAATATTCACTAAAGGTAGAAGTGCTTTATCTGAATGTATCTCTGTTTAAATTTCTTGAGATAGCGGATGTTTTTGTTTAACAGATGAGGTGTTGTTATGCCAATTTGGGTTCTTCCGGATTCTTGGTTTTGAATCCTTAAGACTTACCTTCGTTGTATTCCCTCTCCTGTGGATAGCCTCTCCCTGTCCCGCGGTCCTTCCCCCGCAAAATACTCTCCCATCCCCAGCGTCGCTTCTGACTCAACTTCATTTCATATTTTCTGAGGACACTCTTAGCTTATCTTTGTAGCAATAATTTTAAAAACTAGCTAACTTTAGCTATTAACAAGACGCAGTGGACACTTAGGTCCGTAGGAAGCAGTTATTTCGAGTTCGACAACCCTTAAGATACTGGAGGAAGTGTTCATTGTGCTTTTCCTTGGAATTAGAGAACTCAGCTCTGGCTCTTTATTTTCATATTTTTTCGGGTTTGAAATTTTTGGTCAAATGGCTCCCTGTTGGCTACAAATCAACTGCGGACCTAGGTAGTACACAGAATTCAATTGTGTTGTCTTTATTTCGGGAAGACCACTTTGGTTTGCATTGGTGATGTCTCCATGGAAGACTACGTGTGCAATTAACAACATGGCAAGGAAGAAAGAATAAAAATAAATTTATTGTAAAAATTATGAATTAGAGATGGCGTTCTTTATTTTCTTCCATTACCATAACAATATTTTTTAAAGATCACGCTTTTCTATTTAAGTCCTTGTAACTTCTATCATTTGTAATTTCTATAATTCATAATTTCTGTAATTTTTACTTATGGACAGAGGTGTCAGTGCCTGCCAGAAACTGGCTGTGTATGCATACATACATACAATCTTAGGTCACTAAGACTTGCGCTAATTTTCCAGGGACATAGTTTAATTTTCCAGGGACATAGTTTAATCAAACTTGTGTTTTGTTGTCCCCAAATCATTGGCTGTTTAATTATTCACAGAAGTTTTGTGGTCTTCCTCCTGCTCAGGGCATACCACCCAGATCCTTCTAATGCGCACATACTCTTATACCCACACAGATCAGAGATCTGGACGTCCCTTCAGGGGACCAGCCTCGGAAACATGGCTCTCCACGGTGTGGGGAATAAGAGAACGACGCTTAAATCTAGAGCTCAAACTGTCGAATTCAGAGAAAGGTTATGTCAGGCAAACACAGAATATCCATTGCTGGGTAACCTGAAAGTGGGTTCAGGAGTTTTGTTTAAGGACTTGAGCGCAGTGGCACTGAGATGCGGGGTGGGGTGGGGCGGCATCTTGTAAAGTGAAGTTTAGGTAATTCTGGACCCTGGGGCAGCATGATGTCAGCAGTGAACAGGGAACAGAAGGGTGTGGCCCGGAGAGAAAACCCAGCATGGAACAGAGAATTCACAAAGGTAATGATACGCAGGGAAGAGGGGAAGAGTGGGTGATGATGACACACTTTCTATTTTAGATGTTGTGAAGATCAAACACAGAGAAACAGGACGAATATTTTTCTAAATATCAGGTGTGAGCTTTAAAGAAAAGTAATTTGTGATCAATCAAAATGTCAACTGCTAATCTTCACAGGATCTTTAATATTTTTAGCTGCTCAATGTATCACTAGCAATGTGATATTTTTATACAGAATGTTGCATATACGTTTTACATTGTGTACATGGTGTGAGCATGTTGCTCAGATTAACCTACTTGATCTTTCTATGACATTAATAATGTCCCTTCTAAAGTTTAACCACCATAATGGCAGGGGCTGTTTAATATAACATGTCATCAAGTCAGTGCCACACATTCATTAAATATCACTAGCAAAAGAATTTTCGATTACTATGATTAGGTAGGCCTTCAAAGACAAAAATAAGATTCTCCAGAGTATGGGTATTTAAATATGACTCTAGCCTAACAAACCTTGTGCCTCTTATTAGGGAAGAACAAAGAGACTTGGCATTTTAAATTTGTAATTATGGCATAGTTCCTATTTTTAAATATTTGTTCATTTTAATGTATACAACTGGGATGTTTTAAACTACTTTTTGTAGATAGACCCAGCATAACTTTTTTTCCTAAATGGATCATTACCTCTATATGACTGAATCAACTGGCTTTTTGACACTGTACATGTACTCCACTATTAAGAAAGAGGAGACTCTGTGCTCTTAGAAGTAGAAATTGTTATGATGAAGATAAGATAAGCACGTATAAATTTTTTATAATGTGATAAAAGCATACCTCCCTATCAGGGATAGCTCTACAAGCATTATAGCTAATGTTCAAAAAAATTAAAAAAGGATAATATCATGAGCCATTTGTGTCTAACATGTTCTTGTATGTTTTACTGATTAATCTATAATGTGAAAAGAAGAGCTATTTCATTTTATTATTTAAAAAAATATTTTAATAAATAAAATCTTTAAAAAAAATGTTTTTAAGTAAACTCTATGCCCAACATAGGGCCTGAACCCACAACCCCAAGATCAAGAGTTGCATGTTCTACTGACTGAGCCAGCCAGGTGCCCCTGAAGAGCTATAGCATTTTAATGCCTAATATTTTTTGAGTCCTAACCAAGGTCTAGGCACTGTTCTAAGGGCTTTACAACAAAGACCTCGTTTAGTCTTTGTAACCTTATGAAATGCTATTATGATTATACCCTCCTTATGGATGAGGCAACTGAGATTCAGGAAGGTCAAGTAACATGCTCAAGGTCATGCAGCTGGTAAGTAATGAAGCTGGATTCAAAACCAGGTAATCTGACTAGAGTTCCTTTGAACAACATTACACTAGCGCCTTTCACACATTCGACAGAACTGAAACTATCAAGTTACCTCTAGGCCTGCAGGGTTATTACGGTGGGAAGCGTATGCCCGGGGAAACCCAGGAAGATCTAGATGGAGTCAATAGGACCCGCAATAGACAGCAATTGTCGTAAGCCCCTACCATCCTTGTTGGAAGTTTTAATCCAGACCTCTACATAGGATGAGAGAGCTGGGAAGGAATTAATAGTTCATTAAGTCTAACCTTCTTGTTTTCCAGTGGGGGAACCAAGGCTCAGACAGAAGAAATGACTGACACTGTCTGCACCTAGAGATTTTCCAGTATTCAAAATCAATAAGCGACTTCAGGATTCTTTGGGAGCGAGCAAGGGGGGCGAAAAGGTATGTATGAAGACGCTGTCTGCTTCTGCTGGTAGGCACAGACACTGCTGAAATGTCCTGAAGTTGTTAAAAGGAAGTGTCTGTAGGGTTGAACTGGTAACAGATATGAAAATAAAGGAAAAGAACGCTTCCAAGACTGAATTTCAAGGTATTCACCCCACTGGTGAAATGGGGAGGGGAGACAAGGACAGAAAATAAGTTGTTGAGTATTAGCATACTTAGATCTCCAAGTGCAGATGCCATATTGCCATTAAGAAGTTTGGAAATGCAAAAGGGAAAGAAGTTCTAGGCCAGGGATGTAGATGGGAGAGTCAATGCAACACAAGAATTGGCAGCAAGAGGTCCAATAAATCTTTATGCACGTGTGTGCGTGTGCTCACACACACACACACACACACACCCCTTCACCTTTTTTTCTTATTTTGCTTCTTGCCTCAAGATATCTTTTAGGGATAAGAAAATACCACCTTTAGGAATGAGTTTCCAACTCTCAGTCATTGAAGTAAATCTGGTCTGGAAAAATCTCCACAGCCCTTCAGCTAGAACAGATAAGGAACCAGTACACAGAATAACAGAACAGAAGATGGAGCTCTGGAGAGTACTCATAGGTTTTTTCCATTTTATAAGTTCTCATTACCACTGTTCAAGATCATATTTTTTGGTTAAGAGTGTTGTAGGATATTTATTTAAGCAATAATTTGGACTGGCATTTATAAAACCTTTAGTTCTACACTCGCTGCCACTAAATTAGATCTTATTCAAATAAAGAAGGTTAATTGCACATTTTCCCACATGTTGTCTATTTTAATTATAACAAAACTTTTTCAAGGCCAACAACTGTGTGGCATTTTTTGCAAAAGATACATGTGAATTATAAAACGGCTGGATCAGGCCCTCATCCATGTGTGTGTACATGGCTTCAAACCCCAACCACTCTCATGTTAGTTTAGGGACCCAAGTTAGCATTTGCAGAGCAGGAAAGTGGGTTGGTCACCAAAGAAGAGAGTTCTGTTTTTACTACGGGGAGAGTGGAGTCTTAATTAGGTAAACAAAGAGGTTTTTCATTACACTGTAAACACATTTCACAAAAAGACCCATTTAAGTTTCTTTTTAAAGAAACTGGAAAATATTAAGAAAGTTAATTGGAGGGCACTCAAATGACAATTAACAAACAGGCACAATTACCTTCTGACTAGTGTGTGGCTTAGAGATGTTTTTTATCTTTTATTTATGGCACTATTTTAAAATGTAGGAATGCCAACCTAAGTAGAGGCAGGCACAGTATTAAAGGACACGTTTCCCTATTTATATTTAAATAACCATCTGCATGAAATTATGCACAAATCATGGAATAATTCCTAGCAGAAATTACTGTTTAGAAAATTTTTTAAAAATCTGAGATATGGTGTGCTTTTCATATTAAATTGCCCATTTCCAGAACATCACATACATTCACACAATGTAGAGATGCTGCATTGCAGGCCAATACAAATTGCTCACAATGTTAATGAAGATGGATGGGGAAGGCTGAAAAACATTCATTTACAAGCAAGGGAGGAAAAGAGAACAGCAGTGTTCACAATCTCTACCTTAATTTTTTTGCCTTGATAATATCCAACCAAATGATGGTAACTTTAATAATACAGCTCTTAAGAAGGTTTTATGATGAATTTTCCTTTCCAGTTTTGAATATGGCCTATTTTTTCCCATTTGGGGTGAAAATTGTGTATGTGAAGTTTGAAGGCTTACTGCTGAGCTAGGAAAAGGAATCTCACTCCTTGAAGAATGATGAACAGAGTAGGATGACTACAAAATTTAAATAACCTTTAAAATTGCAAAGAAAAAAAATAATTCCTCATCCTGAAGTGACTCCCTGTCCAACTGAGCCTGGACGCTGCCTCCCACCCCCCGCCAACTCCCACCCCAGCCCAGATAAACCCTCCACCCTTCCCGAAGCTCTTTGGCTGAGGGGTAGCTATGGTTGAGTCTGCGAAGAATAGGACGTGCTCTAAGGACAGGGAAATCTATTCTAAGACTACAGTATCACGACCTCCCTCAGCTCATTACAACCCATCAAAACCCATCATCCTAAACTGTAAGAGGTTGGGAACGGACATACATGCAATATCTGGAGGGGAGGGCATGCCCTTTATCAATGGGTAAAGGAAGAGGAGCTGGGGATTTGAGGCTTACCATGGCTTCATCTCCACCAATTCCCCCCAACTACTTCCCACCACCCCCACATCCATTCCTCAGTCAGCCAGGACTCCTTGATAGCTCTGATAGCCAACTATGGGATATTCCTTTGCTTTGAAGGTAGAACCGACATTTTGCAACATCCCTCAGGAGAGTGAAATAAAGGCACAGAGCCACTCAATCAAATATATTAAAAGGCAGCCATTCCTTGGGCCCCAGGATGATTCATTCTTCTGTAGCTCTCCATATTCAACAACCCATATTTGCTTTGTTTAGTCATTGTTTTCAACAAGTGTTTATTGAGGTCAGTCCTATGCTAGATACTGGGAATATCAATGGACAGGAGAAGTACAATCCCTGCCATCCAAAGCAGACAAACCAATGAGTGACATGGGAAGCTAAACGTGAACATACAAGGAACACATGACCCAAACTAACGAGGGCTCCCTGGAAGAACGAATATCGAAGCTGAGACCTGAACTGGTTGAGTCCCTACTTGATGCAAGAAACTGTACTAGGCTCTGAGGGGTGAAAACAATTATGAGTGAGTCTCACCAGCTGGGAGAAAGGGTGCAAATAGTAACAAGCAGATATAATTAATGCTGTGAAGTAGAAACAGAAGGCTCTTAGGGGGAGGGATCAATTCCAATTTGGAGTGTAGAGAAAACTTTGCAAACAAAATGGCATTGGGGAATAAGTCTTAAAGAATGATTGGACATGAATGCATAAGTAGAATCAAAAGCCAGGCAGTCCTGTCAAGTCCAGTCAAGTCCCCAGGCAAAGGGATATGAACAGGACTACAGAGGTGAGAAATCCTGAGGAACAGAAGTTGTTGCACTTGGCTGAGCTGGGGGAGGAACAAGAGGACACATGATGAAGGACCTTGGAGAAATGGACCATGTCCCTTGGAGGATTGGCTGAGGGAGACAATGGCAGACACTGCCCTCTGAGTGACACTCCACTAACCCTCCCTCTCTGATGTTCCTGGAAGGGAAATGAGGTATTTGTGCCCAGGGAACACGTGGGGCTTAGGCCCCAATATCCCTGTAGCTGAGGAGCAGCTCGGGGCTGGATCACTTGGGTCACTCACAAGATCCCTGCCCAGAAACCAAAGTTCCTCTTTAAGCCCTGAGATACATACTTAAGATCTCTGCAGAAAAGTTTGAACAACACATTGGGCACCCATTGTGTTCCAGCTTCTGTATGGAGATGAACAGACACACACATAGACCCCACCCTCAGGGAGTTAATGTTCAGTGAGGGGAGAGCTGTGACCTGTAAGGAAATTATTTACAATACAATATAGAAATTGCTTAAAGGACATTTTTACAAGGTATAAAGGGAACAAGGAGGGTGATGTCTATGAGTAGAATCACAAGAGTAAAGTTTGAGGGGAATCAAGAATAGGGGGATAACGTAAGTGCTGAGACTTAAGGTTGAAGAAAAGCTGTTTGAGTCTATTACAGTATTCCTGACAGAGAAACAACATATCATAGAGATATGCCAGAATTTGGTATGCTCACGAAATACATGCATGCATACATCCATACATTGCACTCTCTTCAGAATGGTTGTTATAGAATGTGTGGAGAGGTGATATTCAACAGAACATCAGGAGCCAATCTTAAAGCTCCTTATATTTTAGAACATTTGGATTTTACACAATGAGAGCCATTGAAAATTCCTGAGCAGGCAGTAATGGGATAGAAGATGTGGGAGAAGACGGAGGCAAGGAGATCTGCAGTTATGGTAATCCATCACTAGTCTAATTCCTCACAGGTCTATCAATTAGATAAACAGCAGACAGTAGCCATTCAATAAATAGTTGATGAACTGAATTGAATTTAATTGCTCTAGTGTAATGGTAAATCAAGATGGAGAGGAAAAGAAAGATGAAAAAGCTATTTAAAGATAGAATGGACTAGATTGGATTTAGATGCATGAGCGATGAAGGGAAAGAGGAAATTCTAAGATCATCCCCAGATGTCCAGCCTTACATGGATGGTGATGGCAAGTCAAGATGGCGACTGAAAGAGGAGAAATGGATTGGTACCAGGAAGAGTCCAATCTTGAACATGTTGCATTTGAGGTGAGCAAGTGGAATAAGGATTAAGAGCTCAGAAGAAGACCTGGATTGGGGTACCAATTTGGAAGTTACTGGTTTATAGTGTTGGTTGAAGGCATGTAGGTGCTTGAAATTGCCCAGAGAAAGTGGGTAAAGTCCAACCACTGTTGAGACAGAACCCTGGACAGCATCAATGTTTCATGGGTGACTTCTGAGAAGGAGCAGCCTAGTCTTAGAGTTGGGGGACTCTGCAGGGACTGAAGATAACTGTAACTATGAAGATAACTTTTGGTTCTAGCGATAAGACTCATAGTTGACATTCACAAGACTTTTAGACATGCAGTAGTATTATCTGGGTAAGACCATAGACCTTAGAATATTAAATATTTCCCCCAAATTAAAATAGATGAAACATGGAAATAAGTTATGGCTATATTTCATAGACTTATAGGCTTCTACAAGTTAAGAGTTAGGACTCTACTTACTCTTGTCCACATTAATCTCTAGTCATACCAGGAAGCTTACAGTATCTGAATACATTGTATCTCTGGCCTTTGGCATGTGGGGTTTTTTTTGTTATCCTGGGACACCCCTCTCCTCATTGTACCTTGCATCCCTGCAACCTCCCACCCCCATGTGCTTAGTGGTTGCCTTGTACCTTTCAGTGCCCATCTAAAGCACCCTCTCCTTTGAGCAGCCTTCATCCCTAACCCCCAGCATACCCCACTTCCAGATAACTTAGGTGCCTCTCCTCTAGAGTCGGGTTCCCAAAGCACCTTAACACTCTGGCTAATAACAACTGATATTCTAGTCTGCTTTCCCTCCCAGACTACAGATAGGTAAATACATCTCACCATCCCTATATCCCCAGCCCCTAGTACATACAGTATATAGTGTCTGACATAGAGTAGGCATTTGCTAAACATTGTTGAAAGGTTAAAGAAATATATCACTACCTCACTTTCCTTGCTCTCTTTCTGCCTCTTACTTTGTATGCTTTTTAATTTGACAGAGATTGAGAAAGGAGTTTCAAAATTCCCTACCAGCTATGTCAACTTCTTCATTTACAGTCTTTCTCCTTACCCCCTTTGTTTACAAGTCCAACCTCAGCCGATAGAATACCACACTCCTAATGTAACCCCTTTCTATTCAGCAGCCCTGGACAGCACGCATGAGAGGGTCTGAATATCTTGTGTGTGATATTTCAGAGGGAAGTGGTAGGTTCAGGGAAAGAACTGGTGTTATTGTTGGCCAAGTAGGAGATGTGAGCTCACATTAAAAAGATCACGAGGTGAAAAAGCCCGCAAAGTGGAGCCTGGATCCCTTGGGAATCTCCTTAATCCTGGAATCGTATGAAGATCTAGAAGCAGAGAATACTCTCCTTTGTTATTGTTTGTAAGTCCTGGGTGGCAATGGGGGTGATGGTAAGAGAGCAAAAGGATGGGGAGTGGGAAAAAGAAGCGAAGCTGTTGGGCGCCTGGGTGGCTCAGTCGTTAAGCATGTGCCTTCGGCTTGTGTCACGATCTCAGGGTCCTGGGATCGAGTCCCTCATCGGGCTCCTGGCTCAGCGGGAAGCCTGTTTCTCCCTCTCCCACTCTCCCTGCTTGTGTTCCTGCTCTCATTATCTCACTCTCTGTCAAATAAATAAATAAGATCTTAAAAAAAAAAAAAAGCGAAGCTGTTGGCTCTTGCTTATAGCGTAAGTGAGGCATACAGAATGCCATCTGGGAACTAATAGGACAGATCTGCTGATGAAAACATTGAAAAGAGCCTTCAAAATGAAGTCAGACATTTATTTATTTATTTATTTATTTATTTATTTATTTATTTATTTATTATTTTAAGATTTTATTTTTAGGTACTCTCTACACCCAATGTGGGTCTCGAACTCACAACCCCGAGATCAAGAGTTGCATGTTCCACTAACTAAGCCAGCCAGGTACCCTGAAGTTAGATATTTAAAGAGAAGAATGAGCCACTTCTGGTGAATATTATGCTTTGACGTCCCTTGAGGGATCATTTCTATCATGAGGAGGTCCATTCATGCACATATCTCCCTGTTTCCTGGGCTCAGTAGACTAGAATAGAGGTCAAGAAATCCCTGCTCCTACCCAAAGGACATGTCCTACCTGGGACTGAGTGGGGTTCTCTGCAAAGAAATCCAGTGTGGGCAAACTCATCCATTTCCCAGTTTTTACCACAGCGTGTCCTTCTAAAAAATAATAGCGCGTCTTATCTTCATGATCATGTGGGTCCTTAGGGGCCAATCAGAGGACAGGGAAGTTAGCAAACCGCATCTTATCAGCACAGAGCAAAGGCGGTGGGAGGGAGATGCGTTTTAAATAAAAGTAGAGCTGCAGCAAGGAAGCAACTCTGGCGTGGACAAGTTTCACAGCATCTGAAGACAAAATGGCTTGAGGCTTAGTCATTGTTTAAAAGCCATTCCTCAAATTCCTTGTTTACTGTCAGCACAGTGAGTTGTGGACTCTGTGACTTTAGCTGTTAATGGGACTAAACACTTATGCCAACAGATTAAGCCTTGCTGAAACATTAAGAAAATTGGCCCAAACAGAGTTTGGGTGGATTGCTGTTTAGCGGCTATTTCTTTTTTGGGGGGGAGGGGTGATTGTCCCAAGACAATGGCTTCTTGATAACGTGTGAAACCCTGGCACTGGGTGAGAGCCACTGGGCAGATTTTCTGCTAAAGGAAAGAGACTGTTAAAAAAACAAACATTTAATTTCAGTCGTTTGGACTGACTACACAGAATATTAATGAGATTTTCTAAAAACAAAACTGACAAATACTTTGAGGACCACCAAAAGTCTTGGAAAGATGTTTTTGTTTTAAGTTATAATACATTTCTAGGAGAAATGAAAAAAAAAATCACTCTTCCTTTCATTGCAAAAACCTCCTCCACGCAGTTGGATGATACTGAAGGCAAGAAAACTTTTCTCTGTTACCCTTGTGCCTTTTAAGATTTGTCAGACCTATTTCCTGCCCCTGAGAAGAGGAACAGTCACTTGACAGTAAATGTATTAAACCTCAAAAGCAGTTTTTTAAGTCTTTCAGACATCATCACCCCCTTCACGTAAATTCATATCTGTAACTTGACATGTCTTCTTAAGCAAGGAACGTTTTAAGGTGGCTTTTGTAAGTCTTCCAAAACGAATCGAGAACAATTAAATGTACCGGTCTGATTCAAAGTCTTAAACTTACAGTTCGGAAAGAACTTTACATTCAGAATTTGAACATTGCTCTATTTTGCTGTAATCAGACTATATATATATATATAGTCGTAATCATACATATCTTCCAGATTAAGCCCTCTTAAACAGGTCACAATTGAATGGAAAGTTGATTTTGAGTTTGGAAAATGAAAGTTCATACTCTCTGTTACTCTTTCTGTATATGTGTCATGAAAACTACACTTGGCTAGGAAAAAGTAGACCAGAGGATGAGGGACTAGGCTATTCTCTCTGAAACTGCTTACACTTTTTTCCATGGCCAAGCTGCTTATTCCATATTTATTATCACAAATCACAAATTTCCTTTTGCTACTTTTTTGATAGTCCTTAAAAGAGATAAAAGAAGAAAGGAAGACGGGATGGAGGAAGAGAGGAGGAAGAGAAGGGAGGGGAAAAGAGAAGAAAGAAAAGAAACCCTCAGTGCTTTTTCTAAATGCTAGTATTCCAAGAGGTGCTGCGATTTCTGCGATTCTGATGTCTTTGGCAACTTCAAACTTGACTTTGATTAACCATGCTAATAACCGGGGAGTTTCTTTTTCGTTTTACTCCTAATGTCACTTACCAGAGCTGTAAAGACATGCTTATAATATTTGCTTTTCATCTGAATCAAGAAGGCAATGCTAAGCAAAAAAAGTATTTAGCAGTGCATATAGGATTGAAGCGATGATAATCAGAGACCCTGGTAATTGAAGCTTTTGGGGAGGTGGAGAGAGCCTTTCTTCTGGATCCTTCAGTCTGTTTAATAGGATAAAATTAGCTTGAGTGGTTTGGTGTTTGAAGAGGATATGATGTAATTGGAAGTGCCTCCTGGGTTTGCTGCTGGACAAAGCAATCAGGTGGAGACACGGGAGAGGGCATGGGAAGCTCTGAAGTATGAATCTCGGTGTCCACCATCCTAATTAGCCTAAATTAGCTATGCCGTTTTTCTGCCTGCTTTTGAATTGCCTTGCTAATGCTTCTCTCAGAACTGAAAGAAAAGAAATATGAAATGCCCACCAAGTTCCTATCTCATTGACAAACGACGGCTTCTAAAACTGGAGGGTCGGGTTTTATGGTTAAGGCCTCAAAAAGTGAGCCGCTCGCAGGACGTACAAATGGGTGTGGGGCACAGATCCTGGCCCGGGGGATGCTGTAGCTCCTTTTGTGTGATGAGGAAGTTTACAAAGCAGCTGTAAGATCAATTCTTTCAAGAATTTTCCACGCACTCACTTAGAAGCCTCCCCTGAGAGCACTCACATTAACAAATTTGAAGTGAACTAGCTACTTCTCCCAGAGAGTTTCTTCTCAGACTGAATTTCAAAATCCGGGCGGGCCAAGAGAGACATTTTGTGTGTGTGTGTGTATGGGAGCTCCTGCAGTTTCAAAATTTTCATTTCTGACACCAATTAGTCAACTTTAACTGTGCAAAGAGATTTGCAGTACGTTCCAAGAAGTCTAAACAGATCTATTTTGTTAAGTTGATTTTATTTTTTTAGTAGTATCAACACCCAACGTGGGGCTTGAACTCAAAACCCTGAGATTGAGTCTCATGCTTTTCCGACTGAGCCGGCCAGGTACCCCTGAACAAATCTATTTTAGGTGAAGTGGTATTTGGGTAGAAATAAATAATATCTCAATCTAAAGGTCACAGATTTTTATTTTTTTCGTTGTCAACAAATAGAACAAAATATAATGGTATATATGCCAAATTTTTTAAAAAGTTACAAAATTGTTTCATTAGTCATTGTCTACAAACGATGTTCCCTCCTCCCTCTGCCCCTTGGAAGGCACCCAAGCACGTTGGGGGCTGGGGAACTCCATCTTCATCAGCTTCAGGGCAAATCTGCTTCCGGCTAGGACTTCCGGTGTGTCTTCTGTCCTCTTTCCATACCCAGAAGTCCATCTCATTTCCTTCCTCTGCTTCTTTTGCAGGAGTTACATTGACCATTTAATAAAACACTCCATGAGCCCTTCAGAGACACAAACTTCCTGATTTCAAAATATTAACATTACGCAACTTGGTTTAGTAACTCAAAGGGTGACCAGGAATAATTGTGGACTACACAACGGGCGTGATTTGGTTTGTGTTTGCAGCATTAGCAAACAGATCATATGAAATTGGGTGGTGCCCAGGCGGGCAGGTGTGATACCGCGCGGCAGTGTGCTTTGCGATTTGCCATGGTGCAACCCTGCCCGCGGTTCCCTTGCTCTAGGCCCTCGGGCCATTTCCGGGACCTCTCGATCCAGGGACTGGCTCTTAGCAATAGCCAATGGAATTGTTGAAAGCTTTCAGTTGTGAAATTGTGTTTATAGAACGCACAGAAGGCATGTTAAGAGTTAAGATCACATATTGTTCTGAATGATTCAGTAATTTTCAGCCTTCAGTTTAAGAAATGAAATTTTGTTCTCCCTACAGTTATAAATGGAAAGTCGGGCAGCGCCGTGATTTTCTTATCAACCCAACTTGACGCAGTAGTCAGCCATTTAGGACCTGGATTTCTGTGACATAGCTCCTTCCAATACCCCAGTGAAATATTTTCATTCCATTTGCACGTGGTCCAAAGCAACCTTACTGCTGGGCAGCTTGAAAAGGGAGCAGGATGCAGTTGTCCATGCAAGCTTTATGAAAATTATTAAGTGATTCACTTTGAATTCCAGTTCTGATTACTGGGGCTTATGCACATTTTTTATGACACCTCTTCATTTAAATTGTGTTTGGTCTTCACTTTTAGAGGTCCTAAGATAATGGTGTCCACTGGCTCAAGGCTACCAGAAGGATTTTTCGGATGCCCAATATGAGCAACTGTGGACTTGCTATCTAATTCGTGTGCTATTGTTTGAGCATTGATTTTAGCACCAGCAACGTAACAATAGTCATGTAGTGCTGTGGGGAGAGACCATCCGTGCATTCATTTGTTCAACAAGATGCCTACACGTGACAGGAACAGTTTTGGATGCTGAAAATATAGAAGTGAACATAATGAAAGGGGTCCATGGATTTCCAGACTAGTAAAATAAGTGAAGAAAAATAAATAAACAGGATCTTCATATAATGTTAAAGGTTAAGAAAAAAAATAGAATCACAATGAGATACCACTTCATACCTATAATTTTTAAAAAATGGAAAATAACAGCATTGGCAAGGATATGGAGAAATTGGAACTCTCATACATTGCTAGTAAAAATAAAAAATGGTACATCTGCTGTGGAAGACAGTTTGGTCGTTTCCAAAAAAATTAAACACAGAACTACCATAAGATCCGGCAAATCCTAGGGATATATCCAAAAGAATTAAAAGCAGAAACTCAAACAGATACTTTATATACAATGGTCACAGCAACATTTACTCACAATATCCAAAAGGTGGAAACAACCCAAGTCAGATGAATGGATAAACAAAATGTAGTATATACATACTGTGGAATATTATTCTGCCATAAAAAGGAATAGACTTTTGATATATGCTACAACATGAATGGACCTTAAAAACACTATGCTTAGTGAAATAAGCCAGACATAGAATGACCAGTATGATATGGTTCTACTTATATGATGTACCTAGAACAGACAGATTCATAGACACAGAAAGTAGAATAGAAGTTACCAGGGGCTAGGGGGAAGGAGGGGAAGAGAATTATTGATTAATGGGTACAGAGTTTATGTTGGGGATGATAAAAAGAAAGTTTTGGGTATAGATAGTGGTGATGATTGCACAGTATTGTGAATGTATTCAATGCCACCAAATTGTACACTTATGAATGGTTAAAATGATCAGCATTATGTTCTGTATATTTTACCACAATTTATTTTTTTATTTTTTTATTTTTTAGATTTTTATTTATTTATTTGACAGAGACACAGCGAAAGAGGGAACACAAGCAGGGGGAGTGGGAGAGGGAGAAGCAGGCTCCCCGCTGAGCAGGGAGCCCGATGAGGGGCTCGATCCCAGGACCCTGGGATCATGACCTGAGCCGAAGGCAGATGCTTAACGACTGAGCCACCCAGGCGCCCCTATTTTACCACAATTTAAAAAGGCAAGCAGGGAGCTGTGGTAGAGAATGACCGGGGTCGGGGTGGAGGAGCACTTTTTAAGGCACTGAGGTAGGAGCAAACTTTTGAGGAAGACAGAAGGCAGATGTGCCTGGAGCGAAGGGAGGGGACCTGTGGCCAGAAATGCGTTGGCCAGGAAGCAACAGAGCATCCACGTTGGTGTTCCTCACGTGCAGAGGCTCCGGCAAGGGTGCTGGACCTCATTTTATGCTAGACATGTTAGTTTTTCTTAAAGAAGAGTCCTTAAATTGTATTAACTTTGGGCTCCTCAAAACTTAGATCTGCTCCTGGGGATAAACGATATAAAAATGAGACCTGAATATGAACCTAAGAAGAAGCTGGTGTCATTACATAGACACTGTTTCCGTGGGAAGTTAAATTTATGTGTTCATTCATACACGCATTCGTTATATTCATTCACTTATGTAACAGACATTTATGAAGCCCCTAACATGCCTGCCACGTGCAAAATCTTGGAGGAGATGTAAAGAATATGCCCACGGCTCTCAGATTCAAGGCCAAGCGGGGAAAAAACACACCAGAGCAGTTACAATATAAAGTTTAGAAACATTTCCAATTACTGAGCTTGTTTCATCGTCATACTGGATTGTAAGTTCTTAGAAGTCAGGACCTATGGAATCATCATATTTTAGAGTTACACGGAACTTAAACTGAGTTTGGAAATGTATTTCTTAGGGCGCCAGGCTGGCTCAGTCAGAGGAGCGTGCAACTCTTGATCTCAGGGCCATGAGTTCGAGCCCCATACTGGATGCAGAGATTGCTTAAATAAATAAAACTTAAAAAAAAAAAAAAGGAAATGTATTTCTCTAAAATTTAAGAGATATGTAGAAATTGAAATAGCATGGCAGCTAAGAAAACTTATAAATAAATACTGACCATCCCCTATCACTACTACCATTTATAATCCGTTCAAATCACATCATCCCAGCTCAGGAGTCACCCAAATAGTAAAGTAATTGAAAACCACATTCTCTGGCCCTCTTGCTATTTGCCCCGGGCTGTTTTGAAGGCTGTAAATAGATCTTAAAGATGAAACATTGGCAGAAGGGTATAGACGAGAGGCAGGAAAATCAAGAAGGCTTGAAAATGATGGTTTTACAGTCAAGATAAGAACATTTCTCTCTTCAGTACTGCCAAACTGGTTTATCTCCTTTCATGTGGACAGTTATAACATTACTCATGTTCTAATTGGAACTCTTACTCAATGAAAATAAAATATCTGTCACACACTTATTTTTCTTCTGATCAGTAATAGATTGAAGTACACAGAATCTATGAGATGGTGAACTTTAATGAGGAACATAGGACATGCTTTGCTGTATTTCTTGTTGAAAGAAGGAAAGTTGTGTGAGTCACATTGCCTTCCCCCTTAGGTTCACACAACTGCACACTCTGCAAGTCAGTGTTTGTCCCGAGAGTAGAGGTATGCTTGGGAAACATGCAGGAGAGAAAAAGTTGGTGGAAATACTAACCTGCATTGCTCCAAATAGTGAGCGGGCTCGAGGAGACGATTATAGGCATTAGCTGTATGTATCTGTGTGCGCCTGTGTGTGTCCGTAGTTTTTCTTCTCGATGTTTTTTCAGATTTTTCCTTTATTCATTTAAAACCTGGGGTCCCATTTGCAACACAGTTCCAATCTGGATGAACTTCTTTTGCAAAAGTTACAGGTGTCTTTTTTTTTCCGAACTTAAAGATAAGGTGTGAGTTCCATGAATGATTACCAAATTTATACCATCCACGCTTATGAAGTAAGTAATTGAGTAGAACCAGCCAATAAATGACAGAGGCAGGAAAAGCAAAGGTAGTAGAAACTCAAACTTCTGTTTGGTGAATGTCATATTTCATTGTTTTTGGATAATTTATATCTAACTTGGAATTTGCTTCTGAATATGACATATAACTTAGGGTCAGTGAAGTTTTCCAACACCTCATCCTGTTTTATATTCTTTACGGTATTTACGACCATCTGATACTTTTTGGTCTAACTGTTGGCTGGTTAACTGTTTGGTTTATTGTCTGTCTCCCCACACCAGAAAGGAAACTCCATGAAAAACAAGAGGCTTGCTTATCTTCCTTACCTTTCTATTCCCGCAACAACACAGCACCTGGCTCACAGTAGACTTGCCGCAAATGTTTGCTGACTGATTCAATCAATGTTTGTACTCAATAGAACTGTGTATCTCAAATCATGTTCAAGAGGACCAGAACTTGGGGTACTATGAGTGGAATGAGGTTCTTTCCATTGTTACGGCTCAAGAATGGAGTTCCTTCTGCTTCAACATTTTCAGGAAAAAAGATAGTTAATGTATAAAGTTTCGAAATTTTATATATATTTTTACCACAATACAAAATGGTTAAGATAAGAAATAGAGAGGGAAATTTTTTTAACGCTCTAGAGATGGATAGTAGTGATAATTGTACAGCAATACCAATGCACTTAAACCCAGAACTGTACATTTAAAAATCATAACTTTTGTTATGCATGTTTTGCCACAATTTAAAAAATGGTTTGAAGAACAGATAGCCAGTGACTACTGAATACTTGAAATGTGTGGTGTGGGGCACTTCAGTGGCTCAGTCAGTTAAGCAGCCGACTCTTGATTTCAGCTCAGGTCATTATCTCAGGGTCAAGAGATCGAGCCCCGAATTCAGCTCTCTGCTGAGCGTGGAGCCTGCTTAAGATTCTCCTTCTTCCTCATCTAGAACTAATGATGTAATGTATGGGGATTAACATAAGAATAAAAAAAAAATTAAAAAAAAAAAAAAAGATTCTCCTTCTTCCTCTCCCTCTACCCCTCCTTAGCTCACAGGTGCGTGTGTTCTCTCTCTAAAAAAAAAAAAGAAAAAGAAATGTGTGGCTAGTGCTACTGAGAGACTGAATTTTTTTTTTTTTAAGATTTTTATCTATTTGACAGAGAGAGACACAGCAAGAGAGGGAACACAAGCAGGGGAAGTGGGAGAGGGAGAAGCGGGAGCCCGAGGCGGGGCTCGATCCCAGGACCCTGGGATCGTGACCTGAGCCAAAGGCAGACGCTTAACGACTGAGCCACCCAGGTGCCCCGAGACTGAATTTTTAATTTAATGCTTTTGAAATTGATTTATATTTAAATTTAAATAGCCTCATGTGCTTAGTGGCCCCCGCATTGGACAGTACAGGGCTAAACACCTGGCTAACCTCACTTAAATAATGCCATTGGGGAGCTGATTTTTAAAGTTAGCATTTGGATGGACTTTTCTCTTGTCTTCTGACATTTTATTATGAAACTGTCAAACTTACGCAAAAGTAGGGAAAATAGAATAATGAACATTCATATGCTGATCACCTAGATTTAACAACATAATACATTACCATATTTGCTACATTAATACTTGAGATCCAACTACTTTAATGAGTTGAGACCAAAGATATGCATCTGAGAATGGCTTAGTCATACACACATCTCTCTGGAGTCAAAACCAATTCCATTAGCACCGCCCTTCTCTATCGTCCGAAATGTTCTCCCCATACTTTCTAGGCTGATTGTGCCAGAAATGCCAATAATGTAATGACAGTTACTTGTGAATACGACAGTTATAACTTCTGAAATCTCAGATTTCAGCAGGGGCTGCTTTGCTGTTAGACTGTGCTTTCTTTTGGCACTCAGGTATTCACAGGAAGGAGTCACCTGCTGCTGAGTGTGGGATGCCTCAAATGAGACATAGATGTGACCCAGAAAATATGGCCAAGATGACAGGTTAATTGGTTCCCCAAATTTATATTCACTTTTAATTTGACTGGGCGGTATGGCTATAAAATAATCATAAAGTCTTTCTGACCAGTGCTTTACATCCTGATGTAGTTGTGGTCATGCATGTTAGCAGGATCATAGAAAGCAATAGGCTTTTAGCTTTACCCTTCTCTCTTTTGGGGTTGTCCTTCGTTGGCATGGTTAGAAAGCTGGCTAATTGCAAGTTAAAACTCGCCAAACTAAAATGGTGTAGGAAAAAAAGCACAATGTCTCAACAGGGCATCTAGAAAATGCAATTCCGGAACCACAGGGAAACATGCAGACTGACCAATAAGTCTCCAAAATTTTTTTATATGGAGACTATGGTCTCACTGACAGAGACCATACAGACTTCTTATTTTCAAAGCCTAACTTTGCCACTTACTGAATATGGGCCTTGGCTGAGTTATATAAACTTTTCTATTCTTCAGTTTTTTCATCTGTAAAATGGAATTGATCACAGAATTAAATGAAATACTTAGGATAGTGTGTTGCACATAAATTGTGTTCAGTATTAAATTATGCAGCCAAACAAAAATATTCACATTTAAAAATAATAGCTCTTTGAGGAAAATAATAAATAAGGGCAATTTATATTTTCATTAAAACCACAGTCCTCACGGTCAAAGGAAGCCTCACATTCCAGGAGGCAGGATGTAGGAAAGGAAGGGTTGAAGGATATTTGTCAGCTGTCTCTACAGTTTTTGAGAAGCTGCCACATGATACGTAATTCTGGGATCCAAAAAGGTCTAGAAACCAAAATTCTTTTCATAGTTTTTTACAAAAATTCATTTGAGGACAAAACCTGAACTGAATTGCCATTGAAGGGATTCCATTTTAGAAAGGCTCCATCTCTGCTGTTTTTCTACGAGGCCCCATTTACTCATGATCCCAGGGTCCTGGGATCCAGCCCCGCGTCAGGCTCAGGCTCCCTGCTCTGCGGGAAGCCTGCTTCTCCCTCTCCTGCTCCCCCTGCTTGAGCTCTCTGTCTGGCTGTCTCTCTCTCTCTGTCAAATAAATAAAATCTTTAAAAAAAAAAAAAAGATGAGCGTCTTTGTCTACTCCTTGCAATTGGACATAAAAGGGGGAATTTTTGGTAAAAGAAGGAAAACAATTAAAATTAGATTTTATTTTCATCTCAGAAGGTAAAGAAATTTATGGTATGGAATATATTTTAAGAAAATGGATGTGGATAGTACCTGGCAATAACCCAAACCTAGTCATTGGCAAAATCTAATTTTTCGAATATAAATGAAATGAAAAAAAAAAAAAAGAAATGCAAGATGAGCAAGAAAGAGATAGTCACAGACAATAACAAAACAAGATTCAGCCTCTGGCTTGGGTGCAGTAAACTGTAAATAGATCAATGTTGTATAGTTGTATGAGAGTTACCTAGTTGGCCTCTGGAATCCAACTTTATTTTATGCATTCCTTGTTGATTCCTGTAAGGATGTGCTTTTGAATGTCCAATAGTTAAATCATCAAATAGCGATGTCAAACTTTATGTATTCCATGGGTTCTTTTTAACTTTTTAAATAGTGGTTTGTACAAGTGTTCCAAGGAAGTTTAAATAGATAAGTATGTTGGAGAGTGTCAGTATTATCCAGCCTAAAAGCTAAGCGTGATATAACTAGACTGTACTTTGTGCATTTCATACATTTTAATGGCTAGTCACTATTGATTGCTGTGCTTTTTTTTTTGCAAGTAAGGGAAAATTTACACATCACATTGTATATTTCCTTGCAATGGAAAGTTATTTTGGTCACACCTTACAAATGATCCATACTGATACTAAGTTTACAGCATTGGGAGGAGGAGGAAAGAGTGAACTTAATTTGAATTTAGAAAGTCTCCAAATGATAATTGAATCACAAGTCTGGATTATAATTCTAGGAGCAACACTTGACTTGGTCAAAATCACTGTTATGAAGAGATGCAATTTTTACACAGTACTTCACATTGATTAAGTAATGTGTGAAAATGGAAAAAAAAAAGTATTTGAATCTTAATCACAGTCATTTGCATGAAATAAAAGTCTGTGTCAGGGGAATGCACATTATAATAACTCCTGGGTGTTTTGGTTGCATCAGTGAGCAAAGAAGTTGTATGCATTTTTTTCCGCGCTGATATACAAGAATTCCTTTTATATTTATTGTATCTTTGATTGTACGAAAATGCAGCAATATAGGATTTTGGCTGGTGAGAGACGACAACTGATTAACTACCTTACAATGGCTGTAATTAACACAGATGTTTGATAATGCGTGCGCCCGAATTAAACTGGGAACATTCAAGGAGAGAAAAGAGAAATAGGAATTTGATATGAACCTCATTCTCAGCCAGGCTCTCCATTCGGTGGAAAGGTAATAACTGGGGAATGCATTTCAGAAAATTCTGCCAGTCTCTTCCAAATATTCCCCCCCTGCTGCTGTTGGTTTGGGATGCTGAAAACATAGAAAACTGGGGTTCTTGCTCATGGGCTTGCCCCTACCCCGCCGGCCACCGATCATACCTGGGACTGGGCACAAATCTACAGATCCTATTCTTCTGCACCAGCGCGTATGAATACCTCGAACCCGGCCACCCTGCAGAGAGTCTGTGGAAACTTCAGACTCCCGCTACACTCTCTCTTGCCTTCTTCGGACCTCCAAGTAAAGGCAATCACCTTTTAAGACCGCGAAATCTCCTACTTGGGTTGATATGCATTTCCTCTAATGTTGAGTTAGGCTTTTTTTTTTCCCCCGTATTTTGATTATCTACTTCTAGTCAGAGGCCAACATTATTTGGGAATAAGAGATTTCAGTTTGTAAAGCTTTTCGCCTTCCCTGTTTTGTGGAGGAAGAGAGGACCTTAAATAAAACAAGAGTGTTGATCCCTGAAGATATCGAAAAGGCCAAAAGACAGTAATAACTATTTTCAGAATGTGTAATTCTAATTGTTCAACCCAGGCCAGAAGAAGAAAGTTGCCAGGGAGCTCTGCCAGATATGGACCAAGTTCAGAGATAAATATAGAGCAGAGATAGGACAATAATGGATGCACTAGTGTAATTAGAACTGAATAATAGTAAAAATTATACCAGAACAATAATAATAAAGACATATATATATATCACTAACTAAAACTAAGTAAAAAATATAAAACAGTACAAAAAAAAAAAAAGAGTCCCATTTCAGTGACAACAGAGAATAATTGTGAGCTCAGTCTCACCTTTAAGGGAGAAACAAACACTCTAAGCAGCTTCTGGCATCCATAAAGTTTCAAAATGGATGTGCTGAGATGAGTTCCTGAAATTATTACAGGCTCAAAAAATTCACAGTGCTCCAAAATGTAGGCTTTCCTTCTCAACAATAGCACGCTTTCAACCTCAGAATCTAGGAGTTTGCTCTGATTCCTTCCTCTTTATCTTCTAGTAAATTGAGACCACTTTTGCAATATATATATATATGATTTATTTATAAATTATAGAATTTATATATAAATATAAAAAAATACATTTTTTAAAAAGCACTCTTGCCTTAGTATGCTCTCTACCACCAGCCCATCCGGCCCTTGCACTTTCCCAAATCATCTCCCTCCTCCTCTTTATCTGGGCAGAATCCCTCCCTCCTCCAAGGCGTATTCAGATTCCCTCTGCTGCAAAGTTTCTCTGATGGCTCCAGGCCACAGTGGTTCCTTCCCTCTCTGTTCTGCTTTTACATCAATCGATGGACAATAAATACTCCCTAGTTCAGCACATAATTGTTCTTTGTATTAGTTTGTAGTGTTTCTCCCTTCCTAATTATAAGCTCCTTGAAGATGGGAATGACATCTTACCTTCCCTTCTTTCTTCCCATTTTTCTTCCTTCAACAAGTATGTTTTTAGTAGCTACTCTGTGCCAAGCAGAACACTTACTGGGCTTCTCCTATAACATTTGGCAGCGTGACACCATACAGTAGAGTAGATGTGAAATACATATGCATATTGCTTGCAGAAGTTTACGGAGCAGCTCCTATCATCCTAGATGAATCAACTGCTCCTTCCTCCCAGCATACATTTAACCCCTCCTTTGGGGCAAAAGATCAGACCTTCAGTATCGCCACTAAGGCTATTTGGTTCTTTCTGATAGAAGGAAGCAGAGAGATTCATGCCAGAGCAGCCAAAGCTTGTTTGTGAAACCTGTTTCTGTCTCCGGTTCCACCCACCTTCAGGTGTGTTGTTGCTCGAATTCCTTGCCTTCTTGTGCCATCCTGTCCTTTCTATAAAATAAAGATAATAACACAGTCCATGCACCCCCAACACTCCCTAGGGTGAGGGTTAATAGGATAATGGCTGTAAAACACTTGAAGCTCATCCAAAGAAAGGTGCCACACTGCATGAAAATGTAAAGAGTTTTTATGCAACTAATCAGATTCAAAGTACAGGTTGCAAAGGGACCTGTGGAGTGTTGAAATGAAGCCTCAAGGAGAGATGCTAATGCTTACCTTGCCCTGCAGGCCTAGGCAGCATTTCCAGAACTTTCTCTTGTATGAATTCAGAAAATGCATTTTAAATCCATTTATTAAAGGGAAGGGAGTTTGGGGTGCTCGGCTGGCTCAGTCGGTACAGCACGGGATTCTTAATCTCAGGGTTGTGCGTTCGAGCCCCATGTTGGTGTAGAGATTACTTTAAATGAATAAATAAATAAAATAATTAATTTAAAAAATAAAGAGAGAGGAGTTTATGCCTGCAAAACAAAGATGAACTCGTACAGCAGGAATTCAGATTCCTGATATTTGTTCCCATTTGAGGAGGCACCATCTTTGAATTTATTTATTTTACTTTATTTTTTTTTAAGATTTTATTTATTTATTTGACAGAGAGAGAGAGAGAACACAAGTAGGCAGAGCGGCAGGCAGAGGGAGAGGGAGAAGCAGGCTCCCCACTGAGCAGAGAGCCTGATGATGCAGGCTGGATCCCAAGACCCTGGGATCATGACCTGAGCCGAAGGCAGCTGCTTAACCACTTAACCACCTGAGCCACCCAGGTGCCCCTCCTGTTTGAATTTATATACAAACGAGAAGAATGCAAACTCTCTGCATGGATGGCAGGATGAGGAACAATTCCATCCTTTAGTCTGAAAGCTCTATGAGGGCAGGAACTTATTTCTTATTCACAATTCTATGGCCAGAACCTTAAATAACTCCTAGCACATAGTAGAGGTTATTATACATTGTATGTTCTCTTTATTGAATGAACAAATCTGGGCTTTTGGTCCTTGAAAGGAGAGAGGAAGCTAAAGTAATTGGGAACCAGCAGGCCCAACACTCATATATTTGAAGAAGGTGCTGAGAAAGTCTATCACCCACTAGGCTGGCTGTGTAACAGCCACATCATGTGGGCATTAGCACTTGCTGCTCAGGCCCACGGGGCTAGATGGGTCTAGGAGCAAAGATCATTTGAATCCCACATTCTGCTGGAATGTGCAACTTGGAGCATGTCGGGTATAAATAGGAAACATGCCAGGATCTTGAGCATAGAGTTAATGTATGGAGTTAGTTATTATTGACCTTTCAACATTATGAGAATTTGGGCCATGGATGCCACTCAAGGAAAGTGGTTAGCCTAAATTCATGTAGAATCAGAGCAGCCCCATCAGAGAAAAAGAATAGGATTGTAGCTAACCTTTGCTCCCCACCAGAGTTTCAAAGGTATTATGATATATCCAATAAACCAGAGTGTCTGACTAAGGCCGTGTTGTAAGAACAGAGGGACTCCTAAGAGGAAACTCACCAGATGGGAGGAGTCAGGGTGCGCTGCTGACCAGAGTCAACCCAAGGCTTGGATCCTCAGAGCTGTGCTGATTTCAGGCACAGTGTACAATGAACGTTAGAAACTCATGCCAACACAGCACCATACACAGACTTTGGGAAAAAATCTGGATGCTTATGAATTCAAAGAACTGCAACACTAAACAGTGATTTGGAATCTAGGTAGTTGTGCTGTTGAAAGCCTTAATGGAGGGTGAAAAGGATGAAAGGAATATCCTCCCTTTCAAGGGATGAAACTGCTTGGCCTCTATGATTCAGGGGAGGCCTGTGTGGGAGCCAGCAGGTGTGTAGAGAGTAAGTGTGGAAGCAAGCAAGGGTTGGGACACCTGTGTGGCTCAGTTGGTTAAGCATCTGCCTTTGGCTCAGGTCATGATCCCAGGGTCCTGGGATCAAGTCCCGCATCAGGCTCCTTGCTCAGCCTGGAGCCTGCTTCTCCCTCTGCCTGCCGTTCCCCCTGCTTGTGCTAGCTCTCTCTCTCTCTCTCTCTCTCTCTCGACAAATAAATAAATAAAATCTTAAAAAAAAAAAAAAGCAAGCAGGGGTCAGGAGGATAATCTCAGCCACAACTATATATGTGGCAGATAAAACCCATTTGGAGAGTTTTTATCAAAGGAATGAAAAAAGAAAGAAGGAAGGAGGGTGGGAGGGAAGGGAAAAAAAGGAAGGAAGGAGGGAGGGAGACATAGAGAAGAGACATATAAAGACATACAAGAAGAGACACAATTGAAAGAGCAATGAGAAGCAGGAAAATTTTATAAAATAAATGCTCCTTACGTAGATATAATTAAAGAGAGCCGGATTCTATGAGAGATGATTATCAAAGGTAAGAGGATAAAATTTAAAGGAAGCTGGCAGAGATAAAGTAAAAAAAAAAAAATTTCATTGCAGAAATAATAAATGAGGGGTGCCTGGGTGGCTCAGTTGGTTAAGCATCTGACTTGACTCAGGTTGTAATCATGGTCTGAGCCTGGCTCTATGCTCAGCAAGGAGTCCGCTTATTCCTATCCCTTTCCCTCTGCCCCTCCCCCAGCTTATGCTTTTTCTATCTCCCAAATAAGTAAATAAAACCTTGGAAAATTAAAAAAAAAAGAAAGAATAAATGAGTTAGAAACATCAAGAAGCAAAATTGGCTGTGCAGAAAACTGAGTCAATGATCTGGTCGATAGAATGGAGAAAAATCGCACAGAATAAAGAGGAAAAGGAGTAAAAATAAATATTGTTACACAAAAGTTAATAGATATGGAAAACAGCCAACCTAGTTACAAAATATAGATAACTGGTCTCTCTGAAGTACAGAAAAGAACAGATATTTAAAGATATAATAGAAGAAAAATTTTCTGGAATTACAGAAGAACTAAATCTTCAGATTAATATGATAAATATATATAATTAATCCAAGACATTTCCTGCTGAAATTACTGCACTTTGTGGATAGAGAAAGAATCTTTCTAACATCCATGCAGATGAAGTAAATCAGAGGAGGGCAATCCCAGGCTGGGCTCAGACTGGTCCATGGCAGCATTTAAGGGCAGTGGATGGGGAGAAATGATAGAAAAATTTTAAGAGGAAAATCATGTGGTCCAGTCAAATTGTTTTCGACAAGTAAGATAACAATATTCTCAAATATGAAATGACTCAAGAGATTCTATCCACAGTTCCTTCCTGAAGAATCTATTTGATAGTATAATCTATTTAATCAAAATGTGATTCAAAATAACAACTCAGAGATGGAGAAACTTGGCTGTATAAGGGTTGTGCGTAAATATAAAATAAATTTAGGGGCGCCTGGATGGCTCAGTTAGTAGAGCATGTGACTCTTGATCTTAGGGTTATGAGTTTGAGCCCCAGGTTGGGGGTAGAGTTTACTTAAAAAAAAGAAAGGAATAAAATATTTAAAAATAAATAAATAAATTTAAGCATTCAATTAAGTCTAAACAATGAGGCTTATTATATTTATGTAATAAAAAGTGTACAGTTCATCTTAAAAATCTTTAAATAAAGCTAAATTATATATTAAAAATAATATAATGGACTCAGTATTCCACACCTTTTAATGAAAAGAGGAGGCTAGAGAGCAAAAGAAGGTAAAGAACATAAAGTGAGCAAATTTCCTCATCTTCAACAAGGAGTTAATAGAAATTTTAATTTTTGAAATTGATAATTGAGAAATGCATTTATGTATATTATTTACAGTTATGAAATTCACTAGAATGAAAAACATATATCTTTAATAATACAATGCTGGCAAGGCTGGTAGGTAGAGGACATGGGCTGGGAAGATATTTTATCCAGAATGTCCAAGACTTAACCTGTTCCAGATTAATGACATTTTACATATTTAAATTCTAAAGGAGTTGAGTAAGCAAAGAAGAAATTTTAGTATATAAATATGGTGTGTAATATAAGAAATAAGGCAAGTTTAAAAAAATGTATGCTTTGAATATCTCCTTTTCTTATAAGTAATGTAAATATATCATGCCAAACAATGGAATATTGAATTGTCTCTCATCATTTTGTATCAATTTAAAACACCTAAGCTTACCTGAAAGTAGAAAAGCTAGAATTACGCAAAATCCTAAGTATTTAGCAATATAAACACAACGAATGAATCTTATTTAATTTTTTTTTATAAAATGCACACTCAATGAAGAGGAAGAAGGCACATCATGAAAGAGTATGAATATATGAAATTATATTCACCAAGAAATCCTGGTTGATTTTCACATAGTGGCAAAATCACTAGTTATCAGGATATACTGTAACAACTTTTGCAAAGCAGAAAAGAGAATGATGAAGCAACAAATTCTCTTGGAAAGAGGTATCTGCTTGCATATACTAATCTTTTCTTTCCCAAATTTCTCTCTTATCATGTACATATACAGTATTTCCTTCTTAGTAACAAATCCCTATTTTTTCATGAAATTTATGAAATATTTTACAATATGAAACAACTTAGAAGCTAATTTTCATCTATCTCTATCTTGCATATGTTGTTTGGTTTGGGCTACCATGATTACTTTAAGAAAAGGGGTGTGTGGGGGCGGAATAGCTAACCTATAGAGCTGTTACAACGTGGTTAAGAAAGTACTACTCAAAGGTCAGAACCAGATGGCTTTCCATGCATTGATAGAACAGTTGTCATTTAATTGTATCAGTTTAAGGCAAGAATTTTTCTCACAAAGTCAATGACACCAAATGATGGCAAAAATGGCAAAGAAAAGAAAAACTACAGATTAATCTCATTTATGAATGAGATGCAAAATGCCAAATGAAACATTGGTATATTCTATTATATAAATAGCAGAATAAAGTAAGAGCATACCATAATCAAGTGGGCTTAATTCCAGACTTCTGAAGATAGCTCACTAATACAAAATCTATTAAAAGACCTTATCACATAAATAGGTTAGAGAATTAAAACCACATGATTATTTCAATATTTGCTTTCCTTGCCCCCCAAAACACTTGACTTTTTTTCTTAAAGATTTATTTATTTATTTGAGAGAGAGAGAGAAAGTGTGAGCAGGAGGAGGGGCAGAGGGAAAGGGGGAGAGAGAGAATCCTCAAGCAGACTCCCTGCTGAGCACAGAGCCTGACACGGGGCTCAATCCCAGTCCCCTGAGATCGTGACCTGAGCCGAAATCAAGAGTCATACACTTAACCAACTGAGCCACCCAGGTGCCCCAACACTTGACTTTTTAAAAGATCTTAATATTGTAGTAATGGAACAAAACTTTGAAGCCATATATTTAAAAAGCTACTTGTAAATATCTTATGCATCACAAACTAACAGCCAGCATAACACTTACTGGTGAAAACCTAGAAGTAGTCTCATTAAAGTCGGGAACAAGACAAGGGTACTTGTTATCACAATTATTTAATGATTGTTCTTGAAGTGCTTACCAATGTAATTAGATGAGAGAATGGGATAAGAAGCATAAATATTGGGTAGGAAGAGGCAGAAGTATCATTATTTGAAGATTATAAAGATTATAGTCTTGAAAAACCCAAGCGAATCAACTGAAAAACTATGAGAAATATAGGAGAATTCAGTAGATTATCTGGTTAAAATTACTAATCTATAAAAGTACTAACTTTCTTACTTGCCTGCAGTAACTAGTTAGGAAGTATAACAGATAAAGTAGTTTCCCATTCACAAAAGAACAAATAACAAGAGATGTGTATGATTTATATTAAGGAAATTACAAAACTTTACAGAAGGTCATTGTGAATGTGGAAAGACAATATTTTAAAATATTATTACAGAATAAACTAAGCTATAAATACAATACAAAAAACAAATTCCTAGCAGGTCTTTTTTTGAGAAACTTGATAAAAGTGATTCTAAAATTTATTTGTAGAATTAGCATCTGAGAAAAACTAAAACAGAGCCAAAAGGTAAAAATGATTAGAAAATTAATTTATTGTATATTAATTTATTATAACCTATTATATAATACCTTAATAATTTTAATTAATTTTAAAAAATATATTTGTTTATTTAGAGAGAGAGAAAGCGTGAGTGTGAGGGGAGAGTCAAAGGGAGAGAAAATCTCAAGCAGACTCCACGCTGAGCACAGAGCCCAATGCTGGGCTCAATCTCACAACCCTGAGATCATGACCTAAGCCGAAATCAAGAGTCGGACGCTTAACAAACTGAGCCACCCAGGTGGCCCCGATTTTAATTAATTTTTAATTAGGAATTAGAGGGGTGCCTGGGTGGCTCAGATGGTTAAGCGTCTGCCTTCGGCTCAGGTCATGATCCCAGGGTCCTGGGATCGAGTCCCACATCGGGCTCCCTGCTCCTTGGGAGCCTGCTTCTCTCTCTCTCTCTCTCTCTCTCTCTCTCTGTCTCTCATGAATAAATAAATAAAATCTTTAAAAAAAAATTAGGAATTAGAGGAGTGTGGTCAGGAATAGATAGATCAAAGAAACAGAACAGAAAATCCACAAATAGATCCAAACTTATAATATATAAGAAAGGTGATTTTTCTCCTGATTGCAAGAGAGGAACCATTTCATAAATTATATTGAGGTATCCGGCTCAGGCTAAATACCTAGGTGTCATTCTGATTGCTCTCTTTCCCTCACTACCATCCCCTCCACCCATCTACGAGTCCTCCTGGCTTTACCTCTAAACCACACCTGAATCTGGTAACTTTCCACCACAGCTTACCAGCACCTTCACCTTTTGCTTGGATTTCTGTCATGTCCCAGTTGATCTTTTAGCTTCTCTTGCCTTCCAACAATCTTCTCCACACTACAGTAGAGTGTGGGCTTTCATAAATGTAAATCAAGTGATGTCACTCCCTTCCTCAAGACCTCCCAATAGTTTCCTGTCACATTTTTAAAAAAATCCCAACTCCATGTAAAACATAGACCTCCCCTTGCATGCCTGGCACCTGCGTGTTCCTCAACCTCATCACTTCCTGCCCACTCACTCCACTCCAGACAACCCAGCCTTCTAGAACACACTGAACTTTCTCCCACTTTGGATCCTTGCACTGTCTTTTCTCTCTGCCAGAGCATCTCTTCCCCTAGATCTTCAGACGGCTCACCCTTCACATCCTTTGAGTTTTCCTCAGCTTGTCCACTCCACAAAAAGGCCATGTCTTACCATCCTGTCTAACATACTGCCTTCCCATAACCCTCTGCTTCATCTTCACTGTCCTTATCCATCTGTGAAATTGTTACTTAAGATAGCCTTGTTTATCATCTGTCTCTCCCACTAGATGATCAGCTCCTTGAGGACAGAGACTTCATCTGGTTTGTTCACCACTGTAACCCCAGTGCTGAGCACAGTGCCTGGAACAAGGTGGGTGCTTCATCAATATTTGTTCATCATCAGTGAATGGCAGTGGAATAGAGAAAAGGGAATGGAATCGTGTTCTTTAGGACTTTGAGACTTATTCAATGGAGGAATCCCATGGAAAAAGCCTGGGACTGAGGGACTGAGGACAATTCTAATTTTCTGGACCAGAGAACTGAAGAGATATTGCACATTCTTATGTTAAGAAATTGAAGATGAAAAGCTGGATTCATGAGGAATATGTTGAGTTCAGTTTGGGGCCTAAGGTGACTATGAGACATTCCTATACAGATCTCCAGAGGGCAACTGGTAATAATGGTTCACAATTCAGGAAATCAGAAATAGTTTAGGGCTCAGGGCACCTTGGTGGCTCAGTTGGTTAAGTGTCTGCCTTCAGCTCAGGTCATGATCTCGAGCCCCTCATCAGGCTCCCTGCTCAGTGGGGAGTCTGCTTCTTCCTCTCTCTCTACCCTTCCGCCCTGCTCCTGCTCTCTCTCTCACTCTCGCTCTTGCTCTCCCTCTATGCTCTCTCTCAGATGAATAAATAAAATCTTTAAATAAAAAAAAAGAAATAGTTTAGGGCTCACCTTTTTTAAAACATGTACTGACCTTTTTAAGAGAGAAAAAGGAAAGAAAGAAAAAACTTGCAAAACAAAAACCTAGGTAAAGATATCCCCAAGAATGTAATTCTCAAGCTACTTTCCCTATTTTGTCATAGTGGATAATTTTCACATGGTGTCAAATTTTCTTCTGCCATGGGTGACTGAAATGACTTATCAAATGTAAGTAAGATTTATTCTCTTAACTATGAATAGATTTTATTCCCTTAACTATAGAATTGAAATGCATCTATCTCGACAATGAGATGAGTCTATGCTAAAGGTTTGAACTCTAAATATAATGATAAAGGATGTAATTCAGTTGAATGATCAAAAAGTATCTGTTGAATAACTAATTAATGCTAGTTTTTTTCTTTTTCAGTGGCAAATATAAGGCCCCCACTGAGGGTTGATCACTTCTGTAAGTACTTAGAGTAGTTTGCAAACTAACAAACAGGAGCCCTGCCCTTCATCTAGTGCGAGAGATGGGTTAACATATTATTCTGACTATTTTACCTATTTATTCATTAGACATATTTAAGTTTATTTTTTAATTTTTTTAAGATTTTATTCATTCATTTATTTCAGAGAGAGAGAGAGCATGGGGTAGGGAAGAAAGGGACAAGCAGACTCCACACCGAGTGCAGAGCCCCACGTGGGGCTCGGTCCCATGACCCTGCGATCACTACCTGAGCCAAAATCAAGAGTCGGAAACTCAACCGACTGAGCCACCCAGACACCCCTAAGATTTTATTTTTAAGTAATCTCTAGACCCAACGTGGGGCTCAAACTTACAACCCCAAGATCAAGAGTCGCATGCTCTATTAACTGAGCCATAGATGCTTTTTAAATGGCTAAGTTTTTACCAATTTGATGAAGAGCATGACACATAAAGCATAGTTACAGTAAAAGAACCTAACTACTCTTTGTAAAGGAGAATCGGCTTAGGCCCCATGTGTGCTCTCCTCTAGGTTTGAGACCAGAAAAACTGCCTCTTCAGTCCTGTGTCTGCCTCTCAGTGGGAGCCCAGGCATTCTGCCTCAGTTGCTTACCAGATCATCTGTTTATGTTTTTTGCTTTTTACTTTTATCATAAATTAAATTATACACAATATTTAAAATACAGATAAATATTTTAAAAATGTATCTGAATACATCCAGAGATCATCATTTATTAACATTTTGGCAAATACTCTCCCAGGTAATTATATGCACACCTATAATCCATTTGTTTACAGCAGGATCAACATTTACATATTGTTTTATTCCTTGACAATATAGCATAAGCATCTCCTTGTGTCAATAAATATACATCTACATTATTGTTTTAAATGGCTATAGCATTAGTTGACAGATGTCCCAAAATATATCGAGTCAATCCTCTCTTACAGGATATTTAAGTTATTTCATATAATTTGCTATGAGATTTGCGGTGGTGTGATTTGCCACAGTAAATTGCCTTTTACGTTTGAGTTTTGCCCATTTATCCAAATATATTTTCAGAAAGAATTCTTAGATGTGAAACCATGGGTTAAAGATGCACATTCTGTGAGGCATCTGGGTGGCATAGTTGGTTAGGTAACCAACTTTTGCTTTTATCTCAGGTCTGGTCTTGGGGTCATGGGATGGAACCCTGTGTTGGGTTCTGCGCTCAGCGTGGAATCTGCTTGAGTTTCTCTCTCCCTCTCCCTCTGTCCCTCCCCACCATGCTCTCTCTCTCTAAAATAAAAAATAAAGCTTTTTAAAAAAATGTACATTCTAAAGCTTCTGCTTTGTGTTAGCCCAGTGCCATGGAGCTAGGCTCTTACTGCACTTCCTAATCTTGGCTGCATCAGCCACATGTGTGGGCCTTACTCTCATTTCTCTGCCAGTAGCATAATTCACTGAAAACAACAGGCACAGATGCATCTTCAGGGCAACCAATGAATGCCTAGAAGTTAATCAGCAAAAGTTTTCCTTTTAAAAATCTTTTATGAAGGGAGGGATGTCAGTATTAATTTTCCAAGTTGTTCATTTTTTCCTCTTAGAGACCTGGAGATTGCTCTTCTTACTTCTCCAGTGTCCCATCTCCTGCTTGAAGAACTAAATGTTGTTTAACCAGAGTACTGCATTTCTCCACCTAACTCTAAGTTCCAGTGGAGGCCTACTGCTCTACTATTTTCTTTTTCATACTACCATTGCTACTCCCCGTGCTTATCCAGTGCACGCTTATCTGCTTAGCATGGGCTCAGAAATCACCTGCAGGTGATTCTGCTCACAGAAGACTGGTCCCCCAAATCACAACATCCACATCAGAGCAAGAACTTCAAGTCTCCAAAAAATCTCTGAAAACTAAAGATAATGGTTAAGGTAGAAGGATCTCAATGGGTGACAGCTTGTAAGACACCAGTCTAAGAACAACTCTTTCTTATCCCTCGCAGTCTTACAAATATTGTACCTCTAAAGTACCCATATCATTCTTGATTGTTGTATCAATGATGATGATGATAATACCTTATATTGGGGCACCTGGGTGGCACAGTTGGTTAAGGGTCCAACTCTTGGTTTCAGTTCAGGTCATGATTTCAGGGTCGTGAGATCCAGCCCCAAGTCAGGCTCCACACTTGTCGTGGATCTGCTTGAGATTCTCTCTCTCCCACCCTCTCTGCCCCTCCTGTTCGTGCTGTCTCTCTCTCTCTCTAAAATAAATCAATAAAATCTTTTTTAAAAATAGTAGCTTATATTTATTGAGTGCCCTCTGAGCTAGGCATTAGTCTAAATATTTTAATATAGTAACTCTTTATCATCACCAAAAAGAAGAAGAAGGAGAAGGAGAAAGGGAAGAAGAAGAAGAAGAAAGAGAAGGAGAAGGAGAAGAAGAAGAAGAATCCTACTATTATTATCCCCTGGTAGGAAACAAGTCACAGACAGTTTAAATAATTTGCCCTAGAACCCACAGCTAGTAAGTAACAGAGCTGGGCTGAAATGAAGTTCCCAACACTACCATTGCAGTCACTTGCCCCCAAAAAAAAAAAAGTTACAAAATTTCAAATCATATTTGCATGATTTGGGTGCAGTATTTAGAAAAGAGGCAAGATGAATATTTTATCTATTTGAAGTAATTTAAAAAGTATTTTTTTCATTTATTCAAAAGTATTTAAGGGACACATATTAAGTTGGATCTCTCATGCTTAATACTGCAAAGGGGAGCTCATTTAATTCATTTAACAGACATCTATGGGGGCGACTTCCATCTTCCCTGTGCTCTCCTGGGCTCTGGGGATACATCTGTGACATCTCTTGAGGAGGTGACAGAGAAGTCCAAGGACAAGTAAATATTGCAGGTTGTGTAGTGCTCCCACAGGGGAACAGTCTATAATTCCACATTAAGAAATGAGATTATTGGGTGGATTAAAATAACTATCATGGGAGGAGAAAAAAAATGAGTACTGTTATCCAAAGAAGGGTGAGTTGACTTACATAGACTTCTATATAAATGGTTCATACCAGGTCAGATTTCAGCTCTAAACTGGAGCTATTGGTAAGTATCCTATGTCTTCAAGGGATGGCCATATTTTCGGAGCTGACAAAACATATGAGAATAGTCTGGGATCTGGGAAGGCACATATGAAATCAAGTTTTAGGAAGGCTGGTCTTGAAGTGTGCAGAGTGGACTCAGTGGAAATGTAGAGGTGGAGGGGGCCTATGGTGATTCCAGACACGAACCAGAGACAGGGAGAGCGGCAGCGGGAAGGGAAAGGTAGGGAGATGGCAAGAACATTGAGGAGGAAGACATAACAATTCTGGGAGACGGTAGCAGTAAAGCAGAGGCTTTGGACTCAACCAGAATCGGATGTGCCACCTACTAGTTCTGTGACCTTAGGCAAGTCCCCCTGCCTTTCAGCTATAAAATGGGTATAACAATATCAACCCCACAGGTATTATTCTCATTTATAAAGGAATAAAATGGTCTCTGATTTCCCACAAATTGGGTTTGATGAGCACCCGAAAAATATCACTTCTCTTCTTCTCAGTAATTCTGAACCAACTAGAAATAGATAAAATAGTAAAGCAAATAAAGACCTAAATGTCACCTGGCTCACTGGCAAAGCTGATCTTGGAGAATGTGGCCGTTATGTGCAGGTGATACTTTCTAATGCTGAACACAGAGCTAAACAGCCCTCTCCCCTACCTGCACCACAGGGACAGACCTCCCGGTACATGCGCTGCAGAGAGAAGGATGAGAGAGCTCTGTGCTCGCTCCAGAGAAGAAAGGCTTAGGTTTCACAAATTCACTATAACCAGCCACCACCCTGCTTCCTTGAGTGAGAGCATGGGAGACCAGGGGTTACATCAGTGCGGTGCGTTCTGAGGAGAAGGAAACAGCAGCCGACTCCTACTCAGAACCCAGCCCCATCCGCTCTTGTTCCCCTCCTCCTACCCCCTCATCGCTCCCCTTCTCACTTGGCTCCAAGTGCCTTACACACAGTAAGGCATGACTGCTTCCTTCCTGGGGCGGGGGCGGGGGGGGTTGCTGGACCCTTAGCAAGAGTTCAAAACCCTCAACTGAGAGGAACAAAGGTTCTGTGGTAGAATAGCAGTCAGTCAGTAAATCCTTTGTAGGGCTCCTGAGAACACTACCTTAGGGGGCAATCTACTGGCCAATGCTCCCAAGAAATTTCGCCTGGCATTGAGTATCTGTCTTACTTAACGGTACTTTTCTTCAGGCACATACACAAAGCTCTTACTTGCAGGGTTGATATATGACTCTGCTGAGGCTAGTTCTTCCAGAAGCACAAATTTTGCACAATGAAAATACAGCTAGACAAGAAGAAAAATGAGACACCTGGTTTGACTAAGTGCCTCAGTTTACAGTATTACCCAAGGCCAACCCATTTTTTTCCCCCAGTCCTCCTCAAGCAGCTGTCATGTAGCAGGAAAGCCCAGGCCTTGGAGCAGAAGGTCTGGCTCTACCGCTTTCTAGCTGCAGGAACTTCGATAATTGGTGACTTCTCTGAGTCTCCATTTCCACATTTAAAAAATGGGGCTTTCCAACCAACATATCCTTCAATGGGTGAATGGAGAAACTGTCATATACCCATACAACAGAATAGATACAAATGTGCTATCAAGCTTTGAAAAGACGTGGAGTAATCTGAGACTCATATTGCCAAGGGAAAGAAGCCAGTCTGAAAAGGCTACATGTTGTATGATTCCAACTACATGACGTTCCGGAAAAGGCAAAACTACAGAGAGAGTGAAAAATCAGTTGATGGTGGGAGGGTGGGGGGTGGAGGGACAGAAGATGAATGGGTAGAGGAGGGGATTTTTAGAGCAGTGAACTTCTCTGTAAGATACTGCAACAGTAGATACAGGACATTATGCATTTGTCAAGACCTGCAGAACTGTCCTCAGAGAGACTGAGCCCTCATGTAAACCATGGGCTTCAGTTAATAATAATGTATCGGTATTGGTGCATTAGTTGTAACAAGTGTACCACACTAATAATAATAAGGGAAACTGGGAGGCAGGATATGGGAATCATGGGAACTCCGCATTTTCTACACAATTTTTCTGTAAACCTAAAACTTCTCTAATAAACAAAGTCTGTTAAATTTTTTTAATAGACTTGAACATCTACCTGCCCAGGTCATCAAGAGGACTAAAGGAAGTGACGCTCATGAGCATGCCTGGCACCGAGAAACTACTGTCTAGCGTCCTGCCTGTCAAATGCCCGGGGCTCCAACTGTCCCCCCTTCTCCTTCCTAGTCACTGAAGGGGGGTTACTTTCCCAGTAGTGGTCACACCTACGACTCTTCCCTTTCAATATCTGAACATCATGATCAGTTCCCCCATACCTCTGGCTGGTCTTCAAAATGCACATGTTCTAGTTGTTTCCCATGATGCCACTCTATTCATGTCTTGTTTTAACCAGCAAGTCTTCTCGCATTACAAATCCTCGTGGCAGCTATGGGGCATTGGGAAGGAGCATGGGTGCAGAAGCCAGACCTCCTGCCCTTATAGCCCAGCCCTTATAGCTGGGTAATGGTGGGCAGGTTGTTTTCTGCCTCTGTTTTCTCATCTGTTAATTAGGAGTGATAAAAAATAATACCTCCTTCACATGTTTTTTTTTTTTTTTTGAGACAATTAAGCAGATGACCTATATAAAGCACTTAGAACAGTGACTACTAGCACTTAGTAAAACAGTTACTTTCCTAAATGAACATTCACATGTTGAAGGGTTTTTTTTTTTTTTTTGGTAAGGTCCATTCGTTCTCTCCTTATGGCTTCGACCACAGTCACACCTGTGCCATTCCATCCACATCCTGGGTAAATTCTAGAATTGTGAAGACAGTGAAGAAGTGAAGACAGACAGTGAAGAAGTCTATATATGAGTTTTCCTGCCTGAGTCCATCAGATCCATGTTAGATGGGCCAAAGGACCAGATCCGCTTTTTGGATAATATCCGGATCCTCGCCATCCCCTCAACAGTTCTGCCTTTTCAGTATCTTATTAGACAATGCGACACCCTTCTGCATTTTGGAAATGTGCTATTTTCTCTTTTTCAGGGAGGAAATAAAGATCTTCCCGATGAACAGTGGAATTGTTTCTCTCTGTGTCCCTCCCACCTCTACACCTTATCCACAGCACCTGAGCTCTCTTGAATCTCATAGAATTATCATCCTCAAGAAGTGAGCTACATGAAAAGATGTATGCTCATTATATTTACATTCAGCATGTCTAGATCAGCAGCTTCATCTGGAACTTAGACCCACAATGTTGGTGATGCGGAGAGCCAGATATTTAGTCACATCAAAGCAATTTGCTAATTGCAGATGCTTCCTTTCTGTTTAATGTTTCATGTGCAAGATTAGGTGGTTGATTTAACTGGTTCATAGTGCCTGTTTATCTCATTAGCTATCTTTAAAGGAAATCAAATCATGTTAAATATAGACAGAGGACATTAATTATCTGGAAAACATAATAGTATAACCTGTATATGAACGTGAGTATGAGAGAGATAATTTAAATCACTGTTAATTTCCTAGCATTTTAAGTAAACGAGAACTCGTATATACATACATGTGAACCTACAGGAGTATCCCATATATGAATTATATATCTGTGCATTTCAATTATACTATATGCCCTCAACATGTGATTATCAATTGAATATACATGTGCTTTCTTTTACTACAGATAGAGAATCATTTATAAGTTAAACTAGGAGTTCTAGAAATCCAGGTTAGTCTCATTTTCCTCATTTCTTTGATCTTCAGTACATTTTCAACCATAATTCTAGCCAAATGTGCAGATAGCTTTAACTTCGCTGTAATTATCACATGCCTATGTTCCTGGTCCAAGCTCTATTCTCAGAGTCTCTAACTAACCTTCAGTTCAATATGTGTATGCAGCTTAAACATTTCAGCCCGAGATGAAGTAGCATCATCATACTGGAGAGAACAACAACAACAAAAAATAGTCCTAAAACTTCCAGAGGAAAAAGAATGCCACACAGTCTGTGCTTTAAAAACTCTTCTGCTGATGTTGACAGTGGCTGAGGGTGCGCATTCGTGGAGGCAGGGGGTCTATGAGAACGGGCCGCACTCCCTGCTCCATTTTGCCATGAACCTAAAACTGTTCTAAAAAATAACGTCTATTTAAGAGGAAGAAAAAAAGAAACATTCCCCGTGAGGTTAATATAAAACAAATGTGTTCAATGTAGTAGACCAGGGTCTTACATACGTGTCGCGTGCGAGAAGGACCTCCACAGCGGCACACCAGCGTACAGAGACCACCACAGCCAATAATGACTCCTTGGGGATGTGTATCATGTCACCGGGCTTTGAATTCACAGAGCTTCACCAGGCACATCAGCCAGAGGATTACCAAGAAAGGAATTCTTCCTTTAAATGCTCCCCACTATTTTACATGGTGGAGTTATAGCAATCTTTATATCATATTGATCTTTTTTTTTTTAGTCTCTGAAAATAAATGAAGACAGACAAGAGCACCATGCGACTTCATGCTCCCTCCATCTATGTCTCCCACTCCTACCACCAAAGAAGTGACTTATTTCTACAAACTCTCGGGACCTGGCGCTCTAACCCACACCTGGAACATGGATGGGAGGGGATCATTCATGCTTCCCAGTCTTTATCTTAGCAATGGGCTCCGTGCTCTATGGGCATCACTAGCAATGCCCGATCCAACTGGATAGACCTTGTCTACTCTGATTCATGTTCTTGCCACAAGGATTAAAGCAGATTGTGCGGATATTGGTATTTTAAATCAGTTCCTTTATAAGTAAGAAAGCCTAAGCTTTCTAAGTACTTACATCTTACAACAAATTTTTTTTTCATGCAACTAAACATAGTTCCCTTTCAGAGTTCAATGTATCCTCAGAAGCCACTCTTTGATGAGGCCAGATCTTTAGATGCCGCTCCTTAGAGAGTGTGAGGCCGTATAAAGTAGGTGATGCTCCAACCCATTTAATTACAGAACATATTGAAGTAAAACATGATAATAACTGCTAATCTTTTTTTTTTTTCAATCGGAAAAAAATCTACTGCCCAGTGGACAAAAGTAATGGCTATACTATAAAGTTGCCTTTTTCACAGAGTTTTACTTTCCACTCAAGGGACAGTGGGTGAGTTCCCACGAACATCCTCCAAGCGATCACAGCGTCGTTAATCACCTTTAGCTCGGGCCCCACATAATGGAACTATTCCAGTTGCACCATACCTGGCAGAGTGGATTTTGAAGATCCTAACCTCTTTTAAGAGGAAAATCATTTCTTAAAGGCACTGAAGCTACATAACTCGCCCAGCCATTTTCTGTGCCTCAATTTTTCTCATGTGGCTTCCTTTGTGCTCCATTCAAGGTTTTCCTGCACTGAGACAATCTTTTACATTTTTTTTCTTCTTCTGCCTGCATCAAAGTTAGGACTTTGTTAGGGATGCTTTGCTATCGGCATCTGTTACCTCTTTTTCTTAGGGGCTAAGGAGGAGGCTGCTGTGTGGCTGAAAAAGACTCTCATTCAGTTTGGTATTGCCTCCCTTTGCTTTCCTGTCACACTGTCAAGCTCAATCAGAACGCAGTGAAAGTGATACAGAGGCGAGGCTTTGCTGGCGAGACTTAGAACAAAGACAGCTCCATAGCCTAGTACAGATTTCACATCCAATTTAACTCTTTGGAAAAGGATTTCAGGAAATACATAGTCAAGAGTTGAAAAAATGGAGTTGGGTCTACTATAAAGGCTAAAAGTATTATCCTGGCTTAGATAAGCTACAAAGATAGGTTGATACTATTTTCTAGCATAAACCACATTAGCCGGCATTACACATTGAGCTTTCTTTACTCGTTAAGTTGCAAGGAGATTTGAGAGGAATTTAGCAGCTACATAAAATGACTCTTTCATGATTCTAGCTTTACCAGTCATTTTAGTTGTACGAGGTGCATGAATAGCAAGGACCTAAATCATGTTGTTTAACAAATCTGGTATTAGAGGGTTAGTCTCAGTTTACTTATTAAGAATTTAGTTGAGTAAAGGATTTTAGGACTCAGTTCTTTGTGTAGATGACAATGAACAGGCCAATACTTGTATTTTTGGGGGGAAACATACGTCAGCTACACATGTTTTGAACTGTGCTTTTAGGCCCATAACTAATGTTTTGCATTGAATATATTTTTCCACGGGCAACTAACTGTACAGAAGAAAATTCACTGAGAAGGACATAGGTCAATGGTGACTTCAGTGGCCTCAATCATGACTTCCTTTCTGAAGCCTAGTTTCCACTTGTTCTTTATAAGAGACTTGGTTTAATTCTTGAAATTTTTCAAATTCAGGTCATGACAAGAAAGAAGGGCTATTAGATTAGCGATTTGATTTTAAAGAACGATGGCCCTTGATTTCTCTTGATGGATTCGGAGCATCCTGAAAACGGGGTGACATAACACACGCTGATGGTGTATCTCAAACATTCTACAGTGCAGTAGTAACGAACGCGGTAGTAAGGAGAACCTCCTACGGCTTAAATGAACTATTTTTATAAACTATTCTCTAAAACTGCTCTGGTTACAGACATTGTCAAAATACCAGTGTTTGTTATTCAGGCAACGACAGGTTTGGTTGTTTTGGTTTTTTTCTCATGTTTATGTACTTTTATCTTATTGAAAATAGAAAACATTTAAATAACTATATACACGCATCAAGACAGAAAGATTGAAATTAGTTTATGGACACAATTGCATTTAAGAGGAACGCATTTCAAATGACTGGTACCACATCATCATATTAAAGAAGATATCTCTTTGGAAAATTTTCCATGAACAAGAGATGATTAGAAGCAAGCATATGATAGACACCAACATTTCATCTCTGCATGCAATTATGATACAAATTAGAAATGCTATTATGTTGGTGCTCCATAATTAAGTAAGCAATTAAAAACAAAACTGGTTCATTAACAAATTGTCATAGCTAGGCCGACAAGTGCCCAATGAGGTCACGGTCATGGCAACTGCCTGAGATGATGACTAAGTCTTCCCGAGAGCAAAACTCCCAACCAACAGCAATCCTTCCATTTCTAATTCATGTGTTATACAAAAAGCAATTTGGGGTAGAAAGACTGAAATAAATGTAGGCAAGTGTCGGGAGGAAGAGAGCTCTTTGTGGTAAGTGACCTATGCCATTTTGTTTGAGTATATGGTTGGATGCTAAAATGAAATGTTAGTTTTATTCAAAAATGAAAATAAAATCTCCTTCGATACTTGACATAGCTGTGGTTATTTTCTTCTGAATCTTTGGCCAGTTGGCTCATTCACTCTCCTTGCTTTTGGGGAATCTATGCTTCTACCTTAATGAAGATGATGACTAGAAATTAGCAGTTACTGGTGGAAGCTGTTAGATCCAAATATTTGTATGGATTTTTTTTAATGGCCATCAGTTCATAAGTATTTTCATTAAAAAAATGTTCCCCATTATTTCCAGTGAAACCAGATAGCGTCACATGAAAAAATTATATCAACAATGAGCACATCTGATAAATAAGAATGCAAAAAAAAAAAAGTAAAATGGTTAATCCCTGTACTAATTATTTGTCCCATTTTTGTTAATACAAATTAAATGTTTCACTTGGTTAATGACAAGTTTGATCAAACAGTTCATAAACTGATGGATTGACTTTGAAATGAATTCAGGGGAAAAAAATGACATGATGTGGAGCTGGCAAAGGGCCGCCTCTAGTGGGAACAGATGCCCAACAAATTTGGCGAGTAGTTTTGTTCTCTTCTATCTGTTGCAGTTCACAATCCTAATGAATGTTATGTTTAAATAACATGAATAAAGATAAAGTGAAAATGAATTCAACTCCAGTTTGAGCAGCAGAATAAAAATGAGCAAACTGTATTATCTTCTGCCACCTAATCTGGGTTGAATTTCCTCTGTATCTTTTTTGTTTGTTGAAGAATCCTTTTCTTGAGTCTCCTTGGCCATTGACAAGGTCTTTTGAGATGAATATGAAAAGATAGATTTAAAGGTTAAGGCCAGGGTCAGATGGTTGCAGATGTTTTGTGAGAGATTGTTCGGTTCAGTTTGTGGTACTTCTCCTGACTAAGGTATTTCAAACAGGCAGACTCATGGCCAGCAACTGTCAATGAATGTTGTTTGTCTCACAATTGATCCATGCAAACACAAACACAGAGTAGAAGGAGTGTTTGTTTTTTCTTAGGCGGATAATTTTCCCCCAGCCCAAAGACTTTGTCTAAAGCCAGAGAAGAAGATGCTGTTTTTATTTCTAGAATGTAGGATATTTTAAGTTTGGCTCTTCAGATGATCATCTGAGACCATTTTTCAGGAGACAAAAAATGGCACCATGTGACAAAAATTATTAAACTGTAAAAGGTTGTAAAATTTTTGAAGAGTTAGAAAGGAAGTAGAGGTTGGACATAAAAAAAATAAATGATAAATGAACTAGTGTCTTATTTCTTGACTTCAAATTCTAGTTGACAGACAATGTAAAAATAAAGGGACAGGATATCAGGTCATATTGATTGCCATCGGGATATTACATTATTTGATAGATTTAGATCCAACCCTGTCTCCCCACAAGGAAGGTTAGGATAAATACATGTGTGTGTGTGTGTGTGTGTACGTGTGCATAGTCCATAGTACATCGGACATGATACACATACATCCTCCTAGCAGCCAAACATTAGATGAACAATATTTCTGCCAGCGATGTCTTAGGGGTTTTCATTGCAATAATTTTTATTTACTACCTTCACAAGTTTACAGACATGATGAAAACATCTCCACGAGCCATTTGCCATCCCCTCCTTGAGTGTTTTAACATTAGGAATGAGCACTGAGATCTTAAGAGTTAGTTGACTAAGGTCAATGAGGTGGTTGGTTCCTTTCTGCGAAGTGCAATTCAGAACCCACAAGACTGGAATAGTTCCTTTCTTAAATCTTGTAAAGAAGGCTTTAAATTAAAGTATATTTTGGAAACTTCTGTGTAAAAAATATTCAGAATCCTGAAAGATACAAAAGACCATGAATTTTTCAGTAAACACATGGATAGGAAGCTTTGATAGCTCTTACTTTCCTACCATCTATTCAACCTCAGTCACTCTTTACGTTTACATGCTTCTGAATTTTATCCTGCATAATGCTACTAGGAAGAGCATGTTTATTTTTCGGACATGATTCTCTGGGAAATAGGTGCTTGATAAGGATTATTTTTAAAAGATCAAAAGCCCCTCAGTGATTACCCTCTCAAACTTCTTGTAAAGAAGGACAGATAGTGATCCTTGTCATCACTGAAGGCAAATCTAGAATTTTCCAATGTTTTAAATACTTGCATGTTACAAGGTATAATCAAAATTACTTTTGCTGAGGTGAAAAATTAGATTTTTTTCTTCCTGACGCCTATTGCCTCGTTTGAACATTTAGTCACATTTCAAAACACATGTCGCATTTTCTGGTCATTCCCATATATTTGAATCACTTGAAAATGCCATAGGTTTACAAAAATTATGAATAAAATCATTCTTATGATTATTCTTGTAATAATGAAGGTATTTGGTAAATGAATGGAAATTTAATTTTCAAACCTACTTCACGTTATCAACACATGCATAAAAGGTATGAAACATTCTCTTTACAGAAATTCACCAATGTGGATTTCACTATTTTAGATGGTAGAGTGAAATGATTATTTTTTTAACACAGTGTTCTTCATTTTACAACCCCATCCAACTAAATCATTTCACTGTAGGACACTAGGTTTTTATGATTGTGATTTTGGTAGAAAAGTGTTATCCCTACCACTTTCCTAAATAAGTGGAATGCTATTTGAAATATGTATTTCACTTTTTTTTTTTTTTGGCTACTCTGAAGGCAAAAGAAAAAAATATTCGAGGAACCAAGAAGAAAATCTCACAATGAAAACAAAGAACCCTATATAACAGTGACGGTTTTTGCAAGTGCTGGTTTAAAAAGCCTTATTTGAAGCTGCTTTGAAATATTTTTCTGATAAATAGGAATCGATATAATGTATTCATATCACAATTTTCCAAAGCATGTTTACTAGTTCTTTTCTAATTCATACCCTGCCATCATTCTGTTTTTCTATATGTTCATTTAAAAAGATGTGCCAAACATAAATAAGAACAATTACAGAATTACAGAGCAGGATTACTTCTGAAGAAAAAAAAAAAGATCGCCGGTTGTATTCCCTTCAGCTATCCTATTTGACTCCATCATTAAGAAAAGTATTCAGGATGTCTAGTGGGTGAAGAGAGCAGAAGTGTGTTTTCATTTTGATATGATAGCTGCATTCAAGTTATTCTCCTCTTTACAATAGATTTTACCTAGCTTTATCTTCATAGGAAGCTGCTTTCAGTTGAAAAGCAGAAGTGAATAGAAGTGTCATGACATGGGATTAACAGTACAACCGGTTAGTAAATCAAATGTTTGAGGTGAAGAAAGTGGAATGTGACATGCATCAGCAGGATGGATTGGCAGGATTTTATGGAGACAAGTGAAAAGAAAAATTGTAATCATTCACTGATGTTCCTGATATCTGTACAATTTTGAAAGCACGTGGCCCATTTAACCAGTCAGGCACTGTAATGAATCTGAGTGCATTAAGATATTCCCAGCAATGTAAGTTCATATTGAAGTGAGAACCACAGAAGAAAGTAGCTCAAGTTCTGTTTCCAATGAATAAAAAAAGAAAAAAATTGTGCCTGAGGTTGAAACACTGGCCAGTATGGTTCACTTTTGAAATTCTGATAAGTCTGTAAAGAATGTCCACATTATTCACCAAAAAATGAACTTATTGAAAAAAACTCTTACACTGTCATTTACATAGATTTTTTTTTTTAAAGATTTTATTTATTTATTTGACAGAGAGAGACACAGCGAGAGAGAGAACACAAGCAAGGGGAGTGTGAGAGGGAGAAGCAGGCAGCCCGATGCGGGGCTCGATCCCAGGACCCTGGGATCATGACCTGAGCCGAAGGCAGATGCTTAACGACTGAGCCACCCAGGTGCCCCTCATTTACATAGATTTTATAAAGTACTCATAGCTAAGATTTTAAAATTTTGAGAGTGTTCGCCCAATGTTTTAAACAGATAGAATAAGCAATCTATTGGTAGCACTTAAAAATGCATGTTTAAGCACATCCATGGATTTCTTTTCTCCTTCTCGTAAGTATCCACACAAATATGTAAAAACTTAAATTGAAATTGGTAATGCTTAAAGATTTATCTGAGTAGGTTGGGAAATTATCTAAAAGGTTAATTTAAAGGCTTAATAAGAGATACTTCATGTCATCATCAGTATCTTCACATGGAAGATTTTTCAAAATGCCACACAGTTTGGTATTCATTCCAAACTCCATATTTTTTAGTCCCCATTTTTTTCACAGCAACTTTCCCTAAGAATAGGGTTAAAACTGTTACGTGCCTAATATTTACTTAAAACTTTGTAAAAAAAAAAAAAGAAGAAGAATCCACACACACAAAAAAGCCCATTAAATATTCACACTTTAATATATGTTCCTCAGAAACAAATGTACAGTTAGATAACACATAAAGAATTATGAATGACTAATTATATTTTGCATATTTACAGCAAAGACAATTAGCAAATAGCTTTTATATGCAAAATAAATGAAAAAGTAATTAAGATGCACTAACCAGAGCAGCAATATCAAGTCTGCTGTCTTGTGATTCATTCCTAACAAACATAATAATTATGCATTCATTGTCATATAATTAAAACAGCTCTGTCCTTTAGAAAAATGGTTATTTACTGTATAATAACCTGAAGAGTGGCAGAAGTTCCTCATAATGGTGAGCAGGATAATTAAATATTTCTTCTTAAGAAATGCTCACCCAGTTTAGTTTATTATCATTAACTTCTACCAGCAAGCAGCTATTGCTCAGGAATGCCAAGTGTTCTCTCTCCGGTCTGGGAAGGTTATTTTCTGTTTTGTTTGCAAGTTCTCGTTTTTGCCCGGCTGTTGAATTGAGCAGGGATGCTCCTGAGCCACTTTTTACCTTTCTAAAACTGGTCCTCCTGGCGGCTGTCCCAAGCTCCAGACGACCTCGGAGAAGCAACTTCAAGGTCTATCTATCTCTGTGGCTAGCTCTGTGTTGGTGATATAAATTCGTTACGTCTGCTTCTCTGTCAGAATATACTCTCCTTCTGAAGTTATTCTAGGACTTACTTTGTTATCACTAACATGGACCTAAATGCCACCATGAGCCCTGAGATGATGTATTGATTAATTAAGTAATTAATAACATTCAGTATCTATCATGTTAGATAAACCACCTGCATTTTAGAAACACCGCAACAAATTTCAAAATGGTTCATGTATTTGGTATTTAGTCTCATTTAAGGGATATAGACTATCCTCTGTATTCCCCACAAATTGACTGTGGGAGCCATTTTGTTTCCCCAACGCTGAGAACAGCTATGTATTTATGACCTCCAGTTATATTACTAACTACTGTTCACCCCTGATATAAACACAGTACCTGTATAATGCAATCAGAAATTATTTGAGCAGGAGATAGAAAATTTATTTGGGTCTACTTGGTGTGTTATTTTTATAGATTGATACTATTATGTTGCCATGTACATATAGTCAACAAAATCAACATATTTTATGTAATAAAATCATGTGTCCAGTGGGAGTGCAGAGTGCAGGAGTAATTAGGGGAAGCGGGGTTTATTTATGATCAGCTACTGATTTTTTTTTTTTTTAGATTTTATTTATTTATTTGACAGAGAGAGACACAGCGAGAGAGGGAACACAAGCAGGGGGAGTGGGAGAGGGAGAAGCAGCCTTCCCGCCGAGCAGGGAGCCCGATGCCGGGCTCGATCCCAGGACCCTGGGATCATGACCTGAGCCGAAGGCAGACGCTTAACGACTCAGCCACCCAGGCGCCCCAGTTACCGATTTTTTTAAAAATACATTAGCAACTTTAAAAATGATTTGTAACACCTTAGATATTAGAGAAAGATAAATCTTAACTAGGAAAATGCATGTTGAATTTTTAATTAAAATTATCCTTATTATTTCAAATGTCCTTTTTATTATACTTACTACATAACAATAGTAAATATAAACATCAAGCTCAGAGAACAAGAAGATTTTTGGTTAGGTTTTGTGGTTTGACTTTATTAAATTTTTGCAACTAATTATCTAAGCACTTACTAAGTGATCATTCCTTTCTTTATTAAGTTCAAGAAACCAGTAGCAAACAGTAAGCATAAAATGTTGCTTAATTTAAATAAAGAGCCATGGTCTTATTTTGAACCATTTATCCTGAACTATTTATATGTTTTCTAAATATTCCACACTCTAAGCTCCTTTTGGCATGGGATGAAATGGATGAGGAACAAGGAGAACCTAGAGACATAATACATGCTCCTTGTCCCTGTGCTCTGTCTCTGAGTATTTAACCAGAGCTGAGAATGCTAAAGAGAAGTAATAGCCCTGAAGTGAAACTGGGGAAGTATGTTATTAGAGCTCCTGTATGCTATGCACAGAATTTGAGAATAGAAAGAAAATAAAACTTGAATCCACACCAGGGTATTCTGATAGCTCATTTTTCATTAAAAGGTAGAAGAGGAAAACTGTGTAATCACATCTTAAGCTCTAACGCAAAAACAGTGCACGATTACCCATTACCAACATCCCAGAGGCACCAGGGGAAAAAGGTAAGAAAAGATATTTTAAATTTTATAACTGACTTTTTAAGGAATTCCAATAATCCCAAAATAATTCTAAGTAGTCATCATCATAATAATTTTAAAAACACTATTCTTCTTTACATTTGTTTGTGGTTTGGCATTGCTTTATATTTTAGTAATTTGGGCTGCAAAAGAGGCAAAGAGTACAGTAGTTTTGTTGTTGTTTTTGAATTCTTAGTGCTTATTAAAGGTGTTCATGTAACCATATATACATATGTATTCATCTAATTTAAATTCCTACTTCAAATGTCAGTAATCTTTCATCTTGCATGTTTAGAGAGTATGGGGTCAGAGGCGCCTGGGTGGCTCAGTCCGTTGAACATCCAACTCTTGGTTTCAGCTCAGGTCATGATCTCACAGGACGTGAGATTGAGCCCCTCATGGAGCTCTGTGCTCAGCATGTAGTCTGCTTGAGATTCTCTGCCTCTCCCTCTGTCTCTCCCCCAGCTCGTGCAAGTGCACACTCTCTCTTTCTCATAAATAAATAAATAAATAAATAAATAAATAAATAAATAAATAAATAAATAAAGGGTCATTTACCATTATAGTAGCAGTATCAGTTTAAGTATCTGCTATTGTAAAAATAATCAAACATTACATTCTTAGTAATGAGCTTATTTCCTTTTCAAGGTACAAAGTTCTAAAAGTGGGAGATGAGCAGAGTCAAAAGGTGAATGCATGCACCTATTTATGTGCCTCTTGTCATCTTCCTTCTCAGAGTATACATTTTTCAACAAAATGGGAGATAGGAAAACCAGGCCCCAACTTTCAGACCATATCATGAAAATCGTGATTATTCAAAATTTACAATTCATCTTGAAATTACCTGTACCTTTCAATATGGAGTCTCATCATTTACCTTGAATTAACTGTTTTGCGTGTATATATCATGGGCCCCCACCCAAACTATGGGATGGAAAATCTTGGGAGATAGGGACAGTGTCTTGTTTTGAGTGAGTGTCCTGCATGGTACATGGGATGAGGTAGTTGCTTGATAGATACTGCTGAATGAATACTTCCATCATCCATTCAACAGACACACACCAAAGGGTCTTTGCCCCTTTGCAAAGCAGTGCTAAAGGAGAACTCTGTTTCTGTCTCCATATTATTCATCTCCAACCCACTCCTTGCTTCCCTTCATTACATATAGTCTCAGTTTCCACATACTTTTCAAAAACACACAGAACCCAAGCTATATCTGTTGTCATGTGTATGATATATAGGCAGTAGAATCTCAATCAGTAGTCATTGAGTGACTAATTGACAGGTTAAATAAGTGAAAGAAAAACCAGAATGAATGAATAATATAAATATTAGTTGAACATGCTTATGGAGATGTGGAAGCATATCTTTTGAGCAAATGTAAGTATCTTTGCTCTGTCTCACCTTTGACTTGTATGAAATTTGTGATGTGCTCATCAATGTCATGGCAATTTGAACACAGATATGACAAGTCCATGAGGTCTTTCTAGGTGTGTATTTTTGAAAATAAATGCTCCGTATTATGGGATGAAAGATAACCAAATGGGGAGATTGGAAAAATAATTGTTTCTGCTGCAGATACAGACCTTCCATTTGAAACTCCCTTTTGGCTTTTAGGCCAATCCCTGCTACAATTGTTGACTTAGAGGGTTCTGTGTTCTCCCAAATGGCTCATGTAGAGCTACACAATATACCTCGAATAATCATCACTCCCCTGTGTGCAGCCCAAATAATTATACTGCAGAAAACTTTACTAAGAAGAGCTCCATCTAAATGCAACTTTTTCAAATTGATGGCCTTATCATAAAAATTGCTTTATAAAGAATTCCCTAAGTACTTTACTAAAATTCAACATAAAAATACTCAGAAGCCTAATATTTACTCATAAGTCTATTTAACCTAGAGCAAAAAGAAAGAATTTTATAAGGCTGGTATTCAAAAGCAGATTGGAAAAAAAAAGATCCTAGGTATAGATAATCAAAATCATCTCAAAATACATTGTCCATCTCACATAAGCATTAATAAAATGGATGGTGATTGGGTTCCTGGCTGGCTCAGTCAGTAGAGCATGTGACTCTTGATCTTGAGGTCGTGAATTCAAGCCCCACGTTGGGCGTACGGCTTACTTAAAAATAAATAAATAAATAAATTGAAATGGATGGTGCTCATGAACATAGAAACATGAGTGTTTTTATTACTTATAACCTTCATTTCTGACTATTGGTTTTCATTGGCTTAATGGATCTCCTAAGGAATAAATATGAGCAGGTGCAAAGTAAAAGGAAATCTATTTATAAACTCCAAATGAGGCCATGTAATAGAAAATTGGGCCTCGAATCAAACTGGCCTAGAATATCTGAATGCAAAACAGGTGAGTCCTGGAGATTACATATAAAATCTTCATGGTCCTCTTGCCCAGTGGGTCAGCAAGCACTTTTTGGACACCCTACTTCTGTGCCTTAAGACTCTCCTGAAAGTTTTGTTTAATTTGAAAAATGGTCTAGTCATGGAAACCCTAGAATGGTTGTTATATAGGTATAAACACATTATGAAGCCAGAATGCTGTGGTGAAATCCAGGATTAGCATGCAGAAATTAAATACAGATCTTTTTGGGTTTTTAAAAAAATTTTATATGTGTGTGTGTTAGTTTTGATGGGGTGAAATCATGATAATCACTCTCCAACACAACTGGAGAATAACCCACAGGGAGGGTAGTAGTTTGCCTTTTCCACGGCACAGGCTAAGGGCCTATGGAGACTCCCTACTGACTCCATGCTGGTTACTCCCAGAGGCCTCAACTCCTGGGTTCTGGGATTGGCAACTCCGTGTTCCTCACTTACGTCCCAGATACCAGGGGAATGCTAAAAAGAACCCGAGTCTTACCCAGTCACCCACAAATGAGGCCGGTTATTTCATCCTGAGGAAGCAACCCATCGGGGCGGTTTCAGGCAAGGGAAGGGGCAGTGATAGGCCAGAGGTGTTGGTGGTGAGTGCCGCTAGCAGGTTCAAGAAAACCCCTTTTCTGCCGGCTGAAGACCCCCCAATGTAAGATGAATCAGATTCCATCAGCTTCAAGCCGCCTATATTGTACTTGGGTAATAATCCTGAAATGCACATTGATGCTGAAGAAGTCGCTTCTGCAAAACTTTAAGGCAACAATTAAGTATTCCATTGTCATGGCTCAATTAAATGGTTTGGCCTGAGAAAATTGGGGATTGTAAAGTGAGGATGGAATGTGCTTTGATCCTCTTTCCAGGGTTATTGTTTCATTAATAAATGAACATGTCATTTGTCTCACCAGAGGGAGCTCATGCCCTCCAGGCTTTTTTCCCTTTTTTGTTCAGGTTTTATAAAGATGAATTTCCAGTGCTCTAAAATACCATGGATTAGTAGTTAAGCCTGACAGCACTTCGGGGAGTAGCGAGCTTAAAGTGCCTCACACAGGTCTCCAAAGCACTTGTTTACTAATAGAGGAAATCAGCCACCGTCTGCAGCTGCTGATATCGCATTACCATTTGGAAAGACAGTAGCTGAGATAACAAATCACACGGTTTTAATAATTACTCCTGCATTCCCGGTTTTTGTTTCCTACATAACTGTAAAGGCTGGATTTCTTCCAAATAAACAGATAAAAACAGTATGGAACTTTTATCTTTTAATGATAATGACAACACATCATGTTTCACTAAAAGTTTCCAGCTGAATTTTTTCTGATTTCTAGAGTTTCAATAAAATGTAATTATACTTTATAATTCCACTCTTTTAATCTTCACTTCAAAAACTCTTCACAGTGAGCAAGTTTGCCAGGCACCAAGAGTAGGGGACAACCCACCAGGACTCACCCATGTTGACTCGCTCCTGCATTCCGTTTTGGGGTAAACCTGTCATTGAAATTGCATCCTGTACATTGAGCTGCTTTGCATTCAAATTAATAGCTAGTTTAATTTGAATGTAAAATAGCTCCATTTATGCCATCATTTAAAAAAAAAGAAGTAAGGCATTTGGCAATGAATGGATGTTTAAGATATGATACATTTGCAACATATTTTTAATCCTAAATTGAACCTATATTAGGATGGGGACATTTTAATATCAATAGATAAGTCATAAAAGAAACCCTTTTAAAAATCTGCATAGTAAATATGTGCTTTAGGGGTCAAAACTACTCCATTGTACAGATACAGTACAGGGTTTAGTTCATATGGTTAGTACTGGGCATTTTCCGGCAAATCTGTGTATTGTTACATTTCTATAGTCCAAGAATGGCAATTGATTTTTAAAACACATGCTGCAACTTTATTTGCTCAGTAATTACATGGACTTTATTTGGAGGTCAGTGAAAGAACAACTAAATAGGAAAATGAAGTCTTCCTCCCTTGTGCAATGAAACCATAAAAGTTGGCAGACAGAAAGGAATGCTAAACTTTTTCCCAGAGCTCTGAGTTTGGTTTCCACCGGTCCATGTTCCATTGGGTGATTAGAGAAAGCTTTTTTAAAGCCTTACTTCAGAATGATCTTAATTGGTGCAAGGTTGAGCCCTTTCTAGGAGGGGAGGGAAAAGGTTGAATAGCCTTTTCAAGTCACATGAAAGTTTCTAGGATGAATGTACGATAATTAGATTAATAAGTAGCTTAATTTATCACAGCTGAGGATTTCAACAGCCACACATTAGAGCAAGAAAAAAAGATTAGTGTGATTCTAGTTTGAAAAAAAAAATTGTACTGAAACTTGATTAACCTTAAACACAAAGTGCCTTTCTTCCTCAGTCTAAATGTCTGATGGGGGGGAAGGGGAATAGCGTGGGGAAGTGGGAGAGAGCTCCTGAAATAATCAGGAAAGTCCTATTTTATTCCTTTCTGTCTCCCAGTTAATGAGCAATATCAGGATTCCTTGAACCAACTTTTCCCTTTACTGTTCCTTAGCCTTAAAATAACAGGTTGGGCATAAGCCTGTAGAATCCTAAATTATGTTGCCCACCCCCATTATAGAGCTACACCTTTTCTTATATGCAATTTGTCGTAAGCAGATTTTCTGCCCTTGGTTGAAAAAAGAGGTCATGTGGTTGTGAGGAGAACAGGATTTGGAGGAGGCCATAATTCTGGTTAGTATGTGGTGGGAACGGTGAGACTCTGATTGTTGGATGATATTTCCAAGAGTTATCTCAGGCCTTTAAAGCCTGCATCTAGTCCCCTGCCTTCAAAAATCATAGGTTACCCAAACAAGGGGCAACCATGAGTTAAGATGAGCAGCATTCATTGATAAAACATGCAAAATCAAGACAATTATTATAAAAGCAAGAATAACTGACTTAAAGGGGATTTAAAAAAAATCAGTCAGGAACTGACGCTCAAAAACACAAAAACAAAACAAAACAAAAAAGCACCAAATCAAGTTCTTGTCCATTGGGAGCTTTTCCCCCATCTCCTCCCCATACGCACGATAAAATATTTTGATAAAAAGGAATCTGCTGGACCATCTGATGGTCCTATCCAACCGGGGTGGGCTCACGTCAGATTGGATTAACCTCAAAATTTTCCTGACTCCCGTGTGGCTACAGACGCAACTTCAGCGCCGTGCGCAACAAAGCTGCTGCCATCAGCGTCGGTTTCGCAGTGGAAGAGGCTGGAGTGTGAATCTATGGTACCTGTCAACACTCAACAGTCATGGTGGCTGGGAGGCCCGCTAATGCGAGCCCAGCGGTGGACTGGGGCATGGGGCCTTGCCCCAGTGGCTGTGTGACAAAGGTGTGTGGCTGGATGTGGGGAGGCAGAGGTGACACCCCCCCAACCCGGAAGACAAAAATACAAAGCTCAAATACCAGACAAGCACAGGGACAGCACTAACCCCGCCACAACAAAAATCGCCGTGCCCTTCCGCGCGGTCTCTGGAGCTTACGTAACAGCTCTGTTAAGAGGTTCGGGTGCAGCCCCGGCATCTGGCCCGCGCTAGGGTATCGGAAGGTTACCTGCGGCCCCGCCAGCTCAACAAGGGCAGTGCCAAGGGCACTCGTGCGCTGGTGGTGTGGGAAGCTCAGTGAGCGGAGCCAAAGCCGGGGGTGAGTCCCTCTCCGCCGCGGCGGTCTTCTCGCAGAGCACAAGCCTCCTCTTCTGCTGGGATGAAAGAGAAGTTGTCTTTGTTTTTCATCATATAGCGAAAAACGATATCCCATTAGAGACGGAATATGGTTTAAAAGATTGAAATGTAAAGCATTGATGTAATTATGGACTCCTGAGTACTTGGAAAATCAAGGCACAGTTCAACTAGCAGCCCGAATCTGAAAAGTAGGAGTATATCTAAAATGGACATCTCATTACTAGTTAACACTATTTAGTTAGGAGGGGATAGGGCCTCTAATTTGACTTTAAATGATTAATTTGGTGTTTAAATAAGTGTCTTCTATTTAATAATGTTTTCTTCAACCAATTCGCTTATGTCAATAAACTCTTTGTTTAACCTTCTTAAAGGAAACATTTTCTCTGCTCAGAGGCAATTAATGAGCTATCAAATAAATAGGTACAGGAAAATGAACTAAAATTAAGGGCTGCCCAGGACAGCAAATGTGCTTTACTCTGTGGACTGGGTACTGTATGTTGCCGTCCCAACTGAGACCCAGGAAGTGCATCAGCTCAGCCCCCTCCTCCCAGTGGAATCCTTCCCGTGGGGGTTCATGGCAGAAACCACGCACAAGATGGGAACGCCCCATGCATAGAGAGGCATTTTCTTTTGACTGCTGGTTCTTTAAGTTTGGTAAAAGTGATTGTAAGTCTTCAACTCAGGAATGGGTTGTCATCTTTAACGGGAAATTAAGGGAGAAGGAAAACATATGAAATATTAATATAAAATACTAGTATTGATAATATTAATATCAGAGTGTCAATAGTATCTTTGTAAAAGTATATCATGGATAACTTACCTTACTTTTTTCTACATAATTTGTTTTATTTATTTATTTGTTTTTATTTTTTATTTTATTTATTTATTTTTAAAGATTTTATTTATTTATTTGACAGAGAGAGAGCACAAGCAGGAGGAGCGGCAGGCAGAGCGAGAGGGAGAAGCAGGCTCCCCGCTGAGCAGGGAGCCAGGCATCCCTAGATAATTTATTTTAAAATACAGTTTTTCTACATAGTTATCTACGGAATTAGAATAGATTTTGCTTTTTGGGTTATTAATAGAGTTAAAAGCTGTCAAATTTTGCTTAGCTTTCTATAGCATGTGAAAAACAATTTTTGAAAAATTTGACCATGGGGCGCCTGGGTGGCTTAGTTGGTTAAGCATCTGCCTTCAGCTCAGGTCATGATCCCAGTGAGCCCTGGGTTGGGTTCTCCGCTCAGCGGGGAGTCTGCTCCTCCTTCTTCCTCTGCCCCTTCCTCCCTCCCCCTCCTCCTGCTCTCTCTCTCTCTCTATCTCAAATAAATAAAATCTTAAAAAAAAAAAATTTGAACAGTAGTAACAATCTTCAACATTATTTTAAAATTCGGATTTTTGGGCTCCTGGGTGGCTCAGTTGGTTAAGCGACTGCCTTCGGCTCAGGTCATGATCCTGGAGTCCCTGGATCGAGTCCCGCATCAGGCTCCCTGCTCGGCGGGGAGCCTGCTTCTCCCTCTGACCCTCCCCCCTCTCATGTGTGCTCTCTCTCTCTCTCTCATTCTCTCTGTCTCAAATAAATAAATAAAATCTTAAAAAAAATAAAAAAAATAAAAAAAATAAAATTCGGATTTTTTTTCAAATAGGAGCAAATGAGTCACCAAGATCGATCATTCTCAGAAGAGAAGCCCATGAGTGTGGCAGAGACTGCTGGTCATATCCTAATAATCACACCTTCGTTTTCCATAATTATAGAATTTTGCCCTAAGGCACGCAGACAGCAAAACCACAGGTGACATATATCATAAGCCTCCTTATTATTGCTGACTGCAGCTGTAAGACTCTGCCCTGGCCAAGATGAAGTGAGCAGAAGTGATGTGTGCAACCTCCTCCTTGTTGGGTCCTTAAAGGGCAGGTCTTCCTTTTACTCTTCTCCCTCTTCAAACTGAAATAAAAAGAACCCTTAATGGCTTTCTGGAACAGAGCTGCCCCCTCAGCTCAACTTCAATGTAAGAGAGAAATAAGCTTCTATCTTGTTAAAACCCCTGTGTTTCCAGCTAAGCCTATATCTTAACTAACACACTGACTAAAAATAGACAAAATAAATTCAAACTTCCATATTGAATGTGCCATGTTAAACTAGTCAGTCTCTCCACCTCTCTCTGTTGCAGTTTCTGCTTTTTAAGTTACTCTTCCCTAAAATATACTTTTTTTAAAAAAGATTTTATTTATTTATTTATTTATTTGAGAGAGAGTGTATGGGGAGGGGGGTCAAAGGGGAGGGAGGGGCAGAGAGAGAGAATCTCAAGCAGACTCCTGCTACGCACAGAGCCCTATATGGGACCAGGTCTCACCACCCTGAGATCATGACCTAAGCTGAAACCAAAAGTTGGACCCTTAACTGACTAAGCCACCCAGGTGCCCCTTCCCTAAAATATACTTTGATTGAGATTTCATTCAAAACCTTTTGAATGGCTCTCCGTTGCCTTCCTAATTCAGCACTCTGTGGTTTGTCCAGCTTCTGCTACTCACATTACTTGCTACACCTATCTCCCCACCTTCTCTGGTCATATTCGAGGGTTGCACTTTGGGGGCCCCTCCTCTCTTTTCTCTCTGCCAGTGCAAGTCTTCTCCATCATGTGATTAAAAGAAAAAAAAAAGAGTTATATAAAAAATTGAGGGCTTTGGAGTCAAATGGGCCTCACTGAAGCCATGAGGTCTGCATATGACACCCTGACTTTCCCTCTCAGCACTTCTCATGGTTTGTTACTGTATGTTTGATCATTCTCTGCCTCCCCTACTAGTCCATAAATTCCACATGGGCAGGGGTGATGTCTATTTGTCTCACTATTTCATCTCCAGGAGTAGCATAGTGCCTGGCAATTGGTAGACAGATAATAAACATTTGTTGGGGCACCTGGCTCAGCTGGTTAAGCATCGGACTCTTAGTTTTGGCTCAGGTCATGATCTCAAGGTCGTGGGATCAAGGCCTACATGGGGCTCTGCATTCGGCACAGAGTCTGCTTGAGATTCTTTCCCTCTCTCTCTACCTCCTCATCTGCCCCTCTCCTTGCACACACTCTCTCCCTCTCCCTCTAAATAAATAAAATCTTCCAAAAAAATATTTGTTGATTTCTCAGCTATTAAATGAGGCCAATAATAACTAACTCACAGGGTTGTTGCTAGAAATAAATGAGAAAATAAAATGAGGTGATGTGTGTCAAACAACCGGCGCAGTGGGAATAAATGGGAAGCAATATTGTGCAGTGATTAGCAGCACAAAATTTGGAGTGAGACCTACCTGGGTATGGCTATAGCCAGGCACTTGCTGTAACAAGTGCTGTAACACTTGTCCAAGAGTGACCAAACATACAATAACAAACCATGACATTGGATAAGTTATTTATCTTTTGTGGTCCTCCATTTCTTCCTCAGTAAAATTTACTTGGTATTATTGTTGACTGTATTACATTTGATCATCTATGTGCTTACCACAGTGTGTGGTACATAATAGGCATTTAGTAATAGTATCTATGGCTGTCCATCGTTCGTCGAATTGTTCATTTATTCATTCAACAGATTTTTACTGACTGCATACTATGTACCAGACCCTGGGCTTTGTGCTGGGAACACAGCAGGGAGCAAATCAGAGTGGACCATGGGGCCCACCTCATGAAATCTATAGCCTAGTAAGGTAGACCATTAGAGAAAGAAACATGGACTAACTGCTAAAGAAGAGGACAGGGTGCTAGGAGAAGGAGCAACAAAAGACAGGGATTTACAGAAGTAGCTGTACAGCTCAAATGGCAAAAGCTCCATGAAACTTAATCTTTGCCCCTTCCCATTCTCTCCCTGTATGATCATTCTCCTTCATTCAAACCCCATGACACATTATACTTTTATTATGACATTTGTTTATTTTTACTCATAAGTATATCTAATAGTGACGACTATTATTAGCTACTCTTACTAGTCGAATTGAAGCTCTTGTCCAATCTTTACCGTCTGGACTATAAACATCTTGAAGGAAAGATTTATGTTTTACCTGCCTCCGTTGTACCTGCAGGATCTAGCAGGGTTCCTGGCATAAACTAAGGGCTCCAGGAATAGTTGTGGAATAGAAATAAATTGTACTCTCTTCTCTGACTTCCAAATAAGAAAAATTTATCCTAGTCAAAAGATTCTCTCTAATCTTCACACTATTTCTTTAGTTAGTGAATTTTTATACATCAATTTCTTTCACATATTATAGATGATAAATAAAATAGACACAAGTTACAATAGTCAGAATTTTATAACATTTTTTAAGATTTTATTTATTTATTTATTTGAAAGAGAGAGAGAGCATAGGAGGGGGAAGTTGCAGAGGGAGAGGGAGAAGCAGGCTCCCTGCTGAACAGGGAGCCTGACACGGTGCTCGATCCCAGGACACTTAACCTACTGAGCCACCCAGGCGCCCATTAAAATGGTCATTTTAATCATGAAAAATCTTTGACATCTTATGGCAAGAGGGACATTCTTGGAAAAAGAATGAAATCCCTTGACCAATACCTGAAGATACTCTGTTTTCTGCAATATTTGAAAAAAACAAAACAAAACAAAACCTTCCCAATATAAAATTCTGCTGCTGTCTGTCCCATAATCTTGTCAAAAAGAATAATTGCCACTACTTAAAACAGAAAGCATACTAATGGCTCTTTCTGGCCGCATAATTTCTTTACTGAAAGGAAAACATTACGTTACACTCAGGTTGATAGTAAATAATACAGTAAAGAATATTTATCGGGGCACCTGGGTGTCATGGTCGGTTAAGCATTGGACTCTTGCTTTTGGTTCGGGTGGTGATCGCAGGGTTGTGAGATGGAGCCCCGTTCAGCACAGAGTCTGCTTGAGTTTCTCTCTCACTCTCCCTCTGCCACTGCCGTCCCACTCTCTCTCTCAACTAAATAAATCTTTTAAGAAAAGAATATCAGCTCACGTAACTGAAAAATCCAAAGATAGGGATGTTGTTGATGAGGCTTGATCCAATGCCTCAAGGATATCCAAAAGACCTGGGTTCTTTCCCCACTCCATGCCAGCTTCATCCTAAGACTGGCTCCATTCCTAGGCCTAAAATGGCTGCTCATAGTTTCTGGAGCCATATGCCTTTTTTGTGTGTGTCAGAGAGAGCAACTTTGTTCCAGCATTCCCAGAAAACCCTCTAGAGCCATTGTGTGGTCTGCTCAGTTCACATGTTCACCCTTTCTTCCATTGCTCTAGTCAAGAGGATAGAATGTGATGATTGGCTTGGCCTGTCCTACCTCTGACGGGGATGCAGGGATGCACAAAATCACATAGATCCCCAAAGCAAACTAGAGACTGTTGGGAGGGGTGAAGGGTGAAATGGATGCTGGCCAAGCACATTGACTATGTAAGGTCTCGGTCAGCCTTGGTCTATGAAGTCTGCCTACTCAAGAGGATAGGGGCCAGTCATTCATATCAATAAGGGGAAAAGGAAAAGGCATGGGCTTCTTCCCTCTCTTCTGAGAATGGCGTTATATTCTGGGGGAGAAAATAAGTTTTGCTTTTGTATTTGTTCTGCTCAGGGGGAAAGTGTTATGGTCTAATATATAGTCAACATTTTTTTTTTTAAGTAATTGCTATGCCCAAAGTGGGGCTCAAACTCATGACCCTGAGATCAATAGTTTCATGCTCTACTGACTGAGCCTGCCAGGTGCACTTTTATTTCTTTGTTGGGTTGTTTTTAGTATCTCTGTGCCCAGTGTGGAGCTAGAATTCACAACCCCGAGATCAAGAATCGCATGCTCTACCGACTGAGCCAGCCAGGCGGCCCTAATATAGTCAGCACTTTTATTTATTTATTTATTTTAAGGATTTTATGTATTTATTTGACAGAGAGAGACAACACAAGCAGGGAGAGTGGGAGAGGGAGAAGCAGGCTTCCCGCCGAGCAGGGAGCCCGATGCGGGGCTCGATCCCAGGACCCT
>NC_138377.1:38228054-38278660 GCF_054177405.1 Leptonychotes weddellii
AAAAAAAAAAAAAAGTCTTACCATTTGCAATGACATGGATGGAACTAGAGGGTATTATGCTAAGCGAAATAAGTCAGAGAAAGACAATCATCATATGATTTCACTCATATGTGGGATTTAAGAAAAAAAACAGGAGGGAAAATAATACAAAATGAAATCAGAGAGGGAGACAAACCACAAGAGACTCAAACACAGGAAACAAACTGAGGGTTGCTGGAGGGGAGGTGGATGTGGGCATGGGTAACTGGGTGATGGACATTAAGGACAGCAGGTGGATGTAATGAGCACTGCGTGTTATATACAACTCTACCTCTGAACTCCACCTCTGAAACTAATAATACACTATATATTAATTAATTGAATTTAAATTTTAAAATGTGGAAAAAATAAAATCAAGAGTTCAGTAATGTTTTGTTTTGTTTACATAACATGGATTTTTATGAGAAGAAAAATGCTTTCTGTCACACTGCTACAGAACTGAAGAATTTTCAGTTGACAAAAGTATGGGATTTTTGTGTGGTTGTTTTCCATAAAAAGCATGGAAAACTAGCTGAAATCTGGTAGAATACAGAATGTAGGGAAAGTATTTCTCATTCTTCTGATCCTTAGTTTAAAGAGAAAACTGAAGAGTGCCTGGGTGGGTCAGTCGGTTAAGTGTCTGCCTTCAGCTCAGGTCATGATCTGGGGTCCTGGGATTGAGCCCCACATGGGGCTCCCTGCTCAGCACAGAGTCTGCTTGTCCCTCTGCCCCTCCTCCCCCGTTCATGCTCTCCCCCTACCCAAATAAATAAATAAAATCTTTTTTTTTAAAGTATCTTCAACTATATTTTCAAAAGCAAAGGAAGCTGTGGCTGATTTTAATTCATTGTAATAAAAAGTAACTAGAAGGTGGAAGGTTTTGTCCTCATGACAACATTGTTAACCTCAAAATAAATACATTTTTTTAAATGGTCCTTAACATCTTGGCCCCAAATTCAGTTGATGGAAAGAAAACTGGATAGGACAGTTAATAAGAAAATGCCATTTGAGGGGCACATGGGTGGCTCAGTTGGCTAAGCGTCTGCCTTCGGCTCAGGTCATGATCCTGGAGTCCTGGGATCGAGCCCCGCATCGGGCTCCTTGCTCAGCGGGGAGCCTGCTTCTCCCTCTCCCTTTGCCCCTTCCACCTGCTCATGCTCTCTCTGTCTCTCTCTCAAATAAATAAATAAAATCTTTATTAAAAAAAGGAAAAGAAAATGCCACTTGAGTGTGAGATAAAAAGGAAAAATAAATGATGGATACCCCATATCTTCAAGAGTGGTGCATTCGGTGCACTTGGAAGCTTTGCAGCAATTAGACTGGAATTAGACTGAGCTATATGATCTGGTTTGAGAAGACTTTTTTTAAACAATAACTTAAAATGTTTATTTTAGTCATTAGGAAAAATTAAAGGTAGAAAGACTGAAAAGGGGAATTTTTTTTAACGTGGATATAGTTAAGACACAGCAGTACGATGCATTTAGGCGAGGATAGAAAAGTAAATTATATTAATGTGTTTGTGTTCTGTTTTCTTGGTCTAAAATTATTCCAGTTGCTTTCTTGACCTCAAATTATTCCACATGTAAAAAGATTCCCAATCATGTCAATAACCGTAGGAAATTGATAACTGCTCAACCTCCCCTTCCACTCACCACCCCCACAAAAAATAAAAGCAAATCTGAGCCACTGGCTACACAGTGCTCTCAGCTGCTTTGTTACTCTGAGAAATGCAGAGGGTCGGTGGAAATTATCCTGTAATGAGCAATCCATCTGGCTGCACCTAAAAATGGAATAAAAATGCCACCCTTGACTTTTCCATGGTAGTAAATTAAAGCCTAATGTATAGTTCTAATTGCTAACATTTTCTCTCTAATTATGGTTCAGTTTGGCTAGGATTTCCGACAATCCCCTTGTTCCCCTAAAGCAAACACCAGAGAATGTTCTAACCCCACTGGTGGCATTTATTAATAACCCCCTTGACAAATGAAAAAAATCATTATTCTATATTAGACAGGAAAAGATTTTCTTAGTGAAAGCTAATTGATAAAAACCCCATTCAGACACTCTGTGTAGAGGAATTAATTTTAGAGAGGGGAAAAATACAATAGTGTCAAATAAAAACAGACTCACGCATAGTATAATGCTGCCTGGGCACTGTTTGGGGTACTAGCTAGGGAAAAAAAACTTGATAAATATATGAAAAAATATCCTTGCATACTCATATACTAGGATGAAGAGATGAGAGGAAGAGAGCTCTCCTGTGAAGGATTCTTACTTTGTGCCTCCATGAAAGAGATAAGATGTGATAAGTTGGTTTCTATGGATTGCAAATCCAAACACACACACATACAAAATTGTTGGGAATGTTTCCACATTCTTTTATTTAATCTCTTTCTTTCTTATTAAAAAAAAAAGGCATTATTCCTTTTAAATTAATGTACAAATACACGCTAAATACAAGTCAGTGTTTATCTATAGGTCTAGGTCTCATCAAACAGTATACAGCGTTCTGAGTGACAATAATTCAGAAATACTAAACAAAAGTAAGATTTCTGATATACTGAGAGGAGGCATGGCAGAAAAAAGAAACACGCTGAAAAAGATTATTTCTGAAAGCTACACTCCAAAGTATGCCAGGAGAAAATAGAAATACAAGTTTACGAAGCAAAGTGGTGGTGGCCAAGGGCAGGGGGTGGGGGGGTGGGGGGGGACGTGGAGGGGTGAGAACAGTGGCCCAGCCCTGTACCAGTACTAAGACAGTGGAAGCCCAATATTAAAACCAGCTAAACTCTAATCTGCCTTTTAGTATCATCATGCGCTGACCATTCCAAACAATGTCAGGCATCAAATACTCCTCTCTGCAAAAATCCTGTTTGTCTAAGTTCTAAACAATTTCTGCAGTTACTGTTAAATTTTAATAATATTAAGTGTATGTTTCAAGTTAGCACATTTTTATCTCTTAGGCCTTAAAATCATTGCAAGCTACATGAAAGTTAATTTGGAAAACTGCCCTGGACCCACAGGCTCTGCTTCACATGTTTGTTATTGTGCCAGAAAAATATGTAGGTGTAATATTTCCTCCTTTGTCAAAAAATGCACTAATGTGTTTTAAAACTATTAATCCAGGGGCGCCTAGGTGGCTCCGTTGGGTGAGCGTCCACCCTCAGCTCAGGTCATAATGCTGGGGTCCTGGGATTGAGCCCCGCATGGCGGCTCCTTGCTCGGCAAGGAGCCTGCTTCTCCCTCTCCCTCTCCCTCTCCCTCTCCGTGTCCCTCTGCCTCTGCTCCACCCCAGCTCGAGCTCTCTCTCTGTCTCAAATAAATACATAAAATCTTTATAAATAAACAAACTATTAACCCAGGTGGGGCTGGCTGGCTCAGTAAGAGGAACATCCAACTCTTGATCTCAGGGATGTGAGTTCAAGCCCCACGTTGGGTGTAGAGATTATACTTAAAGAAAAACTTTTTAAAAAATTATAATAAATAAATAAATAATCCTTTTTTTTTTCATTTTTGTATTTTAATCTCTATTTTATTTACAGTCACTTTTCCTTTCTTGCACAACTATAAATACAAAGTGTGATGAAAGAAAATATTCAGTGTCTACATTTCCTTTCTGGACATTATTACTATTTGTTTCATTTTATAATTTTTGTGAAACATAATTTTGTTGTATAAGACAAGGAAATTGTTTTAAAAAATGATCTTCTCCAGGTATCTAATATACTATGTGCTCTACAAAAGCAAAGAAAATCAGTTATATTATCCAAATGATTGGAAGATAAAGTATTCTGCTTAATCAAATAATCTAACTCATGGTTTTCTAACAGAGTGTCAATTCTTATAAAATGATACCGAAAAGCATAAATCAAATAAAACTAGATTGTGTCCTAATGATCTTTCTTTGATAATTAGCAAGGTCTTACACTGACAAAATTATTATGATCAATGATCACATTAATTATTGTTGTATAGGTATGCAGAAATGCTCACTAGTGGAAGTACTAGGTAACACAAGGACAGGGAGTAGAACATTATGAAGTTAAAAGGAAGGCTTTTTATAAGTTGTTTGCACTTTATTGTGATCTATCTAAAAATTTCCAGGACCTTGAAATATAATTTCGGAGAGAACTTTTATTAAAAAAAAAATAGAACTGTCACATTTACCATTGTCCCCACTGAGATTTATATGTTTCATGAACTAAATAATATTTTAGGTCATTTGTAATACAAAAGACTTAGTCCCTCCGAATCAGCTGATTCGATAAATTCTTTGTTATGCAACTCCTTATGGATCCATCCCACGGTGAAGATTCCTAAAACACTCTGGGTAAGTCTATGAGGCAAAATAACTGCAATGTGAAATTACAGACTATTCGATGGAAAGATATCAGTGCTCTGTCATTCAGATCTCTTTGAATTTACTCTTCAGTTGTTGTTGGAAACCAATTACTACTGGTCAAGGGTAGGCTGTGGACCTTGATCAGGTTTTCACAATGGCTTCTATTTTCTACCCCAATAGCCTCAGGCACAAATAGGCACCTACAGGTTCATTTGGGCATCAATGGAGTGGCATAAAGCTCAATATTCATGCTGAAGCTGCATTAGCTACACAAATCTGACATCCTGTCAACACATTCACCCAAATTTGTATATGCAAAGATTTGCCTTAGCAACCTTGGCAGCTATCTAAGGGGGTCTCCTCTGAAAGGAAGCCCACTCCTTGGGGGAGGAGATGCTTCCTCCAAACCCAGTCTTTATCAAATTTCTCACTTAAAGAGACATTCATCGCATTTCATCAAGAAGTAAAAATGTGAATGAACTGCACTTCACAGGTTTCCATAAATTGTACTACCACTTGGCTTTTACTGCAACTTTTGCTGGCTATGAAGAAAACAACAGCTTAAGTCAAAATTAAAATTATCATCCAGCAATTGAGTAACAACTCTGTCAGGCCCCAAACTAAGCCCTGTGGCTCTAGGAAAAAGCACCTGGTAGGTACTCATGAAGACGGGTTCCTAGGAATAAACATATTCACCTAGCTGGTGAGATTACATGCGTGTACGCATACGAAATGAAACTATCATGAAAATTCTTAAGTGTGATAAATTCCAAGTGAGTGGCATGAAAAATAAACGTTAGACATGCTTATAGAAAAGAGAAATCTCAAAAAACAAAAAAAGAGAGAAATCTCTGCAGATTTCTGAACGTTAAATTGGCCAGTGCACAGTATGAACTATAAAAGCTTAAAGAAAAGTAACACTTTTGAGTAGACAATAGCAATACCTCCTTACTATGTTAAAGTACAGTATCTTTCTACTTAATGTTAATTCATATTCAGTTCCCAGCCTTAGGATTTCCAAGTCATTTTCAAGCTATTCTTCAGATCTTCTCTCATAGAGTGAATTATTCTGTATTTTCCACTTTAATAACGAGCAGTTACTCCACCATCTTACCTGGACATTAAGTGACAACGTTCCTTTCTTACCTTCCACAAGTGGAGCATGCTTCTTCATCCATCACCCTGAAGAGAAGCTTGACATGTTCCTTAATTCACTTCCAAATCAACCCTCACCATCCTCCTCCACCTTCAAAGTTGAGAAGTTTGTGCCATCTTTTCTGGCCACGCTTCCCCTCTTGCCCCTGCCACGGACCACCCTCCAGCACTTTGTTCCAAGTGCCTCTCGATCCCATCCCCTGCCATCCTTCATTGACTCCTGGAGCCTTTTGATCTCTCCAGCCTCAGTGACCTTTACTGCTACTCCTTTCTTTTCTTTACATTCATGCAATGAGCCCTAATTTTCAGAATCCTGTTTATAATTTTTCTTACCTTGTCAAGAAAATACAAGTGGGAGCCACTGGCCATCACCCAGTAGGACTCAGTATCTAAGAGGAGATAGGTGAGTGTAACAATGATAAGTATGATCTCCACGTACCTCTTTTTTGATGTATGAATCACACGCATACCACAGAGCATTCCTGAATGAATGATTGTGCAGTCTTCCTGAAAGTCACCAGTGACAATTTTGTTGTTGTCCTATTCCCCTAAGGTAAATGCTTGGGGGCTGTGCCTCCAAACTTAGAACTTCTGTGTAATTTTTTATTAGTAACAACTTAGTAACTACTAAAATGAAACTAATGAATATTAAAATTATTTATTTATGGCTACTAATACAATGGCTTTATTAGTGACTAATTAAATAGAATCCGTTTTCACGTATGTCTAAAGCCATAAATTGGGGTCTCTGGCCACAGTTAAGCTGCAGCATGGTGGATGGCAGGAGTAGGGGGTGGGAGAGAGATGGGGTTTGAACTCAGAAGATCTGAGTTTAATTCCCAGGGCTGCCACTTAATGGCACTGTGACCTTTGACAAATCATTTCTCAGTATTCCTATCTGTAAAGTAGGAATAATAGTATTAGCTTGGATCATTGAATGCTATCAAAAGAGGAAATAAATGTGACAATAATTCATATGTTTTAGCAAATGCTAGTTGTTGTTATTTCCCAGTATTTTACCGAATAAAATTTAAAACACAGTAGCTAAGGCTTCAGACTGCCTGAATTTAAGTCCCACCTCCCCCGTTACTAGATTTCTGACCATGGGAAGCCTTTACCTTCTTTGAGCCTCCGTTTTCTCCTCTGTAAAAAGGGATAGTACCTATGTCATAGGGTGTTGTAAGACTTAAGTGACATGTAATGCAAAGCACTTATAGCACCATCTGGAAAACTGTAGAATACTAACAAATATTCATTCATTCATTCATTCATTCATTTATTTATTCCACAAATGTTTTTTGAGTGCCTACTCCATGCCAGCCTTTTTCTAGGACTGGGAATACAGTGTAGAATACAAGAACAAAAAAAAGTCCTCACTCTCATGTAGCATATATCTTTGTTGGGGTAGGGAAGGTTTTATTACTATTGCAAATACCCGAATGAATATATTTGGAGGTGATACTTGCCATGATGCAAAAAACATGCAAGATGCTACAGGATGACTTAGGATCTCTATTACTACTAATCAGAAGCTGAGTTACTACCACCACCAGTATTACTACCATGACTCTTCCTTCTATCATTTCTATTTTTTTTAAAGGTTTCTTTATTTTAGGGAGGGGGAGGGGCAGGGGCAGAAGGAGAGGGAGAGAGAATCCTTAAGGAGACTCCCTACTGAGAGCAGAGCCCCACGTGGGGATCGATCCCACGACCCATGAGATCATGAGCTGGGCTGAAACCAAGAGTTAGAGGTTCAACTGACCGAGCCACCCAGGTGCCCCATGACCCTGCCTTCTGTATCTACACCATGGGGGCCCTTCTTTCTCATGCACGTGTTCCACTTTGGCTTAGAGATGTAAACACTTTTAAGGCATTTCCCCTCCTCACAACACATAAGAACAATAACCTCCTTAAACAATACTGGACATCTGAGCACCAGGTGATAAAGTTACAGTTTGTAGTCAGAGAAATGGGTCGAGAACTCAACTTTAGTCACACTTAAACCTATCTCAGATTCTGAAAGTCAATCTCTTATACATGGGATGCCAATATGTTTCCAATCAGTACTTGGTCATTAAGCAAGTATTGCAAGAAAGTCCCTACAGGAGACATAAAGTGATCCAAGAAAATAATTCCTGTCATCAAGAAATTAATAATCAAGTTGGAGAAGAAAAGATAGTACTATATTTAAAGTTAAATAACTTAAAAGATTTTAATTACATTTCAAAATAACCATAAAAACCGTTAATTACCAAACAAATCATGTGAATAGGTTAGTTCAAAAGAGAGAAGGCCATCTTTAACTTAAGTAGGAAGGAAAACTGACATTTGAAAAACAGTGAAAAAGAGAATATTTCAAGTGGAGGGAATAGTTTAAACAAATGTCTGTTGACAGCTGAGTGTAAATACATTCCAAGGGGAGGGAGTAAAACTTTTTGCCTACAGAAAAATTCAGAAGGGGTAGAAATTGTGGCTAGAAGACAGATAGTATCAGAATCTAGAGAAAAAGAACATGAATGGAGTAAAAGTTTAGACCCAGTAAAAATCTGCACCTTGAGAATATTTGTCTGTCTATAATGGGAATAAGGAAAGAAATAAAGGAAATAAGGAAAAATGAGTCAAGCAGAAAGAGAGCAAAGGAGATATATCAAGAGATTCTTGTACATCTTAAGGTAGAATATCGTGTTGCCATAAAGTGGTCCTTATGAAGATGTTGCAGACATCTCAGGAAATGTTTGTGATATCGTGTTAAATGAACAAATCAAAGCTTGCTATGGGTCTCGACTATCAGTTAAAAATAGATATGCATGTTAATGAAGAAACTATCTACAGAGGCTATTAACCAAGGGTTAAGGGAAACCGACAAGGGATGGTGAGGAGCCCCCGGGCTGCACAAGGGAAGAGCTTGTCCTAGAGCTGAAGGTGCAAGAGCAGGAGTGGCTGAGGGGGTGTGGGAAGAACTGTAGTGTAGGAGAGGGCTCAGCAGCAGAAGCTGTGGCCTTAGGTAGAGCCACTGCCACCCAATGGCGGCAGAGAGAGTGCCAGGAGAGTAAACCCCAGAACTTCTCCTTCCTCTGGCCCTGTGATCTTCCACAGATGCCTCCCATTCATAGTTCCTAAAGAGAAGCCGCCCAGCAAGGAAGCCTGAATAATGTAGTTCGCAGAGGTCAGCCTCCACCTCCCTCCCAGACAAGGAATGGAGAAAATGGAGAAAAGTAGAGAATGAATGCGGAAGGGTAAATATATGTATTTGTCGGGGCACCTGGGTGGCTCTGTCGGTTAAGCATCTGCCTTCAGCTCAGGTCATGATCTCAGGGTCCTGGGATCGAGCCCCCCATCGGATTCCCGGCTCAGCGGGGAGCCTGCTTCTCCCTCTCCCTCTGCTGCTCCCCCTGCCTGTACCCTCTTTTGCTGTCAAATAAATAAATAAAATCTTTAAAAATATATATATATGTATGTATGTATCTGTAAGCATATGTGTGTGTGCACGCATGCATACATGTGCACAAGTGCACGTGTGTTTACAGTGTTTTGTGGGTGGAATAGAGGACTTGGGGGTAGATAATATGAAGGTAAGAAAATCAGTTAGCAAGACAATGCAGCAGAGCCACATTATGACATTCGTGGGTCTTTGTGGGACTCTTCCTCCACTAAAAAAAAAAAAAAAAGGTTTAAAATTCAATTTTGCAACTACATCAATATAAGGAAAAATAGAATCCATCCTGGATTACATCAAATTTTTTTCTGATTTAAAAAAACTTTAAACATTTTCATGCGCCCCTAAAATTATGTCTGTAGGCACTGTATCCACTGTGTCAAATGGAGAGGTGGGTTCTGGTCTGCAGAAGATCAGAGCTGACTTGGTGAGGTGAGTGGTGGAGTCCTGATAGAGAACAGAAAAGAAACTCAAGATAGTTTGTGGAGGGCTTATTCACAAAACCAATTTACCAGAGGCTAGAAAAAGCTGCAGAAGAGATATCTTTAGGAGGAACAGTTGCTTTGACTTGAGGGACACAGTTAGCCTGGGACCACATCATAGGGAAGAAGCCAGGATTATAAATACACTGTTCTAACTCTTCTCCTCTGCTTCCCATTGACTGAGTCCAACCAGAAGCCAAGGGCATGACCAGTATTGATGCTGTTCACACATGCTCATTTCCCAAGGCAGAGCACTGTTGGAAGGGCACATCTGCAGACCCATTAGAAGCTATGGACAGAGGTGGCCTCTCTAGTGTGGGCTTGGACTAGACTCAGCCATTGGTTCTTAGCATCAGAATCAAGGACAGGACTTATTAAACAAGACTGCTAGCTCCCACCACTCACCCCACTCCCGTGGCCTGAGTTTCTGATTCAGTAGGTCTGAAAGTAGGTCTCAGAGTCCAAGAATGTGCATTCCTAGTAAGTTCCCAAGTGATGTTGATACCATTGACCTAAGGAGCACACTCTGAAAACCACTGTCCTATTGTGTTCTCCATAGACTCTTCGGCCATATATGTTATGATTGATCACTGTATCTTCAAGCATCTAGAATAGCTTTCAGTAACATACTAGGTACTGAATAAATATCTGATTAATAAATGAACAATTAACCTAAATAAAACCTTAATCAAAGCAAATTCTCCTGACTCAGTCATCTATCAAGCACTCAACAATCCATGACACACATTGAGATGGTAGCCAAACAAACAAGAGACCTGAGATTCTGGCCGGTGTCTTCTTTTTTTTTTTTTTTTTTAAGATTTTATTTATTTATTTGACAGAGAGAGAGAGCACAAGCTGGGGGAGAGGCAGAGGGAGAAGCAGGCTCCCCACTGAGCAAGGAGCCCAATGCGGGACTCGATCCCAGGACTCTGGGATCATGACCTGAGCCAAAGGCAGACGCTTAACCAGCTGAGCCACCCAGGACCCAGTGGCAGGCGTCTTCTAAGCCAGGGCTCAAATCTCACATGTCACAGAGGCCTATTTACTATGTTAACATGATGCCTCAAATGTTTTATTCAGTGTGAATAGCACAGTGAACAACTCCATCATCGGTGTTTCCATAGTATATTAAAAAATAATCATTCAGCCATCAAATATTAAGTTACAGAGCTAAGGGCCATTGGAGATGTTAATCCCTGGGGAAACAAAGATGAATGACTTCTGCCCTAAGAGCTCACAGTGTAATGGGGAAAACAGATATTTACACAGAAAAACTGTGGTAAATATTATCTTAGGTGTACACTGTGGTAAATACAGAAGTAGAAATAGTGGGCTAGGAGCCGAAAAGAGGAAGGAGGCAACTCTGCCTAGGAGCTTCAGGGAAAGCTTCACAGAAGTGACTTCTGAGGTGGGTATTAAAGGATGAGTAGAGGTCTTCCAGATTTATAAATGGGAGAACATCCAGACTGAAAGTCTAGCTGTGTAAACATGCAGTGTTAGAAAATTAGTGAGAGTTGGGTGTGAAGGATGACATAGTAAATCGAGGAGAACTAGTTAGAACCTGATGAGGGATAAAGCCAGAGAGGTAGATTCTATAGAGAGCCAGGTTGTATCTAGTCCCTGAAAGACAGACTCAAAAGAGCCTTCCATAATCCCTAAGGTGGGATGAACCATCCCTGCCCCAGAGCACAGTCTACATACTTTTACCATAGCAGTTCCTTCATTAGATTGAAATTATCTGTCATGTTTTCAACTTCTCTTCTAGACCATAAGCTCATCAAGGGCAGAAACTCTTACTCACTTTTCAGCACATGGCCTGGTACATGGTAAGCAACGAATAAACATTTCCTGACCTGAGGGAGCCTGAGGAGGCCTTTCTACCAGAGGATGTGTACTGAGGGGGTCTCCAGCTGGTCTGTGCACCGCCCCCCCACCAAGGACACATGCAAGGCTCCTTTCTCTCCCTTCCTCTCTTCTCTCCTACCATTCCACCAAGTATCTGGAGCCCCATCTGTCATCTGCAGGGCTCTGAATATCCCAAGATTTTGAAAGGTGGGTGAGGTTGTCCGTAGCAGATAAATTAAAGGAAATAGCTATTGTTTTTCCATTTCTTTGGGATTTTGATGTATCAGCAAGGAAGAAGCAGGAAATCTAAGTGCTCCCGGAGTGGTGGGAAGTTGAGGGATAGAACAATATTGAAGACTTGGGGCGCCTGGGTGGCTCAGTCATTAAGCATCTGCCTTCAGGTCAGGTCATGATCCCAGAGTCCTGGAATCGAGCCCCCATCAGGCTCCCTGCTCAGCAGGGAGCCTGCTTCTCCCTCTCCAGCTCCCTCTGCTTGTGTTCCCTCTCTCACTGTCTCTCTCCGTCAAATAAATAAATAAAATCTTAAATAAAAAAAGAACAATATTGAAGACTTGAGTGATAGGTAAGATTAAAGAAGCTAAAGAAAAAGAGGGAGGAGCACCTGGCTAGCTCTGGCGCTAGAGTGTGACTCCTGATCTTGGGGTTGTGAGTTCCAGCTCCACATTGGGTGTAGACCTTGCTTAAAAATAAAATCTTAAAAAAAAAAAAAAAAGGAAAAGGAAGAAAGAAAAAGAAAAGAGGGAAAAGAATCCCCCGTCCTGGACAAACTCAATCATCCATTTTCTCTGCCATTCAATCTTGCTTTGTTAGAAGACACAGAAAATATATGCATAATTGTGTTGATTCCTCACTGTAGTACCACATGTAAGATGATGTCAGGCACATTTTATTTATTTTTTTATAAAGGTTTTATTTATTTATTTATTATTTATTTATTTATTTGAGAGAGCGAGAGCAAGAGAGATCACAGAGGGAGAGAGAGAAGCAGGCTCCCCACTGAGCAGGGAGCCCAACCTGAAGCTAGATCCCAAGACCCCAGATGATGACCAATCCACTGAGCCCAATCCAGTGAGCCATCCAGGCGTCCCGCTGGGCACATTTTAAACACCAATTTTAAATGTGAATTGAAGTGGTTAGTTGTGACTCAGCCCAATTCATCTCTCTTCTACCCACCTTCTTAGAAAAAGAACCATTTAAGCTCTTTCTTGAGTAAGATTAGCTATCATCAGGGACTGTAAACAGTAAGAGTGAAATTTATTTTTTCTTTAGGACTGGATATAACCACATCAATGAAGCACATTTAGAAGTGCTTTATTATTTATTTTATTTTATTTTATTATTTGTCAGAGAGAGAGAGAGCACAAGCAGGGGAATGGCAGGCAGAGGGAGAAACAGACTTCCCACTGAGCAGGGAGCCCAATATGGGACTGGATCCCAGGACCCTGGAATCATGACCTGAGCCAAAGGCAGACTCTTAACTGACTGAGCCACCCAGGCGCCCCTAGAAGTGTTTGGAAAACCTGAGTTCTCTGAATTTACTCCTTTCTAAGTTGTGCAATACTTCTACTATGCTCAACTATATTTATGCATATGGGCTGTTGATTGCACAAGGGCATCTTGCTGAGGGGACACATGAGGGCTCAAATCCAGCCCGAATTCTGAATAAGCCATGTGCCCATGCAGTACATACACCCAAAAGAGTCACTTTTTTTTTAAATCCATAGAATAATTTTTATACAGGCTAGCAGTGGTCCTCACTATCCTCCCCTTTCCTTCCTATGCCCCATTCTCTACTGAAAAGATGGGCTGAAATCTCAATGATGATGCCACCATTCATTGGCAACTCCATCACATTTCTGGCATATTGGTTTCCCTCAAACCAGTCCTAAGGCAAATGTTATGATGTAAGGCTTTATTGGGAGGCAAAACTCCAGGGTATTAAAAGTGAGGGAAAAGGAAAAGTGAGGCAGAGAAGAAAGAAAAGCAGGTAAAACATGATCCACTGTGAATTGACCACAACATCATAAGAAAACCCAGCCAGTCATTTAGTGATTGGGGACATCTTCCAGACAGGGAGCATGGAACTCTCTGCTATTCCTGATCTCTCTCACTGGTTGAAGTTGGCGCTATGGGACCAATACACTCCTTGTTAAGCGGCTCCCATGACTATCTGCCTATAAAGCCAAATCCCATACCCCAGGATGTGGTGATGCATCTGGGTCCAAAAGTGATGGAAGAAACCAGAGTCTCTGTGAGTATAGTCAAGGTGAGGTCTGGTTGCTGGAGCTGCTATGACTCCCGCTGGACCAGAAGTGGGAGAGGTCAGGTCAGAACTGAGAAAGGTTTAGAACTTCCGGCAGTTTTAGAAGACAAGGCAATGAGAGTAACAGTGGTGGTAGCCAGGCTGCATACTGAACAAGCAGAGGAATGCCCAGGAGGCACATAGGCCAAGCAATTCTAGGGAGGCCCATAAAATGGGTCTGAAACCCACGGAGTCAATGGATATTGCTACAAAAAAATAACAAAAATCTTATCTCTTCTCAATGCTTGTTGACATGGACATACAGCAAAATGCATGTTTTTGATGACTCAATCCAATAAGAAAAGTTAACAGAGGTAGGAATTTTCATATGTTTACGTGGGCAAAGTATGGATGATAAGGAAAATGGGCACAGATATGCCACAGCAGTGTCTACGTATAAAATACAAGTGGCTTATTATGGCCATCCACTGGGAAATGGAAATAGCTTTGTTTTATAGAATGCCAATCATTATATAGGGATTTTCGTGTGGTTAAAATTTACCTAATCACTCATAGCCAGTTTATTTCTAGACTATTATGTCAAGGAAATTTGTCACACAATCTGACAACTCAAAAAACAGTAGTTGCTTCACCACACATACACACACACACAAACAAAATGATATGGTGCAGGTTTCCCCCTCTATATGAAAGTAGAGCTTTCCTAGGAAAGCTTTTGTAAGCTGAAATGGCATAAAACAAAGAAGCAATTACCAGTAATTCATATTAAAAAAAAAAAAAAGCTGAACTCTCTCAGGGCTTTTCTGATACCTTAGAACACATTTTGCTAATGGATGCACAAAATAAATTGAGATAAAGCACAGATGTTCATAGACACTGTTCAAAGTTATGGCAGCCTGATGCTGAGATGCTGAGTGTAGGTCCCAGAGAAGGAGCTTGATGGGGCCAGTCTTGCTGCTTGGGGTGTGAACTGCCCCTCTAAGGTCTCCCTGCAAAAACATTGAGTGCTATTTTCACTTTTTTTCATAAAAGCAAAAATCCTCTTTGAATTTCTTTTGGTTAGCAAAAATAGGTACTAATGCAGATATTTCCTAAAAATGAAGTGGAGAATATTTGAAAAGTGGGGGATACCTGTCCTATATAGAGGTGATGAATATGTTAATTAGCTTGATTGCAGTGATCTCTTACAGTGTATGCATTGTCAAAACATCAAGTTGTAGGGGCACCTGGCTGGATCAGTCAGTAGAACATAGAGCGCGTGACTCTTGATCTCGGGGTTGTAAGTTTGAGCCCCATATTGCGTGTATAGATTACTTAAAAATAAAATCTTAAAAAAATATATCAAGTTGTAAACCTTCAATATATACAATTTTATATGCCAATTATATCTTAATAAAACTTTAAACAATGCGAAATCAATTTTTTAAAGTAAGCTCTATGCCCAACATGGGGCTTGAACTCACGACCCTGAGATTAAGAGTTGCATGCTTTACTGACTGAGCCAGCCAGGCACCCCAATATAAATCAATTTTTTTAAATCAAAAAACAATGGTTGTTTAATAGACACTTGCTATGTATGTCCTTTGAACACAGGTTAGGATAGGGTAGGATATGATAGGAAAGGGTAGGATTGAATGAATAGTTAGGATAAAAATTTGTCCATGTGTTATGACCACTTATATCTTATACAAGATATAAGTTTATTTCTTTTTCATGTCAGTCAATGTGCAAATAATTCAAGGCTGGTGTGGCAGTTCCTTGGTCATCTGCAATCTAGACTGTTCTCATTTTCCACTCTACTAACCCTCAAGTGTGGCTTTGACTACATAATCCAAGATGACAACTCAGCCATCACATCTACCTTCTAAACAACTGGATGGAGAAAAGCAGTGGAGGGAAAAAGGGGAGAAGGGGCCCCTCTTCCTTTAATATCACTTCTTATAGGTTACACACACTGTTCCCTTCATATCCCATTTTCCAAAAGCTAGTCATATAGCCATGTGTAGTTCTAAGAGAGACCGGGAAAGGTTGCTGTTTTCCTGGGCAGTCTGGTGTCCAGTTACAAATCTGGAGCTATCCCCATAAAAGAAAGGGATCTCACAGGACAGGTAAACTGTGTGTCAACAGCATGGATGTCTTTACCCATCATGAGAAATCTCATGATCACTCAAAGATCCCAAGAGCAAGCCAACAAAATACCAAATTTGTATGTCATAACATTGATTTTTCTCACTGATTAAGGAAGGGAAAACAGTGTTTTAAGTGTCTGTTCTATAAGCAGCATTATCCAAAAGGGTGATATACAAATACGAGTAACTCAAGATGAATTCAAGGCAGCATAAAATCCACTTCACATGGGTGTTACAATGGTAAGACTTGATGAAGAACATATGGACACACGTTCTCCAACCTCAAGGAACCCTCCGTTCCCCTAACTCCCAGAATGTTCTTCCACCAAGATCCTTGACATCTGGGTCTTTCCCATCTTTGAAAAAAAGGCTCGAAGGTCACCTCCTGGGATTGAAGCTACCATATTCAAAATAGAATCCTTTCCAGGAACTCTCTAGTTCCTTGAGAGCAGAAACCTTGTCTGTCTTCTTCATCGCTGTATCTGGCTGGCCTAGAACAGTGCCTGGCACATGGCAAGCATTCATTAATATTTGTTGGATGAATGAATAAATATATGAATGAAGGCTTCCCCCCTAGAGAAAAACCCACTGTGGAGTGAATGAGTATGACCACAAGATATTGTGTCCAATTCCAGGTAGCCTCTGTGGTAATCCTTCCCCTCCATCTTTAGTCACACCCCTCTTCCAGCCCTCTTGGCAATAATTCCAAACCACTTTTTTCTCTTTAAACCTCCTGGACTAAAAAAAAAAAAAAAAAAAAATACACATGTAAAAAGAAGCCAGGTGTCTGGAATCTCCTCATCTTCGATTCTGGATCCTTCAAATATAGCCCAATCCATGGACATTTCCAAACTTAGATAAAAACAAACAAATCTGCCCTCACATCCTCCAGTCCTCAAGCCACTGCCTTTTCTGTCCCCACAACACAGCTTCTCAGATTAGCCTGCAGTCCACATCTCTCCTACCTCACCTCCCATTAACTCCTCGTGGGGACTGTGCTCTGACTCAGGCCTTCCTCACGCCAACCAAACAACTGGCAGGAAGACACCAGTATTTCAAATTGCCCTCACTTGACTAGACCTCTTGAGTATGAGTCGTTCTCTCTTCCCTTGACTTCCAGGACCACTCTCTGTTCTCCTTTTCCTCCGACTTTTCAGCCTCCTTTGCTGATTCTTCCCTCTGTCCACCCCAGCATGCTGGTATCACCCGGGGCCTTGTCCTCAGCCCTTTTCTGTTCTTCTTTTCTGTAGAATAAATGGAAGTGAAATCTCATCCACTCCCATGTTATTAGCAACTACATGTATTCTGACGACTCCTAATATCTCTAGTCCATGAGTTTCGATCGATCCAACTGTCCAGTTGACATCTGTGTATTTTACAACACTTTGAATTCAACGTGTTCTACGTTAAATTCATTATCTATTATTCCTACCCCATCTCACCTTTCTTCTTTATTTCTATTTTGATTAACCACCTCACCATGTAACCAGATGCCCAAACCAGAACATTTTAAGTCTTCTTAGTGTTCCCCTCCTGCACCAGCTGCATCCTTTACCTTCTTCCTTTTTTGTCTTATTTTGTTTTGGTTTAAGTAAGCTCTACCCCCAACTTGGGGCTCCAACCCAGGACCTCAAGATCAAGAGTCGCATGCTCTACCGACTGAGCCAGCCAGGCGCCCCAGACTTTCTTCTTCTTAAATGCCATTCTCCCACTCTGCTGCCAGGCAGACCATCAGTCCCTCAAAGTAGGATTTCTCCTATCCATTTTTGTGTATCCTGTCCATTTTGTGCTACCAAAAGTGGTGGGGGAGGAGGAAGATTATATAAGATAATTTTTATAATCAGCTCTTAAAGATTTTCACTCATTCAAAAATATTTATTTAGCACTTAATATATATCAGAAACATTTATGATTTACTTAAATTATCACCTCTTTTCTAAATAAATATTCTTTGTCTTAATGACTGCCTGCTTGCTTGCTAGCATGTGTAACAGCCTGCAAAAACCCAAATCCAACTTAAAATTGTCATTAACAAACACTATTGTTACTATTTTACAGTAAGGCTAGGGACGCAGGCCAACAATCAGAAACAATTCACAGAAATGTTCAGCTAAAATTCTTACTTTAAGACTTGCGTATTGCGTTGTTTAATTAGAAAGGAAATCTTGAAATATACCTGATCCTGCAAAGTAATTCTGTCCACAAAATGGGCAAAGGGAGAGATTTCCCATTTTGTTCGCCAACCCGGTAATTTGGTAGGAGGGGTTTAGGCTATTTTAATTAATTATTGCAAATTAAATATTTCAACAACTTGAAGTGAGTCCTTAAAAGAATGAAAAAATATACATAGCTCCCCTCTGCTAAAACTGCAGTTGATGATAGAATTCCTACTGTCTAATCTATAAAATAAAACCCGAGTTTTCAGCTAATTCCGTTCTCTCAAGCACAAAAAACAGTGCCACCCCAGTTAGATGCTTTAACATGCACGTTAATTTCCACTCACAGCTGTGGCAATTAGAAAGTGTACTTAATGGAGTGTCATGTTAATTGTTTTCAGAGTTAACCAATTTCTCCATTTAATTGTCAATTGATTAACCTATTGAAATGTTAAGTGACTCAGTTTCCTTCCAGAGTAAACAGCGGCAGCATATGGTAGCTTCATCAGCCGAAGGCAGCACTCATTTGCTTGGATTCAATGTGCTGGTATTTTTCTACACCTCCCTGAGCTTTTAATTAGATGAGGCAATGTTACATGCATTTGTCTGCTGGAAAGGTTATCAGTGCCGAGGCTGACCTGCAGAGGCAAGGTTGAGTCTAGCAGCTTTAATAGAAACGGTTTTCAGCTATGACTGTTGTACTTTATTGCATTGTGATGGTAATTAACTCAAGACTGCTTTCCTCAGCGTGTGTGTGTGTGTGTGTGTGTGTCTTTCCTGTAGCACTAACTATGCAATGAGATATTTCCTCTGTCAGATATATGCACTTATTAAGCACTCATTGGATTCTAATAAGCATGCAAACAGTCAAGAGTTTCTTTAGGCTAATACCACACTACTCAGATCGTGGTGCCACTAAATAAGTACGGTGTTCCTCGCCTGCAGCACATTTTGCACAGAAAAAAAGCCAGCTCCCTTTGGTAGAATTCTGCTCCTTTATTTTCGTGGTGTCTCATTCCCCTGGATCTTTACAACTGTAAAGTAAAAATTATTTTATTTTTTCAATCTAAGAATGTAGGAGGCCATGGAGCGTGGAGGGAGCGACACTTGGATTCAGAAGCATCTTTTCCAATGCTCCCGGCAGGGATTACTGTGTTTTAGTGACCAAATTAAGATAAGGTCTTGGCGGTGAACTATGAACTCAGTCCTCTCATCTCTTGCACACTGTTTTCTGATTCTGGGTGTGTGTTGCTTGCATGTGTGTTTTTACTGTACCACACTACTGTTTAATTACGAGCCAACCCACAACTGAGCCAGCATTCTCATCCTTGGTAATGTTGGTAGCAGGCAACTGAGACAAAATGATTACAAACCTATGTTGTGTTCAATAGTTCTTTAGGGGATTTCTCTCTTAATAGTTCTGGCTCATTCATGTTTGATTCAGCACATTTGTTCTTTAAAAAAGGCATAGCTTAGAAGAGTTCCAGGGCGGGTTAATAACTCAACTGAAAATGGCCGCTTGCATTGTAAAAGCTTGTTCCTGCAGTTGCTTGGGGCTTTCTGCAGTTTTGCCGCTCTGCAGCTTCGGCCCAGTTGGTAAACAGCTTAAGTCCAGACATCTTTTCATTCTCTGAGCAGCGGATTGAAATAAAAATGCATATAAGTGGCGACTGACTGGCGCTGGCCTAACAATAGCCTGTAACATTATGCAAGGGTATTTACATAGGAATAAGGCCTTACTAAAGGAGATGGGGCAATTAATGGTGTGGGCCACACATATAAGGAAAGTTTGTCCAATCCTTTCCTCACTAAAGATCTTTTGTAAAGTGCTATGGAAACTCATGGAGGCCCCAAAGAGATTAAGGGGAGGACTTTCCTGGGACTTTGAAAAACTATATATATAAATATATATATATGGCATATATATATATAACATATATATATTTATGTATATTCAAATACATATATATGTAATTGAAAGTTTCAAAAAGCCAATTTATATTAAATGAATGCACAGAAAAGAATGTGAATTCTGTTTTGATTATTTTGGGGAGTTCTCGGACCCTATGAAAGAAGGCAGTTCCCCGTGTTTCAGCCTCTTCTCTTCCTTTTCTTTCTTCTCTTTTCTCTTCCTTTGGTGATGTTTATTGAGTAGAAAATCGGTTCTGTGATAAGCAAGCTCCTTCGTTATCTTGTTTCCCTGTGTTCGAAACTGAAGCATCATCTATTGAAATATTTGGAGAGTTTGGCCGTACTTCTTATTTCAAGTGATGATTTAGCAATGGGGGGAAAATTGCCCAGTGACCAGTCCAAAGATTTTCAGGAGTGTCAGGCAGCTGGAGGGCACAATGAAAATGAACCACCCGCAAAAACAGGGAGGGGCCAAGAGCAAACGCACGGGGAGGGCCATAGAAGGATGTGACAACCTTAATTCAAACCGTACTTATTTAGTGGCGCCACGATCTGAGTAGTGTGGTATTAGCCTTAATTCAACCTTAATTCAAAGGCTTGGGCCCTGTCGCTAATGCAAACTGTGAGGGCCATAGAAGGATGTGACAACCTTAATTCAAACCTAGAGCTTTTTTATATATGTTATAAGGGAATACATATTTTGTCAGTACAAAATTAAAAATCAAATGCTTGAATTATTTTCATCTTAATACCGTTCAAATATAGTCATTGATTTTTTTTTTTTTTTTGGAATTGGGAAGTGCTCCTCACCCCGCCCCCACCCCTAGCCCACCAACCCCAGCAGTAGAAGACAAATCTGTCACATGTTTTCATTCTTATCAGAGGCTCACCATCTGCTTCTGCCCTTGGCCAGATAGCATTACTGTTATTATTACTTTAGATCAGAATACTTTTAATAAAGTATCATCAGCATTCTAGAAATAAGAGACAAAGGAATAACCCAAGCCCTCTTTGCATGTCTCATGACCAATTGAAGCATCTACTACCTATTTTAAGCAAAGCACTGCAGTTTTCTTTTTTCTTTGTTAATGTTTTATCTCACTCAAAGGACATTTTCTAAGGAAGCAGAACTTTGGCATGGAGTGCTCAAGCTCTGTTCACACTTGCTAGTAAAGCTGTTCTTACTCCCAGAGTTGCATTTTATTCCATTTTCTCACTTACAGTTGGTTTCATGAAATTCATGTTCATATAGAATGAGTGAAATAAAATCTTAATGTGATAACGCATAAGCTTTGGATGCCTGTGTGTGTGTGTGTGTGTGTGTGTGTGTGTATGTGTGTCGTACAAAGTGATTTCAGCTGCAGCCCTTTCGAGCAGGCAGAAATCAATGCCTCATTCAGGACTATTGATCAGTACTAAATTAATTAGACTCCGAGGCTTATGGCAGTTGATAAGACAACTTATTAATTTAGTCAATGATAGTGTTTTCCCTAAAGCAGCAAATACCCTCTTCTTTAGAAAAGGCATTTCTAATGCTTGCTGCCAGTTCTTTTTTTTTTTTGTTTTCAGTTTTCATCTTTCTTGTTTTCTTTTTTTTCTGGGACAGGAGGGTTTAGGGGTGAGTGGGTAGTGGGTGTGGGGAGGAAATCAATAGGTAAGGGAGTGCTGTAAAAGTGTATCCACCGAGGAGTCAGTCTGAAATAGTCACTAACCCGCTCCCACTTCTAGTCCCCCGCTTCACCTAATTTCGGGATGAAGGAAAGAAGCCAGATTATAACCCGGGACATGGATCTCCTCTGGGGCTCTGGCCGTGTAAGGCCACTCCAGCCCCACAAGGATGTTCATTTGGAAGGGGCTACTTCCTAAACCTGCATTTAGAATTAACTGATACATACGGCTTGCTTTTGCTTTTCATTTAAACCTGCAACAGTGATGGTCATAGTCAATAACAAAGGCTTGGGCCCTGTCGGTAATGCAAACTGTGAATGGAATGAAGGTATCCCAGAATGCCCTGAACATAGGGCAGTACTTCCTGCTGGCTTGGAAGGACAAAAGGACAAAGCCTGGGAGTGTAGGGGTCCCACCAACAGCTCTTGGAGGCAACAACCTGCTATCAGCAGCACTCCAACCCTCTGAGAATGCTAATAAGCTAGTGAAGAGCTCCGCTTTCTTGCCATAATTCTATAGTGTGGTTGAGGACCCCATAGTGTTCACTAAATAAAGACAACTAATTGAGAATTTTTTGCACATTTTGCTCAGGGGACTTGTTGTTCATTCGATTCTTTGGGGAGAATGTACCCCTACTGACAAGAGGAACTGATTGCTTTGGCAGCCTCATGTTACTCTTCCCAGGTCTAAGACGGACTTTCGAAGTATGACAAAAATGTTTAATTTTGATTTTTTTTAAATTATGTTGCTGGGAATTATTTTCAATCTCAAAGAATAGACGTTCCAGTGTTCATCTAAAAAAAAAAAATGCTGGCAGAGTTTTTTGAATTAAAGCCCCTTTTTTCTTTTTCTTTTTTTTTTTTCTCTTAAATTGTATTTTCTGTGGTGAGGCCTACATTTTTGTGTCTGCAGGTGACTCGTTGATTGAAACTAAAATTAATAAATCAGCTGAAAAGCTCACACCTACAGCTCACAGCAGGGCCTGGAAAACACGTTTATAAAGGGAGCTTTATGCCCTCATATAAAGAAGGAATAAATTACAGAAGCACTTGTTGCCCTGAGACTTGATTTTGCTTTGCAATCTGGTATCTTATTTTTGGAGGCTTATTGTTAATCAACAGGTTCCTGGTTGCTTTAGCAGGTGACTTTGCTATTAATCTCTTACTTGACCATTATAGCATATTAATGAGGAGGTGTCTAGATGTGGCTCTGTCTTCTGACCAAGGAATTAGTTTAAAAGGTGCACTTTTTACTCAATGGCTTGCAGTTAGCCGTGTTGAGGACCAAATGCAAAGTAGCATTTTCTACAGCTTGTGTAGTATTAAGGAGTGTTTTACTAACATATGTGTCTTACTGTGCTTTTCTTCTCTCCTACACTTATTCCTTCACTGTGGAGGGCAATTACGGAACTTACCAGTCTCTGTTCATTTTTTTAACAAAATAAAATTATATATAAATAACAAAATGATATCCTTTCTTATTAATGTGCACCTTCATTTTAATTAAACAATGTCAATTTTCTTTGGAGGTGTGTTTGGAATTAAAATGTATGATTTGGGAAGGCAAGACATTCAACACTTCTCACCAGAACTAGATTAATAAATGTCATTACAAGTGCAGGAATTTCACCATCACATTTCCCTTTAGAATCTGAGGTAATTGGAAATGGTTAAGCTCGACAAAAGAAGGAAGTAAATATACCTATGGGGGTAGTTTAGAAATATAAAGAAGAACTGAGGATTTTAAGTCTTAAATTTGTAATTACAAGGATCTCCAAAGCAAATAATGGTGCAAAACAGCCCAGACAACCCCGCATATGAGAAGAACCGCTTTGTTGCAATCTGCAGATATTTCAAAGGACATCCTTTGGCAAAGCATTATCGTTATTATTGTTCATTTCCTTTCAGATCTTCCGGACAATCTGGTCCACACCTCATGCAGGCTGTCTTTTTTTCTAAACCTGAGAAATGTCAAGCTTGTGCTTTTCTTATTTTTAACTTTTTTAAATTAAAGGTTTGTGTCAATTGAGGCACATTTGAATGTCACTGTCTACCTCGTCTTTTCAGACTAAGCCCTGAAGTATCTTCATTCTCCAGATTAAGGTCAACACCATCATCTCTTTCAGTAAGGAATTTTCTGGTTAGGTTTCAGGAGAGGAGGATGTGAGTTCGAGGTGTTAGTAGAAAAGCAGAAAGTCAATCGCAGGAATGCATGGGAGTGAACATTCATAGAACCATCACACTTGATATTACTTACGAAATTTTTGTCCATAAAAATGCATACTAACAAAAAACCATCAGCGTTATCCTATGGCTGTAATATTAGGCCGCTCCCACGGATGGGAGGAATTGGAAATACGCTGTCTTCTTTAAAAGTGTTGCTCAAGTTACCAGCTTGACTGTTCACTGTAATTACACTACCAAGCTGCCCACTTTAGAGTGAGCAGGGGACCTTTATCTGCTCAAAATCAATATTGATTACCTGGAGCCTGGAGCCTCATTCTAAATTTTTGGTTCAGGCCAAGAAGCTAGGGAGAATTTTGGTAAGGATGGCCCACCCACCTCGGACAACCACAAAAATTAAAACAAAAATAATTGACCTTGGGCTTGGTTATCTTTTAAAACTGAGGAAGAAAAAAAAGAATCTGTTCTACACTGGGCAGAAACAGTTTATGCCCCCAGTGACATGAAACCAACCGCTTTAGGCTCTTGGGTACAAGAGAATAGTTAGTTGTATATGGGGTTGGGGTGGGGGAAGGGTCTCCTGAGGAGTGGAAGGAAAAGGAGGAAATAAAACCCATATTAAAATAAATTAAGGAAGTGACTAGTGTATTCTAGGAACAGTCAGGTTAATTCGTTTATATTTGCAGTACAAATTTCTAGAAAACAAAGTTCCAAATATACACCAAAGTACCGCAGACTGGCTGCTCTAGCCTGTGTTTATAAAGGACAGTCACTATTAGAGAACGTTCCCCTCCCCCAGTGCTCCCTCAAGTACTTCCAGCTAGGGAGGTTTTCAGCCCTTTTGTCTTTTTACAACTTAGCAAGATCAGACACATTTCTGCAATGCATATGCAGATTTCACCTCTTGTTACTTTCTCTAATGAGCGTTCACTTAATCAATTTGACAGTAGCCTTTATCCCCCACCCCTTTTTTTCCTTCGCATCCACTAAGAAAGTTTTCAGAAAAAAAGTGTTAACAGATTCAAGGGGGCATTAGCAACGTGGAATGGTAGCTGGCCAAGCTGGGGTGAATCACAGGGCTTCACAATGACACTACAGTCCTGCCTCCCCCTCTGTCCAGCTTCTGAAAACAGGAAGTAGGTCTGCCAGTCTCATAAGAAAGCAAGTATTTTAATAGCTAACCGGAAATGGTTTTCCTTTGCTCTTTAAGAATTGAAAACCATCCGTTGTTATTTAATAGAACACTTAAACTAGTACTTTCTCATAGGCGCACACGCCCATTCTGCCAAAAGCACTGTTAAAAACTTTTGTGCAAGAGACAATCTTGCTATGAGACAAGAGCAACCTATCCATGTTGGCGCTCTCCCATCAGATTTCCCACCAGGGCACCCTACATCACATGACCGTTCTTGGCCTTGTTCAATAGTCCCTCCAACCTGGGAGGTGGAGGGCAGGTGGGTTTCAAACTGAGGTAGTTCACTCTTTCCAGGGAATGGGTGACGTGACGAGAGGCAAATCCCAGTTCTCCATCATATTCTCAACTCAGCCTCAAGCCAAATCTGCTACTGGGCGATCGATCTAACATATGACAATATATGGCCCAGGTAGTGGGAAGTAGCAGGGCCTTAAAAAAAAAATTTTTTTTTTTAAAGTTCCAGGCCCTCTCTTGCCTGCAGACAGCCAAAGTTTCAGCCCTCGTGCAGCCCCTGCAAAGCCTGCTTTACAGACTCTCAGTTTGGCTGCCCTCTTCCAGTTCCCTCTGGCTCCCTCCAGCAGAACTCATGCCCTTAACCTTAGCCAGTTTTGTAACTCACCCACTTGAGTCTCTTTCACTTGGCCAGAAAAATCACACTAAAAGAAGGAGAAGGGGGAAGGAGGAAGGAGGGAAGCCCACCACCCCTCGCCTCACCCTGTTCTGTGCTTGGTTGCTTTAGTCTTGCCTTTTCTGATAACTCACAGTACCTTTCTCCCCAACATCTATTCATTAAGTCCTACCAACAGCCAATTGTTCACCTTTTACATTCTAATTGAATAGGAGATGTGGCTTTAAGACAATCAGGGTCTGGTCCCTATCTAGAGTTTATGGCTTGGGCTTATTAGGTCACTGACAAATCTTTCTTTTCCTGACCTTTTTTATTTTTAAAGATTTTATTTATTCATTTGAGAGACAGAGATACAGAGAGAGAGAGAGCATGAGCAGGGGGAGAGGCAGAGGGAAAGGGAGACGCAGGCTCCCCGCTGAGCAGGGAGCCCGATGCGGGGCTCGATCCCAGGACCCCGAGATCACGACCTGAGCCAAAGGCAGACGCTTAATCATCTGAGCCACCCAGGCGCCCCTTTTCCTGACCTTTTTGATTAAAGGTGGGAATCTATACAACCAGTTGCCCACCTTCTCTAACTGGAGGGGCCTGTTCTACTTGGCAGGCCGAACCCCTCTGCCATACAGAATCCCCAGGCAGGGTTCCTCTGAGGTCTGGGAATGAGCAATACTTTAGAGTTAGTTAGCAGCCTGATTTCAACCAGGACCTCTTGAATTCTAAGGGCCGCCCTAACATTTTCAAGTGGTTGGACTGAGTTGATCCACTGTCCGCACTACTTACATCACCTGAGCTCTTGGCTTCTTATTAGCAAAGTGGAAGCGTAGGTCCCAAGATCTACTGACCCAGAATCTGAATTTTAACAAGATCCCCAGGTGATTCACATGCACATTTCTTTAATCACCTGAGGATCTTTGAGAAGGCAGGGATATACAGTACCCTTCAGGGTCCTTTCGATTCGTTTTCTGTCTTCTCATCACAGTCCTAATGAAGCAGAGAGGATACGGAGTTTGAGTTGGAAGGGAGAGAGGAATAGTGCAAATCAGCAGATATACCTCCATTATTATTAACCTGATTTTCAAATATGCTAAGTTAAAAATCATTTTAGTATATATGCAATTAAAAATATATGCTGTTAGGCCCCTATTACTTCTGGAAATAATTTGGAATTTTGTCTCTCTCTCTCTCTTTTTTTTTTTTCTTGTGCAAAAGCACCCTGAAATGCCTTCTACTGTATTGGTCTTTTCTGTTTAGTGAGCTAGTAATTTAACCCTGATTTCTATTTTTACTTAAGAGTCGTGTCTATGTAAACTTCATTCCAGAAAACCCCGTAGTTTTCCTGAGGTTATAGAGGACCTCCTGGAGGGGTTCCTGGCACCTGCTCCAGAGGACGCCCCTTGCAAAGGTTTAGCCATTCTTTCTCCAACACCTGACCACTCTCTGCTCCCATGTCCCTGAGCAGAAGAACAGTGAGTGAGGGCAGTACGTGGAAAGAGCATGGCCCCCAGGGCAGAGAGGCTAGGACTCACAAAGCTGGTTCCACCATAATGAATGCCTGTGACCTTCGGCAAGCAACTGAACATTTCTCAGGTGCTGGATCCTGCTTGGTGAAAAGGACATCATAACGTGAAGGGTTGTTGGGCTGGTAAAAGAGGTAACATTTCAAAAAGGCCTACTACAAAGTGGTAGGTTGGTAAATGGGGAGGAGAGGGTGTTTCCCTTTGTCTCGTGCTTTCTTGGCAAGACCTCTGAAGAGCTAGTCGAAAAGGAAGTTTGGCTGTCTCACCCCTAAGAGCAAAGGCCCTCAGTTATTAGAGGTAGGTGAGAATCCACGCTCCTTGGCTTGATGATTATAAACAGTCCCCACTTATTAAACACCTGTGATGCGACAGTGACATCTGGCAAGTGCTTTGACCTTCCTGAACCATTCACCCCTGCTCTGTGAAATGGAGATTATAATGCCTAATCGGATTGTTGAGTTTGGTTAAAGAGGTTGCTTTACATTCATTATCTCATTGAATTCTCCCAACAACCTGGTGTAAGGGGCCATGTTTGGCTCCATTTTACAGCTGAGGACACTGAGGTTCAGAGATATCAAGTAACTCACTCAGGGCCATGCGGCTGATAAGAGCCAGGTTTGAACTCTGGATCTCTCTAATCCAAAATTTATGTGCTCTCCATTGTACTTCCTACACCTTTGGGAAACTGATAAGTAAAAGGAGACCAGCTAAAGGAAATTACTTTAGTCTTTTCAATCCTTAATAACATTTCAGTTCAATCCCAAGAAGGGCAGTGATTTTTCAAACTTCTTATCTTTTTTAATCTGCAAAAAAAAATCTGCAACTAACTGAGAAGTTCCCCCCCCTAAATGGTGTCAAATCTTGGAAGTATTTTAATAAAGTAGTTCTTTCACCTCTGAAGGATTATCAAGTTGGATGTCCAGACCTGAAAAGCAGCAAGATTTGGTTCTTTACTCTGTCCTGGATAGAGTCAGAGCTTCGGTTTCAGAAAGGACAATCTCCATCAAAGGTCATCATGTCCAGGAGCAGATGGTGCTCAGAATTATGGGTATGTTATGAACCAAGGTGAACTGATTCCAAAGTTGAACCCTCATTAATGAAAAGTTGAATCACCCTAATACAGAAAGAAGGGGCTTGAGAAATGATGGGAAATCCAAGTGCATCCCTTGGGGACCCGTTGAGGAAAAAAGAGGCAGAGAAAAAAAGGTGGGGAAAGGGTTGTACAAAGAGAAGCAAGGGCTTGGTGCCCTTAAAAACAGCACAGGCCATCCAAACTCAGGCTATGATGCTGACCTGGCATCTCACATTCGCTCCGGCAATCAGCATCAGCGTTTGGTCCGTGGGTGGGAAACGTATTTCCTATGCAGTCTGTGGGTAGCCGTGGCACGTGAAAATGCTTGTGTCTACAAATAATGTGCTCACACATAGAAATATTCTTGAAAATGCAAAATGGAATTAGACTTGATAACAATTGCATTGCAGGTGAAAATACGTCTCTTCTCCTTTGCATTGGGAGCAGCCTAGAAGTAAAATGGCCCTGACCCCTAGTTAGGCTGGCCCTTCAGAACCCCAGCCACCATTGGCTTCCTTGTTCCTTTCTATTTCCTAGAACTCAGGTAGGGGTGTACCTGTAGAATAGGGTCAAATTAAGAACAGTCTTCAAAATGGATCAAGATCATTATTTGCTCTGCATTAGTGTTATTGAAGTGCCCTGTTTTACATAAAGTCCAAGGGAAGTATTTTAATTTTATTTACCTATAATGGAATAGTATTACAGCTGATAATAAAATGAGCTGCATTTTAGTGACCTTTTGATTTAAAAAAAAAAAGAAGAAAGAAAGAAATTTGCTAAGATAAGCAACTTCCTTCTCCCTTATACAGGACTTTCTTCTTTTAGCCATTTATTTCTTGCTCAGCAAAAATAACAAGGACTCTGGAAGTCTGCTTTCTTAATAAAGGTAGATGTAATTTGAGTGGTTGATGAACCCAAGATAGTTTAAAATCTAACATGCCTGATATTTAAGGTGAAATATGAGCATCCTCTTATTTTTATAGGTAAAAAATTCAAACACCCTTTCCTAGTAAAATTCTAAGCGCAGCCATCTCTGCTCCTGATTAATCATCAAGGAATTGCTGTGTTGAGGCTGCTCAACTCTTAAGGAACAATTTCCAGGCAAGCTCAATCTCTTGGAAGCTGAACCCTGAAAATAAGAATACCCCAAATATTTCTGTTTGGGGATTGTGTGTACTGTGTTCTGGTTAGGTATTTCCCCCCACCCCTTCGGACTGTTTTATTTCTATGAGGCCATGTCCTTGTCCCAAGAAGCCCCCTGGACTGGTTACTCCCTAATCTGTCTGCATCCTGGTTTTATTAGGTAGAGGGCATCAAGTGATAATGTATGACTTTTTTTTTTTTTTTTAAACATAGGTTTGTTTTTCTAACTGTCAGCAGTGTTTTGGCTATTTTGAGAATGTAGGACAGGGTTAAGGATTAGTACCAGCATTCTCTTTTCTGTGTATCAGAGCCGCTTAGCAGTAATTAATCAGGACATTAGGTTTTGTACTCTTGGTTCAGGTCATTTGCCTATGAGCCGCTCGAGCCTTTTACAAAGGCATACTGCATATGTTTCTGGGTACCTTTTTGAGAGAAGATTTAAATTGGCCAGATGAATAATACTTTGTTACAAGTGTTTTGCCCTAGGCAAAAAGGTTTTCTTCACATTATCATAGCCTGAAGCTGCAATCCTCAAGCTGGATGTGACTGGCGTTACACTGTCACATGGCAATGATGTAAGAACAGGCCTCTCTGTGTCAGACAAATCTGGATTTAGGGGAATTATAGCAGATGTTGCAAAATGGCAACAGTTTAGCAAGTTCCTTTTATCCCAGTGTTGGGAGGCAGGACTACTAAGTGTACCAGACAGAAAAGAATGTTTTCTTTGATCCTTTACACTCTAGGGTAGGGACTTCCCCAGTTAGAGAACATCGTTAATGATACAGTCATACAGTCACTGATGGATCAGAATACAGAATTAAGGGTGGGATTTTTTTTTCTATTTTTTATTTTTTTTTAGTATTTGTTTTGATTGAGCTTAGTATTTGTGGTCATTTACATTATAAGCTTCAGAAACCCTCTAAGGTTTTATTCTTAGTAAGGAAAGCCTAATTCGGTGGAATAAAGTGAATAACAATAACAAAAAGCTAAGCTGCACAAAAAATATTTTAACCCCGGCTAACCCATCTGCTCACAGCTTTTTGTACAGCTAAGTTATATCAATTCTAAGAAAGGGGAAAAATAGAAAATACAGTAGATATTTTAATTTTCACACTCTGATAAATACTGATGAGTATATTCAACCACATTAGGTAACAAGGTACACTGCATTGTCAGGGTTCCTGCAAGTCTTCGTTTCTTAAAAGAAAAAGCGGTATTCAAAAGCTTGGGGTTTCACTGATCTCGATCCTTTTACATTATATTCTAATAAAAGTAATTCATACACATGATCAAGGTGAGTAGGTAGATGACAGTGAGACATTCCCTGATGGAAGTGATGCCAGGCTTGATTTATGGGAAGTGTGTTGACTGTCGCTTCTGTGCATTTCTAGGACTCTCTGAGTCTCTAGAACCCTCTTTTGGATATGTAGTATTAGATATCACTGCAGCATGTTGTCCATAGAACCTCAAAAGAAGTTCTGCAAAAGACAGCAGTGCATTCAGGACAACAAGAACTAATTCCCACTGGGTAAAGATTTCCAATGATTATTAAAACACACACAAGCATTATAAATTCACTGGGTTTTTTTTTATGCAAACATTTATTGATCATTTCCATTGGAGCATTAGACAGTGAAATGTATGCAAACATTTAGACCACTTCTTTAAAAGGCTTCTATCTTTTCAAAGAGTATTTTTTAATTTTTTGAAGTATTTTTATTTGAAAATTGTGATCACTGCTGGGAGTCCCTGAAATAATTAGTGTATCCTAATTTTTCAGAATGTTTTCAATAAAACAAAGAAAAAAGTGAATATAAGGTATGTTTAAAGAACATCAATGTAGGTAGCTGTACGTTGTACGTTTTTTGGAAGATATCAAAGGTAAAGACAACACAGGAGCAGTCTGAAAGAAGGCTGTCAATAATGCTGCATCATCCTTCGTGAACTACTATCTGTAGTTGTATTTTATTATCTTTGTCCATTTCACCTACTTTACCACTGTTTGACCTGGAGAAAGGATTTGCTGATGCAGCGCAGAGAATGTTGGGGAAGATATTGGGTTTTGTCTTTTGAATAATAGATATCATATAGAAATGGACTATAATTCCATACATTGCCATCCTTTAAAAAGATAAACCTATGTCCTCAAAATAAGCATGCTAGAAATCAATGTAAAACTCACATTTAAAAGATTCCAAAATCATATTTTATTTCAATATAAAACTCAGTACATCTGTCCTACTAAGAGCTTTAAAAATGGGAGCTTCCTTAAAAGCGGCTCAACCCCAACTTTGAATTTGAGATTACACAATAAAATGCACACATTTATTGGACATCGTGCATCTAAACCTCTGACTGAATCCTTTGCTATGATTTCAATTAACCTCTTAATCGCCCAAAGCCAGGTCAGTAACACAATTTATATTTGGTTACAAAGACAGCCATAATGATTGGCTTCAGTACTGTACTACATATATGGATATTTCTGCAGACATGAGAAGGGGGAAAAAGAAAATGGCTTTGTGAAACCTGCAGTGTCTAAGAGTCTGAGGGACTGCTAGAAATCTTTCCAATAAAATGTTTCTGGGTTCCACCCCCCTCCCCCGTTTTCCTTGCAATGTCTGTCTCAGCTCAAAAAACAGAAAATGTCTATCTTTTTCAGAAATCCCAATACAACTCTCAAACATCCTGCAGCAGACCTAATTCCCACATATACGTAGCTCAATCTAAGAACAATCTGGAAGAGTTTACCGCATCTGTTGTTCCACTGTTGAAATAATTCACAGTTAGCCAAAGTAGGAAATGCAAACAATCCTTTTTCATATTTGCATACTTGGAATTTGGCTTTTTGATTCATGATTGTTCCCATTAGCTTTGAAAATTCATGTTTCTGTCTAGTTGCATGTTTTGCTTGAGTGAGCTCAAATTATGCTCTTGACTCAAATATTATTACAAGTGTAAATACTTTGGAGACATCAGTGTCTGCCACTGATTTGAGAGGTATTTGTTTTATTGATTTTCATCTGGCGAGTTTAAAATATGAGCAAACTTTTCATGGAGGGTTTGGGGCATTTGTTTGAACACTCCTGGAGTAATTGGAAATGCAACAATTGTTTAAAAAGTGGCATTGTCCATGAAAAGATTTAGTGAGGGATGAAGAAATTTCTTGAACCTAAAGACCTAATCTGGTGATCCAATTCTCCCCACTGTGTCCATTCCCGTGAAACTCCATTTACTTGCCCCTATCCATCACTAGCGCCCCGCATCCTACCTAGCCAATCCTCTAGGTTTCCCACATTGTCTCCTCTTTTGTCTTTTCAGTCTAAACAGAAGAACAACAGATAGGGTTCTGAAGGGCAGGGAGCATCAGGAGCTGCAGGAGAATGGCTGAGATGAGGGTCAGAGTCCTGCCCCTACTGCCAACAGTTACTAGGGTTTGTGCTGCCCGGCTGAACAGTGTTCAAAGGCTTTTCTGGGCTTTGTTCCACTGTGTAGGGATTAGGCCTGGCGGTCTGAGAATTTGCCTTCTAATTAAAAAGGATAAAAGATAGAAGTAGCATTAGACTAAAACAGAGCAGTGATACTTCACAGGCTGATTTTTTTTTAAAGTCACAAGACGACGCTAGAAGTTGTCAGGATATTTTATTTCCTTGGTATTCTACTCAAATTAAAAAGGGAAAACTTTGGAAACTCTTTCCAGCTGTTTGCATGGCGCATGGACGTCTAATTGCATCTAAAATATCTGCTGTTTACAGTGAGACTGTTTGGTGGGGGGATTTGCAGTCAGATTGGAGAAGGAAGCCTGCTCCCAGAGCCACCTTCCTCTTTTTCAGATGCTGGCAAGAAATTAATTCTACCCAAAGTGAATTCTGCTTTTCAGTTCGCCCCAGTGTGCCTGGCTCTCAAGCCTTCCAACGCCTACCCTACCTATTCTCTTTTCAAGGATCAAGCATGCCTTTCATCTCCTTGCAGCTGTAGACACTATCTTAACCAGGTGTGAAATGCAATTAAGAAATAATTCCCACCCCAGAGTCTTTTTAAAATTCTTAATAGCAATCTGATGAAGGGCAGTTTTTTAATCTTGCACATCAGTACGGCTGTGTGTTGTGACAGTCAGTGTGATCCTGTGCCTGTATTTTGGTAAGAAAGAAGCCATCCACAGATTCAGGCAGACTGGCAGCATCCAAACAGATGATGCACCATCTTAAAAGGCGCTCGCCTGCCATCCAGGGCGGCCCTTTCTGCCCCGTCTAGAGAACTGTACGCTGACTGACACTTGTTGACTTGAAGGAGCAGCTGAGAGTGATTTGCCAAGTACTCCAGAGACTGGTTCTATCCACTCTATCAGAGGAAGGAATTTGAGGTGAGAATTTCTGTTAGAAATGCTGATGAGATTATATAAACTGGTGGAGGTGGGGTTTTTTTTAGGGGCAAAAAAAGGGAGGAAAGAGTTTTGTGGAGGACTTCAGAGCTTTCAAAGCCATTGAGCTCAGATTGCAAACGCGTATAAAGGAATGCTCCCTTGTTCCCACAGAGCTCATGTTACGTCATGAAGCCCAAGGACTGAATTTCTTATTTTCCCCTTTTCTTATTTTGGTTTTCATTTTGCTCCGCAGAAACAAGTAAAGCTCCCTTAGGGAAGGGATGTTTTTAAAGCATGAGATTATAATGAGATTCATCTATGACAGGCATAAATATGCCTAATGCTGACTTTTCTGAGAAATCCATATCATCATCATCATTATTATTATTTTGCTTAATTTTACCAAATTGAGCAACTTACCAATTGATTACATTGGGCATAGGTGGAAACATGGAAATCTTGGGAAGAACACAAAGCTATCTCACCACCTACCATATAACTTTTTGGTCTAAGTCTGTAAATCATGTAAATGCTGTTTTTGTCATAGGACAGAACACTGTATTTCTAATTCTCTAAACTTTAGGTTTTTTTTCTTTGGAAGTCTAAATGGAATTAATATGTCAGTGGTTATATTTTGAAAAAAAAATGTATGAATTATATTATGCAACCATGCAAAATATTTAAGAAACAATGTTTGTGAAATAATCCATATCAATTTCCATCATCAGCTTTGTGTAAAAGAAGAAAAAGGAGGTTCTCTCCCGTTCTGAGTTCAGGGACAGCCTGGTAATTTATGTTAAGTTTCAGTCCCTTCTTTTATTTTTGTCTTTTTGAGATGACCATTCCCCCTGCTGATTTTCCAAATGTAGCAAAGCTGAGTCTGCTAGTTCCACTCTAAAGAAAATAAAGATAATAATCTGATTTAGACATTGAAGAACATCAGTATGAATGACAACAGTAGTAGGTAACAGTGAGTCAACACTTCCCTTTCCAGTCCCAGCTTCTCTTTAGCATTTAATTTATTTATATTTATATAAATATATATATATTTAAATTTAGCATTTAAAATATGTCAGCCAGTCGTTCAAAGCCAAACCATTTTGAGAATGTAATTCACAATATTTTGGCTTCTATTTTTCAACAGCTTCTGAGTAATATATTGTACAAGAAAGAGGTCTTTGTTGTGTTTATAATACATGTATAACCTGGTGGGAAGCCGAATAAAAAATGTATATTATTTGCATAACTTGAATTAAAGAACCTAATGCATTATTGGGTCTTGAATGTCTTAAATTTAAGTGAGCTGGCTTAAGAGTAATACTACTCTATTACTGTTCTGTAATTCATATAATGAAATCATACAGCTAAAAAAAATTTAAGGTTTTAACAATGATAAGTGGAACCTGATTTTTGAACTCCTTTTTAATGAAAACAGTAATTTATAAACTGGCACATGTGTGCCCCTTCTTGTTTGCTGACAATAAAAGGCTGTTGAATTTGTATCCTTTCATCTGCTCTCCCCTCCGTGCATGTGAGAGAAGCCCATTTAGCCTAATGGTGCAGGCACCAAGGACTAACCACCTCCTGGAAAATCAAGGGATCTGCTTCCCAGACACAGTGACTGGAATGTCTGGATCCCCGTGGAACTTTCTGTGTCCAGACAAGCACCCCGCCCAACCTGTCTCCTTTGAGTCCACCATATGAGCCATTTGAGCAAGTTGCACTAGACTGAAGTTCCAGTGCTCTCCAACTTTGCACCATACAAAGAAAAGGAGAACAGACTTCATTTCACATGGGTGGTGGGGTCATCCTTCAATCTTATGGGTGAACGATGTCTTCTTTTAGTAGAAACATAAACCCATAGCAAGGCAGCCTCCCCCACTCAGGAAATGTGCCTTTGCTTTTAAAATAGCTGAAGTTACTTAATATTTGTATATAGAGAACAGGCTCTTAAGTGCTTCTAATGGTACCATCCTAGAGGTTCACCTTGCTTGCCTGTCTGAGTGTTCTAACTTACAGCTAAAGAGAGATTATTCTTATCTTTCTATATTTGGAAATAAAGTATATACTGTATAACCGATGTTGGAATGCTCCCTTCTTCCTAAACCAAATAAATATGATCATTATGTATAGTAACTATTTCACTTCACAATCACTAAAATATTTTTTGAAAGGACCTAGGAATGACGAAATTAGTAAACTAATAGAATGAAAAATAAAAGAAGTGATCAAATGTACAAAAGCAAAAATGGATTGTTTAAAATAAGACATTACACATTTGGGATATATACTCATCTATTTTCAAATATGAATGTCAAATACGAACTACATTGCCTCTTATTCATTTGATTTAAATTTTTTTTGAAATTTTAAAACTGTTCATATAGGGCCAGGAAAGTATTTTTACTTAGTGTACTTTTTCCTACAGTTGATGTAGTTGGTCTCCTTCCTGCAAACACAACACTACAGGCGAGATTGTAATAATAGTTAACTGTAATCTAAATGACTATGTTGAGAATGTAATAACTCATTATTTTTAATCTTAATTTTAAAAAGCAAGGTCTGAAACAGCCAGCTCCATTGGAATATCCTACCAAAAGATTAGAACCATCACACTAGTTCTGCAAATGACATCCTAAAAATCCTTCCGGTTGACTTTCTGCTTTTTGTTTCTGGAAGGAGAGAAATGGGGGAGGGGAGAGTTTGGAGAGGATGCATTGGCTGGAAAAACAGACTTGGACGAATTGCAAGCTCTGAAAACAGATTTCTTTATCTACAAGCCAGGTTGGAGCGCATCCCCAGACTGCTAGTCTGAGCTACCTCGTCCAGTTGAGAAGACTGCCATCTCTAGGATGGCGTATGAGCTGGATGCTTTTTCACTTGCATGTCTCTGGACTTTTTTTAGCCTTAGGTCTCTCCTAAGCAGGAAAATTCCAGTTTTGCCAATCTGTGTTTTGGTGATATGGACTACCATCTACCTGTGTGGGGCTGAGATCCTAAAACTCCTTTTACTGGCAATACGATGTGGATTGGAGCCGAGGTCATAAGGTAAATAGCCAGTGCTTTATCCTCTCAGCCAAGCCCTTGATAAGGGACGTTCTTTGATGTTGAGAACGATAGTTGCCTTTTTCAGAACTTATATCCAAAACAGTAATACATAATGCATTTGCTTTCATCGTACAGCTGCTGATACATGGTTGAAGGTTAATTTAAAGATTACTTAATGAGAAGAGCTACTTTAAATCAATCAAGTGCTTTAGAAAGCAAAAATGATCCTCCACTAACAAAAAATAAAAATTGCAAGCAAAGAAACCTACATTTTTCAACTTCTTCCCAATCATTCATTGCGTCTTCTTTTAATACAAGCCAGCAGCTGCCTGGTTGAGTCCCTCTCACTAATGGTGCCTTGTTCTCCATGGCTGCATTATGGTAAAATCATTTACAGTATACAGCACCTCTTCCACAAGGTGTACAAACTACAACGGATGCATGGGATGATCATATCTACTATATTGGTAATAAAGGGTTTCCACCCAGCACCTCATTGCAACAAAAAGCTGTTCATTTCACATCCTTTGGTTCTAAAGATTGTGTATCTTCTTTGCTTACCTGAACAACATAAACATGGAGCGTGCGCACATTGGCTTTTCACAGGTGTTAGATGCTCAACCCAGGCAAATGCTATTCACAATATCCACGACTTCTGCAGTTTTTCCGTAATAAAATCATTACTTCATCTGAGCCCAAGAATCAGTAAACTGATTCTTTCTTGTTTTTCTTGTGACACCTGGTTTTGTTGAGCCTCACCCTGACTGGATTTCAGAAGATGTTAGAGAGAGAACTAACATAAAAATCGGCGTGGGGAGGAAAAAAGCAAGAGATCTGAGGGCTAAAGTTAATAGTAAGCGGTAGGTTACATCAAAACGGATGCCAAACCTATACCAAAATCAGAGACAGAAAAAAATCTAGTTTCCTCTTTAAAACAGAGGGCATCCGGGGCGCCTGGAGTAGCTCAGGTGGTTAAGGGTCTGACCCTTGATTTTGCTTCAGGTCATGATCTCAGGGTCTTGAGATCAAGCCCCGAGTCAGGCTCTGTGCTGGGTGTGGATCCTGCTTGAGATTCTCTCTCTCTCCCTCGGCCATCCCCCTTCCCTCTATTTAAAAAAAAAAAAGAAGAAGAAGAAGAAGGCAGCCACACTATTTAACTTTCTTCCAATTATTTATTCTTGAAAAAAAAAATGCTATGAACGTGAGTTAGGTTTTATTGGCCTCTGTAAATCCAGGATGCTCCTGATCCACTCTATAAGTAGATAGTAATAGAACTCATAACCATAACTGCCCTTCACGAGTGCTTGCTGTGTACCAACTCAGTTAACCCTCATTTCAACCCCATTTTCCCCAAAAGAAAACTGAGGCTCCAAAAGGTTAAGTACCGTGGTCTAGGTTACACAGCTGGAATTAAAGCAGCTATGACTTGAACCTAGTAGTTGATTTGAAAGCCCTACCCTTCTAACTACTAGGTTATGAGCAAACAACCACTGTCCTACAGAAAGGGAGGTCCTAGAATAATGCATCCCCTTTTTTTAAATTAAATATGTGATTTTAGGGGCGCCTGGGTGGCTCAGTTGGTTAAGAGACTGTCTTCAGCTCAGGCCATGATCCCAGGGTCCTGGGATCCAGCCCCACATCAGGCTCCCTCTCCCTCTGCCTGCCGCTCCCCCTGTTTGTGCTCTCTCTGTCAAATAAATAAAATCTTTAAAAAATAAAATAAAATAAATAAATACATAAACAAAATAAATAAATACATAAATACATAAATAAATACATAAATAAATACTGAAATCCAGTCTGGGCTTTTAAACAGCACAGATTGTGGAGGCCAATTGCCTCGTTTCAAGTCTTTTACTGGTTATATGACGTAGGGCAACTTAACCTTTCCGTGACAGTTTGCCTCGTCTGAAAAATGGGAACAATGATAGTGTGTTGGTAGGATTAGATGAACTGCTACGCAAAAACTCTTAGAACAGCACTTGCTTTGACATGGTCAACACTTCAGAAGTGTCCTGTTTTCTTTTGTGGGTGTTCAGTAGCCCAGAGGTGCTTTTCTTAAGCTTTATCCATGTACAATGCCCCACTCTGTTCACCTGGCCAGGATACGTCAGGACATGTGTCTGCTGTCACCAAACAGCCCGGTGACCAAAAAGCCCTTCCACTAACAATCAAAAGAAAATGGAGGGTCTTCTTTACTTTATCAGAACTCCTCGTCAGAATTATATATATGTAGTTCTTAGGGAGGAACAAAATGTTTGGGTTTAAGAAAGTATTGATTATAACAGTACAGTTTTAAAATCAAAATGACAAACCCAAAAGCATTTTGAAATTAGCTCAGAAATTTAAAAAAATTGGAAGTATGCTTTTGACATCACTAAATACAAAGTCAAACTCTCACAACTTATAAATTGGAGCATTTGATAACTCGTAAATGTGCTTGGCACTGGTGTACGCGGCCGACTGCATACATCCTCCGGACTTCACTATGTGTTTCTGACTGTGATGTTAACGGCTCCTTTGAAGAGGTTAAAAGCATAATGAGAGCAGCAATCAATGCAACCGTGTTTATATGTCATAATTTTCTCAAATATTAGGCTATACCTTAATCAGAAATGCATGCACCAGGTTACAAGATAAAGGACACCTGTCACACTAATAAATATTGCTTATCATCTTTGATTTCAACCCAGTGACAGTGTTTTTTTTTTTTTAGCATAGCGTACACGTTTATCTTAATAATCTAATGCTAAATAAAAATGTATTCATAGAAGCCTTTATAGAAATTTGGGCAAAATTTTCAGAAGTCCTTGGGCTAAATTGCTGCCTATTTAAATTGCCACATTTTTATTTCAATGTTTTTTGGCCACACTGAAGTCATGACCGGTTTCCCTGGGAAGTCAACAGAAGTTTGGCAGGTGGGTGAGCTCTGCAGGGCAGAGAGCAAGAGAAGAGGGGAGCTCAGAAGGTCATTGTAAAATTTTGGACACCTTTCTGCAGCTTTAATAACTCAAACCCAAAATAGTAGTCAGGGAAAGGCAGAATTGGGGAGAATTTTGAATTGGGAGCCAGCCATTTTGGTAGTTTTTCTTCCAGCTAAGACCTAGAAACACAGGGAGAGAGCCTGTGTTCTTGAAGTAAACAGGAATCCATACACAAAATGGATGGCACCTGGGAGCGGGGGCAGGGCCCAAGTCGGCCCGGGATGACCCACTGGCACCAGATTTCTATCAGGGGGTCTGCAGGCCTTTAAGCAGCAGCAAGCAAGTCCATGAGGAGCAATCTGACGTGTGGACTGAGGGAAAACTGAAGCACAATGTGGCTTTTCTTTTCTTTGCATTTCTTTGTTTTGGTCATACTGTTCATGTTCTTTATCAAAATGCCTTTCTCCAATTTCCTCAGCCCAGCGGTTTGAATGTTTGCATGAAGTAGACACATATCACTACATATGAACCGTGAAACGTATTTGAAAATAAATGTTTTAATTAAAATTGACATTTCTGAGCCTACTGCTGAGAGCAGCTGCTTTTTCTCTAAAATTACTTTGTCCATCTCCGTAGGAGCCCAATATAAGAGGAGTTTCCATCCCACTTTAATACTAATTTAATATCAAAAGAACAGCATTACTGTGTATACACAAATTTTCTTCTTTGGGTTGTTAAACTAGTTCTAACAGACTATAAACGGGTTTTGCACTCTCATAAAGCATTCGCCTGTTTTGCCTATTTCCCCAAATGTATGCATTTGACAAGACGGCTGTCCAAGACGGATGGAAGAGAAGCTCTCTCGTGCAGGGTTCATGGACGGAGGGGGGTCAAGAAGTAGACATCTGTGTCTGCTCTTACCCCTGTCTCCTCAACATCCTGGGGAGGTGGGCGGGTGGGGAGTCAGAGGAAGCTGAGTGTCATCCACCAAGAGCCAGATGTTTGGGAGCAAGCACCGCTCACCTGGACTGGGCCTTCACTATGTGGTAGGCATCATCCATTCACTCACAGATTCCGCAGCACTGCAGTCCTCAGGGAGCTTACATTTTAGTGGGGGGAGGCAGAAAATAAGTTATACAGCATATTAGCGTGTGTAAGTCCTTACAGGGAACCATAAAGAAAGAAGGGAGAAAGAGAGGTCCAAGAGGGAGGGTGTTTGCTTTCAGAAAAGGGTGGAGATGGCTGAATGAAGATTCCGAGGGAGCGAGACATGCTGAGTTGGTGGAGAAGAGAGCTCCAGGCGGAAGGAAAGTGAGTGCAAGAGGCCTTGGGATGGGGATGTGCCTGGTGAGTTTGAGAAGAGGCATGAGGCTGGTGTGGCCGGAGCCAGGAGGAGAGCAGAGTGAGAAGATAAGGTCAGGGAAGTAAAGCAAAGGGAACCACGGGAAGGACTTTGACCTTTACTCTCAGTTACTGGAAGGTTTGCTTTAGTGGGTTGCCATGATTCGACCTACTTCTTTGTTTTGTCTTAAAGATTCTATTCATTTATTTGAGAGAGAGAAAGAGCACGAGCAGGGGGGAGAGGCAGAGGGAGAGGGAAAAGCATACTCCCCACTGAGCAGGGACCCCGACTCCGGACTTGATCCCAGGACCTTGGGATCATGACCGAGCTGAAGGCAGACGCTTAACTGACTGAGCCACCCAGGTGCCCCTGGATCTACTTTTTAAAAGAATAACGCTGAGTGCTGTGTTAAGAACAGATCTAGCCCTTTTAACATATTCATGTATTATGAAGTCTCACAACAATCCCTGTGAAGGGTGTTATTATAATCTCCATTTTACAGATGAGTAACTAACACACAAAGTTGAGTGACTTGCTCAAAACGACACCTAGAAAGTAGCAGATGGGTTTTCTTTTTCTTTTTTTAAGATTTTATTTATTTGAGAGGGAGAGAGAGTACGAGTGGGGTGAAGGGCGGAGGGAGAAGCAGGCTCTCCGCTGAGCAGGGAGCCCGACACGGGGGCCCAATCCCGGGACTCCGGGATCATGCCTGAGCCAAAGGCAGACGCCTAACCAACTGAGCCACCCAGGCACCCCGGAGATGGGTTTTCAAACCCAAGCTGCCAGGGTACAAGCCCTGGCTCCCACCTGCTATGGTCTCCTGCCTCTCCAAAACTAGAACCAAAAGTGATACATTCTGCCAGAGGAGGGGCTTACTTTTAATGGGGCAGCCAGAAAAATGCATATAATGATGTAACTTAATATTGCACTGATAAGAGTATATTAAATATGCCACCCACTCCCACACTTCAGGAACCACCAATGCCAGTGACTGAAGCCTCTTCCTCTAACCTAAATCTCACACTGAGTCTCCTAAATTCAGCCGCTTAATCCAGGTGAGTGAGCTCAACATGCTTGATTCATAGACTCTTATGTGCCACAGGGTCTATACTAAGCAGTTATCATTGCCCTTAAGGACTTTATATCGTAGGTCACAGAGAAGCAGCGACATCAGCATTGTTCAGTATAATGTGTCTCCTGAGCATCTCCACCTGGATGTCTTGTGGATGCTTCACAGCAACAGGTCCCAATCGAAGAGTCTTTCTGCCCTGATCCTCCCTCTTGTAGCCCATGTGTTGGATGATGATATTCTCATAGGCAGAATTCTTGGATACATCCTTGAAATCACTTGTTCTCACATTCCCCACTTCCTTCTGGCCAGAATTCCTGTCCGTTCTGCCTCCCAATGATTTTAAGGATGATCTTTCCCCTCTTCATGCCTTCTCCCACCTTCCCCTCTTGCAGCCCACCACCAACTTTAAGCAGAGCAGATGTCAGCGACATCTTCTGTAAAGGGCTGGCTGGTAGATGTTATGGGCTTTGTGGGCCATGTATAGTCTCTGTCGCATTATTCTTTGCTTTTTTTGTTTTACAACTCTTTAAAAATGTAAAAACTATTCTGGGATCCCAGGCAGGATTTGGCCTTAAGTTGATGGCAACACCTCCAGGAGATCTACCTACTTTTAGGGCATTCTCCTAGGCTGGCCTCCTCCGCTGGCCTCCCCCATCCATCTTTCCATATGAGACATTTTATTTATTTTTTGTTTTTCTAAAAAAGAAAACCACCCAACATGGGGCTCGGAACCCACAACTCTGAGATCAAGAGTCACAGTTCCTCTAGTGACTGAGGAAGCGAGGTGCCCCAATACTAGATATTTTAACGCCAAGACTTCAATTCTTTTCTTTTAAATCATTATAAAAGAAATTTGTATCACTCTCCTCTTTTAAAATTTCCTATATGCCCCCTATTATCTATAGAACAAACACAGATTCCTTATATACAAAAAGGGATTCCAGCTGAATCTGCCCTTACTCCATCCTCCACACACTTGAAGAGGCCACAAAGAACTTACCATTCTGCAAGCACCCTATAGTTCCCTGAAACCCTCCTAATGGCACATACTGTTCCTTCTGCCTGGAACGGCCCCTTTCTTCCTTACTTTTCGTTCTTCTTCCTCTTCCTCCTGCCCCTCCCTCCCCACCCCCTCCAATTTTCTTCTCCTCTCCTTCCTCCTCTTTTCCCTCCTCCTCCTCCTCTTCTCCTTCTCCCTCTTCTTCAATTCCCCTTTGGTTTACCCTCTATGGTACCTCAATTCACATGTACCCTTCAAGGTCCAATTAAAAAGTCATCTCATCTATGAAGTATTCCAGATCCCTCCTCTGTCACTATCCTGTCCAGCTAGCTCCCTGTACTCCCACAGGGATTTGCACACCCCTAGCAGAGTAGTTTCTAGCACAAGCAAGGTTGCCTGGGTTCAAATTCATCTCTGCCACTGACCAGCTGTGGGTCACTGGGCTGAGCTCTTCCTTGGTTCTCCCTTGGGAAAATAGGGATTATGTGATGATAAAATTCCTTAAGACTCTCTGACACATCCTCAAGACTCCAAAGCCAGCTATGATTATTTTCTCAGACAAAGCATTGAGTATGATGTCTGATACATATTTGATTAAGAATCTGTCCTCCCACTAGATTAAGTTGCTTGGGGGCAGAAACTAGGTTTTTTTCACCTTTACTCAAGGCCTAAAATATAGTTTGTGTAAAATAAATGTTCGCTAAGTGAATGAATGACCCCAGATACTGGATATTTTGAACCAGGTATGGTTATTCATCAAGCTTCCTTGAAAAGAAGGGCTTTCTGGGGCACCTGGTTGGCTCCATCAGAAGAGCATGCAAGTCTTGATTTTGAGGTCGTGAGTTTGAGCCCCATGGTGGGTGTAGAGATTATGCAATAAATAAATAAATAAACTTTAAAAAAAGGAGAACTTTCTGTCTCCCCTGGGGCTGCTGGTAGCAATGGGGGAGGAGAGAGGTCCTCCTTTGGGAACAGAAAAGCCAAAGAGCACAGAGATTGAGACTGAATTGTCAAATGGCCAGCCTGAATGGCCTGGTTCCACCACATTTTGATATACAGCCTCAGGCATACCATTTAACCTCTCTGTGCCTCATTTTCACCCATGTAAGAATAACAGTAACATTGACCTTATAGGGTTTGTTGAGGATGAAATGACTTATGCATTTAAAGCGCTTGAAACAGTATCTGGGTGTGCAGTATACACCCAGTAAGCATCAGTCATCATTATGATTATCGAGATCATCTTCCCTCAGGGCATAGGGCCATGTCCTCACAGAGCCATGCTTCAAACCCTGGACACAATCCCACTGAGTTCTGTCACCTTATATTTTCTTTTTTTGGGTCTCAGGTGATATCAGGGCCAGCCCCAGATACAGGTGAAGTGGAGATATTAGGTGTGCCACTATTTTCTTGCCATGTGTGAGAAATGGGTATGTGAGGATATGTTAGGCTTCAAGAAATAGAGGCCTCTGATTAAACTGGCCTGAACAATGAGGAAGTTACTATGGCACATGATAAGCAATTCAGAAGTAGGCGGGACTTGCAGCTGGTTAAATTATCAACTCAACAACAACATGGAGCACCCAGATTCTTTCATCTTTCTGCTCTGTCATCTTCAGAATGTCTGCTTGACTTTAGGTCAGAACTTTCATGGTTATAAGACAGATGCAGTAACTACAGCCTGGGAATTATATTCAGGCACAACAATATTCTCTGGATGAAGAGGAATGTCTCTTCCTGGACTCTACTTTGACAAGAAAAATACCTTTTGCAGAGGCCACAAGCAGATTCCCTCCATGCCTTATTGGTCAGTTGGGTCACATGCCCAGCTCTAAACCAAAGATTGTCAATGGGATCACCATGGTTGATTTACACTAACCAGGATTTACCCTAGAGTTTGGAATAGGGGTAGATTCTGGAACAACATCAGGGTTCTCTAAGTAAGGAAGAAAAAGGGAATAGCTATTGGAAAGGCAAATCAGCAGGGTCTGTTACAGAAAATTTTGGTACTTTTGGTGCTTTTGACATTTTGGTATTTGTCACAGTGGTTTATTTTGGAAGAAGTAGAGCAGAAAATAGTCTTATTCAGACTAAAGTATTTCAGCAGGGTTGTGAACTCCTTGCTTTGTGTTTTATATATTTTTTGTTTTTAAAATATTAACACATCTGATGAGGCACCTGGCTGGCTCAGTAGGAAGAAATGCAACTCCTGATCTTGGGGTTGTAAGTTAGAGCCCCAAGTTGGGTGTAGAGATTACTAAAATAAATAAATAAATAAACTTAAAAAATATTAACACATCTGAGATTCTAATTTTAAAAACCTGAGCAATGCGGGCGCTTGTGTGGCTCAGTCTATTGATTGTCCAACTCTTGGTTTTGGCTCAGGTCATGATCTCAGGGTCCTGGGATCGAGCCCCACATTGGGCTCTGTGCTCAGTGGAGAGTCTGCTTCTCTCACTCTCTAAAATAAATAAATCTTTAAAAATAAATAAATAAATAAATATCTGAGCAATGCAGGCAATAAGATTTAACTCTCAGGTGTAATGGGTATCCAACTGACAAAGAGCTTTGCCTAGAAACTCTCTGAGGAAAACCTCTATTTAAAAGGGCTATTTTCATGTCCATGGAAACTGAAGAGTTAGCCTTATTGAAGGGATTCATATCTGAGAGGCTTTCATCCTACCCTGAAACAAACAAAATGATGGCCAGTGTGTCCTAACCATCTAGCAGGCTCAGACACTGACCTTAATTATATCTGTCATTGTCCCTACTTCACCTAAGACTAGATAAGAGCCTTTGATGAGCATTGGATTTCGGAAAGGGCACCAATGCTAGCCACCATTGTTTAGAGAACTGGAATTTGCAACTGGAATCAGCACCTTAATGAGGGCATTGCTCTTCACATTCAGAGGTTATCTTCTGCTCAACATTGTCATTTTGTAAACTTCTTGGCTAACATCAATAAGAATGAAAAATTCATAATAAATTCATAATTCATAATGAAATCTTATACTGGTATAATATAGGACCAGAAAAAAATATCCTAGACACTAAAACCATAAAACATCTACTTTAGATAAATTTAAAGAGGAGCTTCTATTATAAATGTTGTCTATACTCTGAAGGCAGAGAATACTTACAATTTTGAAGTGAAAGAAATTTTAAGATACTTCACGGAATTTTTGGCAATTTACAGATGAGGACAACTAATTCTCAGAAAGAGCATATGATGGATGGGCCTAACCTCTCAGTGCTTGGGAGCTGCAGAATTGAGATTAGGGTTACTACTTTTTGCTACTCTTCTTGAGAAATGGAGTCTGATCCTCCTCCCCTTGAATCTGGCCTGACCTTATTGACCTGCTGGACCAATAGGATGTAATAAAAGTGATGTTCTAGGGCTTAGAAGGCTAGGTCAGAAGAAGCCTTGCACCTTCTGCCTAGGCCTTCTTGGAATGCTTGCTCTAAGGCGAGTCCGAAGTAAGACGTCTGACACCCCTGAAACTGCCAGGGCCTGAAAAAGCCTAAGATTGCCAGTGTAAAGGCAGCATGAAGAGCCTTGGCCAGCCTTCAGCTGGTCCAGTCATCCCCCAACCCAGATGCCTGATATAGGAGTGAAGAAAGATGACTCCAGTCCCAGGCACCATTTGACTGTAACCAGATAAAAGACCCTAAGTTAGAACCATCCAGCTGTGCTCCGCTGATCCGCAGAACCATGAGAGGTAATAAGCAAATCTGTTTTAAGCCACTTAATTTGGGAATGGTTTGTTATATGATGATAGATAACTAGGACATCCTCTGACTCAACACCTTTACCTGCAGCAACAATAAAGTACACAAAGCAGGAAATTCAAGTTCTAGAAAGAGCAAAGATTCTTCAAGCTGTTGCAGTTATATCCTTGCTCTGCATCATCTGTAAAGCATGGTATCATGGAAAGTCCATTAGAATGCAATCCTTAAAATGCTTTAACAGTCCACATCATGTGACAAAAGTGATCCTCATTATTCATATGATAGAGTAGCTTAGGAACTGAGACATGGTTAGAGGATCCAAGAGAAGATACTCTTGGATTCTGCAATATTTACACCAATATTCATAAATGACTGTGAATACAACTTGGAAGAAAGAGATCTTCCACGATAGTTTTAAGGGCCCTTTCAAGGATCATCAAGACTCAAATACATTCAATGCTACAACAATTGCACAGCTGGTATCATTTGAAGGTATTGGTCAGTATTTGGTTTTATTCCACAAAATTCTCTTGGGAAGAAACTAGATTATTACCACTAAGGAATCAATGATTCCTTAACACTAAAGAATCAGGATGTTGATTCTCTCATAGCTGCTTGCCATGGGAAGTTGTCCACAAATATCTCAAAGATTTAAAAGCTTATAGCAGGAAACCAATATTGTCCCCTGTGGATCTTACTATTATATCAATTCACTTACACCTTTTAGGAATCTTGAAAACATTATGTCAAGTGAAATAAGCCAGACACAAAAGAACAAATATTGTATGATTCCAATTATATAAGAGACCTAGAATAGTCAAATTCATAAAGACAGAAAGTAGAATGCTAATTACCAGGAGCTGGGGGGAGGGAGGAATGGTAAGTTATTGTTTCATGGATACAGAGTTTTAGTCTGGGATCATGAAAAAGTTCTGGAGATGGATGGTGGTGCTGATTGCACACCACTGTGAATGTACCTAACACCACCGAACTGTACACCTAAAAACGGTTAAAATTGTGAATTCTGGTTTATGTATATTCTACCACAATAAAAAAGTTTCCTTTTACTTTAAGAAAAAAAAATACAAATAAAAAGAAGAATTTGGGTGTTTTATAAATCAGCTTCCCAGCGGGAAACAGATGGCACACTCAGATTAGGACAATTTGAGGAGAGTTTCATAAAAGGACTCTTTACAAAGGTTTGGACAGAGCATAAGGAAATGGCAAGGGAGAGAGGAGAACCCCAGGGCTAGGATGGAAGGAGCACGGAACCAGAAGCCAAAGAAACAGAAGGCTGTGTGGAAAGGCTCTTCTAGAGGAATAAGACTTTCAATGCGCGAAGAGCCAGCCTGTAACAAACCTGCAGGAAGGACACCAGAGGAGAGCATGGAGGGTGGATAAGAAGGGCAAAAGGAAGAGAGCCACCACCACAGCGTTCAATCTAATATGGCATCCTCAAAGCAGTCAGAGTGACCATTAGCCTAACAGGTACACACCACCCAAGTCTACTTTCTCTTTGCGTCCCATAGCATAGGAACAACTAGGCCAAAACATTTGCTCTGTGAAAACACAGGGAAATCAAAAAGAAACACACATGTACTTGGATATTCTTCCTCACAAGACAGTTTATTCTCTGGGGCTCACAGCCACACTCCATTGCAGTGAGTGCCCCATGAGTCTCTATCATCTCTATACCCAACTTCCGGGAACAGACACCTTAACTCTTCAGGGGTCAAAACTCAACAGAATGAGGCCCAGAAGGAGGGTTTAAAAAAAAACAGTTATCAGTCCTTCTCTATTCTCTCTAAAGCCAACTCTGCAAGTTCTGCCTCCAATTTAAGGACCTATCTCTTTCCTATCCATCCCCTTCAAAGTGCATAGACTTTTCCTGTGGACTCAGCAAAATTAAACTATCTGAACGCGTAGCAGTGAACCCCGTATGTGTTCCAGTTCTGTTGAGTTCTGGCTCTTGTTTTGTAGAGGGGTTTTCAATAAAAATAATTTTGATTTAGCGAAAGGATGTTCTGAGAAATCCTCTTTCTTCTTTGCAGTTTAGGTATGAAAGGGTTAAGGCGACCATCCCATTGGCAGAAACTCACGTTTTGTGATCTGAGGGTCATTTTTGCCTGACGAACCCTCTCTTGCCTGCCTCAACTCAGCTGTCTCTCCTATTTGACTTAAAAATCTCATTCCATTAATGTCAATCCTCCAGGTTAGACCACTACAGCCAGGTCATGGTCTCTCGAAGCTCACTGCTGTTCTGCACATATGTCACCTGGCAGGAGGAGAAGGGCCCCTGATTAGGAGGTAGGGGAAGGACAGCCATCTTCTGTAGACCTCTTTCATTAGCACATTAGCATGAATGAGCTTATCAGATTAGCTAATTGTCACCTGGACACTTTGGACAGTGCAGAGATACTGGTGAGCCACATTTCCACAAAAAGCAGGGGGGAAAGCACAGCGATGACAAGTCCCTGGAGGAGCTCGGAGCATCCTGGAAAAGGAGGACCCAGCGAGGAAGGACGAGCAAGGTGCTGCAAAGCACTGGTGAGGCGGGAGAGAAGGCTCTGAATGAGAAGGTGCTAAAGATGGACTTCACCATATTCAAGGTTTGCCTGGGAGCCACCCCCCACCCCACCCCGCTCCCTGCTTAAAGAATGACAGATACACAACCAGCACAGGCATGAACAGATAACCCGACTTCTGTTTCTAGAAATAAGAATATGAGCAAAATTGTGTTTGGGTAAATGGGAAACTAGATAATCTGCAGTCCCTTCCCCTACAACACCTAGGAAAACTAGATACAATACACAAGAATTTTTAAATACATATATAAGCATCTGAGAAAGAAAGGGAGAGTAGAGACCTCTGTAACACGGCAGCTTGACTTGTAACACCCAAACAGGAACAGACGACAAGACTGGACTAGTATGAAGTGGGAGTTGACATGAAGAGTCTGGCATAAAACCAGGACTCTGACTTTCATTGAAAAGAAGGACTAGATGGGGTGCCTGGGTGGCTCAGTCGTTAAGCATCTGCCTTCAGCTCAGGTCATGATCCCAGGGTCCTGGGATCGAGCCCCGCATCGGGCTCCTTGCTCCACAGGAAGCCTGCTTCTCCCTCTCCCGCTCCCCCTGCGTGTGTTCCCTCTCTTGCTTTGTCTTTCTCTGTCCAATAAATAAATTAAATCTTTAAAAAAAAAAAAAAGAAGGACTAGAGAAAAAAAAAATCTACCCAATGACACTGAGAAGCGACAAGGAAATTTCACTGAATCTTCCCCACCTCTAGGTGGGAAAATAACTTCCTCTGGAATTCATACCACAAAATCAGGGAGCCCCAAAGTGTAGAAACCAACATAAAAGGTCGTGGTTCTGGGGCGCCTCGGTGGCTCAGTCAGTTAAGCGTCTGCCTTCAGCTCAGATCTTGATCCAGGGGTCCTGGGATCGAGTCCCGCATCAGGTTCCTTGCTTAGCAGGGAGCCTGCTTCTCCCTCTGCCTGCCACTCCACCTGCTTGTGCTCTCCCTCCTTCTCTCTCTATCTGACAAATAAATAAATAAAATGTTTTTTTAAAATGTGGTTGTTCTGTGCCAGTGGTAGCCAGCCTATTGGATGGACCTCAATGATCCAGTGACACCACTTAGCTGCCAGGCAAAAGTACCTGCTCAGGGGAGGGGGGTGGGAGGATGGGTTAGCCTGGTGGTGGGTATTGAGGAGGGCACATTCTGCATGGAGCACTGGGTGTTATGCACAAACAATGAATCATGGAACACTTCATCTAAAACTAATGATGTAATGTATGGGGATTAACATAAGAATTATAAAAAATAAATTAAAATATAATTAATTAAAAAAAAAAAAAAGTACCTGCTCTGCGGAATGTACCTCAACCCAGGCCCCACAGGTTTCCCACAGATTAAAGTCTCACTGGAGATGAACTCACAGTCAAAGCACATCATAAATAAT
>NC_138377.1:38278760-38360248 GCF_054177405.1 Leptonychotes weddellii
ATATCACAATTAATAAATTAAATACAATAAGATAGCCTCCAAATAAAGCAAAATTTGACATAATAGCAAGAAGAATTTGATCAATCCACAGTCAAAAAGGGAGATTTAAACATTTGTCTCTACATAACTATCAAGCAAACTAAGAATGTAGAAAGACCATTTATGATTTGAATGGTACCATTAATAAATTTAATTTAATAAGCATTGAGAATTTTGCACCAATTGGAAACATGCACTCTTTCCAAGCCCACATGGAATATTTACACAAATTGACTATGTATTTGGCCATAAAACAAATACAAAAACATCAATATCTAACTGACCATGTTCTTTAACTACAATGAAAAATTTAAAAATAATAACAAAAAAATTGCCTAAGATTTTTAAATTTAAAAGCAAACTTTGCAGCAATTCATGAGTTAAAGAAAAGATCACAATGGAATTAGAATGCAGTTAGAAGTGAACCATAAGAATAAAAACAAAAAACTTTTGTAATGCAACTAAAGCATCCTTAATAAATATAAAAACAAAAATTAAGGGGGCACCTGGGTGGCTCAGTCAGTTAAGCCTCCAACTCTTGATTTTGGCTTAGGGCATGCTCTCAGGGTCCTGAGATCAAGCCCTGAGCTGGGCTCCGCGCTTAGCAGGGAGTCTGCTTGGGATTCTCTCTCTGCCCCTCCCCTACCCACGCTCTCCTCTCTCTCTTTTTTAAAGATTTCATTTATTTATTTGACACAGAGAGAGACAGCGAGAGAGGGAACACAAGCAGGGGGAGTGGGAGAGGGAGAAGCAGGCTTCCCGCCGAGCAGGGAGCCTGATGCAGGGCTTGATTCCAGGACCCCGGGATCATGACCCGGGCTGAAGGCAGATGCTTAATGACTGAGCCACCCAGGCGCCCCTCCTCTCTCTCTGTCTCAAATAAATAAATAAATAAAATATTTTTTTAAAAAGATCTTACAAATTATAAGAAAATACTATGAGTAGCTTTAGAAATACACATGAAATGGAAATTTTACTTTGAAAACAAAACCTTTCAAAGATGATACAGGAAGAAATAAAAAATTAAAGACCACAACATTTTAAAAAAATTTGTAAAAATTTGGATCAGTTGTAGAAAATCTATTCACAGAACAAGCAAACAAAAAGTACCAGACTCAGACACTTTTCCAAAATTCTACCAAGTCTTCAAAATATAGATAAACTCTATCTTATACAAACTGATCCAAAAAAAAGAGAAAACAGGAGAAACTTATTTTTTGAAGCTGGTATTCCCTTTACTTTTTACACCAAAAGCAGACAAGGGTAATATGATAAAAAGAAAAGGATAGATTAGAGGAGAAAAACCATATGATTGTTGTACTAGATGTACAAAAATACGTGATAAAATTTAATCCCCCATTATTTAATCACAAAACAAAATAAACAAACCCCAAAACCCTTAACAAACCAGGGAGATAAGCAAACTTCCTTAATCTCACACACCTATGGCAAATACCATATCTAATGGTGGAATACTATAAGCATGCCCTTACTCACAGGGATGCTCCCCATCCCCATTTCTATTCAACATTGTACTGACAGCTCCAGTTAGCATGGTAAAGACAAGGGGAGAAAAACCAAAGTATAAGAATTGGAAAAAAAAAAGAAACGAAGCTGTTATTAATCAAAGAAAATAAACTTGGTTCAAAAAAATATAAAAGTTCAACAAGGTTGCTAAACATAGATCAATATACCCACGTTCATTGCACTTCTATACAACAACACAAACTACCAGAAAATGTCATTTAAAGTTTTTCATGTACAATAGCTTCATGGAATGTAAGGGAAATATGCAGCAACAACAAAAACAAAAAAACTTATGGAGAAATAGGAAACTTTATTAAGTAGCATAACAGAACTAAAATGAAGAGAGGTCTATTGGATGTTATTGGATGAAAAGATTCAATATAGTAAAGACTCAAAACAGTAAAGATTGCTATACACTAAAGATGAGACAGAGTATTGTTACACAGCAAAGATTCAATACAGCAGAGATTTCTCCAAATGAATCTAAAAATTATATGCAATGCCGATCAAAATCACAACATGATTTTTTTTTTTTAAAGATTTTATTTCTTTATTTGACAGAGAGAGACACAGTGAGAGAGTGAACACAAGCAGGGGGAGTGGGAGAGGGAGAAGCAGGCTTCCTGCGGAGCAGAGAGCCCAATGCAGAGCTTGATCCCGGCACCCAGGGATGGTAACCTGAGCCGAAGGCAGACGCTTAACGACTGAGCCACCCAGGCGCCCCAACATGATTTTTTTATAGATGGTGACAACCTCCATCATACGAGAGAGTAGAGAGCCGAGAAAAGGCTAGACAATTCTTGAGAAGGAGGAGGGGTAGGAATGAGAAGAGGAGGCTTACTCCCAACAGAGTGGTATTAGATAGAGCAGCAATAGACAAAAAGGCCATGGGATAAAACAAAGAGCCCAGAAACAGATTCTCATTTATATGGATGCTTGATATATAACAGAGATGACATTACAAATCCATGGGGGAAAAAGGTATCATCCAGCCAATGGCGCTAAGACAATCGAAAATTCATATGGAAAAAGATAAAATTGAATCCTTATCTCATACTGTAAACAAAAATTAATTCCGGAAGGACTAAACACCCAAATGTAAAAAAACAAAACTGTAAAACTTTTAGAAGCATTGAATATCTTTAAAATAAAGAAGACTATCTTAAACAAATCATGAAAAGCATGAACATTAAAGGAAAATATGAATACATTTTGCTACATTAAATTTAAATATTGATATGATGTCATAAATAAAATACAAGCCACAGATTAGAAGAAAATATTTACAAATCATATGACAGATTTGGATCCGAGCCACACAAAAAATTCCTAAAAACAAGTGAGACAAAAAAAAGAATATAAAGCAAAAATTATGAGTAAGTTATTGACAAAGCAAGAAGCTTGAATGGTAAATAAACATGAAAAATATGCTCAACTTCATTAACAATTAGTGAAATACAAATTAAATCAATAATATACTATTTCACACTCATGAGACTGGCAGGTATTAGTGTCTGGTAATACCAAGTGTTTTTAAAGATGTAGGTAATTTAACTATTATGTATACTTCCAGTGGAAGTATAAATTGGTACCATCACTCTGAAAAGCAATTTCAAAACCTAGAGAACTGAAGGTTTCCATATTTTGCAACCAGTAATTATACTTTCAGGCATCCTCTCTAAAAAATTCTTGAACATGTTTACTGGAAGACACCCATTGTTAGACTGTATTGGAGAAAAATTATTGTGTTAGAGGAAAATGTTCTCTAATTTCCGATGGAATACTGCACAGCAGTTGAATTGAATGTGTTAGATCTACATGTATTAACATGAATAAATTTCAAAAACATGATGGTAAGTGAAAAAAGTAAATTCTGAAGAACATGTGCAGTATTCCCCCTTTTTTTTTAAACACACAAGCAATAGATTACTTATCTATATGTGTATTGTAAAAGTACAAAAGGACCATGGGTATGACACAAAATTTCAGGGTAGTGGTTGCCCCAGGAAGGGAAGGGAAGAGAAGAACAAATGGAGATGGGTCTTTAAAAGTATCTATTATATTTTAGTCCTTTAAAAAATTGAGGGGTGCCTGGTGGCTCAGTCATTTGAGCCCCCGACTCTTAAGTTCAGCTCAGGTCATGATCTCAGGGAAGGCTCTGTGATCAACATGGAGTCTGCTTGTCCCTCTCCCTCTGCTCCACGCCCTGCTCTCATCCTCTCTAAAATAAATAAGTAAAATCTTTAAAAATTAGAAAATTCTAGGGGCGCCTGGGTAACTCAGTCAATTAAGCATCCGACTCTTGGTTTTGGTTCATGTCATGATCTCAGGGTGGTGAGATGGAGCCCCATCTGCTTAGGATTCTTTCCCTCTCTCTCTCTCCCTTTCCCTCTGCTCCTCCCCCTTGCTCATGCGCGCTCGGGCTCTCTCTCTTTTTCTCTAAAATAAATAAATAAATAAAATCTTTTTTAAAAAGAAATTTAAAAATATTAAAAAAATTTTTTTTAAGATTTTATTTATTTATTTGACAGAGAGAGAGGGAATACAAGTAGGGGGAGTGGGAGAGGGAGAAGCAGGCTTCCCGCTGAGCAGGGAGTCCGATGCGGGGCTCGATCCCAGGACCGGGAGATCATGAACTGAGCCGAAGGCAGATGCCCAACGACTGAGCCACCCAGGTGCCCCAAAATATAAAATTCTTTAAAAAATAGAAATATAAATGAGTAGTCATAATAATATGTATTTAATATTGGTGGTGGGTAGATAGAAATTGGATAGATTCCTTTCTGATCTTTTGGAGGTGTATGAGATGTGTCATTATTGACACTTTTAAAGATGAATTCAGAGATGTGACATGATGGTTTTTATCTTTCATCTTACCTGTTTTCTTAAACTCTCTACAAAGGTATTGCATTACTTTTGTAACAAGAAAGGAATATGGAAAAATGTACAGATAATCCTTGACAGTCTCTTAGATCACCTCAATTCTGGACATTAGGAATCAATCATTTAAAATCAATTTCTAGGGGCGCCTGGGTGGCTCAGTCAACTGAGCGTCTGCCTTCAGCTCAGGTCATGATCCCAGGGTCCTGGGATCGAGCCTCACATCAGGCTCCCTGCTCGGCGGAGAGCCTGCTTCTCTCTCTCCTTCTGCTGCTTCCCCTGCTGTGCTCTCTCTCTCTCACTGTCCCTGTCTCTCTCTCTCTTCATATTTCTAAAATTTGATGCTGGGGCGCCTGGGTGGCTCAGTTGGTTAAGCATCAGCAGTCAGCTCAGGTCATGATCTCAGGTCCTGGGATCGAGTCCCAGGTCAGGCTCCCTGCTCAGCAGGGAGTCTGCTTCTCCCTCTGCCCATCCCCCTGCTTGTGCTCTCTCTCTAAATAAATAAATTTTTAAAAATCTTTTTAAAAATGTTTAAAAAAATAATAAAGTTTGATGCTGGTTGCCACGTGGGCATTCACCATAAGACTGGGTTGTGGCACAATGGACTGGGTCATTTCAGGATCATCATCAGCGCAGCGTCTGTAACATTGACCTGAACATTCATGGCTGATGGCAGACTGATCGGATCTGATTGTGAGAATCTGATATGTGCGATCAGATATGTGCAAATTTTTCTGATTGCATCATAGGTTGAATTTTCCCTTATTTATGTATGTGTATATAGTTCATGTGCATACGTGTGTGTATGTGCACATATCCCTTTTTGTACATACACGTACTTTTTTAATCCCATGAGGTGTCTTGCAGAGATGAGGAATTGAGGTAGTTTTGGAGTTGGGGAAATTCTGGGAGTTAAATGAAGCAGAGATTCTTTTACTTCCGAGTCATTGTTTTGCCTCCAAACAGAAGATGTCAACAGTTGCCCAGTGACCTCTGTGAAATGTTTGTGGTCTTGTGTCAGTTCCTAACAACGAGTTGTCCACATAATAGAAGTACTTTATTTGTTGTATATACCCCTTTGATGTCTGTCAAGGTTTTTATGTTTCCTTTTCTTTTTATCTGGTTTCTCGCTGTCGATATTGTCCCATTATTGTCTTCCTCCATTCAAAGGATCTTGTCCACTTAACTAACTTGGCATGGCAACCAGCGCAGTTCGGATGAGCACGCAGGTGCTTCATGACTGTTTGTATGGTGCTGCTCTTGGCGGAGCCAAACCTGTGCAGACAATAGGGCCTTGGAATGATTGCCCGACGTATCTGTTCACACCCTAATACGAAGACTCAGATGCTCATTGCCTAGGCATGGAGTTGCCAACCGTTAGTAACTAAAAATACAAGAGAGAACAAATCTTTTTTTTTACTATAAGGATGTCCTAATCATTGCATGGGACATAGTTATACTAAAAAATTATTTGTTTTTTTAACTGAAATTCAATTTAACTGGGCACCCAGTATTCTGACAACCCTGTTCTGACACCGTTCTTTAAGATCTCCAAAATATTCAGCAGTGTAATCACCCAAAATGGAAGAATTGAGAAGTTACTTAAAAGAAACTCTATCAGGGGCACTTGGGTGGCTCAGTCGGTTAAGTGTCTGACTCTTGATTTCGGCTCAGGTCATGATCTCAGGGTCCTGAGATCGAGCCCCACATTGGGCTCTGTGCTCAGTGGGGAGTCTGCTTGACATTCTTTCTCTCCTCTCCCTCTGCCCCTCCCTCTACTCACTCCCTCTCACTCTCTCTCTCTCTAAATAAATAAATCTTTAAAAATAAAAAATAAAAGAAACTCTATTATATTCATTTGGGTAGGAAACAAAGAAAATAACTACAATTTTCAATATACTTCACAGTTGTAGAGGTGTTTATCTCAGTGCATGAACTTCATGATTGAATTATTATGAGCTCTCTTTGGACAAAATAAAGCTTGAATGTCAGATGGCTATTATCTGAGTCACCCAAATGCAATGCTCCATTCTCCCCACACTAGAAGCCCATATCTTCTGTGAGCTTTCACAAAATGGCAGAACTAGAACTGATCCAAGGAAATGTAGAGTAATGAAAGAAAATATATCCAGGGAAAGAAGTTATTTTCCAAAGAATTTTCAACCCCTCCCCATCTCCTGTCTCCCACTTCCATCACCACGCATCTCTGCCCCCAGAGCATTCTGGCTTAGGATGTTCTCTGAAGAAGTTTTACTCTGAGAAGTAGACAACATGCCAAAGCAACAGGACAGCAGATGAAACAACAAAATTCTCCTAGTTAAAATCAATCTACAGAAAAGAAAAAAAAAGAAGCATAATGCTGGTTACAGATTCAGTAGTAGAGGATGTGAAGAACTGAGAATGTCATCTATTATGGGACATGTAATAAGGCAACATGGGGGAGATAACACAGCATCATAACTACTGACATGAAGAAGATTCATGCTTAGTTACTTGCTGCTTAAAATCACTGGCAGGAATACCCCAAGACCTGGTTTCTATGAAGCCTTCTGTGCCTTTCTGGGTTGCCTCCTATTCCAGGTCCATACCTTCAAAATAAACTTGGTTCCTCTCCTTACTGTATCCCTGGATTCTAACCCTATGCCTGGCACACAGTAAGCATACAGTTGTTTACTAATGACTACAGAAAGAAAACCTTGGTCAGCTATTTAAAAAATATCTTAACTGATCCTTCCCATTTTAAGAACTGATAATTTTAGGATGTAGGCCAATAGCTGGGGAATATAGCACTGCCATTTTTAAAAATTTTATAATTTTTCTTAGTATTAATTGCACAACATAGTTTTATTTTTATATTAAATTAAAAAGCAATAAAAAAAGTAATATGAAGTAGCTTATGCATGTTTTGGCTTTTAAGTGTTTGCCTTACACTATGTGATCTAAAAGACTCAATTCAAAGAGCAAAATGGGAAAACCAATGCTTTTAAAATAAAATTTATTTTTGCTATGTGTGTTTTAACCAATGAGTGGTTAGGTGTTTCAGCTTATGACTGCTACACAAATAAATCCTCCCTATGTTACAGGGTCCTGAGGCTTACTTTATAACATGGAATCACTGTGTTACTGTATGACTGTTAAAATAGATCTAAGGTGATTATTCTGGAAGTAGCACAATGATAAGCCACATTTACTCAAATGAACCAGTTCTCTCCCTTTTTTTCATTAGAAAACACTCTTGAATAGGGATTCTTGACAAGCTATGGTATGTCTGCCCTTAAATATATGTTTAAGAACTCAAGAAGCTATGATTGTAAGCCTGAATTGGCGTCGAATCTTTTTCTCTCCAACAGCGTTCTAAATTACATACAGATCATCTAACAATTCCTCCTTGTCTAAAATTGATTTGATTCTTTACTCCCAACAAATAAAGAATAGAGACTGAGAGTCATACATTTCATTAAAAAAATAAATAAATAGAAAGACTCCTGGCTTTACACTAGGTAAATGTGCACTAGGTTAGCTTCCTTTGAGGGTCACGTATATACCTGTGACTATCCTTCCTGAACACTCCCAATTTAATGCTAACACACTAGCTGAAAATGGAAAGCTGTGAATCGCGGGTTGTGTATGACATCCGGTCACTGCAAAACATCTGAAATCAACCAGAAGTTTTTGCTTTTCATGGAAATAGTTGTCATGAATCACAACAGAAAGAGATGCACGTCACATGCCTTCTGACCAGAGTCACAGCCAAATTAAAATTCCAGCCTAGTGAGTCGATTGCATGGTAAACTGTTTTGCAGAAAAGCTTCAGTCACATACCTTTGCCTCCTCCTGCCCATTTCCTGGCAAAACACTAAGGCTGAAGATACCAACAACAATTAGAATTTAAAGCTCTTCTCTCCACTTGATCGCAAAGCCTCTCCATCCCTGTCTAGCCAGAAACAATCTGTCTGCTCATTCCTATTTCCATGCCCCCTCCTCTCAAATTAAGCTTGGTGGCATTCCCATTTTTGGATATCATTGATCTTGAGTTAAGATGCCTAGACAATACAGTACTTGGCATAAGAGATGCTAATGTATCTACATTTTGAAAGCTATCATAAAAATTCTGTTCTGTACACTTTTCAAGAGTAAAGAACTTGGTAAATGCTCCTGAGGGTTCTGACATTGTACCTACAGCATTGCTTCTGTAGACTTGGGCTTTAAGGGTAAGACTTGGGTCTAGGAGTAGTATTGCAGGTTTTTCCCTAGAAAAATCTTCTCTATAGGTCTCTCTCTTCAATGGCATCAATACTTTTTATTGCTCTTAGACTTTGGTCCCGACCCCTTTACCATGGCCTTCAAGGAGAGTAAGACTCTCTAGCCTCACTTCATACTATTCCTCCAATCCCCAAATGGTTGGTCACGACACTGTAGACCCACAGAACATAACAGGTTCAGGGCTCTGAACTTCCTGTTCCCACTGTCTTTCTTTCTTTTTTTTTTTTTTTTAAGATTTTATTTATTTATTTGAGAGACAGAGAGCACGAGAGGGAAGAGGGCAGAGGGAGAAGCAGACCCCCTGCTGAGCAGGGAGCCCGATGCGGGACTCGATTCCGGGACTCCAGGATCATGACCTGAGCCGAAGGCAGTCGCTTAACCAACTGAGCCACCCAGGCGCCCCCGCTTTCTTGAAATGCTCTTTTCCGTAGCTCTGCGCGTGCGTGTCTCTGCTCCTTATCTTTTAAGTGTCAGGTTAAGGAGCCCCTCCTCAGAGAGGCTTTCCCTGACCGCTCTATCTGAAACAGCTCTCCTAAGTATCTCCCCAGCTTCCTGCAGGTCTCTTGATCACATCATCCTGTTTATCTTCTTTGTATCACTTATCACAATCAATACTTCTCACCAGACTGTAAGCACTACGCCATCCCCACTCTATCTCTAGCGTCTAGTATAGCGCCTGGCCCAGAGACGGCGCTTCATAGTTGTCAAATTATTATTGAGTACATGAATAAATAATGAGGTTAATAATAAGCATTGTTGGGGCGCCTGGGTGGCTCAGTTGGTTGGGCGACTGCCTTCAGCTCAGGTCATGATCCTGGAGTCCCTGCTCGGCAGGGAGCCTGCTTCTCCCTCTGACCCTCCCCCCTCTCATGTGCTCTCTCTCTCATTCTCTCGCAAATAAATAAAAATCTTTTTAAAAAAAAAATAATAATAATAAGCATTGTCCTCCGTTTTTCTTTTTTTATTCTTATGTATAGTATCTAGCACCATACAACATACTAGCTAGGAAGAATTTAACAAAATAATACTATTTTTTTTTTAGCTGTACCATTCTTTTTTTTTTTTTTTTTTAAGATTTTATTTATTTGACAGAGAGACGCAGCGAGAGAGGGAACACAAGCAGGGGGAGAGGGAGAAGCAGTCTTCCTGGCGAGCAGGGAGCCCGATGCGGGGCTCGATCCCAGGACCCTGGGATCATGACTTGAGCTGAAGGCAGACACTTAACGACTGAGTCACCCAGGTGCCCCCAAAATAATACTATTTTTGAGAAATTCTAATGATAATTAATAGTCCTTCATTCTTTCCTTCCTTCCTCTATCTTTTCCCCCCCTTCCCCTTTTCTCATTCTCTTTCTCTTGATTTTTAAGTTATATATGACGTCGGTTCTTAATATCTCAGCTCCCAGTTCCTTCACCTTAAAGCCTTTCCCCCAACTCTTCCTCAACCCTGGGTGGTGATGTGCAGCATAAACCAGGAAAGAATTGATCTACAGTCACATGGTCCCTGACAGATAGTCTGTCATGGACAAAATGACGAACAAACCTAGAGTACAAAGCATTACATTTATATTTGGAAGCAGCGTGTTAGAGAAAAACAAAATAAAACATTCGAGTCAGGAGACTGGGATTCTAGTCACTTTGCCTCCATGGAAATAATACAGTGTCAATCCACTACTCTGTGCCCCAATTTTTTCACCTATAAAATTGAAATAGTGTCTCCCTTCTTGTCTTACTTCAGAGGTAGGAAAGGACCCATCAAGATGATTATGTGAGAGCATGCAGCAAAATATTATGTAAAAATATAAGGTATTATTATATCGAAAGAGAAGCACTCTTTTCTAGTTTGCTAAAAAGGGAAGAAGAGACAACAGTCATATCTGGGGAGCAATGGGTATGGTGACCATATTTTCAAAATCCAAATCAGGACATATCTTTTGGCATATGATCTGACACATGGTCTGACCACATGACAGAATATTTGAAATCAAAATGTCCTGAAAAATCCAGGACATGTGGTTGCCATGGCAATGAGGAGCCATAGGGAGGCTGTGGGCAATGAAAAGACAGGGTCGAATTGGCAAGCATGGAAAACTATTTTGCCAGTGATGTGCAGGACAGTTTGGAACCAATCAATGTGAAAGACTGAAAAGGCAAGAAGTAAGAAATTTTACTACTCTGAGTGTGAGGTATAAGTAGCAATCCTGAAGCATCCTAATTCTGGGAAATTTCCCCCATTCTTTCCAGGAGATCCAGGGTAGTCTCTGGTTCACATTAATGTGGAGCAAGAAACAGTGTTTGGGGTAAGAATTTTGCTGGAGTAGACCTAGCCCCCATGATGGTCCCATATTTACTCTCAGTATCCCAAACACACCTCTACAATAAGAATAATCTCATGGTAGCCCAGTACTCCAGACAAAGGGAGACTCTCTACAAGTCCCCCAGTGGAGACCCCAATCTGCCTCCACCTGGATGGGAAAGTCCGGGAACTCTTCAACCCTCGGAATTCTGCTCTTCAGAGACTGCATTCCAACTCCACCTTTCTTTACACAAAAGCAAAGCAATCCTCTCCTCCGTGCAATTGCTCAGGAAATATTGTTTATGATTTCCAATCCCATCAGAGAGCCCCTGACAACACAACTCTGGTGTCATATGAATTCTAACGATGACTTTTAGGACTGGAAGTCAGATGGTTTTATGGCCCGTCAAAAGCAAGGTGCAGATAGATCTCAAGGAGGTATAATGACTGGACTCAGAAAAGGAGGGCTTATAAAAAGATCAATCTCTTTTATCATTTTGCACAGGTTCTTATTAATAATTTTCATAATAAGTCTTACTTTTCTATTTCTAAGGAGCAAGTGTTATTTCATGGGGCAGATTCCCCCCGGCCCCAATCTGCTCTCTTTTTTTTTTTTTTCTTCAAAGATTTTTTTTTTTTTTTATTCATGAGAGACAGAGCGAGAGAGAAAGGCAGAGGGAGAAGCAGGCCCCCAAGGAGCAGGGAGCCCGATGCGGGACTCGATCCCAGGACCCTGAGATCATGACCTGAGCCGAAGGCAGACGCTCAACGATCTGAGCCACCCAGGCGCCCCCCAATCTGCTCTCTTATACCTTTCCAGCCTTGAAGGCTCCAAGACCTCTAAATTCCACCCAGTGCCTATCACATGCCATTGAGCTGGCATGTTTGCAGATTGCATGCGGTGAGATCCTGCCATACCAACAACCCTGTCTCAGATTCCCCAGCATCACAGCCAAGCTAGTATTGCCTGCACATTTTCCTCGTCTTTTCAGTGAGTTCAGTGTGGCAGCAGCACATTCCTCAGCACAGGCTCCGGTCGGCATGGTAACTAGTTGGGGACTGCAAGCTGCCTTTTTGCAGACTCCTGTTTCTTTCTGAGAGGGTGTATTTTTTTTGGGTTTTTTTTTTTTTTTTTTTAGGAAGGGAGGGAATCGGGGTGGAGGAAGTTGTGAAAAGGGGGTGGAGAAAGAATTGATAGGGTTGGGCTGGGGGGTGGGGGGTGGGCAGAAGAATGACTTAAACACACTTTTTAAAAGAGTTATCTGGTCCACCCATGGTGTTGGTGCTAAATTGCCTGGGCAGAAAAAAGTCCTAATTGGGGTGGGGAGGCAGTGACAAAGCAAAGCTTGTTCAAGCCTCGGAGTCTGCCCTGTTGATAGTGCAGGTACCTCAGGGCGGTTGGGAGTGATTGCTGTGTTGACTTTGTCTAATTGCAGGGGAGGGGTTATGTGAGCTGTGACGGGCAGCGTTACACCCAGTGGGGTGGTGGACGAAAACTGGCATAACCACGCAGGGCTAAACTGACTGACAAAGCTCTTGGCATATTATTAAAAATCTGGCAAAATGTTCTTCTCTTGACAAAAATGTAGAGAGACTAGTAATGCATAACTTTATCCCATGTTGGATTTTAAAATGGCTAATGCCAAGTTGTCTGTCAAAATTAATAGGGCATTGCTTCTTCTTATAGAACAACAACAAAAAAATTCCCACACATTTTATTCATTTATTCATTGCTAAAAAAATCATGTATCTGCTAAAAATTTCACTTAGGGAAAAGGTTTGGCGGTGGTTAACCTTGATTTTAAAGTACTGTGAATTAAAAGCTACTTTTTCTTATGTTTGTTATAATAAAAATCACACCTTCATTAAAATGTGAAGTATTGTATTCTTTGAGAAGAGATTTAAACTCTGCACCAAGCTTATATTAAGAGAGGCATTAAAACTCCAATTATTGATTACATCTTTATATAAGTTTACATTTGGGACCTTTTTTTTTTTAACTCCTTTTATCAAGAAAAACGTTAAATGGTTAACTGACTGTTGAGTGGATACTCTGCATCATCATAGGAATTAATCAATATATTGACTTTTTGACTCTCCTACTTTGCTATTTCATGTGTTGATTTAACTGTTTCTCCCTCCTTCTTTGCTTTCCATTAAACCTTTATGCATGCTCTTCTATACAAACTACTTTTTATTCTAAGTTTTATACACATAGGGCAACTTTCTGTTCTAGAATCTGAGTGCATTTTGTGAGTATTCAGACCTCCAAAAGATATAAATATTACTGTTCTTGGTCATATGCTTATGGTGGATAGCTATTTCTTTTCTTATTTTCCAGAGGCTGAAGCTTTGTAATTAAATGGGAATGAAAACAGACGCCTGAACATTTTCAAAAAAACCTTTTGTAACGTATTTTAATTCCTAGTTTACTTTACGGAACAATAAACTTTTTTGTTTCTAAATTTTAGAGTTTTTGCTAACTCCTTTCAGAACAAAAATTCCAAAATGGCATTTCCTTCAAAATCTCATTGTTTCGCTAATTCTGATTTTTTTAAGGGCTCCAATAAGATAGGAGAGTCAATGAAGTTGATGGAGAGACTTTGCTCTTAAGCCCTAATAAATAATTTGGTTTGGTGATTTTTCTCTTTTAATTCTTAAGATACCTCTCTACAGTCGAGTATATGAGCTCTGTTTGAAAACTAAGACACTTGAAGCATAAACACTGTATGCTTCCAGGTAGAAAGGGAAATGTTCAGATGTTCCCTAACTGCTGAAGGAAAAAACATGTAAATAAGAGATGGGTTGATTCCCCACTGTTCATGTTTGCTCACTGCGAACATTTGGTTCACTTGGCTTGGCTCATTATTTCAGCTGGGAAAGTCACTATATGAATTAATAGCAGATTTCCCAGCTGAAAATAAATGTTTATCAGTTTAGGGGGCTGGGGTATTTTGGCAAAGACCTGGCTTTTTGTCTCACTGGTTCCTTTTTTTGGCATGCACATCCCTGAGGTGTGTAATTAAAGTAAGGGAATTTGCACATAGTGCTTTAGGGCTGTAATGAATAGAAAACACATGATATTTCAGCAATTTGGTAACTAATGTCAGAGTGTGCATTTCCTGTGTGAGGTATCACGATAATAGGGCTCTGTGAAAATAAAGGCGCCTGCAATCCCATGCAAAGAAAAAGAAAAGTGACAGCATTTGTTCCTAAGTTCCAATACAAAATACATAAAAAAGAGCAATTTACATTTTATAACAGACGGACTTTGAACTGGAACATATCCTCAGAATTAATGGCTATTAAATCAGCCCCACTTTTTGCTGAATATTGAAATTCCCTTCAGGACAAAGATCTTGGCTGTTGACATCAGGTTACATTACAAAATTGAATACATAGTATCGACTGGTTTTAATCATAACCATTCTCGCCTTGCTGTTGAAATTTTTCAACAGCTCAAAATCTGGAAAAGTATCTTTAAACCTCAGGAACCTTGAGGGAAAGAGGGAAAGGAACAAATTAACATTTATTGAGCACCTGTTATATGTCAGAGATTTTTACACAATAGCAAATTTAATATTTTACAAAAATAACTATGCAAAAAAGTCATTAGTATTCTGTTCTGTCGGAAAAAAAAGTCCAAAAAAATTAGGTAACTTGCCCAAGATCCCACAGTCAGTGGTACCAGGATGTCAGAGAGGACAAAGCCCAGCATAAAGTAAGACTCAGTACAACTTTTTTCATTATTGTCAGACTTCAAAACACACGTTCTTCTAACATAGTTCGTAGTATTATTTTTGTACCTCTTATATAAAATTATTCTAAAGAAGGACGAAAACCTTGCTCCACACTCTTCCCCAGTCCCTGATTGTTCTTGTGAATAAGGTTTATGTCCATTTTGCAAAGAAAACCCAAAACTTCTTGTTCCGTCCTCTGTACAACAGTGTTGGAAGTAATGAGCTTGTTTCCTGGATCACAGGGAAGTCATCTCAATCTGAGGGCAAATTGTACTTTTTTTTTTTAAAGTAAACTCTGTGCCCAACATGGGGCCTGAACTTACAATCCCAAGATCAAGAGTCGCATGCTCTACTAACTCGCCTCTAGTTTAAGCTGCTCCATAAACTATACTTTTCATACAGGACAAGGGCAGCCATGACTGTTGGAACAAGTATCCAACAGAAGCTTGGAAGAAGGGGATGCTTTCTCAAAGCCAGAGGCCAGAATACGGCACCTACATCATGGTAAAATAGAAGATTGCAGATTTCACCTCCCTAGGCCTCAGTTCCTATATCTGTAAAATGAAAGAATTGGTCTAGATGATCTAAAAGATGCATTTCTGATTTAAAAATCTCAACTACGAAGTACTCTTGGCTGAACCAGAGGGCAGGGAACAAGAAGTGCCATAATCCACAAATATGAGAATTCCCAAAGGATAAGTTTCAGGTAACTGCCTATCTTGTGGTCATTACAGAAGAGCATCTGTGAGTATTCTTATAGCCTTAATGAAATGATTATCACATATTCTACCACATATTTCCCAGAAAGACATTTCTTGATACCATCCATAAACTAAATTCTAAGGTAAAACATTATACTTAAAAGGCTTTTCCTCCTGCCTTTTCCTCTCCTGATTTTTCACTTTGGCCTTTCTGTGGCCTTCCTCTCACTCTCCAAAAAACATTTGAAGAATCATTGACAGATACACATCTGACACACACTATCCTAATTCCTGGTAAAGAAGAAAAATGCCCTGTGTGTGTGTGTGTGTGTGTGTGTGTGTTGCTTGGAGTTTAAGCACTTCCTCCTACAATCCTAGGAATATAAACCTCAAGAGCTCAAGAGACTGGAGACTCTGAGACCTGCTACCCCACACCTGTCATTTTCCCCTTTGCTAAGGAACCAACACTCCCCGTCTCCTCTCTCTGATGCTCCCTTCTTCCCAACAATAACTGCTCCAAACTGAGTAGCCCCATCCCCACAAAAAAAAAAAAAAAAAAACCTAAAGATGTTACTATTACCTCCATCAACATCTATTTTTTTTTAATTTTATTTATTTATTTATTTGACAGAGAGAGAGCACAAGCAGGTGGAGCAGCAGAGGGAGAGGTAGAAGCAGGCTCTCCACTGCAATGTGGGACTCAGTCCCAGGACCCTGGGATCATGATCTGAGCCGAAGGCAGACGCTTAACTGACTGAGCCACCCAGGTGCCCCATGATTTTTTTTTAAAGTAGGCTCCATGCCCCAACATGGGGCTTGAACTCATGACCCTGAGATCCAGACCTGAGCTAAGATCAAGAGTCGGCTGCTTAACCAACTGAGCCACCCAGGAGCCCCTGCCTCCATCAACATTTAAAGAAACATGAACATCAAAAATCTGAGAGATTTATTAGGATAAAGGCCAGAAATGCCATTTGGAGTATATATATATATATTTTTTTTTTTTCTAGAGTGGGACAGTGTATTGATCTTCCCTCCCACCTTGTCACTGTCCTCATCCTCTGAGTCCTCACTTTCCTCCTCCTAATTCTGCTTAAATTCCATGATCCATTACCATTTTTATTCTCTTGCAAGCACCCTCAAGCTCCTTGCTCCTCTCTGACGGAATGTATTGGTAAATTCTCACAACTTATTAAATCCAACTTTCTGCCTATTCCACATTAGCATCCTGGAACTGACCATGATGGAGAAAGACAACCAACTATGCTGGCTGATCTTGCTCTAAGTTCCTGGTCATCATAACCTCCCATGGAGCAATCATGCCTCCCAGCCAGCATTTGTTGTCCTCCACTGTCCCCAATACTCTTTCATCCCTTCCCCTCTCTCTTCAGCCCTCCACAGCCTACTCTCTCTTCATCACCCATTTACTTCCCATTTCCTCTAAACCTCTTGACAATAAAACTCCTCAAAGAAGTTGGTACTTACCAGTAATTTCTCTCCTCCCCATTCTCTTGAAGCCAATTCAATCACCACCCTCCTCCCCATTGCAAACGCCCAAACTGCTCCTGTTAAGATCACTAAGGACCTCTACATTGGCAAATCCATCAAGTCTCAATTCTTCATTTAAACATTTATGTAACCGATCATTTTCTCCCCACTGAAATGCAGTTTGCCTTCCAGAGCACTTCCTCAGACTCCCCTGCTAGTGCTTCTTCATCTCTCTGCCTCTAAGAGTTGGAGTGCTTAGGGTTCTGACCCTTCTGTTCTCTAACTACATTCAATTCCCAGAGGATTTCATCAGTCACACAGCTTTATATACCATCTCTACACTGTTGTCTAGATGTATGTGTCCAGCCTGAATGGCTGTTACCCTGGGGCCCTATTGTGAAAACAAGATCCAGATCCCATCTTGCTCCCTTGTTTTGTTAAGTGGGTTTCCCTCTTACTTCCCTAATATCACAATCCCTTAAGACCTGAGACCCTGCACTGTTCTTGTTAGTTCCTAGCAAAGGGCTCTGAACATACCTTCTGACAGACCTTCCTAATACTGCCTACCTGCCTAGGTTTCTGAATGTCTTATAAGTAGGAGGAAGAGGAGGAGGAGGTAAGAGGAAAAGAAAGCCCTGTAGCTGTTGTACACAGCCCCAGTGATGCTGACTGTCGTGAGTTAACAGCTGTTACCCTTGGGGAAAAGGCAGCAGACTCCCTCCTGAGCAGCCATAGAGGCAAAGTCATTACCTTGGTGCATGTACTGCAGTCTATTCAAAACCTGATCTTTAGCATTGCAAATCAGAAACTGCATCTTTTTAGAAAGTAAATCAATCATTCCAAGGCAGACTGCTTCTTCTATCTCATGAGTCTGACATATCAAACCAGGGTACCATTTTATTAATTTACACTAAGAAATAACTATTGGGCGCCAGGGCGGCTCGGTCAGTTAAGTGTCTGACTCTTGATTTCAGCTCAGGGTGGTGAGATGGAGCCCTGCATCGGGCTCTGCACTCAGCGGAGAGTCTGCTTGAGATTCTCTCTCCCCTTCTGCCCCTCTCCCCCCAACCCCACTCTCCTCTCTCTCTCTCTTTCAAATAAATAAATCTTTAAAAAAATGACTATTACAAAATACTCAAAACCACACACACAATATATTCTGTGCCTACCATCAAGAATTTTAGAAAACCAGATCATGCTCAAAAGTTAGTACATTAAAAAAAAAAAAAGCTAGTGTATTAATTTATAGTAAGAAATGGCTATCCTTAAAATCTTTTAAAAAAAGTGGGGGGCATCTGGGTGGCTCAGTCAGTTAAGCGTCTGCCTTGGGCTCAGTCATGACCTCAGAGTGCTGGGATAGAACCCTGTATGGGGCTCCCTGCTCAGCGGGGAGCCTGCTTCTCCCTCTCCTTCTAACCCTCCTCCTACTCATGCTCTCTCTCTCTCTCTTAAAAAAAAAAAAAAAGAAAGAAATGGCCATCTTGGTGAGCAAATTCTTGAAGTTCATATGATCTGTGAATTCCCTCTTTCTCTGCAGACTTATACAGGAAGCAAAATCATAATCAGATTTTTAAAAAATAGTAGCTAATCACATTGCAGCCAGAGTGATTTTTTTCAAAGCACACATTCAACTAGGTCACTCCTCTAAATACTGGGCACTGTTCTCAGAAGAAGACAAAATCCTCAGCCTACTGGCCCTACACGGTCTGTCTGCTTAATGTCTGCCTTCAGTGTAGGAACTGGTTAAGAACATAGGTTCTGCAACTACACTTCCATGATTCAAATCCCCTTCCTCTACTTCCAAGCTCAGGCAGTTTACTCACTTATTGTGCCATAGTTTTTTCTTCAGGAAAACAGGAATAAAGATAGTGGTTACTTCATAAGACTGTGATGAAATTAGGAGAGTAAACTGCTTTCAACACTGTCTGGCACCTACTAAGTGCTCGGGAAATATTACCTATCATCTAAAACCACTCTGGGTCCAGGCACACGGGCCCTCCTTCCATCTCTCAAATATGCTGCAAGCCATGATCATCCCAGCCTGGTGCTCTGAGCAAATGCCAGCCCTGTTTGAGGTACACTCCTTTGCCTCCTTCCAGTGTTTAACTCCTGCAGGTCCTCAGCCTCTTCAGTCTAGGGTCACTTCCTCCTCAGATGGAGAATCCCCAGTCTACAGTTGCCTTTGTTATGTTAATGTTCTCTCCTTCATAAAGTGCCTGGCTCAGGTCAGTCTTCTGTCTTGAAGGGTAGTCTCCATACTTGGCACTTTCTCCCAAAGCTTGACACAAGTCTGGCACGTTATAAGCCCTCCATACCAATTTGTTTGAGAAAATGTTCAGCTGATGCTTACCCCGGTCTGGGAAAAACTTTGGCCAGGCCTGGTCTTCCAGGGGCAAAACTTGGACCAGCACCTCTAACTTTGCCTCAGGAACTATCTCTTTACCACCTTCCAGAGCTGACCAACCCCCTCTGATTAACACATTCTTTCTTTGCATGTGTAAATGCATTTGCCTAGGTTTCTTAGGACTCTTCTAGGGTATAAGAAAATTTTGCATATCTATGCTTTATTTTAGTCGTTGTTTTTAAAATTTTACTCTCAGTGGGTATCTTATTTCTCTCATTTCCAAGTTCTGGCAAGGGTGGGGTGCATGAGAGTTGTCTCTTTATATTTCTCTACTGTTGACAACACACCTGGATCAGGATTCTATCTACCAATGAAGACGCCCTGGTCTTTTGTAGTAGGTGACTGTATGCTCACCTTCCAGCACTGAGCTCTTCCTACAGCCTAAGCTCAGTCTACACCAGCTCCATGGGCCTCTCCCAGTCTACTCACTTAACTTGCCTGGCAGGGTCCTAAGATAGAGCCCAATGGATACTCTTTATGGGTGTGGGGGGGAGACACTAGGTAGCTATACAACTCCACCTAATTAATGGAGGTAGGCTAGGCGTCAAGCATGTTTTTCGATAAATGGAATACAGCACTGCTCTGGGGATTAATTATTGCCTTAAATGGAAATAATAAAATTGACCCAAGGACGAGAGTAATAAACACAGAAAGCTGTCATGACCACTACATATTTGCACTGTACAATGAGACAAATGCAAATCCTCAAGTGAGTACTAGGCAACAGGGACTGCAGTTGTGAAGATGCCATCCGATTCTTATAAAGCCTCTGTCAAAAAGACTCAATTCTATGTCAGCAGAAATAATTGGTCTACAACACATCTGGAAACCCCAGAAATCGGAAAAGCATTGCTCTGGGTTTTCAATGTTGAGATCTGGCTTAGGCCAGAGATGTGTGTGGAAATGCTACAAAAAAAGGGCTGGTCCAATCCAATGCAAAATTTAGCAGAAGGTAAGAAAGAACAACAAAACTCAGGTTGAAGAAAGCCTCTCCCTGGGGTATTTCTCGTCCTTTATTTTTACCCCAGATCCAAGACTTGTGGTTAATTCAGATAAGCACTTGACCTTTGTGGGTGCTTATCCAAAGTCAACCTTCCCGTGTCTGAGGGTCACCTGTAACTCATTAATCTCCATCCGTTATTGTTTTGCAGGGATGTCTGTTCCATTTAAGATATAAAACTCCTATACAGATAACATGGTAGGTTAATGCACTCACCTTTCATTCCCTGATTGCTGAGTTCACACCAAACTCAATTCTGTTATGAGTAAGGATTACGTTTTGATATGTTCCCTGTCCCCAGGAGCCATTTGTCTACAAGTCTTCAAATCCTAAAAGGATGTTGCAGGCATCAGCATACTCTTTGGGGCCCTATACAGGAGATGCCAGGGAATAGAATGGCCCAGAGGTTACTGGGTCAGGACTGGAGGGGAAAGAACTATTTAGGTAATCTTGCTGAGTGCATGCTTCTTAGGGTGCCATCAGTCCTCTGCCGCTCTGGACTCTTAAGATGAAAACAAGGCCATTATCACTTTTTAAAAAAAATAATAAATTGCTTTATATAGAATCTCGTACTGTTAGGCTGAACTGTCTTCCCTACAGCAAGCAACATGCTAGCCGGCAATCAGGACAAAAGGCACAAACTCTGCAGTTTTTTGAACATCATACTTTTCAGGGACTCTCTTGTTTATGATTTAACTTCCTTCCCTTTCATTAGGAAATGCAAATCTATGCTGTCACCTGTGGCACAAACTGAGCTGTAAACCTAGAGGAAAATGACAACCAAGGGTTCTCAACTCTCTTGAAGGCCGTGTAACTTAACAGATGGCATGCCGGCTCTGGAGTCAGCCTGCCAAGCACAGAATCCCGGGCCTACTGCTTACAGCCTCCACCTCTCTCAGCCTCCATTGCATAGCTGCAAAATGGGAATAATTAAGAGCACCTACCACCGAGAGTTACTGTAGGAGTCAAATGAGATAATGACATGTAAAGCAATTAGAACAGTGTCTGGCATATATCAGGGGCTCAGTAAGTGTTAGCTGTCATTGGTACTTAATTGCTCTGATTCATGCCGGAGGGATGCCTGGGCGGCTCAGTCCGTTAGGCATCTGCCTTCGGCTCAGGTCATGATCCCAGGGTCCTGGGATGGAGCCCCGCATCGGGCTCCCTGCTCTGCGGGAAGCCTGCTTCTCCTTCTCCCTCTGCTGCTCCCCCTGCTTCTGCTCTCTCTCTCAAATAAATAAATAAAATCTTAAAAAAAAAAAAAAAAACAACAGAAAGAAAGAGAAAACTAAAGGGATTTCTTTCTTTCTTCTCTTTTTTTAATCTGTGGCTTCCTCTCTGACCACCGGACAGGTGAACAGAACCCCAAACAAATGTTTCTCATTCTTTCTACTTTGCATGGCCACACACTCCTCCCTTCACCCCCACCCCCCATCCCCGCCATGCCCCTTGAATTCCAACCGCTAAAGTGTGAAGGAGTGGCCGAGGAGTGAAGCTGGTGTGGCCCAAACTGCCTCACTTAATTCCAGTCAGCTCCTTCTGCTGGCCACGCTGCCAGCACCCCAATTTCCCTTTTGGTGCTAACAACAGAAGCAGTGCACAAAGGCTTCCACTTTAGAGCGAAAAGGAAAAAGGTACTGTCGGTACATATTACTCTCAGTGTAAATGCTTTCAGGAGCCCTTCGCTGTTTCTTTTCATGCTTTTCGAGTCGAAGCACCATTTAGAGAAGCCCTGCTGTTCCAGCACCCTAAGGACATGGAGGAGGACACAAGAAGGCAGCTGAGAAACAGAGTTTCTATTTATGTGGAGCAAGGCAGGCCTAGATCCTTGACTAACAATAAGCAGAATATCTTAATCACAAGCATTCTGAAGTCATGCCAAGTGGAGTGCTTAGTGTTTGCCTGCTCCCCCCACCCCTTTTTTTAATACAATTTGGGAAAGACACTGACACATGCAGGTCAGGCTCTTATTTCTGGATCCAGGGTCATCTTCCCATGGGGAGGGTTGGGAGAGAGTACTCTAGCACCTAAATATCAGGCCAAATCCCCACACCAGGAGTGTTCGAGAGTTTCTAGAAAGGACAGGTACAAGGATGGCAAACTTTTGGGAAGGGAGCTGGAGGACTTCCCTTGAAGCTCTGCCTGCCTAGTGAACAGGCTGTTGTTTGGAGTCCAAGTTCACTGGAAGTGAGTTTGTAAGGCTGATGGAGATTGTGAAGGGCTGGAGTCTCCCCAAACACCTCTCACTTCGTATTGTAACAACCATGGCTCCCAATTCTCATTCCCCGTGCTTTTAGGAGCTTTTACTACGTGTTCTAAGGTAATGTCTTCAACCAAGAGAATATGTTAGAATAAAATTGTTAGTAGGGTAGGAAATGAGGGTTTTATCTGCCTAGAAAGATGCCTGGCACCACAGGTGCTCAAAAATACTTGTTGAATGAATTTATGATGTTATACAAGTTACCACAGTAAAAGCTCTGGGAAAAGACACCGCCAATAAAATAACTGATTTCTATTTTTAGCATTTAAGTTGATCATTAAACATATTTTTTCCAGGGGGCGCCTGGGTGGCTCAGTCATTAAGCATCTGCCTTCAGCTCAGGTCATGATCCCAGGGTCCTGGGATCGAGCCCCGCATCGGGCTCCCTGCTCGGCGGGAGTCTGCTTCTCCCTCTCCCACTCCCCCAACTTGTGTTCCTGCTCTCGCGCTCTCTCTCTCTCTGTCAAATAAATAAATAAAATCTTTTAAAAATATATATTTATATATATTTTTTCAGTTTGTTTTTTTTTTTTTACTAACATATAATGTATTATTTGTTTCAGGGGTACATGTCTGTGATTCATCAGTCTTACACAATTCATAGCGTTCACCATAGCACATACCCTCCCCAATGTCAATCAAATCATTAAAAATATTTAGACTGACTCCATTTTCCTGATTGAAGCAATAAACAATCTCCGTTTAGAATACAGAAATTGTTTAATAACATGCAATGCTTGGCAGAGACTTCTTGCTATCTTCAAATATTTCTACAACTCTATTCTCCCCATCTTCCTATAAGAATATAACTCCCAATTTTAGTTGGATACTTGGCTTCCCAGGTAAAGATTATATTTCTCAGAAAGAAGTTAACTTCCATATTGCCCAAAGCACTGTGTTTTGGAATGCCTTTGGTACCTTAGCCTAATCTGTATTTTATCAAATATTAACACCATGCCACATTAAGAAAGAAAGCTGAAAGAAAAACTCCATTCATTTAAACCAAAAACAAGTAGAGCAGAATCCATTTTTGAGGTATTAATATTTTTCCCTCTTTTAGTTCAACTACTACTTTCAGAATGGGTTCACACTGCTGTTGACTCATGAGAAACACGTTGGCCCTGATTTCTAAAGCTGTGGCGGTCCCAATGACACTGTCAGCAAATGTGAAATCCAATCCACTGCCTGTTTTTTTATAGCAAAGAATGGTTTTTACATTTTTATTTCATTTAATTTATATTTTTTCCAGGCTTTTATTAAATTTTTTTATTCATTAATATTTTTTAATTGAGATATTTGACATATAACATAGTGCAAGTTTAAGGTGTATAACATATTGATTTGATACATTTACATTGCCATAATGGCAACTAGCTAACACCTCTATCCCTTCACATCATTATCATTTCTTTTAGTGCTGGAAACAATTGAGATCCAGTCTCTTACCAAGTTTAATATTTATAAGACAGTTTTGTTGTCTATAATCACTGTACTCTGTATCAGGTCTCCAGGACTTATGTATCTACATATGCAGGCACGGTTTTTACATTTTTAAATGATAGAAGAAAATCAAAAGAAGGTTTTGTGGCAGGTGAAAATTATCTGAAATTCAAATTTCAGTGTCCATAAATTACCATGCATCGGGATACAACCTCATTCATTCATTTAAATATTGTTTGTAACTGCTTTCTGGCAGAGTTGAGTAGTTACAACGGAAGTTGCATGGCCCACAAAGCGCCAAATGTTTACTATACGATATTTTCCAGAAAAAGTTTGTAGATCCTTTCTTACAGTATCTTTTCTGTTGTTTTTAGTGGAAGGTGGGTATATATCATTTGAATTGATTTCCTTCACTTTCAAGTCTCAAGCTATAGGAACACATTGATGCATCTAGGGATTTTCTCCAACAGCTTGATTTTAATCATGAAGAATATTTGATTCGATTAACTGATAAAGAATGTGAAAAGTAACAGCAGCTAAACGACATTGTTACTATTTCTGTGAGCAATAGTACATAGATCCTGGTGACTGAATCTTCAGCCACACATTTAACTTCACTTCCTGTGGCACTGGTGAGAGCAAACCCTGTTGTTAAAAAGAACCTTCACAACGACTCCCGTACCGTCTCCTCAGCAACATCCCCACGGCTGTTATATTAGTTCACTTCGTTCATAATTCTAGACCAAACTTTTGCATTACTGTCCTAACTGGTTTTCCTGCATCCGATCTCTTCTCCCACCCAAACCCTGTCACCAGAGGCAACTTCCTTACAAAAATAAAAAGTACGTAGCTAATATTCCATTATCTAATTATATAGCTGCGTGTCCTACCTAAAAAAAATTGGTCCATCCATTGTTTACAAAATAAAATCCAAACTTCTTAAGCTGGCATTCATGATTCTTCACGGTGTGTTCCTACCGTATACTCTATCCAAACAGAACCATTCTCTCTTCTCAACACATCTCTGGGAGTCCTGTTCTCTGGTCCATCCTCTGTGCCTCAGCTCATACCATGATCTCTTGCCTTCAAACCTAACCCTTCTCTCCATTCCTACATATTTAAATGTTGTTTATTTTAAAAATAAATAAATAAATAAAATGTTGTTTATTTTTTTTAAGGCCTAATTCTAATGCCAACTCTTTCATGAAGACTTCTCTGTCTTACCCCAAGTTCAATAAATATTTGAACTACTACAGGTTTTTTCTTGCCTAGTATCATTCATCCACCATTCTTCCAGGAGGAATGCATTGGTTTTACCTTGGGGATGCATGCAATCTTGAGGGGACTATAAGTCAAATTCTCCCACCCTTCGTGGTGGGGGGACGGAGATGTGACATTCATTAGGCCAGTCAGGAGCCATTCCCTTGGCCTCATCCCCTCTCCTTCTAGCTCTAGCTCTCTGCAATTTGATTCTTGAGTGATCCAGCATGGAAAATGGCTGGAGCTCATTCATGACCTGAAGAATCCATCCATTATTTCTGCTTACAGAAGCCTATAGCTGCTCTGCTCCAGTCCCTGCCAGTATTGGTTTCTTTGACCTATCTTTTGATTTTATGAAGAACTTCATATCCGTCCAGTGAACTCTTTTTTTTTTTTAAATATTTTATTTATTTATTTGAATCAGGCTTCCCGCGGAGCAGGGAGCCCGATGCGGGGCTCAATCCCAGGACCCTGGGATCATGACCTGAGCTGAAGGCAGACGCTTAATGACTGAGCCATCCAGGCACCCCTAGATTGTATTTTTAAAATCCATATGAGAGCAACATTTTATAAAGATGCTTTTATTCATGCTTTATTTAAAATTAATTAAATTAATTAAAAATATATCCATTTTGCTTTCAGAGAATACTTATTGAAGGAAAGATGGCATTGGAGATTATAATGAGGTGAAATTCCTCCTCCCTCTCCAAGGCTCCTTTTGGTGAAGCTGCCAACCTTAAAGGACTGGAAGCCATCTGCAACCTGTGCGGTCCCCAGCATAATGCCTCACACGCAGTCACTGCCCAAGACATTTGTTGAATCCATCAGTGGTCCCTGTCCTGTCTGGCATCATTCTTCTTTTGCCTGCTTTCCAATGAGAATTCAAGGTGCATGTTTTTCACTTGGAATTTACTTGGCTTATTACTATTTTTCAATAAATAATCATTAAATGCCCACCACTGGTCACTATTTTAAGCGCTGGGAATACATCAATGATCAGGCAAGATTCCTGGCACCAGACAGCTTAGATTCTAGTGGGATGCAGGTCTATTCACAAATGAAATCACCATACAGTCATTTACTTCCTGACTTTATTATAAGTGTAGGACCAAAAATGTTCATCTTTCTCTTGTGTCACTTTGTGTTTCTGCCTCTTCTTTACTTTTGCCTCCAGCTATAATTTGGTTTTACTTCCAAAACGTACCAGGAGCTTTCTCTCCTTGGGACTATTGTTTCTATTTTTCCTACTATTTATGCCTATGTCTTCTGGTGTTTGAACAATCCTTCAAAAATATCAGCATTGTTGTTGAAACTTCTGTGCAAAGTTCCTAAAACTTAGAAATATTAATCACATACAGCTAATACCTGTGAGTCATAGAGCCATAGAACCTCAATAACATAAAATTAAAAAAGAAAGCTTCTGCTGAACTAGCATTTAATTAAATTCTGTCTTGGGTGCCTGGGTGGCTCAGTCGCTAAGCGTCTGCCTTCAGCTCAGGTCGTGGTCCCAAGGTCCTGGGATTGAGCCCCACATTGGGCTCCCTGCTCAGCGGGAAGCCTGCTTCTCCCTCTCCCACTCCCCCTGCTTGTGTTCCCTCTCTTGCGGTGTCTCTCTCTGTCAAATAAATAAAAAATCTTTAAAAAAATTAAATTCTGTCTTTGATTTTTTTTAAAGATTTTATTTATTTATTTATTTATTTGAGAGAGAGAGCGAGAGAGAAAGAAACAGCATGAGAGTGGAGAGGGTCAGAGGGAGAAGCAGGCTCCCTGCTGAGCCGGGAGCCCGATGTTGGACTCCATCCCAGGACCCTGGGATCATGACCTGAGCCGAAAGCAGTTGCTTAACTAACTGAGCCACCCAGGCGCCCCCTTAATTCTGTCTTTTAACCCAGAAATCAGGCACCTCTGATGTAGCACTAGTATCCAGTGGAAACTAAAGTCCTAGAGTGAAATTAAACCAGAATATATTTTTCTATTTCTGATGGACCTAAATTCTTAGATTATTCATGGGAAGGAAGGAGAATGGAAGCAGAAGAATCTGATTTAAAATACCATGTACATAATACCCAGAAAAATGTACATAAGTGCCTACTCAGAACATCTTGCCCACAGTTCCAGGAGTGTCACTATTACTTGAAGGCCACCTGTGGACTCTTAAGAATCCTCAGACCCCAGATTAAAGAACCCTGGATTTGTATTTTCTTGAAGACTTTAAAGTCAATTTCATTTCTTTATTTTTTTTTAAGATTTTATTTATTTATTTGTGAAAGAGAAAGAGAGAGAAAGAGCACACAACTTGGGGAGAGGAAGAGGAAGAGAAAGAATCAGGCTCTGGGCTGAGCAGGGAGCCCAGTGTAGGGCTCAATCCCAGGACCCTAAGACCATGACCTGAGCTGAAAGCAGACGCTTAACCGACTGAGCCACCCAGGTGCCCCAGTCAGTTTCATTTCTAAATGACATGTTTAATGATAGCACTCAACAAGTTATATCTAAATAGAAAGCACTACTTCCCCCAAAAGGGGAAAGTAGTAAAGAAATGTCATTAACAATCAAAGAAATATAAATTAAAACAATTATACCATTTTGCATATTTTAGGCAGCGAAACATGTTTCAAATACCATTCAAGTTGATGAGGTTGCAGCCTCACTGAGTTCTGCACTCCTTTATGCAAATGCTGTAAATATCTTGCAAAATTCATGCAATTATTTATTTCCTTTGATGCAATATTTTCAATCCTAGGAATTTATCCTAAGAAATTACATCAGCCAAATCATTATCGATGTGCATATATACATTATGTTGTATATATAAAAGAAAAAATGTGTCTGCCTTTAAGGTATAAGTCTTTTTTTTAAGATTTATTTATTTATTTATTTTTGAGCGAGGGAGAGAGAGAGAGAGAGAGCATGAGTGGGGGGAGGGGCAGAGAGAGAGGGAGAGAATCTCAAGCAGGCTTCACCCCAGCATGGAGGCTCCATCTCACCACCCTGAGATCATGACTTGAGCCAAAAGCAAGAGTCCAACGCTTACAGACTGAGCCACCAAGGGGCCACTAGGTACAAGTCTTTAAATAAATTAAATTGCCACATTGTAATTTTGAAGGCTATGTAAAACCATAGAAAAATATTTATTAATGACAAGTTATTTCATCTTTTTAAAAAAGATTCATTTATTTATTCTGGGGGGGGAAGGGCAGAGGGAGAGGGAGAGAAAATCCCAAGTAGACTCTGTGCAGAGCGCAGAGCCCAACGGTGGGGCTCGAAGCCACAACCCTGAGATCGCGACCTGAGCCAAAACCAAGAGCCGGACACTTAACCGACTGGGCCACCCAGGCGCCCCAAGTTATTTCATCTTGCTGCATTGCTCTGTCTTTAATTGTTTGTAACAAATTGGAATATAAATAACTATTCAAATAAATAAACTTCCAAGTCACAGTAGCAAAATAGGAAATGTCACCGCTATCCTGTTGCTACATTATAAAAATATGTACACATTTGGAAGGTAATATACACATACTCGATTGAGCAAATATTAATGGAAGGCCTAGTATGCATGACGCACTCTGCTAGGCTGGGGAGGTGCTAAACTGTGGCGAAGGGTGTGTCTCCCCCTTTTTCTTAAGCACAGAGCTAGACCCCTCTCTTTAGTTAGGTAGCCGTGTCAGTGAGCGCCACCAATGGGATGTGTGCTACTTCCAGTCCGGGCTCATAGTGCCTTCCTGCTCTCACTCTCTGCATTCTTTCCCCCTTGCAGCAGGCTGTATCAGGGGTAACCGTGGTGATTTCAGAAGCCACGGTCTGAAGGTAGCAGACCCTCTGCCAACCTGGTACCCTGAATGAGTGCATGGAGGAGCGACACTGAGAATCTGTTCACCCTCCTGGGACTGTGACATGAGCAAGAAATAAACTTCCATTGTGTTGAGCCATTACTTGTTTGGGTCTATTCACCACTGCAGCCTTGCCTACCCTAGGTGTGAATTTTGAAATAATTATTTAAATTTTTTATTTGAACTTATTATATATACTATCAGTTAAAAAGGTTGAAATCCTATGATCAAACAAATTTCCTTTCTTTCTTCTTTCTTTCTTTCTTCCCCTCTTTCTTTCTTTCTTATTTGCTAAAACGCTTAGAGCTTACCCAATAATAGTCTAATAAATAAACCATCTTTGCTTCTTACTTACTGATAAAGGTGACTGAGAAGTAACAAAAAAACCTGGTTAATTTTATCATGTATTAATTGTAATTTCTTGAAGTTCAGAAGATATTTTTTTAATGTTTAAATAATTCCAAATTATACTTCTCAATTGAGATTCCATGTTTTATTCTTCAGCCCAAAGCACTTTTTTCATCTCTGTACAAACCTTCAGAAGAAAAACATTGTCTTTCTTTCCACAAATTGTAATACTATAGTGGTGTCAACTGTGCTCATAATGTTTGCTTTTATTTTATTTTTTTTAGGTTTATTTATTTAAGTAATCTCTACACCCAACGTGGGGCTCAAACTCATGGCCCTGAGATCAAGAGTCACATGCTCTTCCAAGTAAGCCAGCCAGGTGCCCCAAAACATTTGCTTTTATTTATTTATTTTTAAGATTTATTTATTTATTTTGGGGGGGAGCAGATGGAGGCTGTGGGGGAAGGGCAGAGGGAGAGGGAGAGGGAAACCTTAGCAGACTCCACACTGAGAGCACAGCCCGATGTGGGGCTCTATCCCATGACTCTGAGATCAGACCTGAGGGAAAACCAAGAGTCGTTGGCGCTTAACAGACTGTATCACCTAGGTGCCCCTGCTTTTATTTTTATATAGCATCTACAATAATCATTATGGGGGGGAATTAAATATGTCAGTTTAATTTCATAATCTGAAGTAAAAAAAAACTTGCTTAGAATATTACATATACAATTAGAACCTGAATGCTGACAGAGACATCTGCATATTGCTATCTAGGTATATTTAGCAGTGGGGTGGAAATCTTTAAAATAAGAAAGGAATTTCACAAATTGGAACAAATACTCAGCTCAAAGTAGCATGTGCATAATTCCATTCCTAGCACACGTTTAAAACATTGTTTCATCCATGTGTTTCAGACTTCCTTCACCTCTTTCATATTTCAGCCTGTCTTAGTGTGTATGGGTTAAGGTTTTCATCTATAAATAATCTTTTGTTCAAGTGAAAAGAATTTGTCCTATCTCAGCTACGAGATTCTGAATACCCCCTTACCACAAACTCCGTCTTCAGGTCAGCAAGATGCCATCAGCCTTAATCATTTTCTAATTCTTTCTAATTATAAACACACAGATTTGGTGCATAGAGCACCTCACCCACCAGTGGGTTACGGTATGTATTCCCAGATCTTTCAGACACCGGAAAGCCTCGGATCTCCTGTCTCATCCCCATAGAGGCAGGAATTGTGAAATTGAAAGCAAGCCAGATGAAAAATCTGGTTGTGTAAATGTAATTCACTCTACAAGGAGGCCTGCCCTCTTTCAGTTAAAATTTTCACATATCCATCAACATCTGACAATATTAATTTTATCTGACTTTTAGTTTCTGTAAGCCATAAAATCACTTTGAACTCAGATCTCTAAATGGCAAATAAAAAATACAATGCTTAAAAGCCAGTAAATAGAAAGTTACCCTCAGGTATCATAATTAATAAGCCAGTGAGGTTAAAACTACCCTAGGGGGGGAAAAAGCCACACTGCTTGTTGAGTACATGAGGAATGGGGGGAGAGTGCCCACCCCAATACATCTTCTCTAAAATATATGCCACTCAGATTACAAATTCAAGTAATAACCTATTCCACACAGGTAGCTAATTTTTCTCACGGCTGTACTTCTCATTTGGTGTTTATGGGAAGCACTTCAGAATGACTTAATATGATTTTAATGGCAGTAGTTAAAGAAGTTAGAGCTCTCAAAGAAAGGAACAAAGGTAAAAGTGCAAGGGGTATTGAGACCAACCACAGGTATATACACCTGGGCCCTGGCCAGAGACAGAAGCCCTGCATCTTCGTATGTTGCCCTCATGCGTTGCCTTTCAAAGTGATGCAGGATATGATTTTCCCCATATATATTCAGAGCTATTTAAACAACTGCACATCTGGAACTCACAAGTAATTAAAGTAAGGAAAAGTTAAAATGCATTTACAAGAAGTACTCATTACAAATCGGAAGGAGTACTTAATGTGCTATAATGGTAACTACATTCCCCCAAGGGACTCTCCCCACCAACACAAGGGATGCCGCCATCCCCAAGCAAACTCACTGTCAAAAATAGTTGCTTCAGGTATGCATTCATTTGTTAATTTATCCCAGCATTTATTCAGTAGGTATAAACTGTGCTCTGGCTCTGTGTTGGGCTCTGTGCTAGGAGCTGAGATTATTCCAGTAAATAAGACAGGACAAGTCTCCACCTTCATAGTGGGCCGCACTATGATTAGGTTTTGGACATTAGTATAAATACCTATCTTACACATTGTTTCAAAATGTCATAAAAATTTGGGCACCTGGGTGGCTCAGTTGGTTAAGTGACTGCCTTCAGCTCGGGTCATGATCCCGGAGTCCCAGGATCAAGTCCCACATCGGGCTCCCTGCTCAGCAGGGAGTCTGCTTCTCCCTCCGACCCTCTCTCCTTTCATGCTCTCTCTCACTCCCTCTCTCTCAAATAAATAAAATCTTAAAAAAAAGTCATAAAAATTTATAACACTTCTTCATTATAATTAGTTATCTCATTCACTTGGTCAACAAATATTTAGTGAGCACCTATTATGGATTTATTAGGGTATATTTTAGAAAAGTATACTTCAGTTAGCTCTTGTCTAAGTTCGATGAGGTTTGGTCTGAGCCAGACTCTCAATTGTTGGCTGTCGCATCTGGATTACCCCGAGGGGCCGTATCTTCCGTGATAGTGCCTGGCACGTGCTGGATGCCTCAAAAATGTCTGTTGGATGAATTTTTAAAAATGAGTGAACACACATCAGGAATTACACATTCTGGACCCCACTTCTGAACCCCAAGTCACGTTCACATTTTATCTTTTTATGCTTAACTAGTTCACTGTTTCTTGTGAATGCAAGTGAAAGTAAAAGGTCCTCAGGGCCAGGTAGCTTATCTTTGATGTCCTCTTTTGTCCAAAAGCTTTGCAGAGTCCAGGCATACAGCAAGCACTCAGTAAAAATGCAAACATCTTCACGAATGGAAGTGGTGCACCATTCTCACAGAAAGTCCCTGGCATTTTTAATATGGTGTCTACCTATGCTGTGCCAGTCAAATATAATCTCTCAGTCATGCCATATTCATTTTTACTTCCATACATTTGTTCCCATTATTCTCCCCCCAACTAGACTATCCTCCACATTCCTCTCTGCTGACCTAATCCTAACGGATTCTTAAAGCCTCAATCTCAGAAGTATTCCTTTATTTTCAGGAGTTTTCCCTGTGTTACACCACACACCCCACCTACGACCAACTGTCTATACCACATATCATTTATCTTGGGACATCTTTTGTATTGTTGCCTTATTTGGTGGTTAACTTTCTTTGCATGGATATCTCAAGATCGGGGTGCTGGGTACGCTGCTTGCCCCTCTAGAACCATCCTCTATCCTTTTCCACTCTCTTCTATAAACCAGGATGCTCACCTTTGTGGATTTTGTCAATGGGCTCTCTTATTCTCTGGTTTGGGGTTGAGTTTAGTCAATGACAATCACCAGCAGGAATTCAGAAAGTGGGAGGAGAGAGGTGGTATTTGTTGCCCATTTCCCTGCCTGGTGGGACACAGTGTATCCTCACTCCTCTCGCGAAGGCCATAACTCCTATCAGGTGGCTCTCTCTATAGTTATAGCCACAGCTACAGTTTGCCTTGGGTTCCAGTAACTGCTCTTTCCCTTTATCCCTTCAGGTTTAGGGGTGGAGATGGCTCCCCAATATTCCCAGTCCCATGGCGCTTCACCATCCCTCGTGGATTCCCTTACTCCTGCCAACACTCTGTAAGTTGTCCCTTCATTAAACTCTCCTCAATTACCATCTATTGCTTGCCAGGACCCTGACCGATGGGAGAGCACTGCGGCTTTTGCTTGTATGTATTCCCGCAGGTTATATCTCAGTATGGCCCCCACAGCTTCTAGCTCACTGTGGGTACTTAGTAAGCATCTGCTGAAGGAAGAAATAAAACCAAGCAGGAATTACCAGACTTAAATCAAGGTTTTATATTTTGCAGAAGAAAAAACAACTCTAGAAACTATGGTTCTTCAATCAATAAGAAGATTCACCTTCAGCTAGTATTTATAAATAAATACAGTGCTTACTATTTCTTTTGCTCTTATAGTGTCTTAGGCTTCCATTGAATCTGTATTTATAATATTAATCTGTATTAAATACAGTTTATATATTTAAGCCTCTTTCTTCTTCTGGGGAAAAAATTAGTTGGGTTAGTTAAACTGAAATTTTTTCCTTCCTTTTCTCTTTTTCACTTTTTTTTTTTTTTTTTTAATTAGGAGTCCCTTACGGATGCCTCAGTCATACCAGACTTTACCTCTCTCTACTCCCAGGGCTTTTTCTGAACATTTATGAACACCTCAGTCTGAGTGGTAAAAACTAAATAAGTGTGATAAATAGACAAGCTGTCAATCTCTTCAGAAAGTCCCAGTTTTTTCACCAGCTTACCTACTCCCTGTTCTACTGAATGCCCAAGGTGCCACATGACATATGCCTATAGTACATGGGTGAGAAAAGAAGTGTGTTCGATCTTTGAAGCAGAGATGAGAAGATAAGTGTCCACATACAACCTCAAGAACAGGTTAGAGAAGACTTCCTGAGCCCTGATCTTTCTAAAGGGCAAAGACTGGTACCTCACTCAAGCTAACTCAGAGAGATGCAGGCAGTCTTCCTTCCTCAATGGTCTTCCTTAATAAACACTTAGGTTGTGTTCTTCTGCATTGTCTTTTAGACTCGGAAGGTGGCCTAGGACCACGAAACATATGCTCCTTGGACCATGCTTGTTTGAGCAGCACCAATATCTGATTAGTATCCTGTTAGCATAACTATCATTGTTCACCAATGTCACAATTTGTGAATTTCTAGCTAATACAGCCCTTGAAGAACTACCACTTGGTAGTTTGATAGGTCAGTGAGTAGCAATGTAGATTGATTGTGGTGGGTATGCCAGGGGCCTTAACAATCACCAGCAGGAAATCAGAAGGTTCAAAATCTTAACAGTAATGTAGCCAGATTGAGAGTTATAACCACCAACTTCGAGGGATTTTTTTTTTAAAGGCAAAATCATGTCAGCCAAATGATTTATCATTTCAGTCACTGTAGAATCAACCCAATGGGGGAGATTTTGGGATCTGTGGTTTCCATACCTAAAAATTCAGAGAGAAAGAAAAAAGAAATCACAGACTAACTCTAAATAATTTATTTTATGAGAAGAAATGATTCATGATTAGTGACAAAGAACTCCATACTGACTCTCTTCTGATAATGTATCCAATATCATTTCTACTTTTTCCCAGGATGAAATTGTGGGGTGAAGCTGGATGGGTTTTCGAAAGGTAAATATAACAATCACTATAAAATGTAGAAGGGTTAATCCTCTCTAGCTTCTGGCCTTTATTGCATTTTGAGTGTATTTAGAGTTCAGATAGTACTAGCCTACCCAGCCTCTGGAGATAATAAGTAAATAATCAAATGACCCAAATATGATTTACCCCAGAAATAAGGGGGTGGGAAGTGGTAAGCAGTAAGAAGCAGTGGCATGGGTGGTACAGAGTTTGAGCTTTAACATCATGGCTTTCTTCACGGGTAGAGATGCCAACATTTCCCCCTGCAAGATGCTCATTTCTTCTTTACACATATACAAATGACAACCACCTATAATCTCTATGGTCACTCTTCAGATTAAAAAAAAAAATCGGAAACTATTTCTTCATGACAAGCAAAATGGTTTTAAAAGATAAGCAAAATAGATAAAGAAACACTTTACAATCCAAGCAACCAGAAACAGCTCAGGTTAGCATCAGAAATGGGGAAGTATCAGGACAATTTTGCAGCATTGAAGGAAGTCTTTGAGTTGAAGAATTAGAGACAGCTAGCATAGCTTTATGTAAGTGATACTTCGTGTACCTTACTAGTTGGAGTGCTTTAGCAGGCATTTACTGGCATAGAAAGAAAATGGAACACAATGGATGTCATGTAATTGTTAAAAAGCCACTGGATGCTGTTAACAATGAAGATTATTGGCTAAGACCACATCTATTGTGTAAGGTAAAGTAGCTTGTTGGATTAAAAAATTGTTCAAAACCTGCAAAAGGTAGTGAATATTAATGGTAATTTTTTTTTTAAAACTGAAGAGAGGTTATCAGCAGGGTGAAATAATAGCTTGGAAAGGAAATGACAAATGGGAAGAACACACACAATCCAACCTCATTACATCTGACTATTGTGGTATCTTCTCTGACACCACGTACTAAATTTCCAGGTATTTTTAATTCTATTATGTTTACTGTCTCATAATAACCTTCTTTTCTGAAGAAGAGATGGAAAGAATGGGGCATGTTTAACAGAATTTTATTTAGTGTGTTGACTGTTACTAGTGGAGTACAAATCCTTGACTTTTTCAACTTAGCTATCTTTTTAAAAAACTACAAACACATATTTTCGTCAGTTTGTAAAAACAACATACCCCAAAATCAATGCTATCTTTATCTATATTATTACTTCTCTATGTGTATAGAAACTGGGCTCAACAAATTATTATCATGCAGTACATGTACAAACAGGCAAATCTGTCACTGCTAAAAGATCTGACTCCTCATGCCTATCAAAAAGACTCTGGGGTTGCCTGTCTGGATCAGTCTGTAGAGCGCGCAATTCTTGATCTCGGGGTCATGAGTTCAAGCCCTGTGTGTGGAGTTTACTAAGAATAAAAATAAACTAAAAGACTCTGCATGGAGTATTAATTCCTCTTAGGAAGCTTATACGAGTCAGAATGGCCAAAACTGTTTGCTGTATCCAATTAAACGATAAAATATGGGTAGAGTCTTCAAATCCATTTCTTTCATCTTGAGGAGAGTATTTTTAGGATATATAAATCTGGTATGGTAAGGAGTTTGTTTTGTTTTGATGAATTATGGTAGAAGTCATATTTTCTGCAATCTGTCCTAAGCAACTTTTACAGAAAGAATAAATGAAAATATAATCAAGATATATTCTACGCTAGGCAAATGGGTAAAAATGTTCTAAGTTATAATCTGATTGTAAGTTCATATCATAGTTTAAATTAGATTTAAAAAATTAAAAACCTTGTGAAACACTATTAAGTCTTCAAACTTATGGAATATTGATATCCACACAGACATGTATTATTGTCTGTTAATGATGATAGCCATTGTGATAACAAGGAATTGTATAAAATTAATTTGTACACAACAGGTCCAATTCAGCAACTTGGATTTTTTAAGAGTATCTTGGGTAAAGCACTTTCTTGTGGATAAACACTTATTCCTTTACACTTTTTCCCAGTAACTATATTTTACCATGTGTTTTGCTGGATATAAGTTCATGGAGCAATTACATTAGACAATGGATGTCAGTGGCGAAATTATTAAAAGATGTCTGATGTTAAAAGAGTTCAGGGTATCCCAATTGTGACGGTGGTTACATGAATCTATATATATGTTTAAACATTTACAGAACTGTACACCAAAAAAGGTCAGTTTCACTGTATGATAATTCAAACAATAAAAGTAATTTTTTAAATATTATAATAATTTTAAATTTTAAAATAATTTTATAAACCATATAACAAATGGTTTAGTTTTTTTTAATGTTTGTGCTGATCTCTAAAGGATAAAATATAACCTATGGCAAGTAATAAAGGTTTATAAATAAATACTAAATAGTGCTAAGACTATAAGGAACAAGGGGAATTTTTTTTTAATTAATTAATTTTTTTTTAGTAATCTCTACACTCAACATGGGGCTTGAACTCACAACCCTGAGATCAAGAGTGGCATGTTCTTCTGACTGAGCTGGCCAGGTGCTTCACAAGGAAAAATGTTTTAAAGTACATACCAGGGGTGCCTGGGTGGCTCAGCTGTTAAGCGTCTGCCTTCGGCTCAGGTCATGATCCCAGGATCCTGGGATCAAGCCCTGCATCGGGCTCCCTGCTCAGCGGGGAACCTGTTTCTCCCTCTCCCACTCCCCTTGCTTGTGTTCCCTCTCTCGCTGTGTCTCTCTGTCAAATAAATAAATAAAATCCTTAAAAATATAAAAAATGAAAATAAAATACATACCAAAAAATATGAAAGAACTATGAAATCTTGGACTATGAGCTTTCTTTTTTAAGATTTTCCTTATTTATTTGACAGAGAGAGAGAGTACAAGGAGGAGGAGCAGCAGTGGGAGGGGGAGATGCAGGCTCCCCACTGAGCAGGGAGCCCCATGCAGGGCTGTATCCCAGAACCCTGGGATCATGACCTGAGCCGAAGGAAGACACCCAAACGACTGAGCCATCCAGGCACCCCAACTATGAGCTTTCTTAAGAGAGAATTTCAGGGCATAAACTTCTCATAGCCTCAAAACACAAGAAGACCCTCCTAGGATTTACTAGTTGGGAGTAAATATTTCTCTTAGCTTTTAATAAAAATAACTTAAAAATTATGTTTGCATCAAAGAATAAGAACTGGAAAGAAACTTAAGGAATCATCTGATTATCCTCAGGCAGATATAAATAAAATATTATACCAAAGCTTTTTTTTTTTTTAAGATCCACACCCACTGTGGAGCCCAACTCGGGGTTTGAACTCACCCCCCTGAGATCAAGACCTGAGCTGAGATCAAGAGTCAGACACTTAACCAACTGAGCTGCCCACACACCCTTAACCAAAGCTTTCAAATCTCTTCTTAGAGATCTCCAAACACAGAAATTCCACAATGGCTACCAGTAAATATATTCCTGTGTTTTAGTACTGGACTGGATTAAGTTGGGGATGTCAGTCTGTGTGTTTAGCTGACATAGCTCCAATGTTATATTTTTTCATCATCTCTGATCTCAGAAAGAAGGCATGGAGAGCGTCCTTCAAAATTCCTCCTCCCATCTCTATAGATGCTTTTCATGATATTAATTGGTCACCACTTTAGCCATTCTTCCTCAGGTTCAATAAACTTACCCTTTAACTGTGTGCTATGCTCGTAGAAATGTCCATAAGACACTTCCGTCATAATCACTTGGGGTTCTACACATCCTGTGTATTTTTAAAAACAGTGACTAAAGTAGGCCCTGTACTCTTAATACTCAGCCCCAGTCCTGAGGGTCGAGGTTTCCTAGGCCATGCATGCTCTGTTCCTTTTTTTTTTTTTTCTTTCTTCTTTTTTAAAACAGTCTGGAAAGAAGGTAGGTATTGTGTATACAAACCACATACAAATGGGCATCATGTAAGTGCAAAACCCTAATAGAGAGGCACCTGGTTCTTTAGTTTGCTTTTTAGTTAATGATGAAAGTGCAGGCAAGAATATGACAAGTAGCCTTAAGTCAAGGACATGTAAGTGATAGAGAAGGAAACCTCCTCTAGGCGGGGCCCAGAGCCAGTTACCATTCTCTTCCTATCAACATTGGGGTGGATGTATAGGCCCCTTTCTCTACAGCAGCAGAATAAAATAAAATGAATTTTATAATTAACAGCCATAAAAATTTTAAGACAGAATTAAATGAGCAGCCCATTCTGGCGTTTGCACATATAAATAGGAACAAAAAATAATTAGAGGTGTAGAAATAAAGTTCACAAAGACAGTCCACGTTGGATTTCAAATTTCAAGTTTGAGACACCCAGAGACTGGAATTTCTTTGTAATTCATAGAAATGGCTAGGCTGGCATGGGCCAACTTTAGATGTGGCCAGGACAGGACCTAGAAGAGGCCCAGCAGATACCTATTATCACTGAATGAGAAAGAAGACCCCAAAGGGAACCAGAACAAGTCATTCTACAGTCTTACTGGCAGAAGGGTTCATCCATTCTTTTTTTTTTTTTTTTAAGATTTTCCTTATTTATTTGACAAAGAGAGAGAGAGCATAAGCAGGGGGAGCGGAAGGCAGAGGGAGAAGGAGAAGCAGGCTCCCCGCTGAGCACGAGCCCAATGCGGGCTCGATCCCAGGACTCTACGATCATGACCTGAGCCAAAGTCAAACACTTTAACAGACTGAGTCACCCAGGCACCCTGGGTTCATCCATTCTTTATCATGTTAAGGATTCATACTTCAGTTGTATGTTTATATTATTTTTTACTAACTGAAGTATTATTCATTCCACAGCATGTTTATTTCTCCTCAAACAACTCTTTTGCAACCTTTAGAAAGCCCTGTATTATGTTCCTTTTCATGTGCCTGAATTTGGTGGACACAAGAGGGTGGACTTCTAAATCCTGTTGCTCAGAACATGTAGAAAAATAAAAAACACAATCCCGACAGGTCTATTACTGTTGAATGCACCACCTGTCACCCAGAAACAGGAATGAGATCTACTTTGCAAAGAAGTAGTTCTGCTCTACAAACTATTCATTGAAACTCTTGTATTGGGGCAGGCTCCCTAAAATTGCCATTTTCAACTGCATAAGACAACACTGGTGGTGGCTAGAGGCCTAGTCCCTATTTTAAAATCCTAGAAAAGGTAAACCCTGTAAATTATGGGCCATTTGCACTCTCCCCTCTGCTTCTCTGACTAGAAGTAATTGGGTCCAAGGAGGAAACCAAACATTAATGGCTTAAATAAAGCAGAAGTCTTGCTAAGGATGTAACTGCCTAAATGATAATATAAACTCATTGTTGTTCAGTTTGTTATTTAAAGGCTGTGCTGTATTCTATTAACTTCGATTTGTCCTTTTTGCTTCTATTGTTTTTCTGTCCTGGACTGGCCACATCCACATTCTGGAAATCCTCCCTACACTGCTGTCTGGGTTTCATTCCCTGACAAGGACTCTGTGCCTGTCTCCCTGCCAGGACCCGTAACACCCATTTGTAACTAACTATCATCTTAGTCTTGTCCGGTGGTGATATCTTCACCCACAGATTTAACAAAAGTATTACCTTCTGAACAATAGTTCAAAGTTGAAAAACAACTTGAGCATATACATGTGAGTTAAGAAAAAATTATTAGAAGACAGGCCATACATAAGGTTAGATAAAAACAAATAAGGCAGGTTGCTAGTGTTGTCCAAGCAAGGTTTTCTATGGAGAGATGTCTTCTATTTAGTATAACTGAACAAATTACTTAAAAAAAACAAAAAAACAAAAAAACTTAAATTCACACTTGAAAGCAGGGGGATGAACTAGTATTGAGAACAATTATGAAACTGACTAAAAATTGCACTTTTCTTCTGCTGCACAGGGGAGTTAATATCATGAAAATTTAACCTAATGAAATATTTGTCAAACAGTATTTTTTGCCATAGTGAGAAATCAATGCTCCCATGCATAAGTTTGAGTTTATAAAAACTAAAAACTTGGGCGCCTGGGTGGCTCAGTTGGTTAAGCAACTGCCTTCGGCTCAGGTCATGATCCTGGAGTCCCGGGATCGAGTCCCGCATCGGGCTCCCTGCTCAGCGAGGAGCCTGCTTCTCCCTCTGACCCTCCCCCCTCTCATGTACTCTCTCTCATTCTCGCTCTCTCAAATAAATAAATAAATCTTAAAAAAAAAAAAACTAAAAACTTAAGGTGGTAGAATTAAGGATTCTTTTCATTTTCCTCATTATAGTTTTATGTATTTTCTAAATTTTGGGGAAAGAATTTTTAGAAAGAGAAAAAAAGGTTAAAAACTAAAAACTCTTTAATATAGTTCTTCCTGCTGAATTAGTATCCTGTTTATGAAACAGAGCACAATAAACTCAAAGTTGGTCATTGATTTCATCAAGATGTGGCTATCTGTGTGTTTAAATAATAACTGAAGTGAGCGTGAGAGGTGTATTTTATAGAAAGTAAGAATAATATTATGCCTGTATGCCTTGTCTATATGATCCCAAACCTGAAGGTATTTGAACATGTTTGAGTGACGTTGTTATTGTTACTGTTGTTGTTTACTTTTCATCTGGATTAATGATACTGTAGTTAAGTCCCAGTGCCCTAACAGATAAGGCACTGTCCTCCTAAACAAGGGATCGGGGGTTCGAGTCTCATCTGGGGTGAAATGGTAGTGCTTTTTCATATCACCTATCAGGTAAAAACAAATACTATCTGGATTTGTGATATTCTATAGCTATCTATATTTTGGTAATCATCAAAAATGTTTAAATGTCAACATTATTACACATGTTATCTATTTCTCTACATCAGCATTTCTCAACCTTGGTACCTCTTGACATTTTAGGCTAGATAGTCTGTTGTGGGAGTGGGGAGGGCTGTTCTCTGCCTTGCAGGATGTTTAGCAGCATTTCTGTTTTTTTCCTGCTGAATGAGTACCCTGTTCATGGAACAGAGCATAATTCAAAGTTGCTAATTGATTTTATCAAGATGTGGCTAGTGATGTGCTTAAATAGTAACTGAAGTGAGGATGAGAAGTATATTTTAGAGAAAGTAAGAGTAATGCTATCTCTACCCACTGTCTCTACCCACTGGATAACAGTTGTGACAACCAAAAATGTCTCCAGACATTGCCAAATGTCCCCTGGGGGCAGAAACTGTCCCTGGTTAAGAACCACTGCTCTATAGTAACTTATTCCTATCCAAATATTTTGATTATCTCTTTAACCATTGCCTATTACCATGGCTGCATTAATCATGCCATGATTCACATTGATCACAATGATTAAAGAAATTACAGATTTACTCTGGCACTCCAGCACTTACAATCAGGCTATTAGACAAAGCCCGGTAATATTAAAGGAAAAAAATTCCTATAATTACAAAAATAAGAGATTACACAAGAAGAGCAAAGATTTTGGTTGTACACTGGAATCCAATTACATTCATTTGTTGAAGTGGTCTGAATGACTCAAAAGACATACAGCAGCTACTACTCATTCAGCTGCAACACAGCACAAAATATCGACACATATTTTGAAAAGGAGAGATGTTGGTTCATGTGACAATACCACTGATATTTAAGAAGAGATGTTAGTGACTCATCAAACACTCGGGCATGGTTTTTTCCCTTAAATGTCACCTATCATTTTATTATGGCCTTTTTTACTTAAACACATGTTCAGTGGCACCCACAATCAAAACTCTGTTGCAAAACTAATACTAAAACTGAATATCTAACTTTTATTTCATGCAAGTAAATATTATAAGTGATCATAGTTAATAACATAAATAATAAATATTCTCTGTATCACCATTCATCTAGATTGTAGTGATTTTTATTTCATCACTGTGAATAGTAGATGGTCTTTTGTCTTTTCTAAATGTCCCAATCCTCAAGGGATAATTAAATATGACCCATCAGCAAAATAAAGTTTAAGAGGTTTTTTTTTTTAAATACACAGCGTCCATTTGTACTATTGTCCTCCAATTTCCTTTCTACATAAAAAAAATAACATGTGAATTTTAGAACTTATTTAATTTAAAATGACTCTTTTTAAAAAGAAAACACTGTAGTGGGATGCCGGGATTGCATTCATCCCAGCATGCCCCACCACTGTTCTTTGGATGGCAATCACAGGACCCAGACATCAAGCTGTGGAGGAGATTCTTCCAAGCAACAGCATCTGGCTCTTTGGCAAACTGAACAGGCAGTTGCCCTGGTGGCTTTGGAGTTGCCTCTGGGTCTGTCACAGGGTAAGGCTGTGGATGGAGTGTCTGGATTCTCATCTCCTTTCATTTCGCCATCTTTCTCATATACCTTTTCGGCATCAAGAGACCCACTGTCCTCCGGAAAGGTAAATACTGCCCTCCTTAAGCCTCATGAATGTCTACATAAACCCTGTTGTACTTCAGTAAGGGTTCTTTTCCACTGCCCACATCCTTTACAAAAGTGTAAAAACGGGCAAGCATTCTGGCAGCAGCAACACTAGCGTTCTATTTCATACCCCACCTGCAGAGAGAATCAGAAATTAAATGTTCTATTTTCAGCCCTGGATATTTTAAGCCTGTATTTTCACCTTCTTTACTTGCAATGGATCTCTTTGCCAGTTAAATTTAATAAAGTCATATTTATAATATGAATAGCTACCTAATCTCATGGAAACTTTTTTTTTCTTCATTCTCAAGATCACACAATCTAAGCTGGTAAGGTGTTATAAAAACTAGAGGGGCTTAGTGTGAAGAATTTATGGCACTTTAAAATCATAAGTGCAGTCCCCGGAACAAACAAACACCTTGAGCACTAGAATCGGCCGCTCCAGAACAAAGGGGCTCTCATATCGTCTTAGCTGCAAAGGAAATTAAAAAGACCAAATTTGGAAAGTAAAGAATGTTTGGATGTTTTTAGGATTAAAAAAAAAAAAAAACCACCAAAAACCCAATAATAACCTTCTGAATAATTTGCACCAAAGGCATTAATCGATATGGCCTCTCTACAGACCGCAGACTACGCATGGGTGCCACGACCCACAAATCATACTCAAAAGATAAAACAACTACTGGCAAAGAGATGACTCAAAGACGAGCGGGCCCAAACAGACATAGCAGTAAGATTGCTTTATAAGACGTAGCACCTAATTCCTCCTGTTAGAGTTCACCAGCAAAAAAGGGGCTTTCGACACTGGCCAGCTCTATGGAGACCCAGTTCTAATCTACCATTTGCTTACCACATTCAATTAACTCCATCCAGGATCTATGGGAGAATTCATGGTAATGATTCTCTTAAGAATGGGAAGCAAATTTAAAAAGAGGAGGAGAGAATCGTTATAGAAAAGACTCTATTTTCGTGGAAGTTGTTGCTTTGTAAATCCTAAATTCAGAAAGAAACAAAACCTGTCAACTTCGAGGACTGGCTAGTAGTGGAAGCTAAAAAGGTCAAAAACAAACAAATAAGCTACAGTAACTATTTCTAGACCAGAAAAAGGGATTTAAAAAGTAAATAGTATTAGACTTACAAATACTTCATTTTGCATCCTCTCTCTCTTTTTTTAACTAGTCTTTTTTTTTTTTTTTTTAATTTAAGTTAACTCTACACCATAGATGGAGCTGGAACTCACCCCCAAGATCAAGAGTTGCACACTCTATTGACTGAGCCAGCCAGGTGCCCCACTGTTTGCATTCTCTTAAAAATAAGGATGTAATGATGCTATACACATATATAGTCTCTACATCTTTTAGATACTGGCTAAAAGAAAGTTAAATATCAAGTTTTTATTTCTTTCAAAAAATTATCTTCTACTGGAATGCACATAATTTATCTAAACACATAATAAATTCTACACTCACTTGCCTTCTGATTTTATTTTTCAGAAACAAATTAAATTTGAACATTAAGAGTCATCTACTTTTGACTGTTAATGCAAACAACTCCTATAGCTTTCTCAAGGAACATTGCTGTGGATAATCAACAACAAGTTCTTACAACTCTGAGCAACTGACAAATCTCTCCAGGTTTAATTTTTGTCCCCAGTAATCTATATTCTGGAAAGCAGAAAAATCAAGAAGACTTCTGCACTCAGATTTGGGATGGGGCATTTTCCAGAAAAGAGTAGATAATGTAAACTTTTAGATCAAATGCTTATTATATAACTATCTGCCTCTGCTTTAAATGAGAAAAAACAAAACAAAACAAAAAACTTAGTTCCTGGTCCTGAGCATGAATCTCCAGATATAATCAACTCCTGATATAATCAACTGCATAATACATAGTAGGATCCCTAATATGTTTGCTGAATGAGGAAATGAATGAATGTGAGTTCATGTTACAATCAACTTTTTAAAAAATACATGTACTCTGGAGATTTCTTAGATTGAAAATCACAAATCTTTAGAGAAATCAGAGACTTCAATGAAAAAGTTTACACATGAAAAAGAAATAGATTTATCTATCCTGCCAAGTATGAATAAATTGGTTAATCAACCAAATTGGTCCAAATGTGCAATCAGATTTAAGATGCTATAGCAGTCCCCCGCTTAACTGCAGGGGATATTTTCCGAGACCTCCAGTGGACCTGAAACTGCAGATAGTACTGAACCCTATGTATACTATGTTTTTCCTATACCTACATACCTATGATAAAGTTTAATTCATAAATTAGGCACAGTAAGAGATTAACAATAACTAATAATAAAAGAAAAATGATGACAATATACTGTAATAAAAATATGTGAATGTTGTTTCTCTCAAAATATCTTACTGTACCATATTCACTCTTCCTCTTCTTGTGATGATGGAAGGTGATAAATGCCTTGGAACTGAGATGAAGTGAGGTGAATGATGTAAGCACTGTGACGTAGCTTTAGGCTACTATTGACTCTCTGATGATGGGCCAGACGGAGGATCAATCTGCTTCCACACCGCAGTTGACTTTGGGTAACTGAAACTGCATAAAGTGACACCACAGATAATGGGTACTATTGTATGGTCTAGTGTGAAATTGTTTTGCTTTTACTGGAATGTTTTCATTGGGATTCTAGAGTTGACTGAGATTGTACCTACCCAATGTCAACTATCAGGACATTTAAAAATATTTTTTTTTTTTTAACATTTTATTTATTTGACAGAGAGAGACACACTGAGAGAGGGAACACAAGCAGGGGGAGTGGGAGAGGGAGAAGCAGGCCTCCTGCAGAGCGGGGGAGCCTGATGCGGGGCTCAATTCCAGGACCCTGAGATCATGACTGAGCTGAAGGCAGATGCCCAATGACTGAGCCACCCAGGCACCCCTCTTTTTTTTTTTAAAGATTTTTTTTTTTTTGACACAGAGAGAGAGACAGCAAAAGAGGGAACACAAGCAGGGGGAGTGGGAGAGGGAGAAGCAGGCTTCCCACTGAGCAGGGAGCCCAATGTGGGGCTCGATCCCAGGACCCTGGGATCATGACCTGAGCCGAAGGCAGACGCTTAACGACGGAGACATCCAGGTGCCCCTAAAAGTATTTCTTAATGATAATGGAATTGTTTCATTTCCTTCCAAGTGTTTTATCACAGACATAGGTTTACTAGAGGTGACCTATTCGTTGGTGAATATCTAGTATCTACAGAATGTTTCTGTTAGAAAACGTAACAAGGCCTTTGATGCTTCTGTTTTTTCCTGAAACAGTAGGAAAAGGTCAGGATAAACTTAGGGCCATGATTCTATTGATACTCAATATCTATAAACTCTGCCTGTTTCTTCTGTTTCTTTGACATATTTTGTGCACTAATTGCAAGTGGGCACAATCAGAAAGAAACTGCTTTTCCAGAGGTAACCTAGAACATACCATCTACTTTGGGGGTGGTCTGTGTGTCCCTTAAGGGGTAACTGTCATATTCAGGAGCTAAGTATTGGAAGCAATTATATCTTTCACTTTTTGCTTGTTCAGTAGTTGAATAAGCTGCCAGAAAACTGCCATTTAGGCTAAGAGCTACTGTCTGTTGCTGAACTAGCTTAAATGGTTTTCAATAAATGATTAGGAATGTCATTATTGAGTGGCTATCCAAAGTCACATACATGCTAATAAAGATGCCTCCAGCATCCACAGGTCAAATGCCAAGAAACAGATCCACAAATACAAGTTAGTCTATTTGTTGCTCTTATGTTCTTGGGCAAGTATGACATCTCAGGTTCATGCTATCCCAAGAAGAAAACCACTTCTAGGTCTAGGAGACCTAGTCTCTCCCTTGATACTCAGCTGACACGCATAGCCTCACCACCAACAGAAACCAAGATTTCCTTGATAAATAGTAACTGGAGTACTTCAACTTTTGCAATATGAAAAAGGCAGTTGAAAGGAACAGGAAAAGCTCTAGATACATCACAGCAAATCAAGTGGGGAAATAGGAGAAAGTTCCTAGACCATGCCAAGTAGCCAATAGCTGGCTTTTACCAAAGGGAGGTTTCAATGCTCTAGAGATCCACCTGTCCTGAGGGAGGGAGAGGAGGAGCCTGGTGCTTCAGGGAAAACTCCAGGTCAGCTTGTCTTCAGAAGCTTTGAGAGGCTCCCTAACCCGTGGGCAGAATCACAAAAAAATGGCAAGTCTGCAGGAAGTCTGTAGATGAAAAGAGGGAAACGAGAGTAAGTGGGGTAGGACAAGGCTGGCCCAAGGACACAGAGGGCTGCAGAGGGAAGTGTGCATTTGTGGAAGGAACTTTCCTGTGAGGCTACCCCTCAAGGGAAAGGGATGTATTCACTTGGGCCTTGGAGAATGGGGTCCTTCACTCTTCCTCCGCAGGATGCGTTTGTGTGTCGTTCTAGCCCAGCAGTATCTCTCTCCCTGGCGTTGCGCATGGCTGGCGAATGCGAGAAGCCTCCAGAATACCCCGAAGGAGCGCGCCCCCCACCAACCCTTTGGTGAAGGGAGGTGACCGCCTGGTGTGAAAGCGCCTGTTAGCCTGTAGCCTTGCCCTGGCTCATATTGGGGGGAGTGATACCGATGGAGGGGCATTCCCTCCCCCCGCTGCTCCTAGCCTGCGTTGGGAAGCTGAGCTGGGGAAGGACCAGGGGCAGAGCGGGTTCCGAGGGCTGTAGGACGTCAAGCTGCAGGCCCCTAGCCCTTCTCGGGCGCCAAAGCACCTCGTACTCCTAAAGACCCAAATTGAGATCTGCCCCATCTGTACCTGCCCCTGGGGCCTGGCGACCGCAGGGCCGACCGAGGCCAGATCGCACCCTCGAGTCCTCGAGCCGCGGGAGCGCCGGGCCACGCCTGGCACAAGGCGCCGCCGCGCCTCCCGCCCCAAGGCTTGGGAACCCGGGGTGCCCCCTTCCCGCGCTGGCTCCGGCAGCTAGCCGGCCCGGGTTCGAGGCGGCCGGGTCGAGGCCTGACTTGGCCGCGCCTCGCCGAGAAAAGAAAAAGCCGAGAGGGGGCTGCCTCCTCCTCCCCATCTCCTAGCCTGGAGTCCGGGCGTGCTCGAACCTAGGGAAGGTCGGGATACCCCCTTCGGCACACACGCACGCGCGAACACACACACACACACACACCGAGACACAGGAGCGCGCGCACACGCATACACGCACGCTTTGCTCTCCGGGCGGGAGTTGCAGAGGGGGCGCTTTGTAAAACTTAGTGGAATCGCCGGATGACCATGTGCGCCCAGACGTCCCCACCACACTCTCAATTTTAAGTTTCCCCCCCCCCTACGACCTTTCCGTAAGTGAATCAAACCAGAAGCTAGACTCCGAGGCAGCCCAGTTCCTTTTGGTAAAATTCTTCCCTGTACCAGGTAGCCCTGGGTCTCCAAACCCTCCAGCGCGTGGGCGCCGCGGCTGCCCTTGCCAGGCACCGCGCACAGGCGGGAGGGCGCGAGGTGTGCGCGGAGACACCCGCAGCCAGGGCGACTCCGGCCGGGCGTGGTTGCCCGGGACCGCGCAACCCGCGGGAAGGGCCGCCTGGCCCCGCGCCTCATTTGCCCGGCACTAGCCCGCCTGATCACAGCCGGCCCAGGCGCTAGCTTAAGAAACCCAAATTAAGGAGTGGGTGAATTGGGAAGGAGGGAGCCGGGGGAGTTTGCACCATGTATCTCAGGTATGAGCACTTCTCACTGACATTGATGCAACTGCATTAGAGTTAATGGCAGCAGCCTGCTTCTCATTATTAATTGTCTTTGTGTTTGGATAAAGTATGTAATCTTCTTCTCAACCACACCATTAAAATAGGTTGCCTTTTCAATTAAGAACTGTCGTGAGCACAGCAGTCAATTTTCCTAATGAAGATGCATTATATTTTCACATTTTTTTAAATAATGGAGAATCCCAGGTTTTCATTAGACGCGATTACAGAGAAATACAAGAGAGTTTCTCTAAAATTTATGTGCTCATGTAGTGCGTTAAACGCCGCTTTTAAATAAATTGAAATTTCTGCAGATAAAAGAAAAGAATGAGCATCAAATACGTTCAAATCGCTTCATTCAGATTTTAAAAAGCAAATAACGATGAGTTCTTTTTTTGAAACGCATTTAACAGATATAACAATAAAAACAAGTCAGTGAATGTCTGAAAATACACCTATAAACTTTTGGGGGGGAATCTCTTCTAGTTTAGAGATGATTTGTAGATCTTAAACTAGAATGGTGATGTTTGCTGAAAATGCACTATGCCCATTTAGATAATGTGCAGTTTTTGATTAAATACCTCAGCTTGATCATTAAGAAGCAAAAAAATGCCTGGGCTGTGCACCTACAATTAGTTTTTGTTTATTTGCTTCCCTCCTTGCTTTCATTTTTCTTTCTTAAAAAAAAAAAAAAGACAAATTGAAAGCTAGTGAATCTGGGAGAACTGTTTAAAATTATATGCTTTCCTGATAGGCAACTTTTCAATTTTAAGAAAATTAAAATTGCAAAATTGTAATATTGAAGTTTACAAATCGGTTGGAAATACTCATTCCTAGATGTGAAAGTGGAAAGTTTGCATCCATGAACAAAAATTAAAAATGTGTTATTCATTTTCTAATCTTGGGAATTTTTGAGCTGGTCCTGAAAAGGATCTGTCAGGATCTATGTTTTCTTTGTTAATAAAAAATTTAAGTTACTATCTTTTGCATATGAAATACTGTTTTAGACAAACAATTCCTTTTTTTTTTCTCTTCCATTCAATGTGAATACCTTCATAGAAGCCACATTAGAGAGTACTGTTTGAGAAAAAAAAATAAGTCAAATTCCTCTAAATAGAAGGAAAAAGTTCCCAACAACAGCCAGACTTTTTTCTTTGTAAGACAACATCACTTGCTTTTTTTGCAGACATGATCTTTCCAGGTTTTAGGTGTTAGGTCTTTTAAAAATTGAGCTCTTTTTTAATCAACCAGCCCCTCAAAATGATCTGCAAAGAGTGGGAAATTAGATTTTCGATTAAAACCTTATCCCATCTTGAAGGATTACTTTATATTGATTCTTAAATATGGCTACAATTGATGGGCTCTAATTAAAAATCCAAAGGAAAAGTCTGTCGTGCCCATATAAAAGAAGCTTTTCATATACGGGAAATAAAGCTTGTAAAAGGTTACAAATAAAAGATTAGACTTTTATCCAAACTAGTTTAAAGCTTCACTGCGGTTTTCTTTTCTTCTTTTTTCCTTTTCTTACAAAACCATTCCTGGGCCTTTTTTCCCCCACTTTTAAATGAAGTTTGCAAACAGGCAAGATATTGGACTGTAATGGTTGTTTTATATCAGCTCTGTAAGCACAAGGCTACTCCCTGCAGTAGAATTGATTTCAAGGAAAGTTCAGGAACAGAAGATGAAAATTATATAAACTGACAGCTACCACCCTTCCTCAATCCATCCACATTCCCGTCCACACCCTCCTAACACACACCCACATCCACACGCACACCCCTCATATTGCTCTCCTTCTCTCACACTCACACGAGCCCTTCCTATCCCCCACCCTAACCTTGCTCTGCACACACCCTTGGTCCCCACATGCTCAGGGACAGACGCAGAGCTCCCAGCTCACACTCAGCTCATAAATGTCTCCCAGCCCCACATCTCGCACTTGTCACACAATCTTAATCCGTTTCATTCCGGAACAACACGGTCCTCTTTTCCTCTTTTCTGCATTTGGAATTTGCCTCCTACTCTTTTATCAAGACAGCACAATCCTATCTTTGAAGTTGTTTCTTTCTCTCTTACCCTCTTTTCTGAGGCAGTCGTAATGCAGGGAATAAGCAACCCAAGCTTAATTCACAAGTGATCTATTGCCTTCTGTTTCCCTCCAAATTCTGCCTGCATTGCCAATCTTTAACCCTCGTTAAAAAATTAATTAAAGTTAATCTTGTCAAAGTTTTTAATAAAGACATATCTAAAAACCTAATGAAAAATGACTTCTTTCTAAATATCATGGCAGTTCTAAGGCAAGATGTGGTCCCCTACTGTCCACTGAATCGCTGAAAAGATTGGAAATTAATCTTCATATTTCTGAAGTAAGTGTTCAGGGAGTCTAACTGGCTCCTTTCCCCCTGAGAGGCTGTGTTCTCACGGAATATGGGTTTTGTTCTTCTTCTTTTTTAATTAGCTTGGAAGAATCCTGAAATCTTTCTCCTTTCTCTTCCCACTCCTCCTTCTCCCCCTCCTCACCCTCCCCCCACAAGAACCATAGTTAATAAGGAACTATAGAAATGATCCCTGAAAGTATAGTCTTAGAACCATAGTTAATAAACTTGGAGGGAAGTTTGGAATATTTTAGACTGGCCTGGCATGTAGGGTGGAGAAAGTAAATCCAGCTAGCGTGAGACATAAATTTAGATTCTAAAATATGAATATCGGCCGTATTTTGGAAACTGCATGCAAGCTCTGACAAATAATTTAATTCCCTGTGTACTGATTTTCTTCATTTAGCTTCTGAAGACTTATATCTCATATTCATAGCAAGATAATTGTACTCATGGCAATTAAAAACCATCCACTTGTTAATGAAAATTACTTAAAAACACAAAGCATGCTACCTACCATAAGTCAGACTCATGGGAAAAAAAATTTAAAGACACAGGATGTAGGGGAAAAAAAAGTTAAACATGAACAGAGAAAATACAATGACTACATAGTAAGTATATTGGAAGTCCAAGGACTTACTGAAAATCAAGAGTTAGACTTTTCATCCAAGGAGTCTTTTTCTCCCACCAAGTCTTTACCGTTTTCAGTACAACAGCCCAACCCCCCTCCCCCCCAAGCCAGTGGCTTTTGTCCTGACCTAGAGTAGGGTTTGTGGGGACTGTACCTGAGCCGGGCTGTCTGCAATTTCCAAATTGACAAGAAGAGACTGGAGGATAAAGAGCATGTTCTTACAGGTGAAGAGCAATTTTGCAACTTTTCCAGGAGACACCCAGGAGAAAGCTTTCTTGCTACCAACTGCTGCAGAGTCTGGGCAGAATTCCTCTAGAAAGAAAAAGAAAGTCTTTTTTCCCCCTGTCTGCCTCGTCTCTAGTTCTCTTTCTCCTCTCTGTCTCTCTCTCTGTCTCTCTCTCTCTCTGTCTGTCTCTCTCTCTCTCTCTCTCTCTCTCCCTCAGATCCAATCTTTTAAGAGCTTCAGCACATTGCTAAGCTAAAGGGAAATTCTCTTTGATAAAGCGGCGTTTCCAGCTTCTGGGTTTTAAAACCTAAATCTATATTCAAATCTGGCTGAAGGTGTGTTCTGGGATTTATGAAAGCCTCTTAAAGGGGTAAATTTACCAAACCGTGACAAAATCATCACAATCTTACTTTAGACATCTGAAGTGGATGAGAATTTTAAAGAGACCCTTGTTTATTTAACACTGTCCATTTCCAACTCGTGGTTTATTGGTCCTGCATTTCTGCGAAGTTATTAGACTAAAGGGCAAAGGAGAAGCGAGAGCGGGCTGCTCCCAGCCGCTGTAAAGGGAAAAGCCCTCCCACGCCCCACGGCGCTGAAATCTGCCCTTGTCGAACAGAACCCGGGAATTTTCAGGGAGATTCAGCTGCCCCCGCCAACTGAGAGGACACCGCAAACCTCTACGTAGGTCTTGAGGGTTTTCCCACAACCCTGGACCCCACGGCAGATAGATCTCCCAGTCTAAAATGCTTCCCTTACTTCGTGGAGATCACAAGTGCGTGTTCTGATATTTCTCCACCCATCCCACCGCCCCCCCCGACCCCCACTGTCCCCAAGGCCTCCCTCCGGCCCTTCCCCTCTGCCAGACGCACAACGTCCATTTTTCTTTTTCGTTCTTTGATGCTTTAAATATCATTGCAATCAAACTGGGAGAAACACTGTCTTTTCTCGGGTAGGAAGGAGGCTCTGGTTCAGGGGATCTGGGTGGATTTGCCCTTCCTTCACCGAAAGCACTGGCCAAGTGCTCCCAACCGATGGGCCAGACCGCCTAGGGCATTTGTCGCTCTCCCCTCCCTCCCCCAATTAAAGGTCGGGAGGGGGGAGCAGTCGCCAAGTGTTTCTGTACAGTGGGGGCGGGGTGAGAAAAAAAAGGTCTGTACTCACCCTCCCCCCCAGCCCGGGACCCCAGAAAGTCGCGACTCCTGGGAACGCGACAGCCAGCGGGTCTCTTCGGACTGGAGCGGGCGCTGAGGGCTCGGGAGTTGCTGGGCTGACCCTCGGGCCGCTCGGGGGCTCGTTGGGACGCGGGGGCCCAAAGCTCTAGAGACACCTGCGAGGCTGGCCGCAGCCGCCGAGCGCCCAGCCCCAGGCCGCGCCGGAGCGGGAGCCCAGCCGGGCTGCCGAGCGCTTGCTGCCTCGTGCGCACTCCCGTAATTCGTTAATTGCTGTAAATCCCAAGGACGGCCACATTTGATTACACATACAGTATAAGAACCGACAACAAAGCGACGAATTAATTACCAACTTCATTAACATAGGTCCCCAAATTAAAGGCAGCGAGCTGTTTCTTTGGGCCCACTTGCCGTGGTGGTGGTGGTGGTGGTTGAAGGGGGAGGGTGTTTAGAAAGAGATTTTATTTTTCTTCTCCGGCATTGGGAGTTGTGAGGGAAGAAATGTCTTCTGCTCCCCCCACCCACCACTCACACACCCTCAGCCGGTCCTCTTGTGCCCCCCCTCCCGCCCCCCGCCGCCCAATCTGCTGCTGCTTTTCTAGGGACTCAGATCGGTTTGAAAGCTGTCGGGTCCCGCTCTCTGTGCCAGGCATTAAAGTTAGGCTGGGGCTCGCTCTCTGGCTCGGGTCCCCGGGTGCCGCTACTCTCCCGCCTCCGGGCTCTCGGCCCCCGGCTCGGGCAGCGCGGGCTGTTAGCTCCAGGCCCCGCCGGCGGGCATTGAGTAGCGTTTGTTTTAACGCGGAAACTGTTTCCAGCGCAGGCCTCCGGCGTTCGCACCCTCCCTGGGTGTCCAGCCAGACCCCTCTTCCATCCCCGAATCCTGACCTGGCTCCTGTTGTTTCCCCAAACCGGCCCCGGGGTTAGATTCCCCGGCTCGTGTTCTTTGCAGGCTGCCTTGGGCTCCTTCAAACTCTAAAAACCCTGCGCAGATACCAGGAGTCCGAGTCTCTCGCTTCCGCGACCAGGGAATATTTATAAGGGCGCAACGAGTGGGAGAGACACTGAGTTTTTGAAAATAGTTTGTTCTTGGACTTGTGTATCTGTCTTTCTCTTGCCTTCACGCCCACACCTCACTCCCAGGCCTCCTTTTTTTACCCTTTCTGGCCCTCAGCGTGGTCTGACCCTGGTTAAAATGGCATGGTGGTGGTTTTAGGCTTCAGCCTGACTTGTTTTTTGCGTTTGATCTACATGCTTATTGCTGCCGTTGAATGAGATAACCCAGTTACCTCCACCCTCGCTCTTCTCCAGCATTCCCCTAAATATTTTTATCTTTCCATCTTATTGTATGGGTTTCCTTTCTCCTCTTCCCTAAAATCAAAACAAAACAAAAGGGGGGGGGGAAGAGGGAAAAGAAAAGGAGAAGAAAGGTAAGGGAGGCCTCCCTGTCCATCATTTTAATTATACAATTAGTTCACAAGCTCCGGCCCATAATGTATATTTTAAGGGGAGCCCAGTGTCTTTCAAGAACATTCTGGTAATGTCGGAGGCCTGGATTTGTTGCCTGCTCGTCCCCCCATGCAGCAGCGGCCTGTTTTCCTCCCCCTGTTGTGTGTTTTTATTATTTTCCCTCTGGCTTAGATGTGTCAATCATTCTCTCCCTGCCATTGGTTGGAGAGTTTGCGTCAAAAAGTTGCCAGAGAGGCGCTTTCTCAGCAAATCTCCCTGAGAGCGGAACCGACCTCAGCTCCAACTCAGCCTCCACTGTTATTAAAAATAAAAATCGCTAGAACAGCCCTCATCACGTCTACTTTGTATGTATCACAGAGGGACCCACGCGTGTTTCGAACTCGAGCTACTTTCCTCATTTTCTACTCTTTAAATTTTTTTCCGTTGTTTGACTTTTTATGGAGGGGTGAAGACTGCAAGATTTCTAACTCAATACTCTTGATTTCTTTTAGGATAGCGGGCTATTTGGAATTTTGAAGGATAATTTAATTTTTTTCTAACTTCCCATGCGGCTGTAAGGTAAGTCTCCGTCTGTCTTGTCTGCCTGTCCATATCCATGTGTCCCTCTGACTACCATCGCCCGGTACCTCCAATAGACCGACTGATACACACTTCTGCGAACGTGGAGTTCTTCCGAAGCATGCTGTATTTTTCTCCCTCGTAAATTTTTAGGTGTAGTAACGGTCATTGCGAAAAATGTATGATCTGGAGGTGAGGGCGGGAGTGGGAGGAGGGGAGGCACCGCGCTCCTGGGGTCGCCGCTTCCGCCAAACGTCGTGGAAACCCTGCGAGGCTAATGTGGGGTGTTTTGGACGGGTTTTGTTTGTGGTTTTGTTTTATGTCAACGCCCATTTCTCCCTGCTATTTTGCGTTTTGGCCCTCAGATGTGGTTGGGTCATTTGCACTGATCTCAAGGACATTTTCAGAGTCAGAGACAAAAAGATGCAGATGTAGCTAGATGGATGGATAATAATAAGGCGTCTTCTAGAGCCAGCGTGCCCGAAGCCCGACTAGCTCTTGGATCGGCGGGTGAAGACGGTCGCAGCTCGAGCCCCCTGCCTGCCCCTAATGAACGTGAGAGGAAACGCGAACGGATAACCGAGGAGGCGTGGAGCGGCCGGGAGCTGGTCCGCCCGGCGCTCGCCGCTCTCTTTCCGGTCCCCTTTCCCCAGAGCCAAGAGCAGCTCACCAAGATTCGCCCTCCGTTCTCGGCCTCTTCCAAAGGCCACCAGGTCTCCTTTTCCTTTTTGATCACCACTTTTCTCCCCCCACAATAACCTGGGAGTGCAGTAACTCCCCCATCCCCGGTTGTCGTGGTCCCAGACCCGGGTCACCAGGCCGAGCGAGAGCAGGAGAGTCGTTTTGCAACGTGACTTAGCCCGGGATTGTTCCGGGCCCACCCCGTACAGCCCTCCGCAAACACCTGGGGCTGGCATAAGTGTTGGTGAGTGGCTCCTGGTCCGCCCGAGGCCGCGGCGGGGCCGGGGACAGGAATCCTTACATTGGGGAAGGCGCCCCCTCCGCCGTTCTGGAACGGGGGCAGCGCCGGGGCCTGCGTGCGCGTTCGCGCGCTCCCCTCCCGGGCTCGGGGACAACCGGGTGTCGTGGGGCCGGGCCGGGGTCCAGGGGTGCCCTGAGGCCCAGCCTCCGTTCTCGGTCCACCCAGGGAGGACCATCAGGTCTCTGCCAGCAGCCTGCCTCGGCGACGTGTCACGCCGCCAACTCCAGAGAAGTCTCCGTGTTGATGCGTTCTCTTAAAATCACAGTCCGATTTCAGAACACATTTTTTGAAATCCCAGTCCCGCGTCAGAACTCCACCGAGTTGGCGTTTTCCTCCTTTACAGACAGAAGTGGGGTGTGGAGACAGAAGGCCGGGCTGCGTTGACCCTGGAGTGGTGGATGACTTGGGGAGGGGACGGGGGCAGTCGCTCCTGGAAATCCTCCCCTCCGTCCTAGAGCTTCGGGGTCAGGATTTCTCCCACTCACTTCGGGACTTTTTCCAGGCACCAAAAGTTATTAGCACAGGAGACGAGTTGGAGAGGAAACTCCTCCCCCCAAAGGAAGGTAGACACCCAGACCTCTCCTCACACAGCTAACACTGGGGCTTTCTCCTCACCATAATTAATAGTCAAGGCCAACCCTTTTGGCACGTTTCTTCCTCCCTCCCTCGCGGGTGGCAGCGCTGTTCGATTCCCTGAGGCCAGAAACTTTCACTGGAGTTCGCCGGAGAGGGAGGCCCGCGCCGGCTGTTTCCGCCGTGCCCACATCTCTCCTCTTTTCTTTCTCTCCTCTTGCTCTTCGCTGTCTTCCGAGCCACAGGCCAGTCGCCAGTCCGCGTAGTTTTGTTTCTTTTCCATCATGCAGAAAATTAATCAGCCCGGACGAGAAGCAGAGCTGAGCACGGCGGCCTATAATTAAGGGACGTGTGCCCCTCGGATTATCTCGTTAGTTTATCAAGAAAACATTTATTATAATTAATTCTTGGACGAGGTAATTATTATTGAGCGAGGACACAGCAACTGGTAGATGGGCTCCTTGGTAGAAAAAAAAAAAAAAACAAGGGGGGGAGATGCGGGGGAGGGGGGGAAGAGCGACAGATTGCACGAATTGACCGTTAGATATAAGGCGGCGCGGGCCGGGGCGGACAGTGGAGCCGGACCTGGGGCGCCAGGACTGCGGGGCTGCGGGGCAGGGACGCCGGACCGAGGCACTCGCGCCCGGAGGTGCGGGCGCCCACCGGCTGCGGGCACTCGCCGGACGACCGTCACCCGCTCCCGTAGGTAGGAGTTCTCCAGCGGCCACCTCATGAGCAATCATAGTGAAGCTTATATTTTTGACGGGCTATTTCTGTTTCCCCTTCTGGGCTCGGCTTAGAGAGTAAGGGAGAAAGGTGTTCTTTGGGGGCTTTGAAAGTTAGATGGAAGTGCCCATGGCCTCTTTGGAGAGTGCATACCTAGACCGTTTGCTGAGAGAACTTGGTAGTTTTATCTGGGGGTACTTTTCTTTTTCTTTTAAAGATGCATACAGTAGTAAAAGCGAAAACAGTTTATCCCTAAATTTTAGTGATTTTTGCGATGGTAAGGGCAGAGGAGCTCCAAGAAGGATCTTTGCCTGGTGCTTTCTATCCGTTACTGCTTTTTATGTTGGAATGTGCCACTTTCTGAATCAGACTTTTCTAATTGGGTGAGAGCTCTACATGTAAGAACAATTCCGTATTTCTCATGTGTACATCTGCTTTGATTTTCTTTTTTTCTGTAGTAGTTCAGAACTTTTCCAACATATTGTATTAAACAAGAGAAAACTCCAGCTTAGAGGCTACTTAGACAAATAAAATGACTATTTTAAAGCAAAATTATTTTCACAGCTTCCAAATAACTATGTCTTGAAAAGAGAGCAGAAAATATGAAGTCTTTGTTGTAGCAGCAACTAAATTAGTTCTATTGATGAGATAGTACAAAGTCCTCTGAGAAGGGTATTTATAAAATTACACTGAATTAGATCTGAGGATGGAAAAGCATGATTTTTGTGCTATGAATTTAAATCAGGAAGAAGTTGCAGTGACAGAGTTCCATTTGTAGAATTTTGTGCCTTGATTTCTAAAGCAATGTAAATATGAAAACTCGATCCTGAAAACTCAGTAGGACCTTTGTCAAAGTAAGAGGGAACTTCTCCTAATCTTGTATCCGCCATTTTGAAGCAGTCTCTCATAGTGTCAAAGTTGCAAAGTAGAGATCCTTGCAAGATAAGTGCCATTTTTTAAGCAAATAAAAGCCAGACTTGAAAACTGTCAGCCCATATTAACATCCATTTTGGATCCCTTTGCTTGGGGCAGTGAGAGACACTTAGCTGAAGAAAGTAAATAACTTTTCTTTTTCTTCCTTTCTTTTGCCTCCCTGAGCTCTTTTTCTTATAGGATTGTAGGAAACTTGAAAGGTAGGGAGAAATTCTATTAGTTCACAACTTTGGGTGTTTGTGTATCTACTTTCTTCAAAACTAAAATGTGCAAAAAGCAGCCGGAATTAACAAGAAACTCTGCTCTAGTTGCTGAGGACCCAAATGTCTGAAAATTTGCCTCCTGCAGGATCTGCAGCCTCCACAACATCAAAATCAACATGGAAGCGGCTTGCACTACAAATGCACACCTTTCTACTTGCAAATGTGGGGGCCTGTCATTATCTGATTGGTGGGATTCTAACTTCAGAATTTCTAGCAAACCTCATGCCAATCTTTACGTTTTTTTTTTTTTTGCAGTATGTTTAAATATTTGATGGGTGTCGATTAAAAAGTTAAATACTTGTTTGTTTAGCTTTAGTTCTTTAGACACATAATCAAGGTCCTCCAAAACCTTAATAAATCTGTTACTTACCTCAAAATCTAATTACCAAGACTACTAATTAGGTGAAAATGATTACTGGAAATGACTTCAAATGTGAAGTAATAGCGGTTGAGCAGTTTTCTCAAGTTTGTCGATTAGCAAGTTGGTATTTTAGATGTTAAATGCACTGACATTTTAGGATCACAGCAGTTAAAAGTGGTAAAAAGCTAAGGTAATTAAAATTTGCCTTGGAAAGGCAACAGTCTGGGGAGAGGTAGATTTCTTGAATTGTTTCTTTGTTTCTCACCAATGGGCTTTGTTATCAGCATTATTTATTTAGCCAAAGAGTTCTTTGTCTCTGCAAATGGCCCCAATCAAGTTTTGTTTGAGACAATTAGCTAGTGCCAGCCAATGAGTCCTATGCAAATGTAGGGATAGGAATGCAATGTGTGCATTTGAAGGCGTGGGGTTTTGTTCTTGGGGAAGGCAGATTGTAATTGCTTTCTTCTGGTACTTTTTTTTTTTTTAAGTTTAGGGTGGGGGTGGGGAAGACAGGTTTATCTGGTCTCTCTCCCTCCCATCTAGTTCCAGAGCAGCTGGGGGTGGGGGGTGGGTTGCAAGTCCTTTAAAAGCCTCTACCTTGCATAGCCCAGGCTCTTTTTAAGTTAGTGGTGGAACGTGGAAGAGCTGCCGCCTGCGAAGCAGTAAACCAGCACCTCTGTTTGTTTGTTTGCTTTGTCCATAGTTAACTGCTCCCAACCCACACACCAAGGACCCTGAATCTGTCCACTCCCGGCGAAGCGAGACCTTCTGGCTGGGTCCCCCCGATTTGGGCCGATTTTGCGCCTCCAAACAACCTTAGCATGATGTCTTATCTTAAGCAACCGCCTTACGCTGTCAATGGGCTGAGTCTGACCACCTCGGGCATGGACTTGCTGCACCCTTCAGTGGGCTACCCGGGTAAGTGAGCCTCGCGGCACTCCTGCCCCGCCTTTCCCCACGCCCGCCCCTCGGGGATGTGACACCCTTTCCGCCGGAGCACTGGGGCTGATGGTCCTGCTGCCCCACTCCAGCTCCAGGCATGGTGTCCCCACTGGGTTTTCCTTCTAAGAAGCAGCTCAGAGCCACAGGGCACTTAACCGGCCTGAGGGAAGAATAGGGGCTGGAGGGAGTAGGTGGATCCCGCAACACTTGGAGAAACTCACAATGCTTTATTCTTAACTGGAGTGAATGGGGGACACACACTGTGGGGTGGGGGGGAGGAAGGTTACTGCCTCTGCCCATATCTTGAAGCTCAGTTCTTCGGAAGTGCCCTCTTTGAGAAGCTGGGTCTCCTAAATTCTCCCCACCATGCTTGGGGCCTCCTAAATTCTCCCCACCATGCCTGGGGCTTCCCCTCTGACCTCCAGGCCCTCTGCCTCTAATCCTTAGAGGTGTGATTTACCCTGGGTACGGATGCTTTCCTTTCCGGTCAGATCTGGGGGTTTGTTTTGTTTTGTTTTTAGTCCTTGTAGAAGTTTTAAATATGCCCCCATTTTAAAGATGGAGGAACAAAGGCCCTTGGAGTCCTAAAAGCCAGGATCTCGAGCAGGATCGGGATTTCACCCCATCAGTCTGAACTGCGGGTCCTCCGGGATCCTTTGACTTCAGGGAATGGATTTTTTGTTTGTGTTGTGGTTTAGGGGTTGATTTTGAGGGGTTTTTGGATTTTGGCTTTCTTTTATTTCATTCGTTAGCTATCGAAGGGCTGCTCTGGCTGGAGCGATCCCCGACGTCAGGTGGAGTGGGAGGCCTCCCGTGGAAGGGACAGTGTGTGTCTTGCGACCCAGTGTTCACTGGAGGAGCCCAGGCCCAGGGAGGGGGGGTGGGGAAAACACTGATAGGCTCGGGATTGCAGGGCTGGGAGGACGAGGGAAGTGCTGGGAGTGGGGGTCGGGGGAGTCAGAGACCCCATGACTGAGAAACTGCTCCCCCACCCTAAAGGGCCCTGGGCTTCTTGTCCCGCAGCCACTCCCCGGAAACAGCGCCGGGAAAGGACGACGTTCACCCGGGCGCAGCTAGACGTGCTGGAAGCTCTATTTGCTAAGACCCGGTACCCAGACATCTTCATGCGGGAGGAGGTGGCGCTGAAAATCAACTTGCCCGAGTCCAGGGTGCAGGTAGGGCAGATGTAGATAGAACCATCCTTCCTGACCGTGCCACCCCTCCCCTGAGCACGGTATATGTCGAGGACCCAGGAGAGTCCCAGGTCTTAGAGAGGACCACAGGAAGGCTTGAAACTGAGCGCTCCATTGGAGGCCAGTAAACTCTTCTAAGGCCCCTTCACGTGCCTGATTACTCCTCATCGCCTTTTTGTTCCCCCACCCCCACCCAGTCCTATAAGCAAGAGCCTTCTGGCCTAGGTTGTAAGGTAAGACTGGCGATTTAGCTGCAGTAATAAAGCACAATTCTAGAGCTCTTGGGTCCTCAGCCAACAGAGGCCCGGCCTGGGCAGATTTCAAGGACAGTTACTTAATATTTTAATACTTCCTTCCCTTTCCCCATGTGGAAATCCTACCCCATTTTCATCTACTTTTAGGGGTGAAAGAAGCTTAGCTCTGGATAGTCCCAATATTTTTAACAGGTGAAGAAATGGAGTAAATGACTTGCTCAAGGTCACACGACAGTTGGGTGGTAGAGCCAGGCTGTAGAAGCAGCTGGTGCTCTTACCAAAGAAATTACACAATAAAAGTGTTTTCTTTGACTTCTTAGGGATTGAACAGAATCTGCTAGCTCTGAGCCATTCAGCAGATAAAATACCAACGCAATATCCTCAGTGACACCCTCCCCCCCTTAACTTGACCTGAAGCTGGAGAGGGAAAGTAATCTCCAACTTTTCTGAAATGCAAACACCATACAGAGTTCTCTTGAAAGAATGTTTAGCACCTAAACACACACACACACACATAATACACACACACACACACACCTGGGACTCCCCTTCAGCTAGGACATACCAGTATAAACTGCAAACCAGGAAAAAGACTTTTCAAAGTAAGATGGAAGAAGCATTTGTGAAGCTTGAACTCAAGTCTTCACCGAAAGAAAACAAATGGCTCTGAATGATCTGTGGTGATATGCTCAGCCTTGGTGGTACAGTTAACATACTCATATGTTGAGCTCATTCAAGACCACTAAGGACTTGTTGCTCAGAAAATGCCTGTAGTTTCTCTCAAAAAAGGGTGGTAGTTTCTTTGATGGGCCCCCTCACACACCAAACACTGCTCCGTCATTGCAGAACACGAACAGGGCTGGTAATGAGAATCTTCAGAGTTGCAGGCAGAGGCTTAAATTGACGAGCCAGCAAACATAGTACAGGAAACTGAATCCGTGTGCTGAGTGGCACTACCCTGAAGTCAGAGACTCCAGTGTCAGACTTGAGATGAGCTGAGAAGTCTGTCCTCAAGCTCAGAGCAGACTACATACAAGTCATTCCACTTACCATAAAGATTTCAGCAAATAGTGGCTTTCAGACCTCCGTCTTCAACAGGATCACTTCTCCTTGGAGTTTGCTTTTGTGAGTCTTTCAAGGAGAGAGAAAAAGGTAGAGTGATGAGCAGTTATTCCCGGGAAGACGGACTGTAAACCTTGAATTTAGGCTGTTCTTGTTGGCTAGTAACAACAGAATCGTTCTCCCTCACCTCTGTGTTTACCTCCAGAAGACATAGACACATTGTATTCCACTGTAAGAGTGTTGTTCCACAGTAACACTGGGTCTATGTGTATGTGTGTATTTGAGGTGAAGTAATGAGATAGGAAAATGAGAGGGAAAATTTTTAGCCATAGGATTTATTATTCTGGGCTAGGAGTCCAGTGCTTTTAGGCAGAGCCTCCCGACTTTCTTAAAATTCCAGGGGTGTATGTATAAAAGTACCATATAGCATAGGTTTTCAGTGGCAGGACAGATTGTCTGCTTAGCTCACCTATAATCTGGGAGCCACTCTTGTCCTTACTGAAACCATGTTAAAGAAGTTTCTTTCCCTTTCAAGGTATGGTTTAAGAATCGGAGAGCTAAGTGCCGCCAACAACAGCAGCAGCAACAGAATGGAGGTCAAAACAAAGTGAGACCTGCCAAAAAGAAGACCTCTCCAGCTCGGGAAGTGAGTTCAGAGAGTGGAACAAGTGGCCAATTCACTCCCCCCTCTAGCACCTCAGTCCCGGCCATTTCCAGCAGCAGTGCTCCTGTGTCTATCTGGAGCCCAGCTTCCATCTCCCCACTGTCAGATCCCTTGTCCACCTCCTCTTCTTGCATGCAGAGGTCCTATCCCATGACCTATACTCAGGCTTCAGGTTATAGTCAAGGATATGCTGGCTCAACTTCCTACTTTGGGGGCATGGACTGTGGATCTTACTTGACCCCAATGCATCACCAGCTTCCTGGACCAGGGGCCACACTCAGCCCCATGGGTACCAATGCAGTCACCAGCCATCTCAATCAGTCCCCAGCTTCTCTTTCCACCCAGGGATATGGCGCTTCAAGCTTGGGTTTTAACTCAACCACTGATTGCTTGGATTATAAGGACCAAACTGCCTCCTGGAAGCTTAACTTCAATGCTGACTGCTTGGATTATAAAGATCAGACATCCTCATGGAAATTCCAGGTTTTGTGAAGATCCATAGAACCTCTTTGTGGGTGATTTTTAAATATACTGGGCTGGACATTCCAGTTTTAGCCAGGCATTGGTTAAAAGAGTTAGATGGGATGATGCTCAGACTCATCTTCTGATCAATGTTCCGGGAGGCATAGAAGGAAAAATGAAGGGCCTTAGAGGGGCCTACCAACCAGCAACCTGAAATGGACAAACCAGTCTACTTAAGATCCTGTCATAGTTTTAGATCATTGGTTTTCCTGATTTGCAAAGTGATCAAAAGCATTCTAGCCATGTGCAACCAAACACCACCAAAAGTAAAACTAAATTGTGAGGGAAAGGAGGGAAGGACATGGTAGCCTTCTTAAGCAGAGGTGTTCCAATGTTTTAGCCAATCCGTGGTTGAATCTTAGGAATGGACAGTGTCTTCAAGCTCACTCACGTTTCATGACCAACTGGTAGTTGGCACTGAAAAACTTTTCAGGGCTGTGTGAATTGTGCGACTGATTGTCCTAGATGCACTACTTTATTTAAAAAATAATGTTCATAAGGAGTCAATATGTAGTTTAAGAGACAATCAGTGTGTGTCTTATATAAATGGTACATCTGTGGTTTTTAATCTGTGCTAGACTTCAAAACTGTGATCTCCTGTTATTGTATGCAACCTTGAACTCCATCTCTGCAGGGGTTCTTCTGTGATTAACTAGGTTATAATTATAAGCAAATTCAGAGCAACTGAGTACTTATCTAAAAAGATTACCTTTGGCTGGAGGTGAGCTGCACTGAAACTTTACAACAAAATGTCTCTGGACAAGGAGAGTGAGAGAAGAGAAACAAAAGGACACTGATTCATCTGTAATTTACTGTTGGTAAGCCTAGCAGTAAAGAGACATTGGTCAATTGCTCTGACCCTGATGAATTTATAAACTGAGATCATTGTCGTTTATGCTTGCAGATGTTAACTGGAAAAGTTATATATGCATAAACCTTTTCTTCCTGGATTTGGCAGATATGTATAATTATATTAAAATGGTTCTAGCACAACATTGGGTCCAGTTTAATTTTACACACTATTTATGGATGAGAAGCCCACATTCAGCCTCTCCTTCCCCAAACATGTTTTATTTAGGTCAGAGAGGAAATTAGTAAACTTTATTTAAAAGGCATTTTTGGTTTTATCTGTGGATGAACTAAGTATGAGTGACTGCAGTATATAAACTTTTTTTGGGTCTTCCACCAGTACTGCTCTGAAATAGAACATAGGAGAGCCTAACAGTCATTAGGATCTTGCTCTCCTTGCTTTTCCCTCCCTGCCGCATACCGTAATGATTTCTTAGGCACTTTATTGATAGGTTTTAACATAGATCAATTTTTTTTAAAGTGAGAAGGGAAGAACTGTTGTAGTACCTCAGAGAAAATGAAAATGACAAGAATTCCTTGTTTTTATTCTCTCATTTGATTAAGGGGATTTCTTTTTTTAACTTTCAAAAAAATCTGAGGTAAACATGAGAGGGAATGTAATCAGAATCTGAAAGCAATTCAGGCAGAAATGATTTCTGAACAAAAGAGTTTCAGAAAAGTTTTAAAACCTATAATTTCAGTAGTTGAACATAAGGCGTCCTGGTCAGTTTTGTTTTTGTTTTGTTTAAAGAAAGTGCTGAGGGAAAAAAAAATAGGTCTCTTCTCAGTTCTACCTGCATTTTGTAAACCAATCACCAGAAAAGACAAATGAGCCAATGGTTCATGGTGCTCCTCAGGTAAAAGCAATATTTAATTTCATTTTAAACTCTATGCTCTTAAGTTTGACCAAAATTAAGTGACTCGTGATTGTGACTTTTTAAATGAACTTTAGCAGTTGCTACCATTTTGTTTCCTGGCTAATTTTTCTGTCCCTGGCTGTGCATGCTCTCTTGACCCCTACATAATCTTGCCTAATAAGTATTGGTTTTGTTTCACTGCTAAAGGAAATGCAATAGCTTACAACCGGCAACTGAGGCAAAACCTGATGGCAAGATTTTCGAGTACCGACTAATAATATTCAGCCTACACTAGTTTACACCAAAAGGAAATTGAGGCCCCAGAGAGAAACTTTGTTTTACGATTTTCCAGCTTCTGGGTCTCACGCTCCTCCATCTTTTCTCAAGCAACAGTAAAGCAGATCCAAAATAATTTCTCACACTGCTTTCAGTTTCCAGAATGCCCCACAAAGGATCAGTAAAGAGCCCCTCCCCCCCCCCCGCTTTCGTTAAAAATAATGACAAACATGGCACTACTCCGCAAATAACGCAGTTTGGTTTCTCTCCCGATACTATAAAAACGGAGGTCAGAAAAAGGCGTTGAGCACCCTCTGAAACTAATTTTTCCATCACCTTTGCACAACTTCGTGGAACAGACCACGGAGTTAAATCCCTTTGAATTGACGGCAAAGTAGAACTGAATTCCCCCCTGACCGCAGGCAACGGAGGTAGGAAAACGGGGGCGGGGAGCTAGCGCTGGCTTAAAGACGTCCAGATCGCCACTCCTAGTCAACACCAGGTTGAATAAAGTTAAACTCAGTCTTGGAGATACCTGTACTGAAATGACGTCACCCTCCGAAGGCGTCAGGAAGCGACTTCAACTGCATATTGGCAATTAACGATGACCTGAACGGGCAATAGAATCTTGGCTTGGGGGGACGGAGATCAGGTGGGGTAGTCGGCTTCACAAAGATCTGTTGCCCCAAACCTTTATCTTACGCACAAAGATTCTTGGCCCTTCGTATTTCACCTTGGGAATGTTTCTAACCTTCACAGATAAGAGAAATTCAATCAAGTCAAGTTCCGGCTATCGAAATTTACGAGTTTTTAGATAATAGTTTCCTCAACTGCTCTCCCACTCGGTTCCCTTAATCGCACCTTTTCTGTGTGTGTTCCCACCCTCAGTCCCGCACGGCCTGGGCGAGAGGCGGAGGACCCCGGGAGGCCCTGGGCGGGATTGCGGGAACTGAGCGCCAAGGTGTGGGCAGTGGTGGCGCAGGAGAGCCGCTCGGGCTCTCCGCCGAATCCACGGCGATCTTTCAGAGCAGTGTTTAACAAATCTTGCCTGCCCCTCGGAGTTAGCGGGGAAAAGTACTCGCATCTCTGCGCCTGGGAGCCCAAGTTGGGGCAGAGGCCCAAGTCAGTTCTCCAGGCTGATGCCAGCCACCCTCCGGCCCCACTCGTGGCCCTGCGGGCCTGGCTGGAGCGACTGGAGACTCTCTCTCCTCCTCCCCCCGCCCCTCTGGTCTGCCTCCGGCTCAGGTCTGAACCCAGGACCTCCGCCCAGACGCAGCGCGCCCCACCCGGCCTAGTCTTCAGGCCTCGCGGGATCCGGCCGCGCCCGGGCCCAGGGAGCTGTGGGCCGCGCGGGCAGGGCTGAGGTGCCGCCGCGGGACCTGCGCGCCGCCAGCCCGGGGGGAGCGCGGCCTCCTCGAGCCCCGAAGTCTGGCTTCAGGGTCAGCCGCGGGCGTGGGGGGCGCCGAGCGCCGGGTTGACATCACCGCCGGCCGAGTTTGGGGGGGCGAGTGTGTGTGGTCCGGCCGGGAGGCGAGCACCCTGCGCTGGAGGGAACGAAAGCCGAGGCCCAGGGAGAGGACGAGCCCGGGAGAGGGGGCCAGGGAGGCGAAACGTGGCCTGGCGGGGCCTACGGCCTCTGGCTTTCCTCGTCTCCCGGGAGGAAGGGCCGCAGACGGCTGGGTCTCCTCCCGGCAGCGAGGGGGAGGCCGCCGCCTCCGCCACAGCGGGGGCTCCCGCCGCAGGGCAGCCGTGACGCCGACAGGGAGTCCAGCTGGGCCTGCCTTGGGCCCTCGGAGGTCTCCCAGGAAAGCCAGGTGCTTTGGCTGGCGGGTCTGGGGAAGTTGTGCTTGGTGTTCCGCCCTCCCTTGCGGTCCTTGGCTCTGAGCTGAGGCTTTCAGAGGGGGGCCTCATACCTTTTTCTCCTACCCCCTCTACATTTCGTTTTTCAACCGAGTGCCCTGTTTTTTCCTTTTTGGCCCCGGGCGCAGCACTCAGCGGCCCGAAGGCTGGAGGCCGGGTCTGGAATGGGGAAGCAGTGCCTTTGGCGTCCTGGACAGCGCCAGGCAGCCCATTCCGGTTACCTGCAGGGCAGGGGCCGCAGTCCTGTGCCCGCCCCCACTTAACCAGAAAGGGGGGGGGAGGTGATCGGGCAGCACAACACAAGTTTGAACCCGCCTCTAACACCCGGTGAAAACCTCGGTGTTACCCCGACAAAGCTGTAACCCAAAACCAGACGTGCCAGTGTTAGGTGGTGGTTTACTGCATACAGAGACATGTTTTAATCTTACAAAAGAGAAAAACAAAGGAGTCAGGCAGGAGTCGGGCGCATCCCACACAAACGGAAGCTGACTTCGTACAAAACAACAAAAATGGAAAGATGCAGGGTCGGGCTCAGCCACGACCTCAGCCAGCTTACTGTCTTCCTTCGAAATCTTTACGAAGGACAGCCCTTTCCCTTTCCTACCACAAAAGGGCCCAAGCACCAGCCACGCATCTGCATGCCCAGATCTGTGACCAGTGCCTTCCACACACCTCTGTTTTTCTCTCCTAAACTGGCAGCGTCCTGTAAGCGCAGCGCGCCCTGATAAAACCTGATCCCCCAGCCGCCCCATTTCCTCCCTTGGGTTAGCACGATAGGAAAGACAGAGAGCCCCTGGGATAGAGAGAGCAAAACCCCAAACAAAACCCACCCCGATGTCTTTCAGTATTAGGCTCTGAAACTGCACAGATTATGGGATTTGTCTCGGACAGAATTAACATTACATGTGAAACCATAGTGCTCTGGTGTATTGAGACACATTGTATAGCACTGCTTGGAGCATCTCTTCCTAACTGCCTGTTAATAGCAATATGAAGCCTTGAAATCATACGTGTTTTTGTTTTTAACCTGATTAAAACAAAATTTAGGCACTATTTGGAAAGGACAGTTTTTCTGATGTAGGCAGTTCGAAGGAAACGGAACCCAGTATGAGAGCTGGAGGAAGCTTCTGTATGCAGAAGAGTAAGAGGAGTAAGCAGGCAAGTGTTTGAAAGGCCTTCCACTATGCAGCAGCTCCCAAAAGCAAGGCACGCATCCCCCCCTCACCCCCCACCCCCATTCTAAAGGGAATCAGTCAGACTTCCTCTTTTGCAAGCAGTGTGTTTTATATTTAAAAATCAACCTGCTGCCGACTGCAAACAAACAATAAGCAAATTCAAATAAAGGAGCCCTACCAAATCCAACCCATTTGGTCAAAGATAACTGCAGGTGCCAGAGAGGCCGGGCTATCACCGGGGGGAGGGTCGACTTCGAATTTTGTTTTTCTCCTAAAGGGAAAGTTGAACAGCATGAGGTCTATGACTCACTTTTATTCCTTAATCTCCCCCACTCTTTACCTTCAATTCTTAGTGGAAGGAAACATGGTATCTGGGGTGGAAAAAAACCAACAACAAAGAAAACAAAAAAGAATCCCACAGAAAATCCAATGGTAAGCAGCCCAAGTTTGAACTGACTTCTGTTTCAGCACCACAAGGGAAAGAAAGCTGTCCAAGAAGCCACCGTCTCCCAGTATCCTAGTCTTAGTTTGCCTACTGTGGAGGTGGGAAGGGGGCCTTTGGATTAAGGGTTTCTTAGTCTACTTGACATCACCAGGAGACACTTCAGCCCAGGGTGTCTTGAAAAATAAGATGCCAGTTTCTAGCATTGCTGATTTTCCCCCCTTGAACTGCTCATGATGAGACCAGCAAATGCTGCCTTTGGGAGTCACAGGAGCAGTTTACTGCACCCTGCAACAGAGTCTGCTGCCCTCCACCCTAGCTTCCGCTCGTAAAGGCCTGAAAGCGCCCCTTAGAGTCAGCATTTCCGTGAAGACTCTCCCTTAGGCCCTGCCCCCAATCTCCCAACTGGAATCTCCAGAGGCCCGAGGCCACACTGAAACCTGGAAATCACTCATCCCAGCCTCTAGTTGTTAAAATCTATTCCAAAAACCAATAGTCACATTTTAGGCTCATAGGCCATTAATAAAAATCTCCTTAACATTCAAATGGCTCTAAAACGCGTTGATGGCGGATTACTGGGGCCTAATGGACGTCGTGTGTGACAACATGGTCCCTGAATAGCGATGTTCTGGAGTGGGTGTCTGACCACAGCTACTTGATTATCAGCTTACAGCCAAACCACGCTTTAGCTGCGATGCTCTTAAGAGGCGTTCTTCCCGACAGCAGAGCGGGAGAGTTCCGTGTTCTTCATTTAACCGGATTTAACAAATGCAGTGAGTTTTGGAAAGGGGAGGGGAAAACTTGCCTGTAGGCATAAGGTCACCTCCAGACGTAAGAGGGGCGGGTCGCCGGCCACTGCCCCTCCTCCCTGCTTTTAATGGAGCGTAGCCGAAAGGCGGTGGCTAGGGTCGGTGGAGGCCCGCGCCGGGGATTTGTGCGTTGCCCTAAGTCCGGGGCTTCCCCGCGGGACTCCCGCGCTCCTCTGCCTCGCCGCAGAGCCCCCGAGGCCGCAGCCGGCGCGCCCCGATCAGGCCCGCCGAGTCTGGAACAGTCGCGGGGCGCTCCTGTCGGCGGCGCGGAAGACTTCGGGCCTGGCCGCTCGCAGTCGACGGCGCTGAGGACGCCCGGGCCGCGGCCGCGCCGCCAGGGACAGAGCGGGTTCCCGGGTTTCCTGGAAAAGTGGGGGCAGGCGCACCGTGTTCCCATCCTCCGCCTCCCCCACCCCTCCCCCTGCAAACTAAGCCGAGGGTTGGGAAAGCTGGGCCCCCGCAGCCCCCGCAGCGCCCCCGGGCTAAGGTTACTTGGACAACAGAGGGAGTGCCGGGGACCGCGGGGAGTTACTCCAGCGGCCGAGAGGCAGCTTCGGGCCAGCCCTGGGGACCGCGAGGACACGACCCCCAAGCCGTACCTCCGACGGCAGCGGGCCTCGAACCCGCGGCGCCCCGCGCGCTGCTCGCCGCCGCAAGAGGCCGGGGGGGGGGGGGCAAGTCCTCTGTGGAGACTGAGGAGGAGCTCGGGCCCCAGGCACTGTGCCGCCGCTCTCGGAAGCTGGAGGTCTGGGGGCCAGTGGTCCGCGTGCTCCATCTCCAGCCGCTTCCGCGGTCTTCTCGACGGCAGGGTGATGCGTGGGAGTGTAACGACGCGGGAGGCCACAACGCCCCTCGGTCCAGGCCGACGTGGGCGCCCCTCTGGCCGCCCACCGCTGCCCCACTCCCCGCCAGCTCCAAAGTCCACTCTTACCACTTACAGCTCCTTGTGGCGAAAAGACGCGGGAACCGAGACAGACTAGTTCTTAGAGCTGGCGACTCAGGCGTAACCCGTGCTTCCCGGGCCGGGCCTGGGCTTGGATCCCAGAGCCGAGGGTCTGGGCCCGCGAGGTGTCGCCGGCGCCAACCCGGGGTCCTCGCGGCAGGACGCCCATCCGCGCCTCGAGGCCTGGGCGTCCGCTACCCACGGCTTCCGGTTCCACCTGGAGGCCTGGCCCGGCCCGCGGGAGGCCGCAGGTGCCGCGCCCCCGGGCACGTTCAGACCACTGGTTACCAGTGTCCTAAAGTGAAGACTGAGTTCGAGTTTTGAACACTTAAGGGTGCACATACAAAGTTTTTCCTGAGTCCTTCTTGCCCACTGACCCATGCAAGTTTGATAACTTTTGAGTTATGTTTGGTTCGAAATGTCCAGTCATTCATTCTTAACTGCTGTGGCAATGCTAAGGGCTTTTTTTTTTTTTTTATGGGGGACAGATATTTTGGAGATTTTACACACAGACACATATCCAAAAATGAAATTAGGTAATTTTGGAATGAAGAATCACATTAATATAAATTTTAAATTGATGCAAGTCTCTAATTGAAATGCATTTTTAAACACCTCTTCTCGCTGATTAAGTTGGTTCTATTTTTAATTTTAGTCTAAGTAGGCCACTTTGAAGCTTTGGAAGGCTAACAAGAACTCAGTCTATTTATTATTATCTTTACCAAAAAGCATAGCCTTTATTTAGTCTTAAAATTGACCATGGATAGGGGCGCCTGGGTGGCTCAGTCGTTAAGCGTCTGCCTTCCGCTCGGGTCATGATCCCAGCGTCCTGGAATGGAGCCCCGCATCGGGCTCCCTGCTCGGCGGGAGGCCTGCTTCTCCCTCTCCCACTCCCCCTGCTTGTGTTCCCTCTCTCGCTGTGTCTCTCTCTGTCAAATAAATAAATAAAATCTTTAAAAAAAAAAAATTGACCATGGATAGGGCCCTCTGATCTTGAGATGGAGAAGTGGAAAACTTGGTACAAACATACTTTCTCCGTTTTCAAGAACAAACAAATACTTGAGTTGATTAAACCAATAATCTTGGGCGCCTGGGTGGCTCGGTTGGTTGAGCGACTGCCTTCGGCTCAGGTCATGATCCTGGAGTCCCGGGATTGAGTCCCACATCGGGCTCCCTGCTCAGCAGGGAGTCTGCTTCTCCCTCTGACCCTCCGCCATCTCATGTGCTCTCTCTCTCATTCTCTCTCTCAAATAAATAAATAAAATCTTTAAAAAAAAAAACCAATAATCTTGATTCCTGACCATTTTAAATGGGTGCATTGCTTTCTCTTTTCCTTTTTTTTTCTCCTTTTTTCCCCTTTTCCCTTGATATGTATAGCTAAAGGTATGGAGTGTATAATACACACTTTTATTAAGAGATGCCTGAACTGGTATCTTTTTCAGGAATACTTTTTTTAAAAAAATATTTTATTTATTTATTTGAGGGGGGGTGTCTGAGAGCAAGCACAAGCAGGCGGAGGGGCAGAGGCAGAGGGAGAAGCAGGTTTCCCGCTGAGCAGGGAGCCCAATGTGGGGCTCGATCCCAGGACCCTGAGATCATGACCTGAGCCGAAGGCAGACGCTGAACGACTGAGCCACCCAGGTGCCCCTTTTTCAGTAATTCTTAACCTGTGGCTCAAACTTCCCTTTGGGGATGGTTGTCCACAGATAGATTTTGGAGTAATCGAGGATAAATTCTCTCAATTGTATAGAAATTTTTTTTGTCTTTGTTCAGTTTAATTTTGGGGGGCAGAAGATCTATAGTTTTCATTAAATTCACAAAAAGGCTGTAACCACCTCATATTAAGAGACATTGGTTTTTTACGATTCGTATCTTGTGAACCAAGGGTGAACTTGGAGATGAAAACTTGTAGTTCTCACTAAAAGCTGGACAAGATGGCAGCCCAGTGATATCTAGATCTACCTCTAACTTTTTGAAACCTTGATTTTTTTTTTAACAAAATAATCTAAAAAGTCCCTTTTATTTGTATATCTTATCTAGTTAGGCTTAATTTGAATTATTGTCCATGAGGCTGTTTATGTATAACACATTGTAAGATAACAAATGAAGTAAATAAGACTTATTTTTAATATTATCTACACATGAAATGTAAAGTAAAAAATTTAAGCAAATATTTTAATGATTCAGACCAAAAAGCCTCTTTAACCAAAGCAAACCAATCAACAATAATAACAACAAAATATTATCTGACCCTAATTTAAAACTTTAGAAAATTTAGTGTGAATTGGATCTCTCTCTTTGTGCACATACATAAATTTAGTAACCATGCCTGGGTTCCCAAATTTTTCTGTTGAAAGGTTTTTCATTTTCCTTAAAGTTTAATGATTGTCAAAGATGGATGAAATGATAGATAAGAGGTGTGGGACCTTCTGAGTGAATCAGGAGGAGCGCATGGCGCTAACATCCAGGTAAGAAATCCAAAGGCAGATGGTAGAGTCACCTGTACGGGACCCAGGGTAGAATTTAAATTAAATACTCAGAGGCCTGTCTTCAGAATCGCAGATCTAGCCCACTCCTCCTCCCCCACCCCCCCCCAGAACTCCCCAGCTTCCTTCCAACCTTGTCTGAGAGGATATCTTCCATTAGTGCAAGAAGAAGCATAATCTATGGGTTTATTTAGCATTTGATCTTTGCGCAGAGGCTTCCATTTAGAGTAACCATTGCAGCTAAGATTTGGATCTGGTCCCTAAAATAGCCTGAACCAAGCGACCTCAGGCAAGTAGACGCAAGATACTAGCAATTTATTTCATATCAGCTCCCAAGCCATCACCAGATGATAACAACCCCCGGACACCGTTAATCTCTGCTTGACTCAAACTGGTGACCGCAAGGTGAAAGGCAGGGCGTTATCTCTGAACAATTCATGTGGCCTTCCACAGATTGCCAGTTGGGCCAATACAATTGAAGCCCCTTCTCCAGTGGTTACTTTAAAATTTCATATCCAAAGTCTTTGGTCTTTGTTGGACTGGAAGGTAGGAGGGCTTTATCAAGGAAAATGCCCAAGGGCCAAGATGTGGGAGCTTAGAATCCAATACAAATTAGAAAGGTTGAAAAGGTAACTGTGTTTTCCCTGCCCAATAAACTTTAAACAACATCACTGTGACTATGACTAGAAAAAGCCTCTGGAAATGAATGGTTTTTTGCCAAACAGTAGAGGGAAAATGCACATTAAAAAATAAGAGGCAAAGTACTATCTAGAATTGGTTTTATTGTTTTGAAAATGGCTTTATTTTTAATATCTGGAAGGTCAGTTCAGATCACCATATAGTCATTCGGTATCATTTCAGAGCTAGAAGGGGCAGCAGAAAGTGGGGGGAACAGTGAAGAATAAAGCAGAGGGGTGTCCTGGTGAATGAAAGCTGTCCTGTGTGTGGGTGCCCAGAGGGAAGCCAAGCTAAGGGACCTTCAGGGCAACTGCTAACTATATGCACTTTTCAAATATGTAGAGGGAACAGTTTTAGCCTCATATCCCAGGGTACTCAGCTCTAGCCTGAAATCAAAGAAATGTGCCTTTCTTTACTACTTGGTGGAATTATTCTGCCTCTGCTACTCCAATATCTTAGTCATAATCATTCTATTTGATTTTGCAAGATGGCTCTGGAAAAGATTGACAGATAAAAAAAATTGAGAGGTTTCAAAAATACTCCTGCTATTTTGATAATATGTTGTTGAAGGTCCATGCGTTGGAAGTGGGTTATTGAGGGTAAAAGTAAACACAAATTGTTTTAGGTATTTTAGCAATAAGCTCCCTTGGACAGGATCAAAGATCAACTTGACATATGCAGAGTTTCAGTCAGTCAGCAAACAGTGTCACAGAGACATCCCACTATGTTGTTCCATAGCTTCATTCCTAGACCCTTTGTTCGCTGACCTAGCTTTTTAAGTAACTGGTATCTGCAACCCTACTCCATTGTTTGGTATCTTGTCCCCAAAATGATAAACTAAATAAACCAGCCCAAGTTATAATTACTAATCTCAGGAGGAGCGTGTTGTATACAATTGGTAAAGGGATGCTCCTTGGGATAAAAAGTCACTGATTGATTAAAAAGTGGTGTGTTTTGTAACGTTGGAAGATTTTTTAAGTGACTGTGGGGAAATAGGGCATGGAATAAACGGTGAAGTCTTGTTCCTGCTTAAGACTGGCCTTGGCTCAGGAGTCTTGCTGATATAATGTTCAAAGAAACATAAAAAGAATCACAGCATCTGCCTGGTCAGACAAGGGGCAAAGAAAAATGCTTAGATATTTGAAGGAGATTACAATTTCAGGACTATCTCTCCTTAGTACCTGTCTGCTCCATGAGAAGTGGTCTGGACAGAGTCTAGAGCCTGGATAGAGGAGACCAAGCCTGTGTTCTCTTGGTCTGGTGCTTCTACATCTTCATGATGGTAATGAAGAAGGTAGGACCAATCTTCCATATTGAAATGATTTGCATATATCTTAACCCAATCAGCAGGACATTGAACTAGGTCATTTACTCGGCCTTGCAAAGATCTATCCCAATTGGCAAATTTACTGCTTTCCAGAGGTCAGTTTTGTTTTTGTTTTTTTTTTTATTGTAGGTCTAGAACTTTTACATATGTGTGTTTCACTGATAACTTGAGTGGATTTGGTGCCAACAGAGGCCTGTAGCTCCCCTTGTGGAAGTGCAGTCTGGTTTCATCCTGCTTATCTTTTCTGAACATCCTGAGCTTTTTCTGAGCTTTGGTTAATTTTACCTCAACTTTATATACAAATTGGGTTGTTGTGGTGGTGATGTGGGAGGGAGGTATTTGTTTTTTGCCTATATCTCTAGCTCTCATAATATTGTAGAAATGCTCATTATAACGTTATTTAATAAGTAGATGTGACTTCCGGGTGCCTTAGAAAACATAAGTCAATACATATTATTTGTTATTTGTGAAATTGACCCCCAGTTTCACCAAAAGAGTAGTTAAGGATAGTGGTAGAGCATTCAAGCTTTATTTTATTTTTTAAAAGATTTTATTTATTTATTTGACAGAGAGATTTTTTATTTTTTTAAGATTTTATTTATTTATTTGACAGAGCGAGAGCAGGGGAAATGGCAGGCAGAGGGAGAGGGAGAAGCAGGCTTTCCGCCGAGCAGGGAGCCCAATGTGGGGCTCGATCCCAGGACCCCAGGATCATGACCTGAGCCCAAGGCAGTCGCTTAACCAACTGAGCCACCCAGGCACCCTGAGCATTTGGGCTTTAAATCCTGGGTTTCAATGTCTGGGTTTAAATCCAAGCTCCTCTATAAGGAAGTAGATATTTTTGCGTATGAAGATTATCTAACCCCTCTGTGTCTTAGTGTCCTCATTTGTAAAATAGGAAAAACAATAGTTTCTATTTCCCTGATTGTTGTGAGGATTAAAGCACTTAACTCAGTGTCTGGTTAGGTAGTAGGTGCTCTATCCATGTTCCCTGTTACTATTACCACCATTATTGTCATTGTCATCGTAGTCCATCTCTGGCCAGCAAGACTGAGCCAGAGTCAGAAGCCTCGATGAACTAACGTTGACTCTACTCATTCTACTAAAAGATATAGGAAGAATGGAAGAAGAGTGATCATATAATATTGTATAATATGTATCAAACTATAGATGTAGCCTAACTGCATGGTTAAACTCATTTTGCATTATGTTTACCTTTGTCACGAAGAGTCTCTGGTTTTTGTTCAACAGTCGAAGAAACCATAAGGATTTCTAAATGTGCAAATATATTTGGAAAGAAGGAAGTAAGAGAAAAGACAAGCTTGACAAGGGGGTCAAGGTGTAACAAAACAAACCACCCTGCTTTAAATCATACTTCTAGTCCTCTCCATGTAAGATTTAAAATATTTATCCATTACTGCCAGTAGTTTTTTCCCCAGTTCCAAATGCTCTGAGCCCCAACGTGCTCTCACTGTTGTTGAGAATGATAGTAGCATCTTTATTCCCATAAACCACAGGTTAATTCAGTCTGTGGGCAATGTGTATTGCCTCCTCCTCATTTCTAAAAAAGCTGTCAAAACATGATTTTAATTTCCTTTTATTTTTTTTATTTTTTATTTTTTAAAGATTTTATTTATTTATTCGACAGAGAGGGAGACATCGAGAGAGGGAACACAAGCAGGGGGAGTGGGGGAGGGAGAAGCAGGCCTCCTGCTGAGCAGGGAGCCCGATGCGGGGCTCGATCCCAGGACCCTGGGATCACGACCCGAGCCGAAGGCAGACGCGTAATGACTGAGCCACCCAGGCGCCCCTTAATTTCCTTTTAAATGTAGCTTAAACAGGCCTGCCAACACATTTCACAATTTTCCCCCTAAACATTGGAGTTTAACAAGAAAAGTGAGGTAAAGTTGTTTAGTAATAAAATAATAAAAATCTTGTAAATTAGGCCCTTGTTTAAAAAAAGAATAATTGGGAATAAAAAAAGCTTTATGCAAATCACCTAGTATGGATGATGGCAGAAGGAGAAGAGAACAGGGTAATGAATTTGTTCAAATGAATTTACCGAAGACGGCAATTCAGCTCTCTAAGGAATTACAGAGAAAACGAGCAAGTGGCTAGAGGGGCCGATATCTCAAGAAAGCCTGAATAGGCAAAATGGACCACATTTGCAAAGAGCAAAGCTTTAGTCATCAGCTTCCACAGTTCTTCAGGTCTGTGCAATTTGTTTAAAGTTGCAAAATCAAAACATGTCTCAGAGGGCATGGACAGGGAGGCAGGACCTCCTCTGTGATGTCTGCGAGGGAACAGGGACCACTTGCAAGTGTCTGAAAAGGCATCACCCCTCAGAATTGTCCAGGGTCATCCAAGGGGCTAATTTGGAGTAAAAATATGAAAATAAGAAATGTCTCAGTGATGATCTCTCAGATGCCATGGAAGAGCCCCTCAAGGGAGATGGGGCGATCTCCAGTCTGGAGCACTTAAAGCTAGGGAGGGAAGATGTCTTGGAAGGAAGCCTCGGGAACTGTCCAGCATCAGCGCAGAGCTGGACTCATGGCTAAGTGACCTGGTAGGTGAGAATTTCCACCTACAATGTACCTAACTGTATGCTTATTAAACACCACTCTTCTTTTTCAATTCTTTTTGACACTTATGACACTAATGGTGTTATTGCCAAAGGGATTTTTGCAGGTTCATATAGATTTGCATTTATTCCATGAGGAAATGTTAGTTATTTAATAAGAGCCTGTATTTGCCTTGAAGACACTCCAGCTTTGACCTCTTCAGGAGATTGAAAGAATAACCAAGCACATTATAGCTTCCCATGCCTGCCATAAATGTCTCTGGACAGCAGACACTAACTGCGTTACTAACAATTATATGAATAATAAAATCATAATATTTTTCTGGCCCCAGGGACATGAAAATGGATATTAGAATGGCTACAGGAAAGGATACTCAGGTGTCAAACTTACAGAATTAAGCTTCCATTTAAACTTTCATGAGGATTTAGGAAAACTGAGACCATCACAAGATGTATCTATTCATTCAGTAACTATTTGAGGGTCTTCTCTGTACCGAGCACTCCCCAGGCACACAAGTTTTCTGCCTCCATGGAGCTCACATTCATGTTCATGGGAGAGACCATACTGCTGGATGGTCCTATCAAGAGCTGAAACTTTGGAGTCTGAAGGAAACTACTGGTGGGTTTAAAGATGTATGGAAATGTAAGTGACAGAAGCTTTATGTTTGTTGGTACTCTAATGAATGAAAACACGTATTTTCAAAACACATTCGAATAGAATTCCGATGTTCTAATGAACTGAAGCGGTTTGTGATGCTCCGCACTCAAGCCCCTCTGGGTGTCCTGGGCACGTGGAGGGAGGTTGGAGCACGGGAGATACTCCACACTGAGAACATACGTGGGTCCTAGGGTCTGAGGCCGCTGAGGCTCCATATGGTGTCCCGTGTCCTGGCCTTGTTGTGTGACAGTTGCTGCTAACAAACTTGGCTTTGGCTTGGACGTCTTTGAAACTAGCCCCTCCTTTACCCCCTCCAATTGCCTCAATCAAACTGACTCCTGAAACAACAGGGCTGTTAATGGAATGGCCGAAGTGTCACTGGGATAGGCAAAAGCAATCATTTAGTGTTTTCTACAGACATACTGATTGTAAATCAAAGAAAGGCCTTTTTGGAAAAGACAGCCCATTAAGAGACCACTTAATGTTTAATTATATGCAGTTGGAAACTCTGCAGACTACCGGCACAGCCAAACAGGGCATCAGAATCTAAGACAGACACAGTGGCTGGTGCAGAGTTTCCTTTTGAGTTCCAGGTACAAAAATTCAAGCCCAGAGTGGTGTATTCTCACACTCTGAGGCTACCATAATACTTAATTATTACCGTCCCTGTGGTGTAATATGATCTTGGAAAATGTCACACAAGAATTCCTCCAAATTGTTTGTTTCATTACTCTTCCTCCTCCTCCCCAGTTTCTATTTCTTGGCTCTGTTCTTTTCTGCTGTTGCCTTCCTCTCTCTCTCTTTCCTCCCTCCAAATGGCATTGTGATGTTGAATTCACCAGGTGTGCAAACTTCCTCCCTCATCTGACACTTCTTTGGCAGAAAGCACAGGTAGCCCAGCAGGTATTGTCAGGGTCAAGTTAAAAAATAACAAAACCTGCCAATGCAGATTTTCTTCTCGTGGCGCCTGGCATCGATGGGCTTGCAAAAAGACTGCTGTGGCTTTAATATGTCCCTTTTTACAGCTGACAGGCCCTTGGCAGCCCATCCACAGCTCACCACCTTTCTCCCACTCTGTCTTCATCAGAACCAGAGGATGGCCAGTGTTTCCCCTGGTCCTAAGCCTGGGTGCGGGGTGGTAGGGACAGGAGCCGAATGGAGAATGGCATTATTCTATTTAGAAAAAGTTGGCTGGAACAAGAACTGCTATGAACAAGGTCTCAATTTAAAACTCAGTGGTCCCTGTTAGGTCCTTGATTCAGCGGAAGTGAGCTGAGCTGGTAAAATATTGGAGATGTTAATATCTGTGGTGGTCTTTTTTTTTTTTTTTTGAAGAGTTTATTTATTTATTTATTTATTTATTTATTTATTTATTTATTTATTTATTTGACAGAGAGAGAGAGAGCACAAGCAGGGGTAGGAGCAGAGGGAGAGGGAGAAGCAGGCTCTCTGCTGAACAGGGAGCCCAATAGGGCACTCGATCCCAGGACCCTGAGATTATGACCTGAGCCGGAGGCAGACGCTTAACTGACGGAGCCACCCAGGCGCCTATCTGTGTTGGTCTTCTAAAATTTAAAACCAGAAGGAAACATAGTATTGTAAGTAGTGGGTTACAGGCCAAGTGAGTGCCAAAGTTCTTACCTGCTAGCTATACTTCGAAACTAGTTGATTGCAAGAGAAGCAGTACCAGGGTTTTGTTTTTGTTTTCTTTTTAATTTTGTTAATTAATTAGTTAGTTAATTAATTTAAGTGATCTCTACACCCAACATGGGGCTTGAACTCACACCCCCGAGATCAAGCGTTGCATGCTCCTCTGATTGAGCCAGCCAGGCGCCCCTGTTTTCTTTTTTATGGTCTAGGGTTAATCCCACTAAAACTAACCCTACTGGGGAAAAAAGTGAATATACGTGTCTTTAAGCAATCAGACTTGCTACAGACATTCAAAAGCTTTGTCTGCAGTACATCTAGCTTCCACAGCTCTTCCTGAGAGGGAATCCCCAGGCTGTTCCAAGTCTTCCTCAGGTGGTGCAATCTGCAGTGACATTCTTTTTTTTTTTTTTAAGATTTTATTTATTCGACAGAGAGAGCACAAGCAGAGGGAGAGGGAGAAGCAGGCTCCCCACTGAGCAGGGAGCCCGAGGCGGGACTCGATCCCAGGACCCTGAGATCATGACCTGAGCAGAAGGCAGCCGCTTAACCAACTGAGCCACCCAGGCATCCCTAGACTTATTGGTTTTACTAACAGCTAAGAGGAGAGTGACTTGAACATAAATACATATACGGGATTTTCTTTTTTTTTTTTTTTAATATTTTACTTATTTATTTGACAGAGAGAGAGACAGAGAGAAAGGGAACACAAGCAGGGGGAGGGGCAGAGGGAGAAGCAGGCTCCCCACTGAGCAGGGAGCCTGAGGCGGGACTCGATCCCAGGACCCTGAGATCATGACCTGAGCAGAAGGCAGCCGCTTAACCGACTGAGCCACCCAGGCGTCCCAGCACTGATATTCTTGAACCTTGTCGACAGCCAATGCTCCCAACACATTGTTATATCCCAATGAAATTGGATGATCAAATCAAGTTACCAAATGGCTTTCTATACACGTGCTCATATTTCCTTTAATAATACAGTGGGATTATACTTATTCTCTAATTGAGTGTGCAAGTCCTCATTTCTACTGTGTCAACTATGGGCCTGGCCTTGTTCACAGTTGACTCCTTGTTCGCAGTTGAAATTCCTGAAGGAGGGG
>NC_138377.1:38360748-38396589 GCF_054177405.1 Leptonychotes weddellii
GTCTTTCTCTGTTTGACTTATTTCACTCAACATAATACCCTCCAGTTCCATCCACGTCGTTGCAAATGGCAAGATCTCATTCCTTTTGATGGCTGCATAATATTCCATTGTATATATATATACCACATCTTCTTTATCCATTCATCTGTCGATGGACATCTTGGCTCTTTCCACAGTTTGGCTATTGTGGACATTGCTGTATAGCTAAGAGATTTAAAGTAGAAAAACCAGTTGGCAGTCATTTAAATAGTCAGGGCACCTGGCTGGTTCAGTGGGTAGAGCATGCAACTCTTGATCTTGGGGTCATGGGTTCAAGGCCCTATGCTGGGGGTAGAGTTTACTTTAAAAAAAATTTTTTTAAGTAAATAAATAGTCCAAGTGAGATATAATAAATACCCACTTAAAACTTCAAGGTTTCACATCTAGGTGCCTGGAAATGTGATGACGTTCTTAAGAAGAGAACATAGGAAAGGATTTGGAGGCACCTGGGTGGCTCAGTTGGTTGAGCTTCTGACTCTTGATTTCAGGTCAGGTCATGATCTTGGCATCCTGGGGTTGAGCTCCGTGGTGGGCTCCATGCTCAGCAGGGAGCCTGCTTGACTCTCTACCTCTCCTTGTCTCCCCCCACCAGCGTGTGTGTGCGCGCTCTCTCTCTCAAATAAATAAATCTGAAAAAAAAAGAAAAGGATTTGGGAGGCAGTTGCAGGATAAGAGTGGTTTGGGATGCAGGAAAAGTGAGAACCTCCCAATCAAGAAATAAATGCAATCATAGACTGAATTAGTAGAAATACAAGGTCCCGATCATCACTGCAGAACGGCAACCCGGTCTGGGTTCACTTTATGAAGGACTTTGAAAAATATGGTGACTTGCAAATTCTCTCAATTGAAGAACACTGGAGGAAATTTGGAATATGTAATAAATAGGAAGGATATAATCACTGTCTTTAAATATGGGAGACATAGAAAAACTGAAGAAGGAATTAATTATATTCTAGAGTGAAAGGTGGTGGGGGTGGTGGTAGATAGAGGTACAAGGAGAAAAATTTTGGCTTGTCCTAAGAAATAATTTAGCAACACTGAGAGCCACCAAATAGTGGGAAACACTGACTTGCAGAGGCACAAACTCTTCATCTGTGAACCAGTCATGCAGAAACAGGATGAAACTGGTCATATGTTTTGTAGAAGGAATTTCTGTAGTCTATGGAAGGGGGGTTGAATTATAGGATGTTTAAGATATCTTGCTACTTTAAAATCTTTGGTTTTTATTCTCCAAGGAAACCTTCCTTATTTCTTCCTGTCCTGGTGGGAGTGAGCCCCCTTCTCTGTGCTCAGGAAGTTACCCCTGTCATACTGACAGCACGCATTGTGGTAATAGGTTGTCTGTCTTCCTCATTAGACCGTCACTTCTTTGAGGGCAAGGTTGTCTTTTGTCCACATACGTCCATTGTCTAGTGCTGTGTTCAGCACAGAGTACTGACATTCAGTAAATGATGTCAAATGTTGAATAAATACATGAATGGAGGCGATTTTGGTTCCACTATGAACTATGACATATGAGTCAAGGCAGCCAAAGCTGGGACACTCCAGTTTGCTGTTACCTACAGCGGGAAAGTCTCATTCTCATAAATTGTCTGCTCTCTTTCCCTCTTTTTCCCTAATGCAGACTCACTTATCAGAAATACAAGAAAGTTTGAGCATAATGGAATGAAATCATCTTATCTGAGAAGTCAGAACATGCTTTCAGTGTAGCTGAAAATCAAGAGACTTCAAAGTTGCATTTGATTTTTATTTAATTAATGAAAAATTTTGAAGTCATAAAAACACCAGTGGCTATGAAGAGTTCAGTAGCTAGAAACATTCCAAGGTGCCTATGGGAAAAAACAGTATAGAGTCAACTTTCACAGCTTTGGGGCAGTTGAGCATCATGTGATTGCACTCACATTCTTGGGAATCATTTGACATTGCAGGTGGTTCTCCCAAAAGATCCTGTTTCTCACCTATCCTTTGATATTATTCTCACACTGATTATAATGCCCACAGTTGTCAGTCTACGTTAATGCAGACTTCTGGTGCAATCGACACGGGGCTGAAATACATGGTCCCTGAGGTGGGGAATGAGCCAAACATCGCTAGTGCCTGGAGTGAAGGGAGATGTTTCTTCTTGCTAGTTTGCCTTCAAAAACCCTGTGTAGTCCCGCTCCCTCTGCCCCTCCCCCAACTCGTGCTTTCTTTCCGTCTCTCTCTCAAATAAATAAATAAAACCTTAAAAAAAGAAACAAAACCAACAGCATGGTGTAGAAGAGATACAAATCAGATCCCAAAACATGTCCTACACACAGCCATCACCCAGATATGAAATTTAAGGCTACATTCTCTCCTTAGATTTATGCTGAAGCCAGTGAGAAACTGCATTTGTTTACAGAGAAAAGAGGGGCAAAAGTATTCCGTATGTGGAGAGGAGGCAGTACATTGCTTTCTAGCACATTCTGGGTGGCCGAGCTATCTGCTGTCCCCCTGACTCCCAAGCAGCCCTGGACACTTCTTGGTGCCTAGCACACACTCAGGGCAGAGCGGTGCATGTTAGTGAATGTTGTCTTAGAGATTACACGGCTGCAAAGAGAATTATTACATCAGAGGTGGGTAGTTGTGACTGTAATGGGAGTGATTATAAAGGAAGTAAATGAGGGACCTACTGCAAACGTGAAGGTTTCTTATCTTAACAACATAATCATTGTAACCACGACTGAGAGTGAAGATAAACACATCCTGACATTAATATTAACACTGTTCCAACAGCCTGAATGGAAACACGTTCAGCTGCCATTTGATTAATTTTCATTAATAATAAAAGAAAAATCTTACATGTCTAAAATCCTCTCCTATATTTGCATTATCAGTGTTGACATTATGGATGGACCAATCTGCTTATTCATACAATTCACCTTAAATTGCCCTATCATAAGAAATTGAAGGATCTTTGTGAAACACAGGACTATATATGTGCATCCGTGCTTGTGAGCGTGTGTGCGTGTGTGTGTGTGTGCGCGTGTGTGTGTTTATGTCTAAGGGATGGCATTAACCATATGAGACATGGTCTTAAAAGCTCAAATTTCAATGTGCAGAAGGTTGCATCAAGTGAAGAGCATAAATATTATAGTAGAAACTAAAGCCTTTAGCACACCTGCACTTGGTAGTTTCCACCTCAATACCCAAAACAAGCGCACACGTTGAATGTACTCACAGATCCCCTTCTGCTTATATCCTTATTCCTCTCCCACCCCCAGCCCCATTCACTTCGAATCAAAGTGTATACAGATAGTGAAAGAGAGAAATTGATCTAGTAAAGGATTTTTTTTTTTTTTCCTCCATGCATGTCGTCTAGGGAGTTTCAGAAAGCAAGGAAGGGCTGGAGCACTTCTTATCGGCCATCAGGGATGGGCCATTCGATGATCTGATAATGGTGAATTCTAAGAAGAGATTTAATTCATATGGCCAAGGGATTTAAGCACAATGGGTTTCTTTCTGTGACAAAATTCCCGAGATAGTCACTGACATCCAAATTTGACCTCTAATTAATTTTAAATTCATTGAACATGTGGCCTTGAGGGGATGCCCAAGAGAGGACCCAGGGGTTCATTCCTGCTCTGCTATGTGCAGACCTGAGGAGAGCATGGAGCGCCTAGCTTTACTCCCGGAGGACAGAGCGCAGAAGAGAGTAGAACAGAAGCAGATTTAAGAGCGTCCCAGTAAATGTTGATGTTAGCCGTGTGTGGTTCTCTCGTTTTGTCTTCATAGGTCTACAATCAGCACACTCCAAGTAAGCTTGCAGATTACCCAGAAGGCTTGAAGAGCCACCACGCGCATTCCTTTACGAGGAAGGAGATTGTAGAAATGACCAGCGTAATCACAGCTAACCACAATGTATCACATTTTTAAAAAATTTCTTGGCAGAGGTTTTAGATCAACACCCAAGAACTTAGCAGTGATGAAAAAGAAAAGCTACCCTGATGATCTCAAAAGCAGAGAGAACCCGAAGAAACCGTGATGAAGAGTACCTCCCTGACATTCGCTCTGATATTCAAGAGGCCACGAAGGAGATTAGGACTCTCTATTAGATGGTCACAACCCCAACCTCAAGCGTGGACGCCATCCCCACTTGGGGCGAACTCTCTGAAAGAGCAGGAGACAGGAAGGCAAAAAGCAAAAACACCTGTTAGTAATTTTCCCCGAGCAACGTTTTTGTCTTTCAAAAGACCAAAGCGAAGCTGAATTTTAGAGTCAAGGTTTCCCTCGTTGGAAACAGAGCAGGCTTCTAGCACCTTTAAACACTTGCCTGTTTTTCAAGCAGCCGAGGGAGGTAAAACCTAGGCACTAGGAAGGCCCTGCAGAGGTGCTTCATTAACCCGATTAAGCAGGTGGATGGAGAGGGCCTCGCTGATAATTTACACCTTGCTAATGAAGCGTGTGACTCTTAATCTCCTCCAAACAAGATACACTCATGAAACTCTGGTGCAAAGAAAGGGGAAATTAATTAGGTGAAAAAACTATGAGATTATAGCAGAGGGATTCCTGCAAGGCAACTGTAACCTGGGCGGTTATTCATTTTAGCCTTTCTGAAATTAATGGCTGAGCTGTCAAGTAAACAAGTTGTGGTACCTTTTGGGCTTATTAAGAAGTTCAAAAGCAGTGCCTCATTACGTGTCTGATTTTATATTTCGTGGGATGTCTTAGGAAATCACTGTGATGGAAATGGTTGCTCTGATTTCTAGTGAGTCATTTTTTAAATTTTTTTTTAAAGATTTTATTTATTTATTTGACAGAGGAAGAGACAGCGAGAGAGGGAACATAAGCAAGGGGAGTGGGAGAGGGAGATGCAGGCTTCCCGCTGAGCAGGGAGCCCGATGCGGGGCTCGAGCCCAGGACCCTGAGATCATGACCTGAGCCGAAGGCAGATGCTTAACGACTGAGCCACCCAGGCGCCCCTCTAGTGAGTCATTTTAATATATTGGACTGTAGCACAGCTATTCATAGTAAGACGGTATAAAGAAGATTGACCTATATTGCCCATCATTTCAAAACCTTAACTTGCCAAGTAATTCTTATATCTAATGCAACATGTGAGGCGTTTTGTATCCTGAAGAGAAACATTTTATTTCATGTTTCTTTTATTTTATTTTCCAGCTTTCTTGAGATAAAATTTACATGTAACACGGTGTAAGTTTAAGGTGTATAATAGGGTTGATATTACACTTGTATACTGTAAAATGATTATCACCATAGCATTAGGTAACATCTGTGTCATGTCACATAGTTGCCATTACTTTTTTTGTGGTGAGAACACTGAAGATCTACTCTCTTAGCAACTTTTGAATATATAATATAGTATTACTAACTATAATCACCATGCTATACATTACATCCCCACAACTTACTCATCTTACAACTGGACATTTGTACCCTTTGACCAACTTTTGCCTATTTCCCTCACTCCCCTGCCCCTGGTTACCACCATTCCTTTAAGTGATTAGAGCTATGACATGAATGGTATTATTAAGTTAGTAAGATAAATGTAATTAATGACCATAGCTAATATTTATCAAATATTGGTATGTATCAAATGCTAAGTACTTTGAATTCACTAACTCATTAGTCCACCATAGCAACTCTAGGAGGTAATCATTATTAGTCCATTTGTTTATAGATGAGTAAAAAAGGCCAAAGAAGTCACATGAATTGTTTATATCACGCCATGTGTTTTCTTGCTTACTTGTAAATGAAATAAACCAGATCTTAAAGCTAGAAATTAATTTAAATGGTGTTTATTTCAGAGGATTTGTCATATTTTTGGTCAAGTATGGAAATACCCTAGATTTCTAAACCAATCAGAATTATTGGATACAATTAGAATAGAGAGTTAAAAGAATACAGTCTTCACAGTGAGCTAGATCTGGATTCAAATTTACTGTCATTTGCTGTGATCTTTGGCAAGTTACATAACTTCTTGAAGTCTCAGTTCCTTCATCTCCAAAATGGGGGTAATTATTCCTGCCTCATCAGATGGAAATGAGTCTCATCTAAGATATTACGTGTGATACATCTTGCACACAGTCAGGGTTCATAGGTGTTACTCTTTCCATGCTTTGCTTTTTTGGGTCTACACCAGGCTTCCTGACAGATTCATTGGTCTAACTCAAAGCTGTAATTACTTAAAAACCTACAAGCCATTTTTTTTTAAAAAAGATTTTATTTATTTATTTGAGAGAGAGAGAGTGAGCGAGAGAGAACATGAGCAGCGGGCGGGGCAGAGGGAGAAGCAGACTCCCCTCTGAGCAGGGAGCCCGAAGTCGCGGGGCTCTATCCCAGGACCCCAGGATCATGACCTGAAGTGAAGGTGACGCTTAACTGACTGAGCTACCAGGCGCCCCCCTACAAACCATTTTAAAAACAACTTTTATTCTCTGACATATTTAAACCAAAATCCTTGTTCCAAGGCTTCACAGGCTCTCTTCTGCCTAGCTTCCATCCTGTGTTCTAGGCTGGGTAGCATTTTTCCTGTGCCCATTCCTACTTCCGTCTGTACACTCATGACCTTCTCCCTGTTTGGAATGCCTTCCTCTTTTCTTTCTGCCAGTCCAGGTTCTATTCATCCCATAAGAAGCAGCTCAGTTCCTAAATTCATTCATCCAGCCACCTATAGTCAAAGAACATTGCTCCACCGGGTAGAGAGCACGGGACTAAGTCGTGAGGATCCAAATGAAGCAAAGTCCTGAGCCTTGAGGGACAACACACGGGTAACCAGCATTTCCACGCAAGGGCGGAGCACAATGTCCATGGTACAGTGGCAGCGAGGGAGGCAGGTTCAGTGCTGCCTGGTGTTTGGGTGACATGAGAGGAGCTATCTCTCAATGTGGACAAGGTTGGGAAGGTGATTTCAGGCAGAAGGAACTCAAAGACTCGAAGCTGTGAAATGTCAGTTCACTGAGGGGAATGTCCAGTGCTTTAGTACCGCTGAGTTGGAGGCTGTGTGTGTGCAGAGCTTAGGTTTCTGGGCTCTTTCCTCTGGGCAATGGAAATTCCACAGATCCTGGGAGTTTACATTCTAAATGCAAATGGCGGATTACAGAAGAGCAAGGCTGGGGTGGGGGGGAGAGGAAGTAGAAGTCAGTTGCTAAAGTTCAGCTGAAAGGTGATGAGCGTGCATTTAGGGCTGGGGCTGTGGGGTGGCAGGAAGGCAGAAAATAGGAAGTGATCACTAAAACAGGGTGATACATAGTTGATGCTAAATATTGTTGACATTGTTCAACAATTGTTGAAAAAAATGAATGACGTCTATGCTTTTTGGTTGTTTTGTTCTCTGGTTGCGATTTGTTAGCCCTCTAAAGATATTAATTCTGTAACTGGAAGTCTTTTCCTTAACCCGCATTCCCTGCCTCATCTGTTTCCCCTCAATTCTGTATTTCCTTCATTTGGTCTCCACCTTTAACGACAGAGGCTTTCCTCAAAAAGGGAATGATCCTGGCATGTCCATCCCTATTTAAACCTGAGGTACTAAAAACCAGTTGGAAGCTCTGTATGCATGGCAGAGTTTTGTTGACTATTGGGGTTCACTGTAGGATGATGATTGGGCACGACCTCATTTTTATATTTGGGGACCCTAAGTTTTCAGTATTTTTCACCAGAGAAAAATTCAGTTTCACTGGAGAAGAATTTTCTAATATTTCTGTGATTCAGCTGGCACACGCTAGTGCGGCCACCCTGGTTGTTAAAATATTGAAACTCTTACTACTGATGCTAAATAGTCACTGCCCTGAGCACCCAGACAGCCCCTTACTTCAGCCACCCTGCCCCTTCTAAGCCCCCCACTCCCCACAACTAGCAACTATAGGGTGAAAGCCTACAAGACTTTACCTCAGGGGCGCCTGGGTGGCTCAGTCATTACGCGTCTGCCTTCGGCTCAGGTCATGATCCCAGGGTCCTGGGATCGAGCCCCGCATCGGGCTCCCTGCTCAGCGGGAAGCCTGCTTCTCCCTCTCCCACGCCCCCTGCTTGTGTTCCCTCTCTTGCTGTGTCTCTGTCAAATAAATAAATCTTTAAAAAAAAAAAGACTTTACCTCAGTGCTAAAGCCAGTGTTCATGGCAGTTGGTTGAAGTCTGTGCTATACTGGCTATATTTAACATATTAAGAATAATTCTGGGAGAGCAGGAAAGGGGGGCTGGGGGTCCCAATTCAGCATGCAAGCTGTCAGTCATCTCCTCTGTCTTTCAGTGCAGCATTTCCCCTTGCCCTCCTCCTTGCTCCATGAGCTCATGTCCATGGCCAGAGCCCCCCCTGGTTCTAGTTCTTCAGAGAAGCACTATCCTATTTTCTCCTGCTCTGAGGGAGGGCTGGTCAGTGGGCTCCAGTGTAAGCAGCCCCATGCAGGACTGGATTCTTCCAGTGTAAAAGCCCCACCGCTAATTCACTCTTTAATAATATCTGCTGCTTCTAAATCCTGACCCCTTCTTGGGTTCTGTGGCACATAGCCACTTGCTTTTGTTTTGTTTTGTTTTGTTTTGGGCCTTTCCCTTCTGCAGGTGCCGAGGACCGTACTTTCTCTGCTTTGCTGAGTCAGTTACTGCCGGGCCATCTGCTTTCCATCTTCGAAACTTTTGTGGCCATCTTGGCACTCGCTTCTCATGGATATTGATGAATCCTGGGTCTCTCTTTCAGTCACTTTGAGCTGCCTAAAAGAAAAATGTTACATTAATTAGTCAAGATTCAATAGTTGCTTGGAAAAGAAAGTAAGTCAAACTGGTGTAAGCAAAAGTGGGAAGAATATTTCAGGACCCAGGGGTTTTCTTTCAGACTCATTTCTTTCAGCATGCATGCTGGAGGCGTTTTTGGACCTGAAGTGCAAAGTCTCTGGGTTTTCTATTTTTCTCTTCTCTTCTGGGTATTTTTACTTAATTCCTTTCTTGCTTGCTTTCTCTTCGACCAGCCCCATCTTTGTGGTCCGTGTGGTGGACAACGGCGTACCTGCTATGATTCCAAGTCCTAGTGGAATTTGCTGCCTCTCTGACCCAGTTCCAGAATCTGAGGAAGGAAGTCATTGGCCTGGCTTGAGATGGGTGACTCCCCAGCCCCATCCGGATCCAATCAAAGAAGATCCAGGTGGGTCATGGAGTGCAAGCCATGTTGATAGGCAAGGTGGGCACACTGTTTCCAGAACTGAGGGAGCCATAGCGAGCTAGGCAGACACACCAAAGGGTATCAACTACAACAGAGGGGAAAGTCAATCCTTTACTCCCCTCATTTCCCTTACACGTCCACTCCTCTACCTTCTTGGGGGACAGGGGAGAGGTAGGGTAGGATGAGAGACCCGGACGGCCACTTGGGAGAGGTCCTGCAGCTGCGACGGGGGCCGGCACGGGAGCTCGGACAGCTGGGGCAGGGCCCAGCCTCATCCGGGCCTTTCGCCACCTGGGGGTGGAGCTGTCTTCGGAGAGGCGCGGCCCGCGCTCCTGGTGTTCCTCCGCTGGAGGGCTCCGGTCTGTTACCCAGGGGGCCTGGGTCAGCTGCTCTTCCCATCCTGGCGCCAAAACCTCACATAATTTGACTTTTTTTTTTTTTACTTCCCCTATTTTAAAAGGGAAATATCGGCCCCTGCTCGGGGAATTTTTCAAATAAATATGGCAACGCGTACACCCAGGCCTATATATCAAGTTCCTCCGAATCTTACCTGCCGAGTAAAAAGTTGAGGAGTTAGAGCCCCATCTCCCAAGTGACAGAATTCATTTTTCTAATGAAATGTTTATTGAAGAGGGGAAGAGAAAGCAAGCACATGTGCTACTTATGCTAATCAGCATTGGATAAGTAGAATGCAATTTTCCCTTTAAGCAACCTAGTGCCCATCATGTTCCATTAGTAACGCACTGGTGACCGTCCATGCGGGGCTGGTAGGAGAGCAGAGGCAAATGCTGTTCAGAGATCTCCAGCCAACGGTTCGAGACCACCCAACGCCATGCAAATGACTTCAGAATTAAAAGGGGCAGAACTTACAGACCTGTAATTCATTTCCAGTCCCTTCTATAGATACAGGGGTCATATCACATGTATCAAGAAATTCCTTCGGAAACGAAGTCCTTTTGAAGTGAAGTTGTATTGTATTTATATATTGAGCAGCTTTCTGATAATAGCTTTGCGTAACTGAAATGGAAAGTACATTTCAAATGACACTTCATTCAAACGTTGTAGGGATGCTAATAGCAAAATTAGAAATAAAGCAAATAGAGACGGATGTCCTTATTTTTAATTCTAACACTTTAGGACTTTAGAATGGTCCCTGGTGCAAATCTGTGGGATCTCGTGGAATGGGTGCTGTCTGCATGTATGGGGAATGGCACTTAGTCACTTCCCCAAAAGACTCTGTCACTGTCCTACCGGCTTTCTCTGAAACTAGCCCTGAAGAACAGACACAAGTATTTTATTTTTATTTTTATTGTTTTACAGATTTTGTTTATTTATTTGAGAGAGAGAGAGAGAGAGAGAGAGATCGAGCAAGAGAGGTGGGGGAAGGGCAGAGGGAGAGAGAGAAGCAGGCTCCCCGCTGAGCAGGGACACCCTCCCCACCCACACCCCACACCCCACACCCCCGCCAGATGCAGGACTCGATCCCAGGACTCTGGGATCACGACCTGAGCCAAAGGCAGACACTCAACCAACTGAGCCACCCAAGCGCTCCGAGGTTTTTGTTGTTGTTGTTTTTTAAGAAAAACAACAAAATTTTTATTTTGTTGTTAAAATGTTTATTTGAGAGGGAGAGAAAGCACGCGAGCGAGTGCCCAAGTGTGGGGAGGGGCAGAGGGAGAGAATCTTCAAGCAGACTTCCTGCTGAGCGGGGAGCCCAACTCTACTGGATCCCACAACCCATGAAATCACGACCTGAGCCCGAACCAAGAGTCCGACGCTCAACTGACCAAACCACCCAGGTGCCCCAGACACAAGTTTTTATTTCAGCTGTTAACAGAATGTGTTGTACATTTTTTAGAGATGCAATGTTCCCCTTTACCAGTCCACAAGACAGACTCTATAAAGAACTGCTTGACACTTAGGATCACTCCCTTGATGATGATGAATTTATAAGGCAGTAGGGGGTGGTTTATCCTTGAGATAGTTTCTAGATGAAGTTCAGAGTGACCATTTTATTTAATGTTTACAATGTGCCTTTCCTTGTTGTTGGTCTTACCATATTAAAAGATAATGTTCAGGGTGCTTGGCGGGGAGTCTGCTTCTTCCTCTACCCCTCCCCCCTACTTGTGTGCTCTCTCTCTCAAATAAATAAATAAAATCTTTAAAAAAAAAGTTCATTAAACTTTTCCACTAGAAGGATTTTATTTTATTTTAGAGGGATTTATTTTTTTTTTAAGATTTATTTATTTACTTTAGAGAGAGAGAGAGCATGCATGAGTGAGGAGAGAGGCAGAGGGAGAGGGAGAGAATCTCAAGCAGACTCCCCTCGGAGTGTGGAGCCAGAGGTGGGGCTCAATCTCACCACTCTGAGATCATGACCTGAGCTGAAGTTGAAAGTCAGACACCCAACTGACTGAGCCACCCAGGCACCCGAGAGGGATTTTATTTTTAACCTCGGGTGCACATGAGTTGATCATACTCTTCAGGTGGTCACACAGTCAACTCCCCTACCCACATACCCATGCGTCCTCACCCTCCACAGATACCTTCTCTAACACAGATCATGTTTTTTCTTGGATATGCAAGGGTCTTGGAAGATATGCCGTGTGAGTATTTTTTTTTAAGATGTATAATTTTAATATAAATAAGTGATGTTGTACTATGGATCTCATTCCAGTTGTAATTTTTCCTTCCACACTATCTTCAAGTTCTGTCCTTGTTGCTGTATGTCCATGTAGTTCATTGCTTTTGATGCCCCATAATATTATGTCACATGCCTCTACTTTGTTTGAAATCTCTATTGGAATGAAAATGTGCCATGAACAGCCTTGTGCAGGATCACTTTGGAGTTTGTATGAGAATTTCTCTCAGGTATATACTGTAAATAGTGTCAGATTCTATCGTAAGATAACTGTCCTTAGGTCTGCACAACCACCAGCAATGTATGAGGATTCCTCATTCCCCAAATAGTCTCTGACTCCTGACATTATGGGACTTTTCCATTTTGTACCAATCCGATGGACATAAAGTTATTTTAGTGTTGCTTTAATTTACATAGCTCTGGGTATTGTGGCCTATCTTTCTGTGTATCTGTTAGCTCTTTCTATTTCCTTTACCGTGAATGAAATTTTTATATCTTTGGGCCATTTTCCTATTGGAGTTCGTGGTTATTTATTTATTTTTATTTTTTTTAAGTTTTATATATTTATTTTAGAGAGAGCATGCTTGTGAGGTGGGGGTGAGGAACAAAGGGGGAGGGCCAGAAGGAGAGCGAGGAAGAAAGAATCTCAAACAGACTCCCTGCTGAGCGTAGAGCTCGGATCTCACGAGCCTGAGATCATGACCTGAGCTGAAACCAAGAGTCCAATGCTTAACTGACTGAGCTACCCAGGCGCCCCTCATGGTTTTTTCTTACTGATCTGCAGGAGTTCTTTGTGTAGTCTAGAAATCAGTATCTTGTTGGTTTTACTTAGGATAAGTATCTTTTCCTTTAAAAAAAAATTTATGTATTTGAGAGAGAGAGAGAGGGCACACAAACCTAAGTTTATAAAGATATTCTTCAACATTTTTCCTATATTAGTTTTTCAGTTTTATCTTTCACATTGGTATCTCTAATTCTCTCTGAAGTTCATGTTTTTAGGTAGAGGGCAAGTTTTATTCTTTTTCATATAGTTAATCAGCTTTCCAACTCTGAATCAGTCTAAATGACTGTCTTTTCTTCACTGAGTTTTGATGACATTTTTCTTACATACAAAGTTCTTGTTATATAAGAGAAATATAATATATTTATACATAATTATATTTCATACATATTCATTCTATTCTGAATCATTGGACTATTTCTATATCTACACAACTTTTTTGGGAAAAACACCAATTATTGTCACCAAGGCTTTGCTGCATTCCTGAGTATCTGATAGAGTGAACTATGCTCCTCCCTCTTTGCTCTTCTTTTTCAAAAGTATCTTAGCTGTTCATTGTTCTTTATTCCCCATATTCAAGTTACAGTAACTTGGCTGTTTTGGGGGGAAAAAAAAGTCCTGGGGCGCCTGGGTGGCTCAGTCGTTAAGCGTCTGCCTTCGGCTCAGGTCGTGGTCCCAGGGTCCTGGGATCGAGTCCCACATCGGGCTCCCTGCTCGGACGGAAGCCTGCTTCTCCCTCTCCCACTCCCCCTGCTTGTGTTCCCTCTCTTGCTGTCTCTCTCTCTGTCAAATAAATAAATAAAATCTTTAAAAAAAAAAATGGGACAGGCAGGGCGCCTGGGTGGCTCAGTTGGCTGGGCGACTGCCTTCGGCTCAGGTCGTGGTCCCAGGGTCCTGGGATCGAGTCCCACATCGGGCTCCCTGCTCCGCGGGAAGCCTGCTTCTCCCTCTCCCACTCTCCCTGCTTGTGTTCCCTCTCTTGCTGTGTCTTCCCCTGTCAAATAAATAAATAGAACCTTTAAAAAAAAAAAAAGTCCTTTTAGAATTCTGACCGGAATTTCAAGAAATCGGTTATGTTATCAGCTCTGCGCAACAGCCGGCCTTCCAGGCTGCGCTGATGTTACCTGCTGCCTCCAGCTAGTGCTGGGCGGGCATCCATAGTTTTGTTTGTTTCTTTCTTTTTTTAAGATTTTACTTATTTATTTGAGAGAAGAGAGTGAGAGAGAGAGAGAGCACAAGCAGGGGGAGTGGCAGAGGGAGAGGGAGAAGCAGACTCCCCACTGAGCAGGGAGCCCGATGCGGGGCTCGATCCCCAGACCCTAGGATCATGACCTGAGCTGAAGGCAGACGCTGAACCGACTGAGCCACCCAGGCGCCCCTCCTTATAGATTTTTAAAGCAACTTCCTGTACAGTAACTGTGAAATAGGTAAGGCAGGTATTATCATCTTGGGCTTCAGAAAAGCTCTGTAAGTTCCCTAAAAGTACGATGTGGGGAAGAAATTAAGACGGAACTAGAACCTCAAACTGCTCCCTCCTGTTCCAAAAGAATCTGGACGGAAGTGGAAAACACAGGACTCTGTCCTGCAGCTCCTAGTCTCCTCGCTGCCATTGTCAGCCTGTGTCCCTGGGATTTGGACGCAGTCCTGAGCCTGTTTCTTCATGTCTGGGATGGGCTAGGTGATCCCTAAAACCCTTTCCAAAATTATGAGCTCCTGAATACTCAGGGGAGGACCCAAGGCTGCTTTATGAGAATTTCAACCTTTGGTTGTTCTTGCTCTTTTTCTGCTGAAAGTGCTAATGAAAAGTGAAGTGGTCAAAATGCCAATAGCCTGCAGGGTTGCTGTGGAGCTCTTCAAATACGGCTTCGGGATAAATGGAGTGGGTTTTGTTGGGAGAGTTGCTCTTTAACAATTGAAGGGGGATGGTGCTCCTGACATTTGAGTTTCCGTTCCTAAAAATCAAGCGCTACTCAGGGGGCACTTGTGTGGCTCAGTCATTAAGCGTCTGCCTTCGGCTCAGGTCACGATCCCAGAGTCCTGGGATCGAGCCCCGCATCGAGCCCCGCATCGAGCCCCGCATCGAGCCCCGCATCGAGCTCCCTGCTCAGCGAGAAACCTGCTTCTCCCTCTCCCGCTCTCCCTCCTTGTGTTCCCTCTCTCGCTGTGTCTCTCTCTGTCAAATAAATAAATAAAATCTTAAAAAAAAAAATCAAGCGCTGCTCTTGAGGGAAAAGGTGCTAAGAATCACCGAGGAACTTTAGAAAACAAACAAAGCCCAGAGACTGATGTGTTGCTAAGGGAGCCAGGGCTGAAGAGAGGACAGAAGGGAGAGGTCCCTACTTGGTAGACGAAGAAATGGACACTGCCATTATGCAAAAGCAGTATTTGCTTCAGGGGGAAAAAAAAAAAACAAGAAACAAAACACTTTTTTTTTTTTTTTAAATGAGAAGGGGCTGAGTGAAAGAAAAGAGAGTATAAAGAAGGCAATTCATTTAAAATCCTGACTCTATCTCCATTACTAAGCTATGGGAGTCAACAATGGGAGACAAGATCCCAGACTGCAGAACGAATTGGAAGCACTTCATCCTTCACTGAAAAGTCAATGCGTTGGAGGCTCCTTATGAATTGAGAAATGGCAAAATTTAATGCTGAATACTGTCTTGTCTATCAATAATGTCCATATTTATTTAGGCTAAGAAAAACAAAGATGTTTTCTTTAGAAAGGTTTGAGTCAAGTGTGATAGTCAACACATCCCTATTTGTGAGGGTCCCTTGCATTGCCTTTCATGGAGTCCACTTTCCAATGACCTAACACTATTTCTATTGTCGATTCTTTTGTCCACATTTGCCGAAAGATTCCATCTCATAACAAGTTTGGCTGATATTTTGGGTTTGTCTGTTTGTTTTTCAGGACTGGTTCAGGGCAGTATCTCAATGCTGGTATTAAACTTAAAATCTCTTGGACAGTTTTGTTTTGTTTGTTTGTTTGTTCTAAGTGAGCTCTATGCCCAACATGGGGCTTGAACTCACCACTGTGTGCTCTACCAACTGAGCTAGGCAGGTGCCCCATCTTGGATAGTTTTACAAGAAGACACTTAGAAACAAATTCTGAGCTATGATGGAATCAAAGTTTTATCCATAAAAGACTAAAATTCTGTTGAATATAGGCCAATTGTAAAAAAGTTTATTCACCTGCATGTTAGTGGGGCTTCTAACTCCGAGACTAGCCTGCTATACGCACAAAGAGAACATTTTGGCAATAGCTCTGCCTTTCTTGGATGGTTAAGCCTTTAGACTGTGTTGTAAATTACAAAACAGGAATTGGATGTCCGAACAGCTCAGAATGTACACCCTAGGTTTCTATATTCTATATTATTTGTGAGTACTTTGGTGTTGTTAAATCTTCAAGAGTTTCCAAATTGAAATCCCATATTCTTATTTGTTCACAAGCAATTGAAAAGACTCTACAAGAGCAACTGACTTACTAAGAAAAAAGACTCTGGGTTTCTGTAATTATGCAAAACCACCCTGCAGTTGAACTGGTGCCTGCCTCTGTCCCCTCCTCCAGCACCAGGCACACCTCACTTCCAGTCATCAGGCTTCTTTTGGTTCCTAAAAAGAATATGCCCTCCCCCATCTCAGGACCTTTGCTCATGCTGTGCTCTTTGCCTACAGTGAGCAGACTTCCACTTTCCCCAGCTAACTTCTACTTCTCCTTAAGATTTCAGCCCAAATGTCACTTCCTCAAGGAAGCTTCCCTCAGTCCCTGGAGGACTTGGCCTCTTTTCTCTTATGCACCCCCTCCCTCCTAAGGCAGAACCCCCCTGTTTTTGCACACCATTGCTCCCTCAGCCCCAGTGCGGGGCCTAGCACGTCGTAGGTGTTTGAGTTCTCAGGTGCATACACAGGGTACCCCAAACACAATCAGCCTGCTTCACTAAAACATCTGAGATTTTGAAACACAGAACTGGAGGGTATCTCAATTGACTACTTGACCCCCCCCTTCTCAGTCTTTAGAAACAGGTGATGAGCAAGTAGAAGAACACATTGCTGAAACAATACAGTGGTTTGAGCATCTTACTATGTGAGCAGGTCTGCATGAACAATTGTGATTAGGAACTCCACTTTAGGTCACACTGCAGGGAGCATCGGTAGATACGCGGTCTGTGAAGCTGAGGCCGCTCTCTTTGCGTGCGGGCAGAGATTGTGATTCTTCTTATCCACAGTGAGGCAGTGCATCCCGGACACGCAGAGCCTGCGCTCCTGCAGGGTGCCGTTTGTGAGGCTGGGAAGCTGCCGCCCGATGGGACCATAGGGGCTGTCCATTCCTCTGACTACGGGTTTTTGTTGTGGTTTCATTTATTTGTTTGTTTAGCAATTGCGAAGTCAGTGTAGAGGCAGAAGTGTGTGGCTCTTTCAACCGTTCCCCTGAGAGGAAGGAGTAGAAAGCATTTAGGGATGGCATTTCTGGTACGAAGGGTGTTTTCCTAAGGCACTCTTAAGAATGGGGGCCATTTTACCATTACTATTTCAAATGGGTGTCATGAAAGATGTGCACGTGTGTGTCCGCTCGGCTTATTCTCTAACCTTGAAAGGCCCGTTTTTGCCTCGTACCAACTCCTCCATGCAGCTTAGCACGGAGAGAGGATTGCTGTTGCTGTCTAACGCCCATAATTAATCCCGCAGACACTGAGGATTTAGGACTGTGGCTGACTTCAAATGAAAAAGTCACTGTTAGCGTGTGAAACAGACACCATACGTTATAAGCGAACCCTCTGAATGATTTAGAACGTCAAGATAATTTCTAGGTTGCACTTAGGGCAGGTGTTATTACCTATGGCCCTTCACACTTTTCAAAGACATTACAGACCCACAAACGTGGAAAAATGCAGTGTGTTCCCTTTGGTTGGTCCGCCAGAAAATGTGTGTGATTTTAAACATGAATGTAGTGCAAACCTCAAATTACCAGTTATGAAGGTTGTCTTTCTCTTTACCATCAATGTGGCGAGTGCAAACATAGGCAGACGCCGGTCCGATTGGTTAGTGTAATCCAATTGTTGAGTTGAGCTTCTTTTCTTGTTCCTGCCATGACTAATTTGTGGTTTCGCAAAGTGTTTCTGAATGTCAGACACATCAATTATGAGAGGTGGGCAAGATGCATAAGGAGAGCGGTAAGAGGAAGAGGAGGTTAAGAAATGTTTGCAAAGAACTAAAGTAGTGACTGGAGGCAGAGGTCTTCCTGGGTGTTTGCAAGAGCAATTCTCTTCTTTAAGAAGGCGGCTGGATGATTTCCCAATTAAGGAAAAAACTCTCTGTCCACTGCCAGTCGGGACGACAGGCTGTGGGCCGTCAGTGGCCCCATTTCTTCTTCCTAATTGGTCCTCCCCTTTCCCTCGGCTGGGCTCGGAGATAAACGCGACAATGGCGCCTTCGCTCTGTAGACATGGGCGCTTTGAGGGAAGGCCCGGGGAGGTGTTCACAAACAGATTCTCTAAAGGTGTTTATTTTCCATGGCTATGGTGATTTTTTTCCCCCTACTGAAACTCCATTATAGACCCTTTTGTTGTCTTGGCTGAAGCCTGTTGTTTCTGCAATAACAACAATAGGCCCGAAGATTAGGGTCGCATTTTATGGGCCTAGCAGCCCAGCAGGGCATCGTATTTGTATCAATCCTATAAATTCCTGGCATCAGGCCCCCTTACTCCTAGTAATTAATCTTTTTCATAAACGCTGTCATGTTTGGAGCCGTTTTATTAAGTTTCTGGTTTCTGAATTTTCTATCCGCCACTCCTTTGCCTCCTCGGTGTCAGAAATGAAATCAGAAACACAAGCACAGCAAAGCAAACAGACAGATGACTGTTTCCCGTTCCGGCTTTCTTCCCTTCCTAAGGGGTGTCCAGCAATGGAGATGCAAGGGTCACCCCTTCAGCCCTGGTGAACCCCGGCCCTCAGGTCCAAGCTCCAGCCATCGGTTGTTTGGGTTAAGTCGTGCTCCTCGTTGGTGCTGATGCTCGGTGGCTGTGAGAAGCTTAAGACTCAGGAAGGAAGACTTGCTTCTTTTAGTCTCTGGCTCCCTGGTCAAAACCCTGGAGCTGGAAGAGGAGCGGTACTCACGCCGTTGGACTGGCCCTTCCAGAGCATTCAGTACTGCCGAATCCTGGCCCTTTCGCCTCATGGGGGACTGCAATTGCATTAGCGTGTGGTGGTGTGAGCAGCTTTTTTTCTTTGGCCCACTGACCTAATTGCAATAGGGGAGGTAAAATATTTTCATTACCCTCTCCCCCAGAATATAGAAATCTTCAAAGGGAACCCGGGAGGGAGGTTAGCCTCTTAACCCTAATTTCCCTACCACTACCTCAGCTTGGCTGTGCATCACAAAATTAGTCTTTAGTCGCCGAGCATAGTGCCACCGGGATTGTTGTAGGTCTTGCTTTTAAAAAATCATTTCATATTGTAAACCCAGCGATTATTTCATGCTGTTTAAACTATATTTGCAGTCTTTGATCATGCATAAGTAGACTCAAGTTAACCGCTGATAGAATGATGATATTGTTCTCCGTGTTTCTTTTTCTTTTTCTTCTCTGTCTTTAAGGACCCTGTGCCTAGGAGCTGGCATCCAGAAACTTCCATTACTCCATTACAACGTGCCTTTGTTTTTTAATTGGTTCAGGATTACCTATTTGCATGACAAGCAACATAATTCAGTCAGAAAAATCTGTTGTGTGTATGCTATGCATAATATATATTTATTGCATTTTATAAATCACTGATTACTTACAAATTTGAAAGGCGCTGGATTGGCATAGAACACCGAAGAGGAGAGAGTAGTAGTCATGGCTGATTATTGCTCTTGTACCGCAGTCTGGTTTCTCCTCTCCTTCCTCCCCCTCCATTTTTCTTTGGGAGTTTTCTGTGGGCCACTCTTTTCCGCACCTCGCTCCCCAGCAGGGAGACACTGTACCTCCACGAGTGGGGGCTGAAAATGGGGCAAAATAGGTTTTGAATAGCAGCGTCAAATAAATTCAAGTGCCTTTCTAAATATATTGCAAGATTAAGTAATTAAGGATTGTAAAGCACTTGGAAAAAATAAAGTACCGTGTAAGTGCTGAGTAATAAAGAGTAATCATAACAGTAATAAAAGGGTGAAAGGCTCAATCTTTCTCCCTTCTTTCTCTCCAAGGATTTTCATCATTTCAGATTTGGCTCCTGACTACAACTCTTTTCTTTCTAATGAAGAAGCCGGGCTGGAAATCATAATAATAATGAGGAGGTTTTTTTTGTTTTTTTTTTTTTTAAGGTTTGTTTAGTGACTTATGGAGATCACTCTCTACCCTGCCTTCTCCCCTCCATCCTCCAGGGCTGCTCACCCCCAAAGATTTAAGCTTCATTCTCATGGGTGGGCTGCAGAGGAGCTTCCTCCAGAGGACACCCTTGTGCCAAACATGGACACTCCATCAACCTCATGATGAATTTGTATGATTCATGTCACTTTTCAATATACTTGAGACTGCTTGCAGCGACTGCTACTGTTTCCCATTGTAGGTGGGGCAGTTCATTCCTCTGGACAACCTTTATTTATTTATTTATTTTTAAAAAGATTTTATTTACTTATTTGACAGAGAGAGAGAGAGAGGGACAGCGAGAGAGGGAACACAAGCAGGGGGAGTGAGAGAGGAGAAGCAGGCTTCCTGCTAAGCGGGGAGCCCGATGCGGGGCTCGATGCGGGGCTCGATCCCAGGACCCCGGGATCATGACCTGAGCTGAAGGCAGATGCTCAGCCGACTGAGCCACCCAGGCGCCCCTCCTCTGGACAACTTTTACAACAATCTGATTTCCCTTGACTTCTGGATGCTCTCTCTGTGTGACTCTATTTATCAAACATGTGTATTTGTGTATTTTTTGATAGGGCATACATATTCGTTTCTATCAGTGCTTATTTTCCATTTCCTCCGACCTTTGGCCCAAAAGCATCTTTTCTTGTGCGCACGTCCTTAGCACGATCTGTCTGGAGATCTCAAAGTCTCATACAGGTTGGGACCAGGATCCCTCTGGCTTTTGTGCTCACAGGTACGCAGACCACACGCATGATTTGGATGGACCAGGGATCTAATTTGAATACATGGTCCTGGAGCTGGCAGATTTTCAGCCCGTTGTTTGGATATACCAAATAAGGCTTAACAATATAGGTTCAAAATTGTCATTTGCTTTTCACTTTCAAGCAAATGTCTCTGATGCTTTACATTAAATGTAGAATGCCATAGGATGCAAGTTTTCTATGCTTTTTCTGCACTATATCACCGCACAGCCCGTATGACCAATATAGAAACTTGTTTGATGGCCCTTCCGGGAATGGGACAGAGAATTGAGATTCAGTAGGCACTCTGGTTAAAGAGCAGTAATAATTAAACAGTGGCTTATAAAAGATTTTCTTTGTTTTTCTTTTTAAGAATGGCTCCAGGAAATCTCTTTAATTGAGGCATGGGATATTTTGTGTGTATATTCAATAGAAACAGACCTCAAGGGAAACTATATGTCATGGAGAAGTCAAAGAAGAAATGTCCAAAGATTCTTCACTTGGAAAATAGGAGGTGACTTTATTACTACCACATGAGAATTTGAAATTCTCCAATAAATCTTAAGTCCAAAACACCATCAGCACTGATGGTATAAGATTTCATTCTTAGAAAAGTACAATTCTTTCAAGATTTTTTTTTTTAGTTTATTTATTTATTTTAGTAACCTCTACACCCAACATGGGGCTCAAACTCATGACCCCGAGATCAAGAGTCGCCCGCTCTTCCAAATGAGCCAGCCAGGCACCCCTGATTCTTTCAAGTTTTTAGAAATGACCCCAAAGCATCTAGAAGTCAGGCTTCAGTACCCACCCAACACCTTTTGGTCTTTTCTTTATTCATAAACCCATTCACACTGATTCTGAGGTGCCCTTCATATCTAGTAGTGTGGGAGACACAAGTGATCTACAGCAGAGGTGCAGACCCAAAAGTGGGGGACAGGAATTTAAAATTAGGTGAAGAAATTTTGAGTCTATAATAAAAATCTAAAAGGCAAAATAAGAAGTTCTTGTTTGAGTCTTAATTCCACTGATGGTTTTTTGCAAGTGACTTCAATCAAATGGCTTGTCCCTTTTAGTACTTTGTTTCATTAGTGAGTCATAGTGTTCAAAGAGGTGCTGGGAAGATTAATAATAATTACTTATAAAAAATTAATTTTGATATAATGGTCTAATAATTTAAAATAGTCTTTAAGAAACCTCTTTAAAAAACTTTCATGAGTGGGGCGCCTGGGTGGTTCAGTCAGTTAAGTGACTGCCTTCGGCTCAGGTCATGATCCTGGAGTCCCAGGATCGAGTCCCGCATCAGGCTCCCTGCTCAGCGGGGAGTCTGCTTCTCCCTCTGACCCTCCTCCCTCTTGTGCTCTCTGTCTCTCATTCTCTCTCTCGCAAATAAATAAATAAATAAAATCTTTAAAAAAAAAAAAAAACTTCCATGAGTTATTTTATGTGTTAAAATATGGAATGGTTTATAAAGTAATTATATAGGGAATATGTTATCATAAACATGCAGAACTGTGGAGTTATACCTCTTAATTAGATTTCATGAGATGTAAACAGATCTGGACATTTGGAAGAACCATTGTTATTATATTTGAGTTGATTTCCCAAGAAGAAAGTTAACTTTTCTGGACGACTATAAACATCTTTCAAATTAGTAAGTACAGTTTTTGTCTGTACTAACATTTTCTTTCCCTAAAAAATTCTTTTCCAGGAACCTGCAAATTGTGAATTCAACAAGACATGACTGTATGACTAATACACTAATAAAAAGACGATATTGTACAGAGATATGATAAGCAGCTCAGAGCTGAAACTGTTTTCCTTTTTTAATCTAACACTTTTGCTTGCCAACACGGTTTTTATTAAAATCTGAGTAGAAGCTAATGTAGATGTGAAACATAGTCATAAATCCTTTTGAAGTGGGTTAGGTTAAGGGAAGAGAGTAAAAAAAATTTTAAATATAAACTTAAGTTTCCAAAAATATGTAACATCTTTAAAAAGCTTCATAGGGAAACACAATTTGTGAAGCTCCTTTATTATGGTAAGTTACCTGAACAAATATTCAGACAAATGAATGAAAGAACATTTGTAATTTATAGCAAAAGACAGAGACATTTAAAACAACAGAAGTCATACCCAAATGAGAATTCTCAAGTATGGGCATTCATATTTTTACAAAAACATATAAAATTTGTCAGTGATAAAATCAGCAGATTACAGATTGAAGGAGCAAGGCCATTAATGATTTATTCCAGGCCCTATACACTTACTTCCTTCTGTTGTGTTGGCCTTTTTTTTTTTTTTTTCTTCTTTTAAATACTCAGAACCTTCAGTCGATTTCAATTAGGCCAACTGGAAACATCATTAAACTTTGCCACTTTTGTGGGTGGGAACCTGAGCACCTTTATTTGTTTTTGAGGCCTTTTGAATTCCACCTTTGCCCAAGGGCAGGCCCCCACCCTCCGCCCCCCAGCTAGGACCAACTCTTGGATGCCTTTTGAAAGTGCTTAGGGGCACCCTGAATCGAGGGCAGAGTGGCAGAGTCTGCAAGGGCTCCCGAACAGATTGTGTAACTGTTGCACACCCAGTGTGTACACGTGTGTCACTAATTTAATTTTAATTTTACTGTATGCGTTTGTATAAGAGCCTGCAGCTGTCATGTGCTCATCATCTGTCACTGAACTATCACTAAGCCATGCTGGGCTAAGACAGGATTATAAACGATGAACTGCCATGTGCTCTAAATCTTCTTATTTGCCTAGCCTGGAAGGTATGCCCTGTAAAATTTGATTGGCAATGTGCTCTAGGCTGGCCATTGACTTTTGAAGGCCTTTTCTATTGGTTCTTTGAGCAGCTCTCGGTGGCCATATTGACCGTCACCTGCTGATTCCTGCGCGGGCCTGACCTCCAACCTCCGCCCCTCGTCTTTCCCCCGCTTGTCTGGTGACCAGCTCGGAGGCTGCAAAACAGGCCCCGTCGCTCTGGTGGCTCGTGCACTATCTAGGGCATATGGCTGACTGGTTGTATGCAGAAGAGGGTAACTGAAGCCAAGCAGACCCGGCACTGTTGCTGCAGCAGATGGGGGAAGCGTGGCATTCAATATTTAGACAGATGCCACCTCCTTATTCCACCTGTCTGGAAGTTGGACATTGTACAGAACGAACTGTCTGCCTAATGATGAAGGAAACAAAGGGCACATTTATGAAGCGCGGCAGAGCAGTGCATTTACTGGGCATGCACAATATAATTGTTGACCCTAACAATAAACGTAAACTGCTACTGGTCAGAGCGGCTGATGCATACACACAAGCACCGTAGGACTGGGGAGTTGTTACTTTTCACCAGTTGTTTTGGTGCCTTTAATTTTGATGACCAGCGGTAATAGATAGGACTCTAAGTTTGTGAGGAATGCCTGATCAGAGTCAGATTTTCTCAAATGATAGTCTGTGCTCCTTTCTTGTTAAAATCCTCGAAACAAGTGTCTTTTCCTCTCTGGTTTGCATGGCTCTTGAAAATTCAGTCCTTTTCTCATCTCTGAGTGGTTTCTAACCAAGCAGAAAACAAAGAAGTTATCTTTGTAAACTGCTACTATTTTGATGAGTTTGGCTTCAAAGTGAGTGTATCTTTTTCCTTCAAATGCAAAATACTGACGTTGCTGAACCATAGCAACTTATAGATTGAATGAGATATGAAAAATAATGGTGCATATTCTTTGAGGGTATGGATTTTTCCCGGTAGGTCACTCGGTGTGGTCTTTTGTGTACTTTAACTTGTAAGTTGTTTTATCCCTTTCCTACAGATTAACTTTTTTCTGTCAATACTAGTTTTTATTTATATGTAAGGTTGCTTCACATTGTACCAGTGGGTGGGAATAAGTATGTGCAGCTTAGGAATTTCCCATAGACCTCACAGGAGTAGAAGTTGACTAGCTCGTTAAGAAGCAAAATAATCCTTGGTTTTATGCATCTAGGATTTATTTATTATAACCACAGGTACGAGATGGAAGTCCTCTTTCACAAAGAAATAGTGAATGGAATTCTCCAAGCCAAAAAAGTTGAAGAGAATAATTTACAAAAACTAATCAAAGGTCGAACTTCTTCAGAAGCACAGCACATCATCCCTGTTTTAGAATTGGCCTGTGTGATAAGGCAGAACCCTCTTTTTCAAGATTCCTCGATATCTATTTCCAGGAGCATCGCTGATCTGAAACACCCAGAATTATTATTTTTAGGCGAAGCCACAAGGAACAAACAACCTTAGTTGAATAAATAACTGAGAAGCATTTGAAGCTGGGAACTTTTTGTTTTATTTTCATCCAGGTATGATTTTTCGGGGCAGCATTTTTTTTTTTTTTTTTGATTCGTTTTTCTTCAGTGATTATTTCACATGAAAATCCCATTTGACGAAAGGCATATGGAAGGGAAGGGAGGTTGCTCCTAATTGAACAACCTAGGACTCGTGAGGTTAATTACAGATATTAACGCTCCGGTTCTTCAGCTTCTTGCCCTCAAGAAGCCTCTAGCTTCCAAATGACCTGGCTCCAACAAAGAGACTCTCTTTAGCCCATTAACTAATTGATAAAAATGTGAGTGTTTAGAATGAGTCTAATTAAATCACCGAGCCGTACAATTACTAGTCCATTTGGTAGCTGTTGGGAGATGGGCAACCTCAGCTGGAATTGTAGGAGAATAAAAGATAAAAATAAAAGGGGGCTTAAACAAGATCATTCTGAAAGCTGTTCATTTGAAGACAAAGTACACATTTGCCCGAAATATCTACGTTGGCTACTTCAAATGCGTTCCCTTTCTAGGGTAGCACAATCTCGGAAAAAGAAATGTCTTTTTTCCTCTTGTTTAAGAGCGGGCATGCTCCACTTTGTCTAATAAAGTTACACGAGTGGCTGGGACATTTTTTCTGCATCAGCGTTAAGCTAAATTCCCTTAGAGCTTAGGACATTGAGGTTTGTCCCATCGAGCTTTTGTTTGAGGGCCGGCAAGTGTTGTGAGCAATAGACGTTTGAAAACCCAGAGCGGTTCCGGGACTTCTTACATTACCTGAGGCTGTTTCGAACTCACCGTGGCTGCAGCAGCTCTGATTCATGGTCTTTCTTGACGGCCTCAAGGCTGGAGTCCGCCAGGGCCATGGCTGGGGCGATGAGAACCACTGACTCAACAGTGGGAGGTTCCAGGGCGCTAGGGTGGCTCAGCGGGTTAAGCATCTGCCTTTGGCCTGGGTCATGATCTCAGCGTCCTGCTCAGCGGGGACTCTGCTTCTCCCTCTCTCTCTGTTCCTCCCTCCTCCCTCTCAATAAATAAAAAATCTTAAAAAAAAAACCCAAAACAGTGGCAGGTTCAGCAGAGCCTGTACAACACACCAGCCACACAGCCCACACACTTACTTTTCGTCTCCAGTTGAGAGATGTTTATGGGCTCCTTAGTGGGGGACAACGCAAGGATGATATGATACACTCCTCACTGACATTTTTAAAGCAATCTATTAATCGGAGAGCCAAGGGATTTCAAAGGGGGAAACATAATTTCTGAAGATCTATTGAATATTTTTCTCCAGTTATTAAAAAAGAATACTCTATGGCCAAAAAGCTAATTTATCCTGATGTATCAACTAATCTAGATTGACATCAGACTCTATTGAGACAGGTAATATAATGGATGGGAGAGAAATTGGATCCGAGTTCTCTATTTCGTATAACACCTTTGTAGTAGGTGGTCATAAAAATAAAACTGTGGCTTCTTGAAGGAGCACTCCTATACTTAATCAGGTGTTGGGGTCTTCTATTTTAGCCCTGAGAGATGGTTACTTGTTACTATTGGAAGCACTGGGCTGGTGTCTAAGCAAGAGTTATTTTCGAGGTTTTTGTGATGTCTAATGGTTGAATATACATATTAGCATCTTTCAATTCTCCCGGGGCACATTCTTTGCCAGAGACATTAATATTGATACACAGTGGGCCCATCCGTACACTCTACATTAATATGAACTCAAGTAAAAAGTGTTAAAAGCACATTCCACTTTTTAATCATTTACTCCTAGTCTCCAAGAGGAGGTATTTCCTTTCTGATTATCCTGTCATTCAACTCATGCTAATTAATGAGTGTAACAGAACTTTCGCAGACAGTTTGGTTGCAGGTGTATTCAGACCAAGGGAGATTTAATTACTTGCTAATTGCCTGGTGTCCAAGGTAACATAATATTATAGTTGCAAATGCTATGGTATTAATCCATCTTAAAGAAGAGCAGCGTGGCTCAGTCTCTATGTTCAGAGACTCCTGGAGGACACAGTTGGCATTGCTACAAGTACATTGAGGATGGGGGATCGCAGTCTTTTGTATTCGCCACTGAATACCCAGTGTCTGGCTTGGGGCAAGACACGTACTAGACGCTCAGTAAGTATTTACTGAGTAAGTGAATGTGAATGAAAGTAAGCCAACCACAATACAGTGTGAGTTATCTGAGCACAGAAAGGAAAGCTGTAACTTAGAACCTTAAAAACAAAAATAAAGGGATAAAGGAATAAAACTAGCATTTTCTGAGTACTTTCTGCCATGTACCATAATTTACCTAAATTCTCTCCCTTTATCATCTCAGCAGGGTAACTTAGTAATTAAGGCTGTCTTTGGATAAGAAAGCTGTGGGTTCAAATCCTACTTCTTACTAGCTCTAGGTCCTTGGCCAGTTTGTCTAAAAGCCTCAGTTTGCTCATCTGTAAATGGAGGGTGTGGGAATGATGCTTAACTCAAGGAATAGTTGCAAGAGTTAAACAAGATATATAAGAAGTCTAGCATATGGTAGGCAGTCAATAAAGCAGTCATTACTTTTTATTGTATAATGATATATAAAGTAGATACTATAATTGCCATTATACAGAATGGATATTTAAGACTCAGAGAGTTTCAAGAATTTGCCCAAATTCACAGAACTGGCAGGGGGGCAAGCAGAACAGCCTGACTCCAAATCCCATGCTTCTTCCACTACGTCAGATTACTCAAAGGATAGCTCATATCTGAGTATCTGTGGCTTGATGACTCTGATTAGAAGACTCTAATCAGCCCCTAAAACCAGCCCCTAAAAGGAAGCTGGGGAGTTTGGAAAGCTTCACTAAATGTTGGAGCCCAGCATATAACATGGCAATAATGAATTTCCAAGTGTGTCATGGGTCATGGTTTGCCAGCATTGAAATGCCGCTTGCTGTCTCACCCCGATCCTGGGGTGGACATACGGAGAAGATGGATGGCAAAACCATCAGGAAAATGCTGCACAGTTACCTAAAATCAAGTAGCCAAAAATCAGATCAACGGAAGAAGAAATGTAAGGACATAGTGACTTACACATCAAACCTCATAGCCTTGTGTTGCATGACTGGGTGCATGCACCTTCTAAGAGGCCAGCTTGTCATTCATCTTAAGCAATGGAGTGGATTTTTGGCCAAAAGTTATATAGCATTTTAGGCCCAACCTCAGGTTAGTCTGTAAGTGTCTGTTGCGAAGAAAGTGTTAACTTGTTAATCTGGTTGGCCATACCCAAAACCTTCTGACGTCATCTTTGATTAAGGACAATGGCTCCTTTCGCCTGTGGGATGAATGCTAGGAAGTGAAGACACCTGGATTTTTCTATATGCTGTTTCTGACACTGGTTTTGTAGAGCTCCATAAACTGAACTCAATCACATTCATCCTTCTTTTCAGAGCTAACTCTATAAGGAAGTCAATTTTGCAGTCTTTTTGATCTCGATGGCTAAGGACAGTTTCCATCCTTTTGTGTTAGCCACATAGATCTGTTCCTTGGTCACAGGTTTTGGCCCTTCCTCTGTCAGTCATCATAGCATTGGCCATAAGCAGGAACTTGTTAGACTATGTGAACGACTCAGGGCGACATCAGTCTGCTAGGAATTTGTCTTAAAGAACATGGTGGACCATTAGGTATGGCATTGTCCCCTCGGAGATATTGTTCTTTCACCTTCCTCCTCATATTTCCAGTCTCTTTGTACTTCCCTTCCTAACAAAACCTCATGCCAGTCACTAACATTAATAGGCAATGTTTTATTTTCCCAAGGATCTCTGCCTCACAAGCTCTGGGGCAGAGACTTCCAGCTGTTCACCAAGAATGCCTCCTCTTCTTTCTCACTACCCAGATAGTCTACAGTTCCCAGATTCCCTTGCAGTTATGTGTGACCATGTGACAGAGTTCTAGATGCTGTGAATGGTTCAAGGTGACTTCCATGCTTTTTCCCCATTCTGGCTGACTGGGATGGAGAATGATCAAGGGGACTTTGAAGTCATGTGTTGAAGGTGGCAGAACCTCTGGGTCCCTGAACAGTGCTATCTCTGACCAGCACGTGCCTGGAGTATTTTAAGGGAAAAAAAAGAAACTTGATGTCTACTTGTTATAGCAGTTAGCATTACCCTAACTCATACAATCAGGGTTTCTACTGTGAAATAAATGGCATGATCCAGCACAAAAGGAATACCAGGTACCGCTAAACAGATGGTGGGACCTGTGAGGGCTAGAATTGTCTTCAGTTCTGCTTTTCCTACCATAGAGGTGACTTCCCTTCTTACAGAGATTTCTGGATTTTGATGACATTTGGGAGCAATTAAAATAATGCTTTCCCCCCAGAGCTTGTTAATTTGTGAGGTGAGCCTCATTTGTAGTAGATCCCACCCCATGGAGCTTCTCAAATGCAAAGTCAAGACATTGGTCTAAAGGGCAGGGTCCCTGGTGCAAGGAGCAAGGTGAAGCAGTTATAGGAAAGTCATTAGGCATCCAGATAATTTCCTACCTTGGGGCTTTTATCATCTAGACTGTAATGTTGTCATCTTTTTCTCTGTGCTCAAGCCACAGATGGAGGCTGCCCACATGATCTGTCAGGGGAGAAATATTTCTTAGCAAAGCACACTAGTCTGCTCTTTCCTAACCCATTGTCATCAATTGACCATTTGGGGAGGAAGGGCTTGGTTTTAATTTTGTCTGAATCATTAGGATGCTTATCCTACTATTTCATGATGAAGAAATTTATTTAAGTCCGTGAATTGCCTCAGAGGACAATGAACCAATGAATTTTTGACCTGAGAAAATGTCATGTAGACATCTCCTGTCTGTAAAGACAGGTGTTTTAAGATTAATGAACCCATTCTTACATTAATAAATTTCAAGGTTTGCACTGTTTCCTGGTGGGACAAATCCACACATTTCCTGTCTCAATCCTATGCAGGCTCCCTTCTCAAACTCTGGGATGTTATCAAGAAACTCAACTTTGGTGGGACTCATATTTCTCATCACACTTTCCAAGAGAGGCTAGAGGCTTTCAATCATTATCAGTGTGGGAGAAAAAAAGCTAAAGGCTTTTGGATCAAAATCTAACAAATGCCTCAGACTTGAGTAAATCTCCACCAATAAGCACATTCTCTATCACAGCAAAGTTGAGGAACATAATCTGAAACCAGAAAGGGAAGCATCAGGCAACCAAGAAGTATATGAAGATAATCATCTGCCCAAACCCCCAGCCATTGTCTGTGGGCCAACGCGCCATATGCACTGTACATTGATTATGATAGTAAAGGGATTATATTCATCTTGGGCATTCTGTATATTACTGAAATCCAACAGATGGGAAATTGGCAGGTCTTGTCAATTAGAAATTTCAACATTAACTCAAGTGGGCTGATAAAATCCTCATAAACCATTTTAGAATATCCCTCACCCACAAAGCTCGATGATTAAATCAAACACCTCTCAGCTCTCATCCCATGGTCATTTCATGGTGTGTTAGGGCTATAGGATGTTTTACCCCTAAAGCTCAGAGGTTATAACTTCAACTTACATAGACTGAAGCTTATGACACTGTCAGAAAAGCCTTTCGAAGTCTGTCCCTAAAGAACATTTAGCCAGGCAACACTTCAATAAGACAACTATTTCAAAGTGGTTGATTTCTCACTGCTCAAGGGTTGGATTCACATAGTATAGATAGATTAGATCAATCAACAGAGGACTAACTATATGAATGCATTGATAGACGGATAGAAGATGACAGTGTCTTTACATTAGGTTGGAAGTTTTCCAAAAGGGAGTGTCATGATTGATGCTCACTCTTTTGTTGCTGAGAGATGGGGAGAAGACAGGATGTGAATAGGCAATTTCTTAAAGGTGAGTATGGCAGATAAGCACGAGTTTCTTCAGAGCAGGGCAATGCTTGGGAAAATGGTAGGATGGTATCAGGGTGGGGAGCAAGCAGTACGCTCCAAGAGCTGATCACAGAATCCCAAAGGGAAAGAATTCATTGGCTGGACACACAGGCTACTTTTTACAGTGAAGATCCTTAGGTCCCTGATCATGGTGAATGGAGCAGGCCCATAGTATGCCAAATATCATATCAATGGACCTCTCGTCGGTGGGTTTGTCCTGGACATTATCCTCACCACCATCATCAAAACCTGTCCTCATTCTCATCATAAATGGCAGTCATTGTTCACTAAGCAACTGTTCTATGCCAAACACTATATTACGTACTTCACATATATCATTACTAATCCTCACACTAATCCTATGAAATAATCTTATTTCCATTTTTACAGTGAGGAAAATGAGGCTCAGAGATGTGAAGTAACTTTCTCAAGGACACATAGACATAAGCAACTACTGTTGGATTTGAACCCGGGTCCCTCTGATTCCACTGTCCCGTGCCGTATTCCTGTAGCAAGGTATTTTTACCTTGCCTGCTCGCGGGAAGTTTCTGAGGCTGACCTATGTCACCAGAATATTCAGTCAAGAGAAAACAGTTTTCTCATGGAAGATATTTTAGGGCATTTTCATTTCCATGTGTTTAACTGGACCTGTACCTTTCTCTCACCCCAAATTGCTTCCTGGAGAAACCTGAGCACTGAGGAAAACAGGAACTCAAAATTATATGCTGTGAACCTCTCCCAAGAGAAAACATCATGCTGATTTTATACAGGCCAAAAGCTCAGGTGTATTTTATGCGGATTTTCTCAATTGGTGACTTCAACCGTTTTGCATTTGGCACTTAATAGGGGCTCTCCAGGGGCCTTCTGCTCCTCGGAACCTCCTCCCTCCAAGATCTTGGAACCTAGTCAGGAGGCAAAACAGACACACAAAGTAAGCAATTAGAGAACAGCGAAGTGTCAGAATGCATAGAGCCGCCGCTGGAAGTAAAAGACTGTAGTGTGTGTTGGAGTGGGATGGGGGAGGTGGGATATAAATGGGCTTATTTGAGAACATGTTGAATTTTAGGAGATGAGGCTTTTTCCAGGTACAGACACCTGGAAAATGCTGGTAATCCAGAATTAGAGCCAGGGTCAATGGTCAGCACTGCAGAGGAGGTTTCCGAGTTCTATATAGGATGATACGAGGGACGCAAGGATAAGTTCTAGACAGTTTCCATTTAGAAAGAAACAAGTAGAGGATTAAGGAACGCCCACAGTCAGAGGACCAGGGGGAGAAAGCCCAGGGAAGGTCATGTTACAGAAGCCAATGGAATGTTTGATGGAGAGCGGACTGCAGTGTCGCCAGCCGCAGAGAGCAAAGGCTGGGGTTGTCTGATGTGGGGGCCCGGCTATAGTTCAGTGATTCTCTGAGCTCCTCTTAGGTAAGAGGCCTGGCCCCCACCCCTGGCAAAACTTGTAAGTTCACAGCCTCAGTTGACCCACCTAACAACTTAGACACACCCTACCTGGAAGCCAGAGGAGTCTAAACTAATGAATTTGTACAGATCCCAAGATGTAAGGCATTAAATGAAATGAGGGAGTTGACTTATAAGCAGCAAGTGTCTACTGCACGTTTGAATATGCAATGAAATGCTTGCACGTACTGTTGGGGGCACACGGGCATGTCCTTCCTGCAGCACAAAACAACACATTTCAATTAGCAAACTAAAAAGTGAATGCCATGCTTCCGAGGCTGGTCTTCTGTGTGGGCAAGTACAGGGTGAATCCGTGAAACCGTGTAAGCGTTCAGAAAAATAATCGTGTCATCTGCAAAGTACTCATTGGTAATATCTATTATCATTTTGTAAGAGCTGAAATATGGATGAATGCATTCGAAATAAGAGCACATGAACAAAAACATTTTTAAAAAATTTCTTAGGGCGCCTGGGTGGCTCAGTTGGTTGAGCGACTGCCTTCGGTTCAGGTCATGATCCTGGAGTCCCGGGATCGAGTCCCGCATCGGCCTCCCTGCTCGGCAGGGAGTCTGCTTCTCCCTCTGACCCTCACCCCTCTCATGCTCTCTCTCTCATTCTCTCTCTCAAATAAATAAATAAAATCTTAAAAAAAAATTTCTTAAAATTATAATTCACTCTGAAAAATAAAAGGGCATTTAGCATATGCTACAGGCAAAGATATTTGCCAAAAGCTAATGTATCAGCGTCATAAAATGTTTTATGCCAATTGTCTCTTACTCATCTATGCTCTGGGACAGTCGAACAAGGATAATACATACACGGGACAGATGTGGCCCAGAGAGGTTGATAAGCCTTTCGAAGTAACACAGCCACAGTGAGTTGAGGATCCAACCCATCCTGTCTTCCTCTGACTCTGGTACACACGCCACCTTAATTACAATCCTGACAAACATACCTCATCCTGTGCCTGATCCCTTAACAAATATTTGCTTATATAATGAATAAGAGTCCCAAACTGAAATGGCCAACCATGGCAATAAATACAAAACAGCTGTCAGAGCTGCTGGTATAAATTCCAAAGGGTGGTCCATCCTCAGGGTATATCCCCGAACGCCTTAGGGAAGGGGCGTTTTGGAAGTGCAAATGTGAAACATTCACATGTTAGCACATTTTCCCCTCTGACTGCCAGGGAAAGCCAAGAAGAACCAAGCTGTAGATTTAACTAATTAAAACACTGTCAGTATCAGCAAAAGATCTGAAATGGGGTCCTGGCTAATCAGGAGCGGGGCCTGTGTCCTGACGGCATATACACTGAAAACAGTCCCTGCGCTTTCAGATGGGCTTTGCCCTGACCGAGAGCACGCAGTAGGCGTCACGCAGTGGCTCCGCTGAGCCTTCTGTGGGGAATGACTTGATTGTCCCTCACTGATTTCCACCTCTAATAATAGCAACTTGCTTACCATCACTGTTGTCTCTATTTCTGTATTAGGAGAAAATGACAAATGACTCCTTGTCCCTCTCGTCTTCAAGACTGTTGATGAAGGATTTTATGAAGGGTTCTTAAGTTCAAGTGCAAGAATCAGGAAGCATTGTGTGAACTATCACCAGTGGGATATACAAAAGAAAAAGTGGCTTTTAACCTTCAGGAATGTGCCATCTTCCCCAGTTGCCATGTGGGAAGATGAAACGTATAGAACACACAAAATAATTAGCACCTAACGGTTGGCACGATTTGATTGGGAGCTAGGGTTTTTTTTGTTTTGTTTTTTGTTTTTAAGATTTTATTTATTTATTTGACAGAGACACAGTGAGAGCAGGAACACAAGCAGGGGGAGCGGGAGAGGGAGAAGCAGGTTTCCGGCTGAGCGGGGAGCCCGATGTGGGACTCGATCCCAGGACCCCGGGATCATGACCTGAGCCGAAGGCAGACGCCCAGCGACTGAGCCACCCAGGCGCCCCGGAGCTAGGCTTTTTGGTTCTGGCTATAAATGTAATGGATCAGCTAACACGTGTTGAGGTTTTCTCATTTTAAGGTTGTGTGCTTTACAGGGAGTGTCTGGGTTAACTTCTAAAGCCACCCTGCGTGTGAGGCGCTGTTTTATCGAGAGGGAAAAAAGTCTCAAAGAAGTTAAGGGACTAGCTGGTGAGCAGCTGAGCCAGAGTTTCATCCCAAGTCTCTCGGACTTCGGGACTCTATGCTTTCAACCATTGTACAACACAGGGTTTTCATTCAAGGATCCAGAATTCAATTATCCCCACATTTGCCCTCCTCACTTCCCGGCCGTTTGATTTCTGGATTAGGGTCAGAAATATGTTCCTCACCGTGTGATGTGCTTCCAGCAGAAGGCACCGGTAGGTTGAGAGTGGCTTAAGGAAACCTCAGGATACAGAGTTCTGGTCTTGCCACCTCTCTTTTCAAAGCACCCCACAAAAGGAAGCATCGTGCGCTGTTTATCAGTGGCCATGACGAGACAGCTTTTATAGGTGAGTGGATTTTTGCACCCCAGTGGGTCTGTGCTTCATTACCAGCGCTGAGAAGTACAGCATGGTTTGGAAGCCAAGGGGGAGAGAGAACACGGCAACCTAATTGGTCACTGCCATGCGTCTATACTCAGGGGACAGATAGCACGACCAGAGGTAATAGCTTACACACGTATTCTTGAGCTGTGCAATAGATGGAAAAGGGTCCCAGATGGATTGGGCAGGGGCTTAGTTCCGGGATTATGATGAGACAGTGGGTAATTATTGAGTGGCAGGGCCTCAGCCCTGATTAGTATCTGCAAGCTTGTCCCCTCCTTCCGAGGAAAGCATTGATAAAGATAAACCACACCGCACCATGTCCTTCCTGTGAGCACAAAACAACACATTTCAATCTAACAGGATCAGGTCTCCACTTTGATCACAATCTGTTACCTAGATGTCTTTGCAAATTAATCAGTCCTGCTTGTTTAGCTCCAGTCAGTTTATACTGCTAAATTAATAAATATACTGGGAGCAACAGAACACATAATTAAATTCTACAGTTTAATCTCCACATAATAATTTTGACCTTAGTCTGGGTCCTCCATCCTAGCCAGTAGAATGCAGACCAGACCCAGCCTTCCCTGGCTGGGTTACACTAACAGGGGACCCTATGGGTGGCCTCCATGACCCTGCAAATCGGAAGAGTCCTGATAGAAAAATGCAGAAACCGACAAATGAAAAATCCTGAGCTGGGCTTCAAGGCAGAAGAGGCAGGGGAATGAAGCAGTTGGGATTCTGGGCTGTCTTTAAAATAGAAAGACCCCTTTTGGAAAAATTACAAAAACTTTCTCGTTTCAAAAACAAAGGACATGTGTTTGTCAAGGGCAATGCCCTAGGAGATTGAAAAACAGCACCCCACTAACAGGCTGGGAGCTCTTCTGGAGAGAACCTGGAGCCTGAGCGTGGGCTCTTTCATAATGGTCTGATGTAACATGTTTGCTTTACTCGAAGGTCATCAAGCTGATAACCCGGCTCGTGTGCTTTGACACCAAGGCAGATGC
>NC_138377.1:38397089-38464821 GCF_054177405.1 Leptonychotes weddellii
CAAGCTGATAACCCGGCTCGTGTGCTTTGACACCAAGGCAGATGCGAAGCTCGTAAAACATCCTGGGCCTGAATCTCCCTGTAGGTCTTAAGGGTTTTTTGTAGGTTTTTCATCGGGTACCTCTTAAGAATGTGAAAATGTTTTAGTTTATTTTGTGAAGACTTGAATCATTTGTTTTTTTTTTTTAAGATTGTTTTTAAATTTATGTATTATGTATTAGAGAGAGAGAGAGAGAGCACAACAGGGGGAGTGTCAGGCAGAGGCAGAGGGAGAAGCAGGCTGCAGGAGGAGCAGGGAGCCCAACGCGGGGCTCGATCCCAGGACCCCGGGATCATGACCTGAGCTGAAGGCAGACGCTTAACCCATTGGGCCACCCAGGCGTCCCTGGTTTTGTTTGTTAACAGTGTTTCTCTAACCCTTTCCCACTTCCGAATTATATAACCTGCTGGATGTCACGCTCACGTGTACTTTTAAAAGCTGGTCGTTTGACCGTTAGTAGAACATGAGCGGAGAAAATTAGCTGATACTCCACTGAGGTGAATTGTTGCTTTGGATTGAGGTTCGAAGTCCTGGGGGCATTTTACTGTCTTCGTTTAAAGTTCGGCCTTCTGGCACCATTTCCTTGACTTCTAGAGGCAATGGAGTCAGGTGACAAGACAGTATCAGTTGTGAGGATGCTGAGCCGGGAACTGGGAAATACGGGTTCATGATTGGATTCTGCCACCACCTACTAATGACCTGGGCAGGGCACTTGACCTCTGTGGGTCTCAGTTTTCTCATCTGAAAAATAAGGGGGTTGAACTAGATAATCTCTAAGAGACTAAAATTCTGTGTCTGTGATTCCACTCACACTGAGTCAAACGGGAATTAAGGCAATTACAGGGATAATACAAACCAAAGGGACACTTTCTTCCCCCGTCTCCATGATTGCGGTATTTCAGGCAAAACTGGTTGTTGAGTTTAGTTTTTAACCTGAATTATATAGATAATTGCCCTAGTTCTGCCATGTAATTGTGTGTCTGTCAGCATAGGCTTGATGTTTCTACCAGACAACCAATGATTATAGTATTTGGTTAAATATTCGGCAGTGTGGAATTTTCATTCAGTGCTACTGAAAAAAGGGGGGGGAGTGTGTGTGTGTGTGTGTGTGTGTGTGTGTGTGTGGCCCAGGGGTAGGGGAGGGATTATGCATAATTTGAAAGTGTGTAATATTTGGGTCACCAATGTTTTACCTAAAATGAATTGATTTCATTTGAAAAATAAGTTGGTCTTGTCACAAAAGATCTCCAACATAAATTAAACATGAGGAATGCAGCTGTGCAGTAAGATGTTAAAATACAGATGGTTTCTTAAAAAAAAAAAAATAAGAGAGGCTTAAAGGAAAGGTTTTAACCTGAAATTAATTCAAGTATTATTTACTTAAATACTCTGGCATGCATTTGTGTAAATGCACCATCTATTTTTATAAGAATGATTTTATTTTGGCACTCTGAATTATGGATTAGAAACATCTGGTGGGGGGAGGAAAGACTAGTTTATACATCTTCTGGTTTTCATCTGAAAACGTTGAGAGATTAAAATAATTAACTTCATTTTTACAACAAAATAACTCATTGCTACTTATACAAAATGGTTTATATTGGAGCTCCCTTTCAATCTTTTCCAAAAGCACCATCAATATCATTTAATATGTGGAATTCCCTGAGGAAAATCTATTAAAGTGTCCGTATGTCACCCATGTGAATAACAAATGAATTAATTATGACTGGTGCAATTACAAGGAATAGTTAATGAAGCCATAATGACCAGACTCTGGTGGTTAATTTTCAAAGCACAGTGAGAGGCAAGTGTGGCAAAAGGTCCCCAAAGAAAACAATACGCTTTGTGTACTCACCTTGGAGTCAGGGTCTTTGAGTGTGCCATGAAAGAAGGCTGGAGAGTACTTACCATGCAGATCGAGCGCTTCCTATCTATGACCTTCTCACCATGGGTACAGATGTCCTGGCAGCCGCTCAGCCAAATCCGCAGTGACCACCAACTACTCCCTTCCTACTGACCAGGGCTCCCAGCAGCATAAGGGTCCTACTTTAAGGACGACATGGTTGTTATTGAATATATCCTTTTCCAGAAACAATCGAGGGCAGTTTCCAAAAATACACAGCGTTGAGAAAGACAAATTAAAAGCTGGGGTGCTCGGGTGGTTCATTCAGTTAAGCGGCTGGCTGCCTTCAGCTCAGGTCATGAACCCAGTGTCCTGGGATCGAGCCCCACATCGGGCTCCCTGCTCATCGGGGAGCCTGCTTCTCCCTCTCCCACTCCCCCTGCGTGTGCTCTCTCTCTCTCTCTTTCTCTCTGTCAAACAATTAAATCTTTAAATAAATAAATAATAAATAAGTAAGTAAGTAAGTAAGTAAAAGTAAGTGAGGGGGCACCTGGGTGGCTCAGTCAGTTAAGCAACCAACTCTTGATTTCCGCTCAGGTCATAATCTCAGGGTCGTGAGATCGAGCCCCACAGCAGGCTCTGCACCCAGCAGGGAGTCTTCTTGGGATTCTCTCTCTCTCCCTCTGCCCCTCCCGTGCACCTCCCTCCCCACATGCATGCTCTCGCTAAATAAATACATACATACATAAAATCTTAAAAAAAAAAGTAAGTGAGAGGGGTGCCCGTCTGGCTCAGTCAGTGGACTGTGCTACTCTTGATCCCTACGTTGTAGGTTCGAGCCCCATATTGGGTGTGGAGATTACTTAAAAATAAAATCTTTAGAAAAATAAATACATAAAATAAAAGTAAGTGAGAAAAGTGAAGTGAAGAAGGACAAGAAAGTACGATGGAGTCAGAAGGGAGGTTGGTGCACAAACTGCAGGCCTTGCATGGGCCTCGTACTTTCTCAGCTTGGGTTAGCTTCGCATCTGAAAAATAAGGGGTAGGACTAGATCATCTCCGAGGAACTCAAGTTCCGCATCTGTGATTCACTTATATTCCATAGTTCTGAAAAGCAATTTGGACTGTTTCTTTTCTTTCTTTTTTTTTTTTTTTTAAGATTTTATTTATTTATTTGACAGAGAGAGAGAGACAGTGAGAGAGGGAACACAAGCAGGGGGAGCTGGAGGGAGAAGCAGGCTCCCCGCAGAGTAGGGAGCCCGATGCAGGGCTCTATCTCAGGACCCCGGGATCATGACCTGAGCCGAAGGCAGATGCTTAATGACTGAGCCACCCAGGCGCCCCTGGACTGTTTATTTTCTATTGGCCATGTTGAAAAGGGGACACACTCCTGCTAGTAAGACCAGACAGCAGGTTCTGTATGGAAATAACACAGGGCGGAAATAACACAGGGCTTGCCTAGAAATCCACCTTCTTAAAACACACACAGACACTTACATGCACACACACCCCTCAGGCTATCAGAGTCATATTTTTAAGTTAGGAGATGCTGAATCATATTGTTTTGTTATTAGCAATTAAGGGGCCTATTTGTCAGGTTTTGAAAATATTAGGATGGTGGGGCATCTGGGTGGTTAAGCATCCAACTCTTGGTTTTAGCTCAGGTCATGATCTCAGGGTTGTGAGATTGAGCCCTGTGTCACCTCCGTGCTCAGTGTGGAGTCTGCTTGAGATTCTCTCTCCCTCTCCCTCTCCCTTCCCCTCTGCTCCCCCCATCCCACCACACTCTCTCTTAAAAAACTAAAATTAGGTCAGGGAGCTTGAGTCCTTATAACAAGGAGGAAACTCCTGGCTAGATCCACTAGGTGCTCATGCCAAGCCATTCTTCCTGAGGTCACGCTCCTCCTGATAGGAGCAAGAACTGGACGACAGTCAAGGAGTAAGGGAAGGTTATGATTTCGAGTTTTCCACGCAGAAACCCAGAGGATCAAGTTCTAATGTCACCACCCCCTTTCACCTCCATGAATGTATTTATTCACCTCTGTGGATGGGAATTAGCTAATATCTGTCAAAACAACAACCAGCAGGATCCAAAATACACAGAGGACTAAGTACTTACTACCTAGGGTATTTTGATAGTGGTTTATCTATATAATCTACATTCATATTTTTTTCAAGGTTCAAAATCCATGTCAAGATCTATCCTAGCTGTCCATCACTGATTGGCTCACCATTTTTGAATGTCAAGAGGCATTCCATTAGGAAACTCTCTTCAAAGACATTTGTGAGCACTGTCTCAATGGACAAGGTTCTTATGCAAGTATCAATCACCTACTGCATGCCAAGCACTTGGCTAGATGCTGCAGATCTGATGATAAATCGATTAAATACCTATCCTTGTGAAACTACTAATACGGGGGGATGTCAGACAAGTAAAGCAACGCTTATAAATGAGTTGGCATTCTCTACATAGGGGTTGACAAGGGATGAGGAAAGTCCCAAAGGAAGGGCCCCTGGTTTTGGCTGGAGCTGAGGGGGCTTTTCAGAGAAGGCTTCCTGGAGGAAGTTGACTTTAACCTGATTTTAAAGAGTGAGGGAAAAGCAAAAGGGCACACGTGGAAGGTGTGAGTGTTCTAAGTAGAGCGGACAGCAATGGGAAAATCCTGGAGTTTACAGGGACAGCTAACATGTATTGAATGCTTACTGTTTGCATGGCATTCTTCCAAGCACTATATACATATATGTCATCCCCATAGTAACTCTATGAAGCATAGTATTCTCATTTTATAAATGGGAGAACAGAGCCAGAGAAAGTTTATATATAGAACTTGCCCAAGGTCATTGAGCAGGTAATAAGAAGATGGTGGATCCAAGTCCAGGTTGTCTGTTCCAGAGCCACCATGTTTAAGACAAAAGCTATACTGAATTCTCATGGTGCTTTAGGGGACCTGAAGCGGTTCAGCATGGTTGGGGTGTGGCAAGGTGAGGTTAGGTGACACCACAGACATTAGCAGAGGCCCATTCGCGAAGGTTCTTTTACAAGCAGTGCCCTTTCTCCCTGTGAGTACCTGAAAATAAACCTGAGTGTGGAAAGATGGGGGGAAGGAGAGTCCTGTGTGGCTTTGGATGCCTTTTGAAAGAGCTGAATTTGTTTTTGTTTTTGGTGTTTTTTTAATCCCTTTTTTCAATTTCTCCAAATATAGGAAACGAGTAACCTGATATAAATTAAGCAAAATAGAACTCACTGGGCTTCACTAATGTACAACAGAGTAATGTAACGGCGACAATGTGTGAACATTAGCAGTAGGAACCCATTGACGCCTACCGTGCTGGCCCAACAGACGTTCTTCATCCTGGGCTTCTCAAGGACCAGAACATTCTAACTTCCATCTATGACCCTAGTAGGTTGGGTATCCGTCCAGGGGGCCTCTCAAAAGGTGTTTGCTGCCAAGACCCTAGATAGGAAACCCTGTTCTCTTGCTTTGTGGGGCTGGAGGTGGGCGTGGGGCCTGCGGTCCCACACAGCACCCCCTGCTCCTCACAACTCTGAGAACCTCTGTCTGATCATCTGACCTCATTTCATGAAAAAATGAAAATAATACTATCTGTGGTATTTGATTATCATCTATTAGATCGAATATTAAGATCTGGTTTTAGAGATGTATTTCTGATTCTAAGCACCCTAAATTTATCTCTATATCCATCTTATTCTATTTTTTTTTAATTTTTAAAAGATTTTATTTATTTATTTGAGAGAGAGACAGGGACAGAGAAAGCGGGAGCACGAGGAGGGGGAGGGGCAGAGGGAGAAGCAGACTCCCTGCTGAGCAGGGAGCCCGATGCAGGACTCGATCCCAGGACCCTGGGATCATGACCAGAGCAGAAGGCAGATGCCCAACCAACTGAGCCACCGAGGCGCCCTTATTTTAATTTTTCAATTCATCTCCACATCTATCTTATTTTAATTTCTTTTTTCTTTTTAAAAATTTTTCCTAAAGAATTATGAAATTAGACAAAATGTTGCTATATTGAGAGATATCATTTAGCTAATGTTAAACTCCTATGTCAATCCTGTACCTGAAACCACTTCAGAAAGGCAATACAGGGGCGCCTGGGTGGCTCAGTCGGTTAAGTGTCTGCCTTCGGCTCAGGTCATGATCCCAGGGTTCTGGGATCGAGCCCCACATCAGGCTCCCTGCTCGGCGGGGAGCCTGCTTCTCCCTCTGCCTCTGCCTGACACTCCTGCTTGTGCTCTCTCTCTATTTAAAATAATAAAATCTTAAAAAAAAAAAAAAGAAATGCAATACAGTATCTCTTTGTATTAAGTTATAAAAATAGTGGGGTACCTGGGTGGCTCAGTTGGTTAAGCTTCTGACTCTTGATTTCGGCTCACGTCGTGATCTCCGGGTTGTGAGATCGAGCCCTGCATCGGGCTCCGCACTGGGCACGGAGCCTGGTTAGATTCTCTGTCTCTCCCTTTCCCTCTCCCTTCTTCATGCACGCGCGCTCTCTCTCTAAAAAATAAAATAAAATAAAGAAAATTTGGATGAAATGAATAATTAAAAAGGAAAAGTATATAGAAAAGTACCCCTTCTACACTTGTTCCCCTGTTCCTCTCACTAAAGGCAAGCAATGTTAACTGTTGTTTGCTTATCACTCTAGGGACATTTTATGCATATTCAAACTTACTTGTATATGTTCTTGCAATCATTCCCATTTAAAAAACGTGACAGTCTACTGTACACACTGTTCTCCCTCTGTTTTTCTAACCTAGCCATAGATCTGGCATATCGTGGTACATAAAAACCTTCCTTGTTTTCTATGGCTTTCCTAATAGTTCACGTAACCGCTTTCCTATTGATAAACACATTGTGTACACAAACTAGGATGTCTGTAGGAAAAATTCCTAAAAGTGGAACTGCTAGGTCAGAGTGCATTTGTGAACTTGATAGATAGTCCCAAACAGCACTGATTTAAATGCCCCCAGCTTTTCTATCTGTGGCCATGCCTATCTCCCAACCCTCTCGCCAACACAGCACCTTGCATTGCGGTGGATCGGTGCAAATCTGGTAGGTGTAAAGGTATCTCAGAAGAGTTTTTACTTGCATTTCTCTTCCTATGAGTGTTGTTGAGCCAGAGGTGACAGTTTACGTTGATTTTATTCTTCTTGGTGCCTCCGGTGATGGGAAGCACAGAGGCAGGAACGGCTAATTGCACACCGTTTGAAGGATTACCCAGGGAATGACATGGGCACACACTCACATGGTCTGAATGGTCAGTCCTTAAAAAAGAGAAAAAGTCGAAAGCAAAACTCATCGTTCGCTGAAGCAAATACACAAAGCAAAGGGGGAGAAAGTAATTTGCAAAAGGTAAGGCCTCAGGTTGTCAAAATTATGTTTCTTTGCCTTGCTACTTAGATTTTTCTAGATTGGGGGAAAGCTCTTCAAAGGGTAGAGATTCCATCGGGAGAAGCTTGTGAATTAGCTGCCAGCCTGCCACCCTGAGACAAATCTTTGACAAATTCCTGCTTGGAGGATCCAGGGAAAAGACCTCACTTTCCCCTATAAAAGGGTCTCAGGATCACTTTAAAGTCGGCAGTAAATCCCAAATGCTCCTAATTAGGCCTCTGTTTCGTTAATTGCTCTGGGAACTCCCCGGGAGAGGGTAGAAAGCCCCGGGCCTGCGGTGGTTTGTCTCTAAGTGTGTGCGATGGCCTGTTGAGAGCAGGACCCACGTCTTTGCTCCAAGCAGCCTGGCTCCTTGCAAGCTGCCCTGGGGCCGCCTAGAGAGACAGAGGGAGGGAGCCAGCTGGGCCTGGGAACAGTACATTTAAGTACATTTCCCCTGAAACGGGAATCCGGGAATCCGGGAAAGGCTGCCTTTTAAGCACAGCACCGTAAAACATTGTTTTGCAAAGCCCGCCCTTGCTGGTTGGACTTCCCTACAAACGCTGCAAGGGCCCAAAGTGCCCAGCCCTTTAAAAAGGAAGTCCGAATATGAGCCTTACCACCTGCCTTCTCATCCATACGGCCATCGAATTTTTCACAAAGCCACTGTTCTGTAATTGTTGCAGTAAAATCAAATAGCAATTTGGAAGGCACCTTAGAGGTTCTAAAGCGTTTTCGTGTGTATTCATACGCATTAGCACGTCTGCCCTTAGCCCTGGTTGGCAGACCCTGAAGCTCCTGGAGATTAGGGGATGTGCTGGAGGGACACACAGACACAAAGAGTCTGAACTAAAACTGAAATCCATTGTATCATGTTACTCATTAATACTATTCTGAGGCCATAAATCTGGCTCATTTAAAAGATATTAATTAGTTAATTCAATAAGTATTTATTAATATCTGCCATGTGCCAGCATCAGTAGGTACTAACCACAGAGCACCGCACAAAACACACAAGGTTCCTGCTACCACGGAGCTGCCATCCTAGCGGGTGAGATAAACGATAAACAAACAAACAAAAAACAGGTCAGGGGCGCCTGGGTGGCTCAGTCGTTAAGCTTGTCTGCCTTCGGCTCATGATCCTGGGGTCCTGGGATCGAGCCCCGTATCGGGCTCCCTGCTCGGCGGGAAGCCTGCTTCTCCGTCTCCCGCTCCCCCTGCTTGTGTTCCTGCTCTCTCTCTCTCTCTGTGTCAAATAAATAAATAAAATCTTTAAGAAAAAAACAAAAAACAAAAAAACAGGTCAGGTGGTGATTTATCAGGTAATTTTTATTTTCCGAATCCTTTTCCTTTTGAGTGTGGAAAAGGGGAGTTTTTATAATTACTTTCGGACAATCAGTGTAAAGTAGGACTGTCCCGAGCAAAAGTGGACATCTGTTCACCTTGGCTATGAAGAAAAGTAGAGCTACTAAGGTCACAGAGTGTGGTGACACATAAGCAGGAACCCAGAGACCCGGATTCTTGATTTGAATCATCTGTGGAGCTCCCGTGATCCTGTCCGTTAGTCACCTCAGTTCCTGTGGACTAGTTTGCTCCCACCGTGAAATAAGTCACTAGCAATCTGCCACCTGTATCATTTGGGCGAGTTCAAGGAGTTCTATCTGCAAAGTACATGGTCTCGACAGAGGAGTGACACACGGTCTAGAAACCAAGCTCCCACTCCTGTCTTTTCCAGAAAGTAGCAGTATGTCCTCAGCACATTTATCCCTGTGGCTGAGTTCCCTTCTTTCCATCCTTTGCCCTTTTACTCATCATTTACTGAACAACTCTGTGTTCTCTCAACTGGAGTGTGTTTCCCCATATTTCTAGAATAGGGGTAACAACACCTCCCCAACCTGCCTTGTCCATTTTCAAGGGTTCTAAGTCACAGCTCTTAATGCTAAAGAATCCTGCGAGATATCGGATACAGCTTGGGCTTTTCAAGGAGTGCGGAAGAGTTAAAATAGCATTTTTTTCCATGTTGCAAATGAGGTCAGAGGCTCAGGGTTCCACAGTACCTGAGCAAGGGAAGGCACACGCCTCTGGTTGGCAGCGCCGAGTTTTGGCAGCTACCCCACACAGCTTCCAAATGAAGGTTCGCTGGAAGAATGCTTTCACTGAAGTCATGTGCTTCACTCCCTTCTCCCAGAGCTCAGGGTTGCTTTGCTTTTCCAAGTCAGAAAAAACTGACACAGTCATCCATCCTCAAGTGTAAAGATCTCTAACAACTGGGAAAGATATTTTTGATTCCCCTTGTTATATCCCCCCATTGTTTCTTTCTTTTTAGCTTCCTTTTAAAATTTTTATTTTATTTTATTTTAATTCCAGGATAGTTAACATACAGTACTATATTCGTTTCAGGTGTATAATTAGCGATTCGACACTTCCATATATTACCCGGTGCTCCGCATAAGTGCGCTCCTTAATCCCCATCACCTGTTTCCGGTTGCTTCTTGTTTTAAAAACAAGAAAACCACACAAGTTCCATCTTCTGGCATATCTACACTAAATTCCAAAGGCACCTGGATGACCACAAAGTAAATGCAAAAGCAGAAGGGCATTTTCACGGCAGGAAAGGGCTCCACGCACATGCCCGCGTGACAGGGAGTGAGTCCTCGAGCGTGTCCGTGGAATGCCCTCCAGGTTGAGGGTGAGCTTGCTGACCCAGCCTTCCCCTGAGGGCCTGTTTACCCAACAGGTTGATATTTTTCTCAGTTCTTGGGAGGTGATAATGTGTTCCACATATGAAATTCATATCATTTGTGTTTGTCCTCCTTTGCCATTCTAAGGGTTGCGAGGGGCACCCTTTTAAAATTAATTTGTCTATCTGTTAGGAACAGGAGGAAGCAAGCCTGGTCCGAGTATTTATCAGACACATGCCGCCCATCTGCCAGAGCTAGGTCGAGGAGGATTTGCTGTTAATCCTTCAGACCCATCTGTAGGGGGTTCAAAATGCTGACCAGGAAGCTAGACAAGATGAGGTTTATTTAATTAGAAAAACGGCTCTGGAGGTTACTGGAAATCACTCTGAAGAAGGAAGGGCTTTTGCTCACGTCACTCCTGCAGGGGTGGGAATGGGCTGAAAGTGGGGAGAGCGCAGAGATTGTTTTGTGTTGGGCTTGGGGAGGTTCGTTTCATTTTTAAAGTGGTGCGGCCCAGGCTTCCTCCCTGCTACGTACCAGCTGGGACCAGTTCAGCTTGGACAATTCCACAGGAAGTTCATGTGTGGGAGGCGATGCCACGCCACGGAAGACCAGCGTTTGGTTTGCAAGTTTGGATCCAGATGCGAAAGGACGAAGGAGCTGGATGCGGCCAGGGCAGGACTAGGTGGGCCGCTGAATTCCAGGCACTTAGGCTAACCTGCTAGAGGCTGAAAGCAGCCCGGGGCAGAAAGTGTTGCCTCCACTTTAGTCTTCAAAATTCACTAGAAGACTCTTGTAACTGGGGTTTATTGCCATTTGAGATCCATTTTTGAGGAAAGGGAAACAACAAAATTGCATTTAAATTTTCCCCAATGGAAAAAATGACATCCGTACAAAACAAAATAACCAGCAATCGCGCATTTCCTTTTTAGTATGAAAATATTATTCGCATAATTGGTTTCTGCAGGGCTGCCATTTGGGACAACTGGGCAGGGAAAATTGTGTGCCTTCCCTCAGCTTCTGATTGTTACTTCATGGCGATATAAAAACATGACAATTTTCATTGAAGTGGGTCGAGATAAACGGTCCCCTCTCCACTTAGGGCTTTTTGAAATGGTGTCCCTGTTGCTAGCCAGATTCCTGGACACTGGTCTCCCAGGGATCATATTTTTTGAGGCTGAGGTTTTTTTAGGGTTATCATCCAGGGACCAGAAACCAAAAGCTCACCTGGGGGTGGGTGTCCAACAAAAGCAATTGTTAGCTGGAAAAAACCAAAACATTTATTTTAGGAACTGTCAACCAGAGGAGCATGAAGTTCTGGCCTGCTCCCTGCCCCCCGCCTCTGCTTCTCCCTCACGCTAGAGGAGGCATGGTTTGCCTGGCCGCGTGGCCCGAGCGCATCCCTCTTCCCAATTCACCTTCTACCTTAGAATTTCCTGGGAATCCTTTCTCCTTCCACTTCGGAAACTGGCTGACAGGGGATGCCAGGAATCCTGGGAAGGTTAGGAGGCCAATTCCCCTCCACTGTCCAAACTCAATGACGTACAGGTGTCCCGAGCGAGCATGCCTGGGAGGAAAGAGAGGGCGGAGCGCCCGCACCCTGCAGAGGGAGCCTCGGAGAACCCTCCGCCCGTCCACAGAGCTGTCAGGGGCACAAGGCACCAACAGCGGGGCCGCATTTGGATGCGGTGGACTAACCAGCAGCTTCCGTGGAAAAGCAGTCGATCAAGTTTTGGGGGTCAGGTAGAACACAGAGCCACTTAATTGTTTATGTTTCCCATTTCCCGCTATCCAACCAGTTATACTGGAATGTTAAAAAAAAAAAAAAAGGCAGTAAAACCCAAAGGCTCTTCTGGTTGTTGAAAATAAAATTTAATTCTACTATAAAAGAGACCCTCTAGGGGCGCCTGGGTGGCTCAGTCAGTTAAGCGGCTGCCTTCAGCTCAGGTCACCATCCCAGAGTCCTGGGATCGAGCCCCGCATCGGGCTCCCTGCTCAGGGGGGAGCCTGCTTCTCCCTCTCCCTCTGCTGCTCCCCTTGCTTGTGCTCTCTCTCTCTTTCAAATAAATAAAATCTTTTAAAAAGAGAGAGACAAACTCTTTCTTCAGGTACAGGCTTTCTGCTTCGCCTATTGAAATATACTTCATTTGTTTTCAGGTCTATAGGAAGGAATATCATATTGGTATATAAAAAAAGGAATGCTTGGGATTCTCTCTCTCTCCTTCTCCCTCTGCCCCTCCCCCACTCAAAAAAAAAAAGGAATTTTTTTCACCCAGAATTTCTCATTAATCTTCCTCTGCATAGATTTTTATTGAATACTGGGCAATTCTATGAATTCCCATTTTCTGGAGTTGTTTTAAAATTTTCCTATGATTGTAATTAGGGATTGTTATCACCAATAAGCTGAGAAGTATCAGCTCAGCTGCTTCTCTTGGTGCTGGCATTACAGATCATTATACAATATTCTTTGTTTAAATGCCAAATCGATCATGAGACTTGCAAAATCACAAAAATTACCATCTTACCACTAGAGAACACTTTCCAAAAGGTGACTTCCTTTTTTGTTCCCAGATCTGTAGGGCTTTCCACTGAGTTCTCTTAGCCTCCTGAAAGGCTCGGGCCCGAGGACAACACATTCTAATGCAGTTGGAGAAAAGAGAATCTAGGACTACTGGAGGGGTGGCTGCCTCCTCCCTACCAGCCCCCTGCAACTCCCACCCCTCACCCCTCACCCCTCCGCCCCTCTGGGCTGGGTGGGGCCTGTCGCAGTGCAGTGGGGTCTGGCTCTCAGTGACTCTGCATTGGCAGGATGGCTCCTCTTGGCTTTATTTTCCTCAGACCTTAACTAGTAAGCTTGGTAGTCACCCCAAGGTTGCCAAAGATTGAATTTAGACCGGGAGGGCTCTTAACCTGGGCCCATGGTGGGTTCAGAAGGCTCAAGATCCTCTAGAAATATTAACCCTTGTGCATGCATGCACACGTATGGCTGTGTTTCTCAAGAGAAGGATCATAGTTTCCATCAGATTCTCACAGCAATCCCCCCACATTAAAACAACAGATTTTAGTGCGAGAGGTGGTGCTCTGCACCATGCCCTCAGGTAAGGAACACTTGAGAAACCCAGGTGTGGTCTTCTCGGCAGAGCCAGAGACCTTATTTTATCTGACTTCTAGGCCCTAATCACTGGGTACCTGTATTTCCATATTTGCTTCTAAATAAGTTCTTTGTCTTCATACCTTGCCCCTTAAGAACTTTCTCTTACCAAGGTACTACCTTTGTATTTTCTGCCCTTGGTTATTTCTGTTTTTTGCTGTTGATAATACACAAACTCTTTATTAACTGATTAATCATCCTGGAACCAGCCATTTGTATTCAAATTTAGAGCTACCACTTACTGTGTGTCCTCAGGTCAATTAGCTTCCCTAAACCTCATCTGAAAAGCCAAGAGGACCATAGTACTTACCTCACAGGTGTATTGTGAGGATGAAGGATGATCCTGCCTGTCAAGTACTTGGTTCAATGCTGAGAACATTGTACATTATCAATAAATCGTAAAAAAAAGAAAAAAAATCAGGCATTCCACAAATATTTAAGGACCACCGATGCCAGGGACTATGCTAATTGAAATCAACGTGACTGAATAACAGATTGAACACCTTGTTTTACTGGGCTCCTGGTCCTTCCAGTAAAAACCTGTTATCTGGGGCAGGATGCTAGAAAGCCCATATGCAGCATGGCCATTACTTCTACCAACAATAATACTGTAACACCAGCTACAAAAATGGCAGCAGACACAGATGTAGTGTTACTACGGGGGGGGGGGGGACTGTTCTAAGCACTTTCCACATATGGACTGGTGCAATCTTCACAATATCCCTTTGAGATAGAAACTGTTAATGTCTTCATTTTGCCAGGATGAGGAAATTGAGGCAGAGAGGGAAAATAACGTGTCTAAGTTCACACAGCTGGCACGCAGCTGAGTCAGGTTTGAATCCAGCAACGTGGCTCCAAGACGGTGACTCAGACGGCAGCATACTTAATAGGAACTGGGGAAGAAGACTGAATAAGCATGGGCCCCCTCTCTCCTTTCAGACGTACCTCCTTTAAAACCTGCCTCAAAACTCCTTTCCCCCATAAAGCCCTGCCTGACGTGATTTGCAAGTCCTGCCCCTTAATTATTCTTTGTATGCCCCTGATTTATCCCCTCAATATGTTGTTTGCAAGTGTTCAACTGCTTCTCTCCAGCCAGACTCACATTCCTCAAGGGCAAAGATTGTGTCTTTTGCTTACCTGGAGACTTTCCTGGTGTCTAGTTGAGGGCTGTGCTCTTGGGGAACAATCCAAACATCTGCAGTGATGGATGGTTATTTGGGGATTCTATTATTCATGCACTCAGTGTTTATGGATCATCTATACCAGGGCCAGGCTGTCCCCAGCACTGCCGAGACAGCAGTGGGAACGCATGGTACTCGGGATGCCTGTGACCTGCTGGGGAAGAGAAACATGTAAATGAACTCTGGGCAAGTCCTCCAAAGAAGGGCACCCGGTTGTAGGATGGTCTACAAGGGATGCAATTTGACTTGGTCTAGGAGGTCAGGGAAGACTTCCTGGAGGAAGAGACATTTTAGCTAAGATCTGAAGGATGAGTAGTACTTACTCAGGTGAAGGAGCAATGGGGAGTGTTGCCAGCCAAGCCTCGGTGGTAGGAGGGAGAAGCTGGGTGTGAGGAATGGGAAGGTCAGAGGGCAGTCAGGAGCCTGGTGTGAGTTGAGGTTGCAGTGGTCAGCAGGACCGTGCAGGGCCTTATTGACTATGTCTGAGTTCGTGTTATGCAAAAAGCAAGAGAAACTACTGAAGGATTTTAAGATGGCAGAGATGATGGCAGTGTGGAGAAGGCTGGTGTTGAAGGAGGAAAGTGAGTATATTTGGTAGACATTTGGAAGTAAGATGCAAAAGGATTTGGTGAGGGGCGCCTGGGTGGCTCAGTAGGTTAAGCGTCTGCCTTCGGCTCAGGTCATGATCTCAGGGTCCTGGGATCGAGCCCCGCATCAAGCTCCCTGCTCAGCTGGGAGCCTGCTTCTCCCTCTGCCACTCCCCCTCCTTGTGATCTCTCTCTCTCTCTCTAATAAATAAAATCTTTTAAAAAAATTTATCCATTCATTTTTAGAGAGAGAGACAGAAAGCGAGCGTGAGTGGGGGAGGGGCACAGGGAGAGGGAGAGAATCCACAAGCAGAGTGCAGAGCCTGACTCAGGGCTTGATCCCACGACCCTGAGATCATGACCTGAGCCAAAACCAAGAGTCAGACGCCCAACTGACTGAGCCACCCAGGCGCCCCAGGGAAGAATCATTTTTTTATTGAACATTTTATGTCCTGGTACCATTCGAAGTGCTTTACATTCATTTCATGCACACTGTAGCCATATGTAGTAAATGTATCATCCCCAATTGGTACATGAGAAAACTGCCAGCCAGTTGTGGTCTAAGCCCTTCCTCTTGACCGCTATACTTGAGTGCTCTCCATGTCTCCAGTGGCTCCACGTGTGAATGAAGACGTCATTCAGTGAGAGGAGACAGAAGTAGAGAGCCTGCTGCAGGGGGTGGGCAGGGAAACTGGGGTTGTATCGGGACATGTTGAATTTGAGTTCAAATACACTGTAAAAACTGAATTCATCTGACAGGCATTTACACCTTTCTTGTCTCCTCTTCAGTCACCAAATCCTTTCCTCTGATGTTACTTTCTCAAAGGAGGTTTACCCTGACCACTCTGTTTAAAATTCTATCGTGCCCTGTCTCCTATACCATGCCCTCACCTCCTCTTATCCTTGCTTTTTCTCCCTAAACATTTATCACCTGCTAATGTATTACAGATGTTTCTTGCCGAATGCATTGTCACTGTCAGTGTGTCCTTGGAGAATGTCAACTGTTCCAGTGCAGAGATCTTTGTTTTGCTCACTGATGTATCCCAAGGGCCTAGGACAGTGTCTGGCACACGGTGGACGCTAACGAATATTGTTGAGGGGATAAATAAAAATGATTTTATTTAGCAGGATTGTTGATAGACTCCCAAATTTGTCTAGAAGACAAGAGTTCAGGTTTATATGTCAAAATCATGGTGATGATTAGCTGGAATAACTCCATGAGCAAACTTTACTGGTGTTCTTCTAGTGGCTAATATTCAATCATTGATTAGATCCATTTCGATCCTTTGTTTTTTAGTTTTTTGAGGAATGGCTACTGTTTCATGCTAGGTAGTATTTGTTGAGCTTGTGAAGGTGAAAAATTGTGCTTGTGTTTTCTCTTTTGCTCCCTATTTTTGTTTCTTTATTTACATTGTATTGATGTGAACATCTTTAATATATTTCGCTAAGTAGGGCACAGCTGGGTCAGGGGTATATTTCCTTTCTGCCCTCATATCCTATGGCCAAAGCAAATGGTTCTCAGTTTAACTACTGCCCTCATATATTGTCACAGCAAGTACGAATTGGAGATTTTTGTCATGAACTGATAGTGATTCAAAACCAGCCAGAGAATTTTATGGAATAGCAAAAGGACATGTTCATTATTTATTGTCCTAGATCCTCCAAGTTCTCTCACTGTATTAAGTAAAGCCAGGAGAAAACAAAATATTTAGCACTCCATTCTCTCAGCCCCTGCTCCCCTCCCCCAAAGCCACAATTAAACAATGAGCATTATGACATCACAGTGAACAGTTGGGTGGAAAGAGTTCTCTTTGAATATGTAAAACCAGAGTAGAAAGCATTATCCTGTTACCCAATATACTGTATTCATGAAATCACATCATAAATTTCTCCTGGAAATTAGTTCCTAGAAAAGAATTTCTCATCAGTCAAGCGTGTGTGTGTGTTTTGTGTGTGTGTGTGTGCACGCATGTGTGTGTGCACGCGCATGGGTGTGGTGAGGAAGGACACCATGTAACTCATATACTTTCCTCCTTGCTTTAGTTACCTAGAGACTTGAAGCCAAAATCAATTTTCAGCAACACTAATTAACTCCTCTTAGAGAGTTCCGGGAAGACCCATTTCCCTGTTTCCCCAGATGGTCTCCGTTCTGTTTCTATCTTTAATTGTTCCATTCAGTATGATTTTTCACACTGTAATACAGTCACCTGAAATCCTTTGTGGAAGATGTGAGATAATAATCTGAATTGTGGTCAGTTCTTCCGGTCTAGGCTCACATTTCTTAGAAGGGAATCGGAGAACCTCTGGAAGCAAGAATAACAGTAAAAGTGGATTTTTACTTTCTACCCTGGAAAGTAACGTGCTAGACACTTCCAATCCTCCACAACAGCCCTAATTTTCTGCACGTAATTTTCTGTTCACAACAAGTAAGCGCAAAGTTGGGATTCTTTTTTTTTTTTTAAGATTAATTATTTGAGAGAGAGAGAGACTGAGGGGAGGGAGAGGGAGAGAGAATCCGAAACAGACATCCCACTGAGCTAGTCATTTACAATTACAACAGAGGGCTTGATCTTGACCCTGAGATCATGACCTGAGCCAAAACCAAGAGTCAGACACTGAACTGACTGAGCCACCCAGGTGCCCCAAGGTCAGGATTCTAACTGCCAGATTCTGAAGCCTGTGTACCATAGGACAGAACAATGGTGTGGAGAGAGCCCCATATTTTCCCAGTTGTACTGACTCAGGAAGGGGAGAACCCCAAGCTCTGGGCCCAGCTGGGTCCTTCAGAGCATTTTCTCCTGTTCCCAGTGCCTCTACCTCATGAGACCCAACAGTGGGGAGAGGACAAGAACTCTGAGGCAAGGGCTCCACGAGGCACCCTCCACTGGACCCCTGCTCTTGGCACTCCCCCTCCATGCCCCTATGAAAGGAACTAAAGAATAACCCTCCCTCCTCAAGTTAAGGGTAAAAAGACCTCCCAACGACATTTATCCCACAGGCTGGGCGGCATGGGGATTGTCCCCCATCCTCTTTCCAGCTTTGGTGGATTCCAAGGAAAATGAGGGTTACTACAATGGTGGCTCTTAGAGGGTAGGGTTTGGATTTCTTTTTGGGATTCTCCAGCCCCAACTCAAACACTCTCCTTGTCCTTTGTGAATTAAAAAAAGCAGATTTCCAGTAGAGCAGGCCCTGGTACCGGCCTCCATCCTCCTGCCCCAACCTTGCTTTCCCCCAACCATCCTATCTCCCTACTTGGTTTGAGTTTTCCATTCACTGGATTTTAAATCTCAAGCTCCAGTCCTCCCCTACCCCCCTTAATTTTTCTGTTTTTCTTTCTATTTCCCTGAATAGCATGGTATCACGTCAAGCTACCATCCCGTACTTCAGCTATTAAGTTGTTGGCTATATTACACAGTGGATTTTGATTCGGATCAGTTAGAGCTAATAGCAATTTTCAGTAAAATATTAACCAAACACACACAAAAGTCGCTCGTGTGGCTCCATCCTCCCCTTCAATAGGATTAATCGAGTTAGCTATTTACTCTTTCCACCACTCCAGTGTTTTCCCACCTTCCACTCCAAACAAGAAAATGACACTAAATTCATTTAATACAAATTTATATTATTGTCTGAGGCATTTTAAGCAATGCTTAATTTAATTTCCTTGTTTGGAGTGTGGTATTGGAGAACAGGACCACAGTGCAATATAAAAATAGGATTCGCACATCCACCAGGCACCCAGCTATATTCTCCAGTGATTCAAGAGAGCTCTGTTTACATTCAATTGCAATTCAAATGTGCCAAATCATCTCTCTGTCCTGCAGTAAAAAGAAAAATCAGCCTCTGAAAGCAGATCATCCCACCCCAGGCTGACAAAGTCCGAGGGCTTGACCTTCGGGATGTGGTACAAGTCCTCTGATTTGATTAGACTTCTGACAGGTCAAATATGTTGACTGTTCATGGTCTCTTGGCCTCGTTATCAGTTAGCTAGAATTCTAGTCCTTTCTGCTTGGGGAGATGGAAATAACCTTTATTGAGCATCTATAATGTGCCAGGCATTAAAAAAAAAACAAAAAACAAAAAAACATTGACCGAGGCTTTGGGGCACTCAACATACATGCTCCTCATTCTGCACTTGGGCTTGGCCAGATTACTTGAGTAACAATAATACATCAATAACCGCCATGTGTCAAGGACCTACTATGTGTCAGCTTTGCTGAGCGCTCTCATCCACGGGAAGGGCTGGGCAAGGCGGGTGGGGGGACAGCTGCGTCGCTTTTAGAGACCTTCGATCCTACCTGGGTGGTAATAAGAACAGAGTGTCCTACAGCTGCTGATTGTAGAAAGTCTCCAGGCAGCTTGGATTTCTAATCTGATGCTTTCCTCTTTGGCCCCAGTGTTCCTGGCCCCCTGACAGGAATAACCCCCTCAAGCGGCATGGCTCTGTCACACACACAGCAGGGCAGCACGAAAAGAAGGGCAGGTAGGAGAGCCAACAAGCTGGGCTTCCAGCTCCTTTTCCGTCATCAACTCCAAATGGCTTGGAGCAGGATACTCTTGTTACTATCAATATCCCCGTCTCAAAAATGAAATTAATACCTACCTCCAACTCCCCATCTTAAAAATCAACAAAACACAAAACAAACCTCAAAAATATTTCTTAAGATGTATTTCTTAAGATGATCAAACGAATGGGATCCCAATTATTTAATGCAACTCGCATCAGTTTATTTCATTGACATCTTGGAATACTTGTTTCCGAACATTATGCTGTGGGGATAAAATAACAGAGACCCAACCCTGGGCCTCAGGGAGATTAAGATCTGGTATATAGAGAAAGGCAGGAGTATGAAATAGCTGTTGCACTAGGTAGAATAGAGCACACATTATAAGAAAGCTATAAATGACTTGCTGTGGGATGTCAGGAGAGGGGAAAACATCTTGCTTGGGGAATGAGATCAGGGAAGGCCTAGGTAGGAGGTGGCATTTGAAGATTTGAAAGGATTTCAGCAGGCAGAGGACATCTTTGAAGCATGGACAGCAAAGGCTCTGTGAAGGCAGGAGAAGTCCGGGGCATATCTAGGCGATCACAAGCAGTGAAGGCTGCCCGGCCAGTGGGGCCCCTGTAGGCCGATGGCTAGGCTGGTGAAAGGGCCAGACGGATTCACATGTCACCCCCAAGAGTCCGATTTAAAGGCCTCAAATGAAGTTTTGTACTTTGAAAATTTTTAAATCCCCCAGGGATTCTAATTTGTAGCCAAGTCAGGCTAGATGGTCTTCAGGTCCTTTCCAGCCCCTGAGAGAGTTGTGCCCTTTCTGGTAAAAGTGGCTTGATTTAAAGTTGTGGGTGGCTGGTTGTAATTGTTGAAAAGCTGATTTGAAGCCATTTGTCCTCAGGCAATGGGTCCTTGAATAAACCTGGAGGATGTTTATTGTTTGTTTTTTTTAAGATTTTATTTATTTATTTGTGAGAGCGCGCGTGCGTGCGTGTGTGCATGCGTGTGTGTGAGCACAAGCAGGGGGTGCGGCAGGCAGGGGGAGAAGCAGGCTCCCCGCTGAGCAGGGAGCCCGATGGGGCTCGATCCCAGGACCCTGGGATCATGACCTGAGCCGAAGGCAGACGCTTAACCGACTGAGCCTGAGTCACCCAGGCATCGCCTGGAGGACTGTTCTAAGAGTGAGGGCCAAAGCCCAAATCTATCTGTAACAGCAATGAGTTCAGTGGGTCTGGTAGGGGCTGACACCTGGTCATCCTGCCCCATCCATAAGGGGCAGCCTCCACTCACCTACCAACATCTGCAGCTAAGTAGGGACATGGGCTTGGGGTTGCCAAATCTTGTGACTTTTCTTTTTTTTTTTTTTAAGATTATATTTATTTATCTGAGAGAGAGAAAGAGTTCAAGTGGAGGGGAGGGCCAGAGGGAGAGAGAGAAGCAGACTCCCCGCTGAGCAGGGAGCCTGACATGGGGCTTGATCCCAGGACCCTGATATCATGACCTGAGCCGAAGGTTGTCGCTTAACTGACTGAGCCACCCAGGCGCCCCACTCTTGTGACTTTTCAAAAGAAGCCAGGAATCTGGCAGAAGATCCTGATTTTATGTTAGTTAAGAAATTATTATGTTAGGGGGCGCCTGCGTGGCTCAGTCGTTAAGCGTCTGCCTTCGGCTCAGGTCATGATCCCAGGGTCCTGGGATCGAGCCCCACATCAGGCTCCCTGCTCAGCGGGAAGCTGCTTCTCCCTCTCCCACTCCCCCCGCTTGTGTTCCCTCTCTCGCTGTGTCTCTCTCTGACAAATAAATAAAAATCTTAAAAAAAAAAAAAGAAATTATTATGTTAGTAAACAATTCAGATTCTTTTTTTTTTAAAGATTTTATTTATTTATTTATTAGAGAGCGAGCGAGAGAGAAACAGCATGAGAGAGGAGAGGGTCAGAGGGAGAAGCAGGCTCCCCGCTGAGCCGGGAGCCCGATGTGGGACTCGATCCCAGGACCCTGGGATCATGACCTGAGCCGAAGGCAGTCGCTTAACCAACTGAGCCACCCAGGCGCCCAACAATTCAGATTCTTGACAAAACACAATGGCAAGCCTGATTCAGTCAGCAGGTCTTTGGTTTGATTCCTCTGGTTTAGAGTTGTCATCGTTAGAAGAGGCTTTTGATTTTATTAAGCGATGGCTACTTGATAATCTTTAGAGAGACAATCCTTGTGTTGACTTCACATATTTTGCTTTTTTTTCCTGTAATATCTGGCTGAGAAAACATAAAAAATTTCCATGTGCATTTTTCAGTTAATGGTCAATATTGTCTTACCTATGCTCACCCCTTCCCATATTAATTTGAAGCAAATCTCAGACATCATATTATCCATAAACATTTAAACATAACCACAATACAGTTATCATGCCTAAAAATTAATGTTTCTTAACAATATCCAGTCAATGTTCAATTTCCAGTCATCTCAAAACGTCATAATTTAAAAGAAAAAGAAATCCGGTTTGTGTGAATCAGAATCCAAATAAAGACCACACATTGCAGTTGGTTGATATGCTTATGTTTGCTTTTGATATTGTTTTTTGCATGTTGATTTTGCTGAATTGGCTATTATTAATGTGTTTGTATGGAACCCTCCGCTAAAGGATTTGTAAAAATATAATGAAGGTTTGCAAGGCCAACCTCTGCGATTATATTAGAAGTTAGTTTGATATAGTAAGTCTTATAAACAGCTAAATTCTGTCAAAGAAAAATCCATTTTTAATGCATGATTGAATATTGATAATTAATGGGAACTATGAGGAAGTCATATGCAAAGATTAATTACCAACTGAGCTCTGAGAACATTTTTCTTCCTTTGTAATCTCACCTCCTGAGAGAAATAGTCTATATTGGTCCTAGAGTGAATTGACAGATATGTCCAGAAAGAAAAGCCACACACTTTAATCTTTATTGGTCATGCTTAATTGGATGTACTATTATTTTTTATTTGCAGAGACAATATTTTCCAGTTAATTCTTTCTGCAATGCTGGAATGGGAAGGTGGGGATCCCGAGGCCTTTCTCACCACCCTGGATGTGGGAGGTTCTGAGTACGGGGCTTCTGAATCTCTCTCTCTTTCTTGGAAGTGTTTGAATTCCTCTTTACGATGGAAACTCTAATTGTCTGAACCAAGGTCATCCTCTGTAGGCCAACTCTCTCCATAGCAGTCACTCAACTCTGACAGAAAGTGATGCCCTGGGCTTTCTTCTTCAGAAAGTAACTTGAGGGGAACCGACCCCTGAAATCCAAGTTCATTAACATGGGGGGAAAATACTGTGAGTCCACCACGTAAGAAAGCCAGACAGGCCTGGCTGTTTGCCCCTACTGGTGAGCACAGTATTTGTATATCTACCTAGCCTTCTGTTAAGAGACGCCCGCCGGCCAATCTGTGATTGGCAGCAGCTGAGATCCAGTTTGCAAAGGTGGCTGGTGGCCGGTGGCTAATTACACGTTTGATGAACTTGTTGTTAAGACAATGCCGCACGTGTCCTCCCCCTGGCTGCTAACTGCCAGGTTACTGGAGAGTTTCCTATATGGATACTAATTAGGCCTAATTTGGTCCTGAGATTTCCTCATTTGTCTTTCTGTCACAAAGTTTGTGGTTACAAATCGCTCCCGTTGATTGGGAGTGCGGCGGCCTTTCTGATGGGCTCACACATGTAATAAAGCCATTCAGGCAACCAGCAGTGTTTGGCCGTCTTTACAAAACACAGAACATCCATGGTTATTTGCATCCCCGAGGAAAGTTCGCTTTCTCCAGGTACTGGTTTTCACAGTGCGTTAACCACCTGAAAAACAGAGACAAAACTTCCAAATGTGACACCTTGCGGCAAGGACAGCCACGTGCTCCCTGAGAAGGCCCAGCTGTGAAGTTCCTGGGGGACGTGCATTAACCCCACTCACGCAGGTGGGGGGGTGACCTGGTTCCCCAGGGGGTGAGGGAGATGCCGCCCCACTGTTGTCTCCCAGGTACTGCAAGACCTAATCCCACCTAGGGAGAGAATGGTCAGTTGAGGACTGCTCCACATGCAGTGGCCGGACCCGTCTCTGTCTTTGCCGGGTCTCTGAGCTGGGCCTCAGGTCGCTATCTTTATCTGTCTTTAAGGAACTGCAAGTAAACGGCCATGGACTGGAGAACTCCCTTTGCCTTTTTATTTTTTAAATTTTTTTAGTGAGCGCTACGCCCCATGTGGGGCTCGAACTCACAACCCCAAGATCGAGAGTTGCATGCTCAACCAACTGAGCCAGCCAGGCTCCCCTGGAGAGGTCCCTTTGAGAAGAGCCTTTTGTGCTATCTTCCATCAGCTAAGTTCCTAGGTGTTTTACAAGATATTTTGAGTCAGTAAAGTACTAACTGTTCTGTTGCTATGAATTGATTTTATTTGGACTTATGGGGTGCTCTGTTCACCGAGGAGATGGAGGTAACATTTGCTGTTCTGTCGAAAAAGCCTTCTACTGGACCACAAAAATCAGAAATCAGAGGGGTCTAAGGTTTCCCCAGCTGCCCATGTTAGCATAACCAGAAAAAGGACAGTTTACTTGCTGTCTGTAGGTAGTCTGTCTCTCAATAGGTGTTCATAGATCCATACAAAGCAACTAGAGTCATCCATGTGACACTAGAAATGAGAAAACCAATCCTGTTAACTAATAACCTGATAAAGTCAACGTCCCTGGCCATAAAGATTAGCCAAACAGCTGCTCACGAGGTCGTGGAGAAAAGCTCGGATAGCGTTGTTTTCCCTTAAGAATGGCAAAGGCCAGGTGACATTAGTAATTGTGTCCCTCTCAGGTCCTTATCTGATTCCACCAAAGTTAAGTATAAATCATAACTATATATAATATCGAGCAAGGACAAGCCACAAAGGCTCCATGTGAGCTAATTTTGGTAAGGACCACCACTTAAACCAGAATTGGCATCAAATCAGCAAAGATCAAGTTTGCTTTCTTTAAAAAGCAAAGTTGTTGTGTTTTCCTCTGGGTTTAACCCATCTCGAGGTGGGGGGTGGGGAGACGGTGCAGGGGTGACTGGATGACCTAGCAAGGCTTTCTCTGTTGGTAAACCCTGCTAGATCCGTTGTCTCCTCATCTGCTAGATGGGAAGAGAAAAATCTACTTTATAGGGCAGAAAAATGCATTGAGAGCCTGAATTTGGCATTGCGTTTTGATTCCAGGATTTCCCGCCCCTTATTAGCTACTTGAGTGCGGACAGTACCCCCAAGTCTCCATGAGTTTGGTTTCCTCGTCCACGTGAGAGTCAATTCTTGCCTCAGAGACTGGTTGTGCAGATTATACGATAATGAGCATAAGAAAGCCATGAGCGCCCTGCGGCCCTCAAACCACAGCCACCCCAGAACTCTGTCAGTGACTGAGCCAGGCCAAGTGCTCCAACCCTACTTCCCAGAAGGGAGGCCCTGGGGAGACATTCAGATGTGTCCTGCCCATTGAGAAGCCTCTGGGATGCCCTGGCTCCTGGTCCTAACTGAGGCAGAAGAGAGAAACAAACCCAACACCTGTAAAATTGGCTGCTCCTCAAAAAACAGTATCATTGCTCTACCTCCACCCTCTCCAGCCCTGTTCCACACGAAAACTTCAGCTCCCAGGTTGTTCCAAGTTCTCCTGAGCGTCAGAGGCGAGGCCTGCAGCTGCAGACCCTCTCGGCAAATGGCGAACACTTTACTGTTTTTCCTGGAGAGCCCGTCCTGGTGCAGAGCAGACTCAAAGCCTAAGAAGTGAGGGCAGGGGTACAAGTGGATGGGGGTTGGAGGTGGAGGCAGTGGGGTTGGCGGGACGATGGGCAGACTGGGCACTAGTTTCTGGATGGGCCCCCCGCCGACGCTCAGCAGAAGCTGCCTTGGTAGTGGCCTCCCACAGGCGGCCATCTTCAATAGCACACCCATATGTTCACTGTCGCCTGGCTTCTCCATGAAAATTTGCTGCAGGCAGAAATCTGGTATGGATGTCTCAAGCCAAGAAGAAGCTTTTATTTTTTCCTTTTGATAGATTTTAAATCACAGTCATTCAGTCCATTTGACCCAGAAAAAGTTACCTCAAAGTAGAGCTCTGCCCCATCCCAATCTTCTGGGGGTGCTAGCGCTAAGAACAACTTCTCCAAGACCACCTCAAACAACCCTTCTGGGACTGAGCCTTCAGGAGCTTCACCCACAGCCTATCCTGAGCATGCTGTTACTCTCTTACTGATGGCAAACATCATAACCTTCCTCTTGGCATCATTTCTGTTTATTTATTCTGTGCCCAGAACTTCCCTGGGCTCTCATGAGACTCTTACAAGTAGAGAGAAACGACTTCTCTACAGTGTAGAAAGCATAAAAAAGGACTGGGGAGAATGAGGGATGTTTGAAGTGCTTAAACCTCATGCCAAATTACTAAGAAATTAACATTTTTGCTGGGAAAATTAAAGAACTTTGGAATCGAATAGAAAAATATTTTTTCAATGCAGAAATGTAAACTTTGCATTTTAGTGTTTGATCAAAGGAAAGTCCACTGACAAATGAGAGCACTTGAAAATGCAGCGTAGGCTACTTTCATTAGAATGAGATTTATTGATAATCAAGGGCAAGTTGTAGGAGAGCCTTTACTGTTAGGTTAAATTTTAATTGATCTTACTGTGTCCATTCATCAGATATTATCAAGTATCTACTATGTGCCAAGTTCTCATTGTGAAAATGTTATATGGTTCTTTTCTGATGTACTCCTTGGTAATCTTGTTATTTTACATTATGAGAGCATCTTATAAAATGCAATTCTTACCATGAAAATTCATTCTCTTGACACTTAGAACTTTCCTCCATACGAAGCTGAGCCGCCAGAGAGAACCCACCACGCTGGAAGCTAGTTTGCATCGCTGACATCAGAGTTGGAACTCTCTACCTTGACTCTCTTGGGACCAAAGTGGAGGACAGGTAGGGAGAAAACTTTTCTTGTGTAGCCATTACAGACCAGGCGCTTTACAAAACTAATCTCATTTAATTTTAATTCTCACAACCTATAGGTAGATAAGATTTCCATTTTGTAGTTCAAAAAACAGGCTGGGACAGCTGATGAAAAAAACTAGTAGGTGGTGGCATCACTAACCTTCACTGCCTTTCAGCACATCACCCATTTCATGAATGCGTATTTACTGAGCGCCTGCTGTATCCCAGGCACAGTTCCAGGCACTAAGGATAAGTCGCCGTCCTCATGGGGTTTCCAAGCCAGTGGTTAAGGCAGTAAACGGACTTGGTGAGATGCTGGGCGGTTGCAGGGAACTGAAGAAAAAAGGCAAAGGTGAAGGGACGGGGAACGGGAGTCCGGGCTGGCCCTGCATTGCGGAGCGTCTCCAATCTCTTCCCCGGATGCGAAGAGGCGAAGGCGCGCATGCGTGGGCACCTGCACCGCCCGGAAGGCTACCGGTGAGGGCAGTGAGGAGAAGCAGGGGCCCAAGGAGAATTTGCAAAGAGGGGTTGTTCCTTGGGCTGTGGTCCGTTCCTCTCTGTATGTCCTCTGTCAACTTTGTAATGACCTCCCGGCGCAGCCGCTCTTTCTCATCTGCACCCGTGAGCTTTGTTACACCCTCCGCTTCCTGGGCCAGTCTGGTCTGAAGGTGAGAGCCATCACCCCCTGTCCTTCCCAGCCCCTTGGATGTCATCATTTCCTAGTGACCTTGCCTTGTCTCCTTGATAATGTACACATCCTGTGTTTCAATCCTCCAGGGCCCATGAAGGGATCAGATAGCTAATTTTTTTCTATACAAAGTTAGCTTATTTTGCATTTGTAATTACAGTTTGATAAGCTGCAAATGTGCCCAATGTTGACGCGCCCCAGGACCTCTTTTTATCTTCACCTTCGCCTCCTTGGTGATCTCATCCAATTTCAAGGCTTTAAAAAACATCTGTAAATAGATGACTCTTGAATTGACAAGTCCATGCCCTCTGCCTACGTGAGTTTTCCACCGGGAAGTCCAGTAGACATCTCAAAATGAAGACTGTATTACCCAAGTCCTGGTTTCCATTTACAGCCTCCTTCACGCAAGTAAGCGGCAACTTCATTGTCCCAGCTGCTCAGGACAACAAATCGGGGTCATCCCTTAGTCTTCCTTTATCCCCATATCCCGAAAGGGTTGGTTGGCCTTCAGATAAATCCAGAATTCAACCTTTCCTCAGCATTTCCTCCGCTACCACTCTGCTCTAAACCACCATCATATCTCACTTTGGCTGTTCCAACCGGCTTCCAATCCTTTCTCCTTTTGGTCTACCCTACACTCGGCAGCCGGGCTGATCTAGCTAAAAAAGCAAATCGCATCATCTGGCCCCTCGGTTTATACCCTCCAGTGGCTCCCACTTTACTCGGAGGAGTCAAGCTGGAAACTCTTGTCGTCACCTCTTCTTCTCTGGATAAAACAAAAACAAACACCCAGCCCTGCCGGCTCTAGGCCCTTCGCCGGCGTTCTCCCTCCCCGTCCTGTGGGAGCGCCCGGGCGGCTACTGTTTACGGGGCCGCACCCTGGCTGCGGAGGAACGCTCACGTGCTGATCACTTGGTCATTTTAAACTCGGTCAAGGTTAGATTTGCTAAGAAATGTCTTCCCCCAGATCCGGGAACTCTCCTTCCTAGCCCTGGAAGATAAGACCTTCTAGTGGCTTTATCTAAGGAGAGATTGTCCCCTTTGTCCCCAGCCCCGACTCCCCCGCCCCAGGAATCCCCGTTCTGTGGCCACACGGTGGCTCAGAGCCCACGCCTACAGGAAATGCCGGTTTGTTTCAAGTAACGTTTAACTCAGCCGCTTTCTTCTCCTTGGGCCTTCAACTACTTTCTCTCTCTCTCTCTTTTTCCCCTTTAAGAAAACTAAGTCCATTTTTAATTTTATGGGCTTGACAGAACTAGGACAATAGGACAATGTTTCCTCGGATCAAATTTTTTTGTGAGAATTTTTTTGGCAGAATCAGTGTTTGCAAGAAGCAGATAAAACTTGACTGTTGGAGAACCTCGCAGTAGCAAGCACTGCCTGCCAGCAAATCTCCAGTTAACAACAGAGCTGGAGTCATTGTTAGCCAGGTAGGAGAGATGGGGGGGCTGGGGGGGCGCGACGAGAAAGCCCTAGAGCTTCCTTGTTAGGCTCTAAATGAATTGGTTGTTTAGCAATTACCGTAAGACAGCAGATCTGGGTACATGAGCTCTCTAAAGATAACATCTCAACTTGGTTTGCCTTCCTTACCCAACGCGGGTACATATGCATCAAGGAAGCCCCACAGCCCCGAGATATTTTATTCACCTCACACTCGGAGGAGTTCACTGACTGGAATTCAATAGAAACTGTTCTCTGTGTGAAAGTAATTTCAGAAAGTAATCTAGTTTATGGAAATGAAAGGCATCAAAACACACAAAAAAAACACTTTCTCTACAAGTGCTTTGCCTCAAATATTTGACATGGAAATTTGTATAATCCCTCTGGGGGCACGTGGGTTTCACCAGTGTTAACATCTTTTGAAATGAATTTCACAAATGTTTATTTGCCGTGCCAGGCTGACAAATAATTTAGAATATCGAGGCATCTTACCGGAATCAAACTTGATATGGATCTCAGATGATTGTGGAGGTTAAAAGGCGTGAATTTGAATTGGGTATTGGGGTGACGTCACTTTGAAATACAGCCCCGGGGAGCAAAGGTGTCGCTTAGCTGCTCTGGGTCCCCAAATCTCCTTGCCACGTAATGCACCTCAGTAATGACAATGGATCATCCACCGCCAAGTCCTGCTTTCTTTTTCACACAGGAAACAAGCCTTTTGGCACGGGTCCAGAGGGACAGGGAGGGAACAGACTAGAGCAGGGGGCAGGCTCAGATCTGATGTGGGCCCCCAGTGAAATGGGGTGGGCTGCTCCTCATCCGTCCTTAAGAAAAGAGTAGGCATAAGATGAGCCCTTGGGAAGACAGGCTTTAAGTTCGAATAGACTCAAGGAAGAGCTCGAGAAGGAAGCTTATGTTTCCCATCATCTGAACCTGGAATGCTCTTTTCTTCCTTTGGGAGGGCACTGGCTTGTCATTTTAGAGGCTCTCCTGTGGTCCCATGAGAACTCTCCCCTCAAGAAGGAAGACCCTTGTAATGAGGGTCCTTCCGTGGGGCTGTGGTCCCCAGTCAGACAGAGTTAGCACCATCCTCCAGGCTCATCTGGTGGTTCAAACACGCGGTTCACGGGTCGGCTGAGTGGCCGTGTCCACCTGGTGGGTGGAGAGCAGAGCCAGCTGCAGACCGAGATTTGCTGCTCTCTGGACCAGCCTCCACCTCACCTCACAGTCAACCTTCTGGGCCTGGATGATTGCTAGGTGCTGATGGCCAGACCCAGGCCAGAGCAGGGTCCGCTGGAGCAGGGAGACCGAAAGCACGGGTCTGTGGACCCTACAGACTGGTGGAGACCATAGGTGGGACAGCGAGCTTCTGGCTTTACTAAACCTCCACCCGTGACCTGTCTTCTGAGTGTGTCCTGACACCCACTCGGCTGCTTGTGAGTCACCTCCAGCCGGAGGCCTCAAGAGCACCTCACACTCCGCAGCATCCCCCCATGGCTGCTCCTCGTCCTGAGTTTCCATCTCTGTCTATGATTCCAGTCATCAAATCTAGAAACCTCAGCAAAGCCATCGACTCGCATCTCCCCCCTGCTCCTCCTCCATTCCATCACGTACTGCGTTCTGTTGACTCAGCCTCGCGTAGAGCCTTCTATCTACTAGTATCATTCAACAGGGCATAGTGGATATGACGGTTCTTCATTCTGTAGGGCTGTCCTCTGTATTGCAGGTCATTTAACATTTCTGGCCCTGCCCACCAAATGTGAGGAGTGCCTGCCTGTCACTGGGACACAAACAGCCCTAGGTGTCCCCATGTGTCCCCCAGGCTCAGTGTCTCCCAGTTGAGAGACACAGGAACTTTTCTTCTGTCCCTACCTTGGATCCTGACAATTTGCTTTTCATCTGAGATGTTGGATTTTTGGATGATCTAATTGGCCTTCTCACTCCTAATCTCTCCCTTCTCCAAGCCATTTTGCACAAAGCTGTTAAGTAATGTTTCTAAAGCACAGCTCTGATCACATTACTCCCTGTTCAGATCACTTAGTATCTCTCTACTGCCCGTGAATAAAATCTAACTCCTTAGCCTGGAATTCAAGACTCTGTACAAACTGGTCTTAATACCCCTTCCTCTCTACTGCTCCCTTTTCAAGACCCTTATGTTCTCAAAGGAATGGTGAGTGACTGAATGAATATTTGACCAGAGTGCCGATGTCTTTTTGCAAAGGCGAGCCAACAGTGGATGATTTGTAGGTTGTCCTGTTAACTAATGCTGCATCATAAACCACTAAAAACTTAGTGGCTTACAACATCGACCGATTTTATTTTTATTATAAATTATTGGATCAAGAATTTGGGCAGGGTTCTGCTGGGTGATTTGTTTATTCCAGTGGTATCAGCTGGGATATTTGGTGGTATCAGCTGGGCCGGTGGCTGGTCTGGTCCGAAGAATCCAAGACAGCATCACTTGGACGTCCCGGTACCTCAGTGTAGACATTGGGCAGGCTGGGCTCAGCTGGTTCCCTTTAGAGGGGGTGGGATTTCTTCCATGCTGGCTCAAGGCTCTAGGCTGGAAACTTAAAGGCTGGGCCCAGAACTGGGAAGGCAGTCAACGAGCCTGCCCAGACTCGAGGGGTGGGGTGCTGGGCGGGCCGGGGGCACAGACGCACCTTCTGATGGGAGGAGTCTTGAGGATTTGCCGCTGGCTCGAATCCTCCACAACAGGGTAGATTAAGCTGTATATGGGTATAATAGCACAGATGTGAATCTGTGGCTTCCACTTCTACAGTTCTACGAATTTCTTTTAGACACTGCTGTTAGTCTAGCCTGAAATGGAACAAATCTTCACTTCACCTGCTTTACCTCTGTCCTCTATCTAGTCTCCCTTAGTCTGACCGGCTCCAATTTCTGCTTTGGAAAACCTTTAACCAACGAGGCATCATGGCTGCACCCAGGACCACCACTGGACAGCAGGGTCTAGAGCAGCTCCGTCCAACAGAAATAGAATGCAAGCCACTTGAACTTCACATTTCTTAGTAGCCACACTAAAAAATAAAAGGAGGGGCACCTGGGTGGCTCAGTTGGTTAAGCATCTGACTCTTGATCGAAGCTCAGGTCTTGATCTCAGGGTCATGAGTTGGGTCATGAGTTGGGTGCCATGCTGGGCATGGAGCCTACTTGATACAAAAAAAAAAGGGGGGAAAAGAGGGGCGCTTGGCTGGCTCAGTGGGTAGAGCGTGTGACTCTTGATCTCAGGGCTGTAAGTTCAAGCCCCAAGTTGGGTCTAGAGATTACTTAAAAACAAAATGCCAAAATAAATAAACAAACAAACAAATAAATAAAAAGTAAAAAGGAACAGGTGAAATTAATAATACATTTTATTTGCCCCAATGTATGAAAAAATGATCGTTTCAAGAAGTAATCATTACAGAATAATATTGAGATATTTTACATTCTTTTTTCATATAGAGTCTTCAAAATCCAGTGTGTATTTTTGTGTAAAATACACATTCAGTCCAATGCAGTTCAGTCCAATGTAGTCTGGCCACCTCTCAAGGGCTCCACAACCACATGTGGCTAGTGGCTACCACATTGGATAGCAGTGGCCTAAAGCTCTGTCACTCTTATTTGTCCTCTCCTCACTACCACCAAAAACGTAACAACAACAACAACAACAACAACAACAACAACTACTACTACTACTCTAGAATAAACTAGAATAAACACTCAGGCATCCCGGAAGGGGCCAAGCCACCCAAGGATGTCCAGGTGAAGGAAAATTCTCCACTGTCACTTAGCCGGGAGTGGGATAGAAAAAGCCCGGTTGGTACATTTTTCTGCCCTCTGCAGACCCATCCCCTTCTCAGCGGTTGTCTTTCCAAGTCGGATCCTCAGTCTCCCTATCTTGAGCAAAGCACGCTACATAAAAATTCAGATTTGCCAAGGAGCTAAGTGGCTATTCAATTTTAAGTAAGAGTCTGCTTTACCAAAGGATTCACTTCAGAATTGCTTAAGCTAGAGCATTTCTCTTGTGTATTCCAAATACATCCATTTAATTTTAAAAGATTTAATCACATTTTACTGACATCTATTGAATGAAATAAATTATCCCTACACATGAAGTCTTCCTGAAAGTTGATTTTGGGGATGAGCATGAGCAGAGAGGAAATACTCTAGAATGTTAGGGCTGTAAGAAAACTTCGAACTCACAGACTCTAGTCCACAGATGGCTGATGCAAGTGCCTGGGCCAGCCCTTCTCGTGGGAGACAGCATGGCGGCCTGCCCTCATGACTGTCCAGTGTGGCCCCAGGCATCTTGTCCCCAGCTCTCTCTAGGCCCCTGCTACCAAGAGAACTGCAGCAGCACTGAGGTGAAATTGCTATCTCTGTTCTTACAGCAGATAGGACAGCTGTGGGATTACCTGCTGGGCCTCTACCAGTATTCTGAAATTCAGCTGGGCTCCCATCCAGGGTTGCCTAGTTTGGATTGGGCACCTGACCTAATCTAGGCTGGGGAGGCCCTTCCCAAGAGTTCACATTTAGGAGACTGGGGGAACAAGTCAGTGAGTGTCTCTGGTGGTTGAAGCTATAAGACAGAAAACTGAGGAACGGTCTGGGCTCTGCTTTTTCACCAGGGTCGGTGATGGCCCCTCATTTGTTCAGCTCTCCCTTGGCTTCCATAATAACACAGTAACCGTCCACTAAGTTATCTTTCTGAGGTGTGAGTGTGACTTGGTTTCTCTCATTTGGAAGCCTAGAGTCATAACTGATGTATAGGACTAGCTTCATGGGTCTGAGACCTGGACCTTCGCACAGGGCTCTGTCCTTAGAAAGGCACTGTGCTTGGTTTAATGTTCTGCTGTCGCCATCTTGAAATTCTTAATTTTTGAATAAGGGGCCCTGCATTTTTATCTTGTATTGACCCCCCAAAATTATGTAGCTGGTCCTATGAATATACCTTTATTTCATAAGACGAGGCAATTAAGACTGAGATGATGCCAGTAATTCACCCAAAGTTGCAGAGCTGGGTACAGAATCCGTGTTCAGTCCAGTGGAGTCCAGCTTGGGACCGAGAAACTGACATAAACAAGTGAGAAGGGGGAGAGGGAAATAATTTTTTTCTGTTGCTTTTTCCATGACGCAGAAGCTCCCTAACCCCAACCCCCCCTTTTTTTAAAGATTTTATTTATTTGTTTATTTGAGAAAGAAAGAGAGCACAAGTGGGGGGTGAGGAGGGGTAGAGGGAGAGGGCGAAGCAGACTCCCCACTGAGCAGGGAGCCCAACTCGGGGCTCGATCCCAGGACCCTGAGATCCTGACCTGAGCCGAAGGCAGATGCTGAACCGACTGAGCCACCCAGGTGCCCCCCTCACCCCAAACCTTAATGACTATCGTTTTGTTTCTCCATTTCCCCATAAATAAGCAGGAGAAAGGGTAGGTAGGAAAAGGTGGCCAGTGTCACAGACCAGTTGTTCTGAGAGAAGGAAACATTTCCCAAGTTCCCAAAGACCCAATTTCCCCAGCTGCTTTGTTGACATAGCAACAGTGAACTCTGAAAGGGTTGTTATAATATTAATATAGATTTCATGGTGGGCTTGCCCTGTGTTCTTCCCTAACCTTGTGATCCAGGCCTGAAAAGAGGGGCTTTTGGCATCTGGCCACTGAAAATCAGAAACCTGAGGCCCAATTCTCTGAGTGGGATGAGATGTAAGTAAGGAGCAGGTGCTTCTGTCCGCACCTCAGAGAACTGGTGGAAAGGTGGGGTACCCCGGCCCCCAGGCTTCCCAGCCTTCCCCAGAGTGAAGGGGCTGACTACGTAGATAGTTTAAGTTAAAGCTGCATCTTGGCATACACTTCCATCCTCCTACTCAGGGTGTTAAATGTAGCACCTGTGAGTCCTTGTGTAGAAAATCAATCATACTTTGGGCCCAGTGATAAGAATTCATCCCCCTCTGAGCTCAATTTTCAAAAGGCTTCAAAAGGCCTCCCACCTCTTTCCTTTTTTCCAATGCAAATGAGCAACACTCAGGAAGTTTGCATGCCAAATTCCAACAAGGGTTTCAAGAGAGTAAATGGTCATATTTATTAGTAATAGCAGTAGCAGATGAGTAAGAGGTATTTAATAAATGTATGTTCAATGCGAAGCATTTTTGTAGCACTTAACAGTTTTCAAAGCATCTCCCCTCCCTGTGCATCATCCGTTTGATTCTTAAACAAGCAAACAAACAAACCTAAAAGCCCTGCGATGAGGATAGAAGGGGGGATTAAGAGCCTCATTTCCCCGATGAAGAAAATAAAGCTCGAGGAAGATTTTATCTTGCCTAACGTCACATAGCTGATTCATAATGGTCAGAGTTATGACTGGAAGTTGAGGGTGACTTCGGCTGGTCCTGCATCACCACTGTGCCATCGCCCCATGGTATTTCAGGAGGGACAGAGGGACAAAACAGAAGTTGTATCAAGTGACTGTGGCAAGTGCAATCAAGAATAGCTAAAATAGAGCATATGACTCTTGATCTTGAGGTTGTTGGTTCAAGCCCCACATAGGGTATAGAGAGTATTAAAGACATACTATGTGTCTGTCATGGATATCAACTCATTTAATTATTTTAAGTAAAGTTTTTAGTTGGAGATAATTGTAGCTTCCCATGGAATTGTAGGAAAAGAGAGAGAGAGCCTGTGTATCCTTTACCCAGTTTCTCCTGATGGTAATATCTTGCAGAACTATAGAACAGTGTCAGACCCAGGATATCGACATTGATACAGTCCAGATACACAGTATTTCCATCACCACTGGGACCTACGTGTTGGCCTTTTACAAACACACCTACATCGCCCTCCCCCTAGCAACCACTAGTCTGTTCTCCATTTCTATAAATTTGTCGTTCATATAAATGGAATTATGCAGCACATAATCTTTTGTGGGTTTTTTCCCCACTCAGCATAATTTTCTGGAGATTCATCCAGATTGTTTAATGTGTCAATAGTTCCCTCCTCTTTAGTGCCGAGTACTATTCCGCAGTATGGACGTGTCACCGTGTGTCTAACCATTCACCTGGGGAAGGACGTCTGGGTGGTTTCCAGCTTTGGGTTCTCACAAATAAAGCTTCTATAAACATTCCTGTGGGTGCCTGGGTGGCTCAGTTGGTTAAGCGACTGCCTTCGGCTCAGGTCATGATCCCAGGGTCCTGGGATCGAGTCCCACATCGGGTTCCCCCTGCTCTGCAGGGAGTCTGCTTCTCCCTCTGCCTCTGCCTGCCACTCCCCCTGCTTGTGCTCTCTCACTCTTTCTGTCAAATAGATAGGTAGAATCTTTAAAAACAACAACAACAACAACAACAACAACAACAACATTCCCGTAACGGTTTGTATGTGAACATAGGTCTTCATTTCTCTGGGGTGAATGCCCAGGAGTAATTATCAGGTTGTATGATAGTTGCATGTTTAGTTTCTGAAGCAATTGCCAGACTGTTTCACATTCCCATGAGGAGGTGTAGGAGTGATCCAATTTTTCAACATCCTCACCAGCATTTGGTGGTGTCACTATTTTTTTATGTTAGTCTTTCTGGTAGATGTGTTCTGATATTTCATTGTAGTTTTATTTTACATTTCCCTATTGATGGTGAATGTAATTTCATGTGCTTATTATCATTTCTACATACTTTTGGATGAAAAGTCTCTTCATGTTTTTTTTTTTATTTTAAAAGATTTTATTTATTTATTTGAGAGAGAGAATGAGATAGAGAGAGAGAGCATGAGAGGGGGAGGGTCAGAGAGAGAAGCAGACTCCCCGCCGAGCAGGGAGCCAAAGGCGGGACTCGATCCTGGGACTCCAGGATCATGACCTGAGCCGAAGGCAAGTCGCTTAACCAACTGAGCCACCCAGGCGCCCCAAGTCTCTTCATGTTTTTTGTTCATTTTCTATTGGATTTTTTTTTTTTTACTGTTGAGTTTTGAGTTTTTGAGTTTTATATATTGTAGATACTAGTCTTTTTTTGTTGTTTAAAGAAGTTTATTTACTTATTTTTTAAGTAATCTCTATACCCTATGTGGGGCTTGAACCAACAACCTCAAGATCAAGAGTCATATGCTCTACCTACTGAGCCAGCCAGGTGCCCCGATACTAGTCTTTATTGGAATATTTTCTCCCACTCTATAACTTGTTCTTTCATTGTCTTAACAGGGTTTTGTGCAAAGCAAACTTTAAAAGTTTGATGAAGTCCAATTTATCATTTTCCTTTTATGGATCGTGCTTTTGGTGTCAAGTATAAGAACTCCTTGCCTAGCCTCAGATCCTAAAGATTTTTTCCTTATGTTTGCTTCTAAAGATTTTATTTATTTATTTGAGAGAGAGAGAGACAGAGAACACGATTTTGGGGGGTGGGCAGAGGGAGAGGGAGAAGCAGGCTTCCCGCTGAGCAGGGAGCCTGATGCGAGGCTCGATTCCAGCACCCTGGGATCATGACCTGAGCCAAAGGCAGATGCTTAACCAACTGAGCCACGCAGGTGCCCCTATGTTTGCTTCTAAAAGTTTTATAGCTTTCCATTTTCCATTTAAGGCCAAGGTCTATTTTGAGTTAATTTTTGTATGCAATGTGAAACTAAGGGAGGGCCTCCCCTGCACCCCACACCCAAAGGATGTCCAGTTGCTTCAGCACCAGCAAACTTGAAAAGACTATTTTCCTCTATTCAATTCCTCTTGCATCCTTGTCAAAATTCAGTGGGGCATATTTGTGTGGCTCTGTTGCTGGGCTCTCTGTTCTTTCTTGTTTCCTTTTTAACAACCTCTTGCAATAGATACTATTGTTATTTCCATTTCACAGATGAATAAACTGAGGTGCAGAGTGGAAGCAAGGTTTCTGTCATCCAATATTTGCTACTGTAAGGGGCAAGCAATGAACATTAGCAAACACTTCTGCTTATAAAGGGAGAAAACTATATTAAAAATGGGCTCATTTGCATTAAAAGTCATTCTACAATAAGTCAAAGTGTCATTCAGAAGTGTCCATGCTTCCTTTGGAGACCTCCTCATCCAGCTTATCAGAAAAGCACCAAGACACAAAATAACTAATCTTAGACACAATAAAGTGACTGCAAACTGGATTTATCATTCTATTAGTTTCAATAAACATCACTTTGTTTTCCCTCACAAGCTAATGAGACCCGTTATTTGTTCAATAAGGTAACCATCAAGTGAAGAAAAAACAGTGTCCATAGGGGTCCCTCTACCTGTTGACAGGCTGTTGTGATGGGAAGCCTGGCACTGTGTTGTGATTGCTTGAGAGACTTTATAAAAATCCAGATTCCGGAGCCACATTCTACAGCTATTCAAGTGGAGTCTCCAAGCTGGAGCTGCTATTTATACTTACTTATTTACCTCTTTCCCCCTGTTTGTGCAAGGCTTTAAAATTCTCCTGAGGAATTCGAATGCAGCTGGTCACTGGATGGGCAAGAGGGCTAAAAGAAGTTTTAAAAAATGTGGCAGGTGCTACCTTTTAGAGAAGAGTTCAGTCCCAATTTGGGAAATTGAGGGGACATGACATACCCTTTTATGGTGTCCTAGGTTTAGTTTTGTAGGAAAAAAGAGCTTCCAAAAGTTGCCCACTCACTTCTTTCTCAGGTCCAGGACTGGGTATGATTGCTAGAGATTTAATAGAGTTTTATTTTAACAGAGATTGCTCTGTAGGGTCGAAAAGCATATTTTATGGACTCTCAAATAGGCAGTTGTGAAGTGCAAATGAACCCTGATGTCAAAAAATCTGTATCTCCTGATTCAAATTGTTTAGGCAGAAGGGAATTTTCAGGTAGAGGGTGGTGGTGTGTTTAGGTAAGATCCTAACACAGGTAACTGGAATTGTCATTCTTTTCTCTAATGATCAAATCGAAGATTGGGTAATCAACACATGGTCAATCCAGAATGACTTGCTCTTTGATTTCTGTGTCATTTTCAAGAATCTCAAAGGTTTATACTTGTTGTCTCTTTAGTGTTCAAACCACCTGGAATTATGGTTCAGTCCCTAACACCCATCTCACTCTAGATCAGCCTATAAACACTGCTCGCCTCTCTCCCACCCCCTCGCAAGCTGGGAACAGAGACTTTCCAGCATCCTCCGTATTTGGTTCTATAGTCCATCCCTAGGGCATGGGAAGATCACACTTCTCCATCCCCTTGCAATTGGATGGGGCCATATAACTAATGGGCCATGAAGGAAAGTGACAAGTATGGCCCCAGGGTTCAGCATTAGATTGTTACACAAGACCTTCCACCACTCTCTTCCTCTGCCACAGTGACTGTGGAAGAATGTTTGGAGATGCAGGCGCCACAAGGTTTCTGAGCGAACCATGGAGATCACCATCCTGGAAAGTCTTTCAACTCACGGTAGACTTTGCATGAAGTGAAAAATAAATGTTTGCTCTGTGAAACCAGTGAAATTTGGGGATCCGTCCTCCCTCCCTTTTTTCCCTTCCTTCCTTCCTCCCTCCCTCCCTCCTTCTTCCTTTCTCTCTCCCTCTCCCTTTCTCTCTTTCTCTTTCTCTTTCTTTCTTTCATTCTTTCTGAGAAAGGCAGGCTGCCACATGCAGCACCTCATTTGGATGTATCTGGAATCTTAGAAGCTTGACTGACCTCACCTTCTACAACTGGACCTTTAGAGCTTGTTGGGACGTTCTAGCAGGGGAGTTACCTGAATACCTTTGCAGAACAACCCTCCTCTATCAGGTAAGATTGCCCTCTTCCACTGAGTGGGCAGCTTTGGGAGGGACACACATGGAGCCATGAGGGGGAAAGGGGACACTCACCTAGGCAGCCAGATCAGCCAAATCAACCTTGGCCATCAATGGGGTGACAGATGTTACAACCAGGTCACCCTCACATCCTGGGGATTATTTCTTACTCGAGTATAATTTAGCTCAAGCTAAGACCCTTTTCTAGATATGAGATATGAAATGAAGTCAGATGGGGTATCTTTGGGAAATGTTTCCTTTCTCCTAAAAGAAACCACTGGATGGGTAGTCTTTCTTTTTCTCTGGATTCTGGGGTCTGGGTGTGAAGCTGGGACTGACTGCTACAACCTCTCACTCCCAAAGGTGAGGCCAACACTTACCCTGGTGGAGTAAAGAGAACGTGGATCCTTGATGACATCTTTGAGCTGCCGACTCCACCAGCCTGGGGAACTTAATGTACCTCTTTTCTTTCTGTTATGTGAGATAATAAATTTCTTATTGTTCAAATAGGCTTGATTTGGAGTTTCTGTTACTTGCAATCAAAAGCCTCCTAACTGATAAACCCTGGCTGTTAGCAAGGCAAGATGAACCTCACTTCAGTCTGCTACAACTACCACTCTCATAGCAGACGTTGCTATGAGCTCAATTTCTCATTTAAATGGGAAACTAAATTTAAAGTAAGATCATGTACAAACCTGCAGTTGTTTCAAATGCTTCACAGTAAGTAAGGCTCTAAGACTGCACTTAGGCTAGTGAGAGAATCTGCCTTCCTGTTGCGGGGACAAGGGTGCTGAGCCTTCCTGGCTACAGAGGGGAGCGTGGTCACTCCAGCTTCATTCTCCCATAGAGGTCCCGCCTCCCCACCTGCTGGGCTCCGCATCTCCCCAGGGGGAATACAGGTCGCAGAGAAAAATCATCACAGTGACACAGGAAGTTTCAGACAGAGGGTGAGGGAATCTGAACGGAGCTTGCTGGCACCCTGAGACGCCTTTCAAGATGAGTTTCTCTTCTTGGTGCCAGCTTCCCAAGATGGGGTGGTCTTTTATTATAGGGACCCAGGTAAAATATGGGGACTATGTGCCTTGTCACTCCAGTTCTGAGGGATCCTAAAAACTCAGAGAAGACCTGCAAATCTTGATATGAGTCCCTTATCCCCTAGAGGAATGTCTGAAGGAAAGTCTATGCAGATCCAAATGATACCTAAAGGATCACCTGGAAAGGCAGAAAAAAGGGATCAAGTTGGGACGGGCTACTCAGTGGCTACAAAGCAAGAGGCTCAGGAATGATGACAAGGGAGGGGTACAAGTGATGACAAAGATGTTCTTTGTGTGTGTGAGTGTTTCTTCCTCTAAAATGTACCTTAATTCTGTGAGGTTATTTTTATGTTATGTTTGTATTTTGGGGGATGTAGATGTGGTTAGGTAGGGTGAATTGCTAACGACGATAAGTGACATGGGGCCACCATGGGTCCCTTGCACTCACTCCTTCAATCATTCTTTCATCTGTTAAGAATATGTTTATTAAGTATCAACTCCATGTCAGACATGGTGTTGGGCACCTGGAGACAGAGGAGATACTGTCCCTGAATTCAGTATATTGGAGAGACAAACCAGTAAGCCGGTCATGACAATCTAACATGACAAAAGCCATAAGAGATTATGCCTTGGTGACTATGGGTTAGGAAGAGCACTGCCCCCAACATGTATCCCACAGCACAGAAATTCTACCTGCAGAGGTGGACTGTCTTCGATGAAGAGAGTCTTCTCAAGAAGTCCTCTGTTAGAAAGGATGTTTTGCCTTGGGTTCTCCCAAAAAGGAGGGTCTGAGATAAGGGCCTATGTGCAGGCAGTTTATTTTGAGAAGTAAACTTGGGGATCTAGAGTGGGGGAACCAGAGAGAATAAAACAGGGAAGAAGGGAAAGGCAATCCAAGGGTGCATCTGGGAGCTGGCTACCATGGTGGGCAGGTGGATCAGTCCCCCAGGAGGAGCTTCCGAGGAACGGGAAGACACGGGAGAGGGGAGTTTTGCCCATGGGCTCCTGTCTCTGCTGGTCCAAGTGTGCTCGGGGGAGCGCCGAGTCTGGCACACCTGTAGGCTTGTGCGCGTGTGTGCGCGTGCCTGTGCAGACCTGCGTGTGTGTGAGCATGGCGGGCTGGCTCCCGCAGGCAGGGGGCTGAGAGGGGCCCGGGGGCAGGACGCAGAGGGAAGAATCACAGGTGAGAAAAGGGGCTCCGGGCTGCAGCAGAGCAAGGTGTTGCCGTAGTCACAGCGGGAGGAACAGGTGGCCTGAGTCCATGTGAGCCAGGGCACCAAACCTGTCTGGCATAAAAGAAATGTCATCTCTGGGGGAAGAAGTCACTATTACATTAGGCTAGCACCAACGGCTGAATGCAGGTATTCAATCCTAATCAAGCTTTTATTAAGCTTTCTCCTAGGGTGACGGAGGCTCATTCAGGGTCCTCCTAAGGAAATGGAGCAGGGGACAGGTAAAACTTGATACGTCAGTGGGAGGAGAACAATTTGGGGGCAGTGAGTGATGGTGGAGAGAGGAGACCCATGAGGCCAATTCAGGTCACCAACTGCCTGAGAAGAGCATGGCAAGAAGCCTAGGGTCTCCCGTGAAAAGCAGGAGAAAGCACCCAAAGCAAATCACTCCAACCTCACTCCAGAGGACTCCCTCTAGGAAGAGTTCAGATGAAGATGCTTAAAGACAGGACGGCGTTAGGGACTTCAAGGAGACGTAGGCTGACGTGTTTTTGAGAGGTCTGAGAAGCCTGCATCCTTAGCCTACTTTCTGAACGAACACCACATGCTTGAAACGTAAGACATGTTTCCCCAGAAGGCGAGGCCAGTTTCTATAAAGATTGGTCACGATGAATAGCCTTCTCATTGCTTCCCCAAACTTGGGTTTCATCGGAGTTGAGTTACTCCCCTGCTGCTTTCAACATACATAGCTGGAAGCTGACACACCATCTCTGTGGCCATAACTCTGCATTATAATAGAATGACTGTCAGAACCACTAGGCGTCAGTTCTGACTCGTCTTTCCTTATTGGTGTTAGAAAATACCTTAGATGTGTTTCAAAATAAATCCCTAGTGTTTTATCTTGGAAGGCTAAACTTAGTCTGGAATTCCTCAAGCAACCTGGGCCCCCCCATACTCCCCTTCATGTGCAAACCTATAGTTACAACAATCTATGGCTGTAATTCCCAAACCAGGAGGGGACAAAAGAGAAAATGATCCACAAATAAGGAATCAGAGTTTCAAATCTCCCAAGCCATGGACATATTAGAGCTACTGTTTCTCGAACACTTACTCTGGGCCAGGCCCGCACAACTTGTACTCATCCCATTTGGCTCTCCCAAAACAGCACGAAGTAGGGTTAGTTTCCCTTTTTTTTTTTTTTAAGATTTATTTATTTATTTTGAGACAGAGAGAGAAAGAGATAGCATGGGTGGGAGGTAGGGAGAGGGGCAGAGGAAGAGAATCTCAAGCAGACTGCCCACTGAGCGAGAAACCTGCCACGGGGCCATGGGGCTCGATCCCACAACCCATGAGATCATGACCTGAGCCGGAACCAAGAGTCAGACGCTTAACCAACTGAGCCGCCCAGGCACCTCATTTTCCCTACTTTACAATTAAGGAAATTCGATAAAGTAACTTGCCACAAATCACACAGTTTGAAGAGAAAGAACCAGGACTCACACTTGGGTCTGATTCTGAAGCCCAGGCTTTGGACATTGAGTTGGGAGAAAAGTGATTTTTATAAGCAAGAGTAAAAATACAACCCATGAAAACACCCTCTCTCCAAAGGGATAGAGTTGAGACTTTTTTTTTTTTAAGATTTTATTTATTTATCTGAGAGAGAGAGAGAGCACAAGCAAGGGAGGGGCAGAGGGAGAGGGAGAAGCAGACTCCCTGCTGAGCAGGAAGCCCGATGTGGGGCTCCATCCTAGGACCCTGAGATCACAACCCAAGCTGAAGGCAGACGCTTAACCGACTGAGCCACCCAGGCGCCCCGGTTGAGATTTCTAATAATCTGTCAAAACTGCTCCAGGTTCTTGGCTTCATGAGCAGAAATGTTAGTTACTCTTTCTCCTTGATGATTTCTCTATAAAATGAGGCCACCCGGCCACCACCTCCCCCGGGGTTCCCCAAACTACAGCCAATTAGTTCTACACACTCCTGCTAATTACCCTGAGTTATTCAGGTCCTTTTGGAGGCAGAGGGAGTGGTGGGGCCAGCTGGCCATAAAATATCTTTCTTCCATGAGGAATATTCCTCTCCGGGGCTGAAGACTCTTAGCTACCCAGAGCTGAGGACATAGTAATGTCGCTGAGCTGAGAGACTTTTCCTTCCTTTTTCGACTCTAAGGGATGTTTGATTGCATCCCATGGTGCTGAAAGGAGAACGCACTGGGTAGATCCGTTGTCAATTTTGACTCTCTCTGACAGTTAGGCTGTGGGACGATTGATTCGCCTCTCTTTATTACAGAGACTTCCTCTTTCACACACATGGATGCCTACTGAACCCTTTGGAGGCCACTTGTCAAGTAAAATGAGGCTCTTGAAAACAACTGAATGAACAACCTCCTTTTTCAAATTTTAATCGATTCTTTCATTTTGCGCTTGCTCTTGGTGGGGGACTTAGCATTTTAAATGCACACCTTTTCTCCATCCTACCCCCTTACCTGCTCTTGGTGCCTTTCACCTGCTTCTGGTGAAGCGGGATCAATAGTCTGTTATTCTCTGTCATTTGGATGTTACTTTGGCCAAGCAGTAGGGGTTTTTTGGTTGTTGTTGTTGTTTTAAATAACGTCAGGAGCTCTGCTCTCCACACAAATCAACAACAACGAGAAGCAAGAAGTGGATTACTACCGAAATCCTTTTTGTTCTAAATTGTAATCAACTATATTGGATGCGAGGGTTGTCCATTTTAAAAATTTAATAATGGGTTTTGGTCCTCTTGGTTCTATAAAAAGGGCATTTATAAATATTAATATGGAATACCAGGGAAAGAACAATACATAACAATAATGAGAATCACAAAATCCCATCACATTTGACACTGTCATATCACCAGCTTAAGGATTAGCAGGTTAACCTTAGAGTTAAAAATATTGCTTCGTGATTAAAAAAAAAAAAATCTCAGCATTAAAAAAGCTCCTTGTTGCATTATATATTCCTTTTGCCTTCCTTATTTTTCTTCAGGTTATGGGATCACTGCTTCGATTAACATTTTTGGGGAGAGTGGGCTTAGGGGAGGGTGGTGGGTTGAGTTATCTGCATTCTTTCTTGCCCACATCGTGCTCAGCTTGGCTTTTGTATAATTCTAACTCCTGACACTGCTTGAGTCAAAGGCCTGGCGACTAATACCCCCATTTTAGCGTGTTTTTTTTTTTTTTTTATCCACCCGAAGCACCGTTTTAAATGATAAAGTTACCCAAGGTGTCAGTTTTCACCAGTATTTCTAAATACATCTAGTAAAAAATGCAGCAATTTCATAGAAAATCCAAGCTATTGAGATCTAATCACGGCTTAAGCTGTGGCTTTATTCAAATCTGGATCACCAATATGGCTTAAGATGTAAATGAAGTGCAGAGAGAAATAAAGCAAGAAAATCTGTGATGGCCTTTCTCTCTGCTATTTGATGCCCAGCCCTTATCAGTCAATTAATGCCGCTCAACTTCAGTGGCAGCCTCAGCGGAACGGTCCCAATAGCGGCTGTCTTCCTCCAGCCCCAGCCAAACAAAACATACTTTCAGTAGCCTTAATATGAAACGGAAAAAAAAAGGTCAAAATAGATGGGGCTTTGCCAAATAAATCCCGAAGATCCATTCTAATTTCCACCCGTGGATCTTTTAAGTCATCCTGGATGCTCTTTATGATACGTTGATCCACACTTACTTTCATTAAAACTTTGTGACTTGCTATTTTTCAACCTGATAGCTTCACTAAACTAGTTCTCAGAGTGTTGGCTAAGCCGCTATGCATAAAACTACTTTGCTGTCATGGTGGCTTCTAATATCACCTAAATGCAGGCAGCAGCCGTTCTGGAAATGAACCTGATCTACATGCATTCCATCTGAGCCTGGGAATTACTTTGCTTTTGCTTTTCCTGGATGTCTTATGAGGGAGAGGTGCTGGCCTCTGCAGCCCCCACCCTAAGCTCTCCTGAAACTGAATGCTAAATTATCTCCCACCCCGTATTTGTTCTGGAAGCAATCTACACGGAACACCACTTTTATCTGCTAAGGTTTCCAACTGGGATTAACAGATGCTAAAACATTTGGGGAGGAGGGAGAGAAGGAGGGGGCCACAGAAGAGAAAAGAATTAAAATGAAGGTCTCTTCCAACAATGGCACAGCAAATGTGGAGGAGATTCAGACTAAGCTTAAGAAGCAAGAGAGGGGTGCACCATGAACCTGGCTTCGCTGACATGAATTTTAAAATGGTGAAAGGAAAAAAAAACCTGCTCTGGGCTCCCCTGAACATTACCTCTGGGCTGGTTGGGTGTCCCTCCTGATTAGTGCCACCTCGGCTTCCCTCTGCACCCTGACATCTGACAGAGGCCTTTATTTCTTTATCAATGGCCGTGGTCCATCTACGTCACTGCAGCTGACAGAACGATTGGCAAAGGGTTTCAAAAGAGGTGGAGATCATTTTTCTAGGGGGGAAAAGGGATTAAACATCAAATAAATAAATCAGCAAGGCAGGATAACAGAGTCCTGGCTCCAGGTGAGTGTGTCCTTGTCCTGTGTTCAGGTAACACAGTGTCCCCCAAAGTTCCACCCAGCACGACAGGAGGACGGCCTTGCTCGGCATCCCCTTGCTGGGATTAAGGGTGAGAAACCAGTCCTCACTTGAGTTGACCTGGCCTTCTTCCGTCAGCTTTGTCTCAGGCTGGGAAAGGTAGGGGCTAAGATCTGACACCAGGCCTGCATTTACACTGAGAAGTTGTCAGGTTTTGCCATCAAATCAACCAGGATCGGAAACCTGACTCTTGGGGCAGCTGGCTTCTCCGAGAGATGATAAGAGCGCCCTCTGCGAGGGGAGATTAAATGAGATACTTTGCAGGAAGCACCTAGCCTGGTGGCTGGCACATGCTTGGTGCCTCATTAACTAACAGTTTATGTCATGAAAGTTCTTATTGTCCCAGTAGGACTCTGCAAGTACTGAGAGCTGGCCTGAGTGTGACTGTCCACGGGGCCTACTGAAGAAAACACACACACCCCGAGGCATAAAGCTCCACTTCGCGAAGTGTTGTGAAAGCCTCTCCCTGTAGCCACACCGCGCCCGTGTGCCCCCCTTGCTTGGAGCCCAGGACATTTAGTTCCCCACCTCGCCCATGCCCTGCCTCATGGCCGGATGGCATGTGGGAGAAGGAGAGAACAACCGCGGGGCGGGCTTGAGTGCCCAGGAGTCCCGGGACAAAGTGAACAGGCCTTTAGGGGAACTCCCAGAACACAGCACAGTGGGCTCTGCTGGGGGGACCGCGGCTCTGCCTGCCTTCTCCCCTCTGCTCTCCCCAGGGCGTTTTCCCAGATGGCCACGGGTGCGCGGCTCACAGGACCCCACCCGACCAACGGTTACGGACAATGCTCAGCTCTGCTTTCTTTGTCGAGAATCTGTAAGCTCTGGGAACCTGCTGCAGAAGAGCAAAGCCTTGCGACAAGAGACTGATGGGTGTAAAGGCCTGAGGGGGAGAGGAGGAATCAGCCACAGGGTATGTTTCCTATGATCTGGAAGAATCCAGTTTGGAGCTATGACTTCAGGCTTCCAGAAAAGTGTGCTGATCAACTTTACTGATGCATGAGAAAGGAGTTAGACCCCTCCTTGTTGGTGGCATCAAGAAGTTTCTGAAGACCTGGGGTGCTGATAGAGGCCTCCTTCAAAGAGGAGTAGGTGGAAAGAGCACTGGGCCGAGGGGTCAGGGACCCCTGTCCTCGCTCTGCCACAGAATCACAGACTTCACCTCTCCGAACCCTAGTGTCCACATCTCGAAAATGAGGGATTATCTCTGAAGGGTAAGATTACACGAAGAGCTTTCACTCCCCACTTTGAACACCTCTACTTGTTTAAAAAAATTTCTTTTTAACAGCATATTTGTATTACTTTTACAATATAAACTTTTTTTGAAGTTTATTTATGTAATTTTTTAGTCACCTCTACACCCAGTGTGAGGCTCCAGCTCATGACCCTGAGATCAAAAGTCACATGGTCTTCCGACTGAGCCAGCCAGGCGCCCCTACAATATAAACTTTCCATTGAAAATGAAACTAAAGTAAAAGGCTAGGACTAGAGGTTCTATGAGATCCAGGTTATGTGGTATGCATGATTTGCAGAGGTGGCCAAGTCCAGGCACAGTGTGGGACCGCTGAGGAAGCCATCTCTGAGCTCTTGTCAAGCTCAGGCAAGACAGGGTCTGGAATATTAGCACCAAGGTAATCAGATGAAATTGGGCCTATAAAACCCAGGTCCTACTGAGACCCGCTTCTCGCAAGCTGGACAATCGTTTGACCAGTGCAGCCCCGCCCCTCAGTCTGCCAGTCCTTCCAAACATGCCCTGGCACCATGAAATGGGATTTTGGAAGGACGGGGAACAATAGGATAGCAGCTGCCCTGCAGTCTCTCTTGGCTTGGAGAATTGCCCCTATTGCAGAGGCTGGGTTTCTAGGATGATCATTCAAGGTGAGGGTTTGCTTGTGCTTTGCAAAGACTGGCCCTGCTTCCCGGCAGCTTCAGTCTATACTCAGAGGCTGTGGGTCTAATACCCCGTGACAAGCCTTTCCTGGCCCCAGGTAATCTTCCTGGGTACCCCTGCCCTTCTCCCCACTTCATGCCCAGGCCTTTTCACTAAAAAGGTCACCTGGTGGTTTAGACCAGTCATTCTGCATATCAAACCTGGCCGAATAACAGAAGCACCTGGGTAGTGAGTTAATAACATAGATTCCCGCCGAGTCCCATCCCAGGAGGTTCTGGTTCAGTGGGTCAGAGTGGGACCCAGACATCTGCATTTATTATGCAGTGTTCCAGGTATGTCTGATGCCACCAGGCCAGGACGGTAATATCCACTGTGACCCATTACCAGATGGTTTCTTTAGGGCTTCCCAGGTGCGGTGGTCTGGGCCTGAAAACACAGTCACCCATGGACAAACCATCTGGACAGGTGAACCTAAAGACTAATCCCAACCTGCCAACACACCACATACAGGTTGGTATTGGTGATGGGAACACCACACCGCCCACGGATGTTTTGACTCTCCTGAATACCTCTCCTCTACCCCCTCCACAGCGCATCACTCCCCACCCTCAACCTTTCCCCCTCCGCCCAATGGCAAGTTAACGCACAGATGGAACAAACCTCTGAAAGCAAGCTCTGCGTGAGGTGCCCTTGGCTTTGGAGAATTCAGTCCAATTTGCCACCAGTATCTAGGCTGGCTTTTGATTATGTTGATGATAAAGACTGTAAACAAAACAGCCTTTCTCCACTAATTAATTCCCTTCGAAGAACTCTAAAGATCTTTAATTACACAGTTTGAAAAGCAGCAGTTACCCGATCGGGCTGATGGGCCTCTGCCCTCCTCTCTCTGCCCACCTGAACGAAATATTTTCTTGTTTTCTCTGCTTCACACACCTAGGATGGGCTGGCAGTAAATCCTGTCAACTAAACGCCTGACAAAAGTGCTCTGCTGTCAAGTATAAAGAATGCCACCTACAGCTTAATGTCTGAAAAAAAAAAAAAAATCCCAAGGGCTGCAAACAATGAAGGTTTTTGTCTTCTTAATGCCCAGTATGCAATCGAGTGGAAATGCTACTTCCATCCGTAATTTACAAATGAAATTAAAGTTGTTGAAAGACACAGGGTAAACCAGAAGCTTTTGTTTCGCTGCAGAACAGGAAAAATTTAAACCACTAAATGTTTTAGCAGATTTACTAAATTTCCAATTAAATCATGAAATCTATTATTGCAGAGCTCTGAGAGGGCAGTGTGTCTTCGCGTAGCTCTCTCCCCTCCAACACTCACATATGGTATCAGCAAACCAAACTATGTCCCCCATAAACAACCTCATTCTGTTCTACCTGCGGGGAAACCGGGGTGCAGAGAGAGGCACACAAGCTCATAGGGGAGTGAGGCCGGTTCAGCAGTGGTTTGGGGGCACGGCCTAGGCCAGCTTTTGGAAAAAACCAGCAATGTGCCCAAGTGAGGGTTCCAGGGCCCCCAGCTGGTGGAGGCAGCCCCGCTGGAGCGGGAAAGCCCCGGGAACTCCTTCATGGGGAGGGAGTCAGATCTGCTATACAAGAGCACCCTCTGCCAGTTGGCACGGAGGGCTGGCTGGAGAGGCCGGTGGCCCAGAGGTGGGGGAAAGGGCACAGGACCCTGAGCGTACAAAGCCAGGCCCGAGAGAGAGAGTCCATCTTCCAAACTAGACAGAGCGACTCACCTCTGGAACAATAGCCAGTGCAGGCAGGGGGGACGCTGATTTTCCAAGGGCTCTCCACGTTAATCCACCCCACCAAATCCAGCCACTAGGAGCCTGAATGGTCCTCCAGACACCCATTCAGTAGAAAATGACGGGTGATTTTTGCCCTTGTCTCCCGAGATCTCTGGTGAGCACCGCGGCTCTGGCTGACATGTGTTTGTAAAGATAAAGCACCAGGCTACTTTGGGGGCCCTCCCAGGCTATTACAAAGAGGAAGTGGTGCCAACTCAGGCTCTGCATGGCTTTTCAGAATTGAGCTGTTAATTTTTTTTTTTTTTAATACACACCTCTCTGAAAAGGATTTGAAGCAACTTACAATGAAGGCAAACACAATAAGGTCATTCAACTAAAATTAGAAAAGCAAAGCCATAGAAAGGAGAAAGAAGAAAGCATTGACTGTCAGGTGTAATAGAGTCACTGTGATTTAGCTTCAGATTAGGTACTGAGCTTCCTGGTAGCCAGGGCAAAAAAGGATACCCAATGAGATAGTCCACACAACCTACTGGAAGGAAGCAGAACAATTCTCCAGGAGAGTTATGCTTTTTTTTCTGGCATTAAGTTTATTTGAGGGGACTTTGTATAGGAACTCCAAAAGCATCATACAGTGTGTTTGACAATCAAGCAATTCTGATATAGCTATTTCTTGCTATAATCTTTTGGCAATTGTCAAGGGCACACATCAGTCACAACTCAATAATGGTAAATCTTGATGGGAGGAAACAAAGTGGGAAATGGGGAGTAGCTAGACAAATGTCTCAAATTTTGGCTCCTGAGTATTTCATTCACTCATTGATTCATTAGATATTTCCTTTTTTTTTTTTTAAAGATTTTATTTATTTATTTGACAGAGACAGAGTTAGTGAGAGCAGGAACACAAGCAGCGGGAGTGGGAGAGGGAGAAGCAGGCTTCCCCTCGAGGAGGGAGCCCGATGTGGGACTCGATCCCAGGACCCTGGGATCATGACCTGAGCCGAAGGCAGACGCTTAACGACTGAGCCACCCAGGCGCCCTCATTAGATATTTCTTAAATCAGGTTCAGATGTGGGGGTTAGAGCAGAAAACAAGCAGGCAAACTCTTACTCTCAGATACTAAGAAAAAACTTAGTATCCTCAGAGGGATGGGTGGATAGCAGGCAAGCTTCCTGTAGCTTAGTTGCTGAATATGGGCAGTTTCAACAGATGGGTACTTTCAGATGTTCAGAAATCCCACCTCAAATTGCCTTAAACAATGAAGAGATGTGGTTTCCTTGACTCGGCAGCTCAGTGATGCTCTCTCTATGCTATCCCACCTTCACTGTTGGCTCCATCTTCCAGCTGATAGCAATATGGCTATTGAGTTCTGGGAGCCACAAAGATAGGACAACCTTCAGAGCAAATTACGAGACTATTTCTTCTCGTGGCTTTCACTTAGGATGGAGGAAATTTTTTTCAGCCTCTGTACCCACCCCATTCAGCAGACTCTCTCTTTCGTCTCATTGGCCAGAATTGGCCCCTTTGCACATTCCTGGGCAAGTCCTGGTGACGTGGGTGAGGTCACCCTTAGACCAATTAAGCCACCCCTGGAGTTTGGGCTACAGTAGGCTTCCCCTGTAGTACTTGGTAATGTGGGAAAAGAGGGTACTTGAGCAAAACTGGTATTGTGTTAGGCAGGAAAAGAGGCAGAGGATAAATGGATGTTGAGGCAGGCAGTGAACACTGCCATTTTGGTCTTTCAATGTCACCTCCCTGGCATATCAAGATTAGTTTGGGTGAATAGTGATCAAGGCTGTTGGAAGGTCTGTCTGCTTGGTTTCCTCCAGAAAAGAAGATCCTTACTATTTGCCTTATTTCTTGAGCTAGACTAACCATTTCCCATACCTTTTGTCACTTCCTCGGTTTAGGTTTTTATTCTACTTGTACACGTTAAAAAAAAAATCCTCCTAAGTGGTCTTCCTATCTCCAGTTTTACTCAAATCAAATCTGTCTTCCATACTGTTAGTAGAACAGTCTTCTTAAACATAAATGTACAATACCACTCCCCTCCTTAGCAACTTCTTTCACTTCCTATCTTGTACAATATAATGTAAACGATCTTTGCATTAGCACACAAAAATGAAATATTTAGGTATTCATTTAACAAATATGAGGTATTCATTTAACAAATATGTACAAGATCTATAAGAAGGGAACTAAAACAACTCTAATAAAAGAAACCAAATAAGATCTAAATCAATGGAGAGATATTCCATGCTCATGGATAAGGAAGACTCAATATTGTTAAGATGTCAATTCTTCCTAACCTGATCTATAGACTTAATGCAATCCCAATCAAAATCCCAGCAAGTTATTTTGTGAATATTAACAAATTGATTATAAAGTTTATATGAAAGGCAGAAGATCCAGAAGAGCCAACACAATATTGAAGAAGAATAAAGTTGGAGGACTGATACTACTTGACTTCTAAGTTTACCATAAAGCTATAGTAAATTGAGACAGTATGGTATTGGCAAAAGACAAGGCAAATAGATCAATGGGACAGAATGGACCCACAGAAATAGACTCATACAAATATTGTCAATTGATCTTTGACAAAGGAGCAGAAGCAATTCACTGGAGAAAGGACAGTCTTTTCAATAAATGATGTTGGAACAAATGGATATCCATATGCAAAAAAAATGAATCTAGACACTTTACACCATTCTCAAAAATTAACTCAAAATAGATCATTGTCCTAAGTGTTAAATGCAAAACTGTGAAACTTGTAGATGATAACATAGGAGAAAATCCAAACGACCTTGGGTTGGGCAATGACTTTTTAGATACAATACCATGAAAGAAAAAATTGGTAAGTTAAACTTTATTGAAATTAAAAACTTCTGCTCTGCCAAAGACATTGTTAAGAGAATGAGAAGGCAACCTACAGACTGGGAGAAATTTGCAAAACACATATCTGTTAAAGGACTTGTACCCAAACAAAGAGCTCTTAAAATTCAACAATAAAAACACATACAACTTGACTAAAAAATGGGCAAAAGTTCTGAACAGACATCTCACCAAAGAAGGTGTACAAATGACAAATAAGCATATGAAAAGATGATCAACATCATATACCATTAGAGAATTGCAAATTAAAACGAGCTACTAATACACACCTATTAGAGCAGCTAACCACTGACAACACGAAATGCTGACAAGGATGTGGAGCAAAGGAGGCGCCTGGGTGGCTCAGTTGTTAAGCGTCTGCCTTCGGCTCAGGTCACGATCCCAGGGTCCTGGGATCAAGCCCCACATCGGGCTCTCTGCTCAGCGGGGAGCCTGCTTCTCCCTCTCCCACTCCCCCTGCTTATGTTCCCTCTCTCGCTGTGTCTCTCTCTGTCAAACAAATAAATAAAGTCTTAAAAAAAAAAAAAAGGATGTGGAGCAACAGGAATTCTTGTTCATTACTGGTGGGAATGCAAAATGGTACAGCCACTTTGGAAGACAGTTTGGCAGTTTCTTACAAAGCTAAACAAAGTCTTGACACATGATTCAGCAATCGTGCACCTTGGTATTTTACTCACATGTGCAGTTCCATGTGAGTGGTGTGCCCATTCTACAGGGTAGCAAGTGAGGCTCCGGGAAATGCAGGAATGTAAGGACGGTTGCTAGAAGATGGCAGAATTGCTATTCAAATTCAGGTCTTTGGAAAAATAGAATTCCTAACATTTGTTGGTGGTTTCATCACAGACAGGCCAGAAAGTAGCCTGGTAGGGAGTTCATTTCAGACTGGAGGCTGGTCTGCCCAAAAAGGTGAGCTAAACCTCGTATGGACAGCCATAAAGAGAAGGATTGAAGAGACTCTCCAACCCTGTGAATAAATGGAGGCACTGGACCCACTCTCCTCAAAACCTTGATGTGGCAGAGGATGACGTTCTTAGGTTTCACACTATGGCAGCCTCTCTCCCTAGTATAGTGTCTGGCCCACAACAGATGCACTTTAAATATCGGCTGACCAAAGAAAAATAAATGATTTTATTTTCTAATATTTAGTAAGTGCTTATCTTTTTAAAGACACTTCCGCCTTCACTGTATCTGAGGTGCACGTTAGCCGTAAGGACGGTGTCAAACAGAATTCACAGCTCTGTTGAGGCCAGAATCCAAGGCTCCTCCTGCCCAGGGCAGGGCACATTCCCTGTGTCTCAGAGCCACCCTTGAAGAAGCAAAGGCTCTGTGAGTGGAACAGGTCAAGGGAAGGAGGCTAACATTTCCTAAGCACCTGTTACTGTATTATATAATAACTGAGTCTCACCTCAAGTGATGACCTCCAATGAGACTCAGTTTTTGCATCTCTAAAATGGCAATATTGATATCTACCCCCCAGGACTGTGTGAATGTTAAATTATATAATACAATAACAACGTGCTTAGAGCCAATAAATATATGATTTCCTCTCACAATAAGGGCTATAAAGAAAATGAACTAGTTTCAACAAAGAAGAAAATATGAGAGAAATCTTCAATAATATGGCCAGGGAGGCCCTCCTAAGGAAGGGACAGGGCTGAGAAGGCCTGGGTGGTGTAAGGATGGGGTCTTCATTTCCTAGGGCTGCCATAGCAAATGACCACAAACGGGGTGGCTGAAGACACCAGAATTTTATTCTTATAGTTCTGGAGGCCAGAAGTCAGAAATCAAGATGTCAGCAGGGCCACGCTACCTCTGAAGGCTCTAGGGAAGCATTTTCCCTTGCCTCCTCCTAGCTGCTGTGGTTGTTGGCACTCCTTGGCTCCTTGGCTTGGAGAGGCACCACTCCAATGTCTGCCTCCATCTTCACATGGCCTTCTTTGCTCTGTGTTTATATCTTTGTGTGTTCTCTCCTCTTCTTTTTTTTTTTTAATTTTTTTTTTAAGATTTTATTTATTTATTTGAGAGAGAGAGAATGAGAGAGAGAGCACATGAGAGGGAGGAGGGTCAGAGGGAGAAGCAGACTCCCCGCTGAGCAGGGAGCCCGATGCGGGACTCGATCCCGGGACTCCAGGATCATGACCTGAGCCGAAGGCAGTCGCTTAACCAACTGAGCCACCCAGGCGCCCTCTCCTCTTCTTATAAGGACACCTGTCATTGGATTTAGAGCCCACCTGAATCCAGTATGACCTCATCTTAATTACATTTACAAAGACCCTACTTCCAAAGAAGTTCCCATTTCGGAGGTTCTGGGTGAATCTGATTATTTGGGAGCCACTATTCAACCGGTGCAAATGGCAAGATCTTTTTCTGGCAGGTGGAGTGGTTTTTACACAGGCCCTCAGGGAGGAAAGGGCTTGAAACAGTTGGGGCCACTAAGGCTGAAATGTGGAAGGACCCAGAGGAGGGAGCTTGGAGAGAAAGGCAGAGCTGGATCCTGGGAGGAGGAGAAAGGGACAGAGACACAGAGACAGAGAGGGAATGAGACACTAGTGAGGCAGAAGAGGCCCACAGGAGCAGAGTCCTTGAGAAGGCGGCCAGCACAGGATTTCAGGTCATCATGGGCTTGGTGTGTGATGGGAGGTCTTGGGAGCGCAAAAAGGCAAGAGAAGGGGCACAGAAGCAGGTGGGTCTGATGGTGAGGGAGAGAGAAAACCCTTTCTAATGGCTTCTATTTTCTCAACTACACAGGAGACAGCTAAGAGGTGAGGGAAGGGGGCGGGAGTTGAGAGGAGAGAAGAAAGCTGGTTGTGTTGAGGGTGAGAGACCACACTTACGGGGGTTGCTGGGGGGCTTGTGGTCCTCCAGGACATGCGCCCTGCCATCCAGCACCATCATGCAGACACCTCTGCGTGATGGCAACCTCCTCCCATGGGCTCCTTTTCTGCCCGCCCTGCCTCTGCTCCCAGGCTAGTCCCTCCACTGCTCTCACCCCATCACTAAACTCACAAGGCGTCCCACCCCAGTCTGCAACTTCCCAGAGTGCCCTTTGCCGTCAAGATACAATCCAAACTCTTTAATGTGGCTCCTAAGATCCTGCATGAGCCGGTCCATCACACTGCTTCCCAGCTTCATTCCTCCTTCACATCCAATTCTGCCTCTCAACCAGCCAGAATTCTTTTACGATCCTTAAAGGTGCCTTTCTCTCCCTCCCCTCCAAGGCTCTGCATTTGCTCTTTCCTCTTCTGGCAATGGCAATACTCTCGCACCTGCTGCACGAGCCCCTCCCCTCCTCTGCCTGCTCACTCTCCTCCCTGTCCCCTGTCCCCTGTCCCCTCTCAGCCTGGCCTGCTCCCCAGGACAGTCTCCCACTTTGAGTCTGGGTAAGTGTTCTGCATAATCCTCTATGCTTCCCTTACTACCGCAGTTACCACATTGTAATGTAATTGCTTCTTTACTGACCTGCGGCCCTCTAAAACTATAAGCCCCCTAACGGACCCTACCTTTGTATTTCATATTACTTGACATATAGCGGATGCTCAAAAAAAAAAAACCCTGTTAAATAAGTAAAACAGTTCATGTCTATGATGAAGGTCATAAGTAACTCAGAGCCTTTTTTTTTTTTAAGATTTTATTTATTTATTTGAGTGGGGGGAGAGCACAAGCAGGGGAGGGGCAGAGGGAGAAGCACACTCCCCACTGAGCAGGGAGCCCAATGCGGGGGCTCTTAATGGACGGAGCCACCCAAGGCGCCCCTAACTCAGCGCTTTAGAGCAGTTGATCTTGCTTCCCCTCCAGGCACAATGCGATTGCACTTTATACTGGTGACATCAGGGAACCCCACTCTGTGTGGCCATCGGGACACTGCTGCCTGTTCGTGCTCTGGTTCTCAGTCAGACTTGTGACTGTCCATCTTAAATTGCATGAAGCTTTGTGAGGTTTTCCCCCAGGATAATCTCCGCTGTGTCTTGCTGCTCCCATCCACCTCCTGTCTCTTCTGCAATCCTTGGTCTCTTTTACTCGGTTGTATGTTATGCTTTTCTTTATAAGTGGCCTTCCAGCTTCTGAAAGCCTTGGGATGGTGTATTGTAGTCTCTTGGACATTTGAGTTCCCAGAAATTCTTTTTCTAAGTTGTTCTTTTGCTGCAGCACTGTCCAAGTTCTGACACGTGAGGGGCACTTCCTACTCTGCCTTCCAGCAACGTCTCAAGGATGGACTTCTGCTCACACCATGTTGTCCTAATATTGCTTCTCAAAGGACAATGGAAAGTGGAAGGTGCTCCGGGTTCTGTTTTGTGTTTCTTTCCTATGGGCAGGCCCTCTGATCTTTCTGGAACCATGTTGATTCCATTGCTCATGCATGCACACCCAATTCCTACAGATGGCCACGACCACTTTATATCTTTTGCCTATTCCATTGATGATGCAGTCATTCCCTTTCTCACTTCTAGTCTTCACAGCAGGGAAGTTCCCACTAGCCTCCATGTCATTAGTGGGTAAAATCAGCTACCTCTTGCCCTTCTGCTCCGTGTTCTAATCATGTCCTGATTACCATCACAGAAAGAGACACAACACATTGATCTTGGCTAATTCCTCTATTCTATTGCTAGGACAGAGGAAATAAAATAATTCCCACCCTCCCCTGCCCTTTCTGTGTTGACCTCAGTACCTATAAATTCCTGTTGGAACAATCCTGCATTACTAATTTGCCCATTTCTGAATGCACATTTTTTTTTTTTGGTTAAAAAAACCTATTTATTCTTGTGTATAGTTTATAAATAAACTTCTTCAAAAAAAAAAAGCAAAAAAATTGTTTGGAGTGTAGCAAATACAGTGTGTTAATGTTCCACATTTACTCCAACTACCTTCTAGAATGCTTTCTGTACTGTAGAGTTTGGGACATGAAAACTGCATTTCCCAGATGCCCTTGCAGCTGGAGTTTCAGATGTGAGCATGGCTCAGCCACTCAGATGCGCTCCATGGGATTTGTAAGGCAGGAGCGAGACCTAGCCCTCATTTCTGTTCATTTTCCTGGCAAGCTCATTCAGGTACATTAAGTTTCCTTGTGTCTGATCACTAGCTTTGCGAGTGTTGAAAGCAGTGGTGGGCCGGCCATTTGCTGGCATGGATTCCAGTGAGCACTTGGGTGGCTCTGGTTGGAGCAGGTGCAGGGACATCTTGAACACGGTGGCTTCCTGAGGATGACAGTGATGTTGAGGTTCTGGAGTTGAAGGCAGGGGTAGTAGCTTCCAATTTTGACAGAGAGCTTCCTGGTTGTAGAAGGCTATAGCTCTGATGGTGGTTAGGTTCTGCAGAGCAGTGCTGAGGTCATTCTGGAAGGTTAATGAGCCTGTCTCTTCAGACCTCCCTGCAATCCTGAGCGCCATTTAGTGCCTTGGAATTGTCCCTTTCTTGCTTCCCTAGCTGGCATAGATTCTGTCCTTTGCTAGGAGCCTGACTCATATACTGCGGGAGTACTTATTTGCAATATTAAATATGTTTCTGATTAGAAAGATCTCAAGGCAGGAGAAGCAGCTGAGAAGATTTAGGCATTTTATTGGGCAGCTGCAGCTCTAAAGGAGCCAAATCAGGGCTCTTGCCATTTGGGGTGTGCATACGACTTGCTATGACAGCACCACCAATAGGATTTTGAGGCATGGATGGGAGGCAGAGCTCTGGAGACGCTAACCTTCACATTAACTTGAACTTGTCCTCAAACTCAACCCTAAATTGATAAGCCTGCAGGTCAAAATCTTCTGCCACTACCTTTCTAATGACGAATGGCTTCTCCTGCTTTTCTCTCTGCTGTCTCTCTGTCCCCCCCTCCCCTCCTGCAGAAATCCTTCAGTGCCACCATCTATTGGCACAAGAAACACACACACACACACACACACACGGGAGGAGTCCATTTGTAAAGAAACCTTGTGATATAAACGACACACCGATGATAACAAGATCTGCGGTAGAGCACATGCCTGGGAGAAAGGGCCAGTTTTCCTACATGAAAAGCACAAGCAGGAGAAAGTACTTCCCATGGCAGGGGGGCGAGGCTGACAACAAGCACAGGTCTAGGAATGGGCAAGTCTCTCCTTATCTGTAGGTGTGGGTTGCATTTCGCTACAATTCTAAGATCAGGCAATCCTTGCTCAAGGTACAACATTTACAGTTAAAAAGGACACACAGCAAGTCTTCTGCCACCCTTGAGCCTGTGTTCCTGGTTCCCCCTCCAGAGGCCCGCTCTCTGGTGAGTTTCTTCCCCAGCCCATTTTCCCCGCAGAGCGCCTCTGCTCTGGCTTGGGTGTGGAAACCTCCAAAATGGTGGGGAAGAGCTCCGGAGGGAGAAGAGTCTTTGGCAGGGATTGGGGCGCTGACAACCAGGATTCCAGAACCACCGGCCGGTGCCTGGCCACGGATCGGGTCAGATCACGCATGTGGGCAGGACCCCGGCGCTTGTCCGCTCCTGGCCACCCCTCAGGAGATAGTGGATTTGCTGGCAGGAGGTGGGCCCACACCCTTCCCCTTAGCACCATGTTCGGTTAGCTTCCGTGATGCAGATCTTCATTCCCCCTGCCTTCGCTTCAGCTGCAGGGCCCTGGGCTTGTGGCGAGTGTTTGTTTATATATGTCATGTCGTTGTCCTTTTGGGTCGCAATACGTGCATCTGAGGCAGAAGGCTGTCTGGCTTTTAAACTAAGAGGGACTGCCAAACACCCTCCGCCTCCATCGTGGAACGCTGCCCTATTAGGAGTTTACACAAGAAAAATCTGTGCCAGTTATAACAGGTATTGAGAACGAGGGAGAAGAAGAGAAGAGGAAGCCTGAATAATCCTTTGGCAATTCTGAGTGTGACACAAGATTCTCTTCCTTCTTAGCGATTCTGTGCCTCGTTCCTGATAATTTTAGGGTCTGCTATGTCTCTTGCTATGAGAATTAGCATCAGCAGCTTTCAAAATGACTTACCAGTTAACCCCTCCAGAAATCTTAAGACATTATTCTTTTCTTCGCCAAATTTCCCATCCCTAAGCCTTCTAATTCTCCTTCAAATTTCCATCTGTAAAGTTAATACAATCCAATAAGAAAATAATGTGCTCTTGAGACGCTGACATGCTCAGAGCCATTTTATCCTGCCCTAAAGCCTGGGAAGTTTGAATTTTCCTTAGGATAAAAAAGTAAGAAATAATAGAATAATTCACTGTACTGTAACAATTAAATCCAGCAATTTAACATTGCGCATTGGTAAATATAATGCTCGCAACAACCCAAAGTCTCCCATGTATTGACAGACAAAAACAAAGTTATAAATCTAAACCTCCTATTCCAAACCACATTCCTAAATGTAAATAAGCATCCAAGCATGTTGCTACATATCTTTACAGAAGCAATTACAAACAAGCCTTATCAGTCGCTAAGTCACCAACGCACACAACGCTTATCTGCTATGCCCTCTACTGGATAGAGTACACAAGGCAAGTCGCATTATTTCCAGTTAATTTTTGGCATCATCACACTGCATCTGCTTTAGGAATGCAAGGCGTGAAATTTATAGTAGCAGGTTTAATATTCCATCCAGCCAAAATTATTTCGCTACAAGGACTTACCTTTGGTGGAGTATTTTGGGTGGAATTTCTTTTTTAATACATAGATTGCTTCTCCCCTTCTTGCAACCCACTGTCCAAACTCTCAAGCTGTCACCAAACTCAGTACGTGGCAGGAATAATTTCATGCTGAGTAAAATGTGTTTCATTTCACATCCTGTAAGAATAATTACTTAGCATAATGCCACTTAAAATGTATTTCTATCTGCAAATGCTAATGAAGCTACAAAAACCTGAATCATCTTCGGAAAGAATTAGGGTATTAAGGGGGCTTCTCCTTCACTCCCTCTCCTCCTGTAAAGACTGCCTGAAGAGAGAAACGGGGACCACAGGAATAATCCTGACACTAGATCCTGCTGTCTTTAAACTGGGTGCAAGTCCAGTGGCTTGCGGGGAATTTAATCCCACAGACCTCTGCCGAGCCTCCCTAAGATGCTGGAAACAGAGCCAAAGGCTCCCTGGAGATGCCTCGTCCTCACCCAGGTCCCAGTGGGTGGCCGCTAGGAGGGAACTCAGGTCCGGGGCCAACGAGGGCCACCTACACCAATGGCAGGGCTGGTGCCAGGCCTGTAACCTCTGGCCTTAAGGAACTTGCCTCTTGATCAGTGGTGTGCCCAAGTAGTAAAGACTATGGTTCTAACTACTGTTCATCTTGAGGCTTAAAACAGGCAACACAGAATGATGAGGAGCAAGAGGGAAAAGGAGTGTTTTGCCTTTAAAGAAGTTAAAAAACCCCACAAAACCCACAACCTTCTTATTTTGAAATAATTTTAGAATTACAGAAAAGTTGCAAAAATTGTTCGGGGAGCTCTTGAATATCCTTCGCCCAACTTCCCCTAATTTAAGATCTTACATGACCACAGTACGATGATCCAAACCAAGAAACTGTTAAGTACAATGCTGTTAACTACACTACAGACTTCAATTCAAATTTCACCAATGTTCCCCCTGATACCGTTCTTCTGTTCTAGGACCTGAGCCAGGATCCCATATTGCATGTAGTTCTCATGTTTCCTTGGTCTCCCTAATCCGGGACATTCTCCGTTTTTCCTTGCCTTTCATGACTTTGACACTTTTGAAGAGTACTGGTGAAATGTCCCTCCATTTGGGTTTGTGTGATATTTTCTCACAAGGAAAGTGAGGGTATACATTTTGGGGAAGAATACTACAGAAGTGCCAATTTCTTCTCACTGCTCTGGAGAAGTGGGACCTGGTCCTTTCCTGCAGTGAAGTTCAGCGAGGGCCCGTGTGGAAGGCCTGAATGCATGTCTAGAACCCGAGTGGTGGGTCTCAGGAGAGGTAGGCACCGTGCCTAAGAGCACGTGACAGGCTTCTCACACCTGTCTCCTCCTTTCTCTGTTACTATGGGTGGTGATGGGAGAAGTGAGAACATTTCTTTGCTATTGGTAGACAGCACTGTGTTTTGTTTTGTTTTGAAGTAATCTTCACACCCTACGTGGGGCTCAAACTCACAACCCTGAGATCAAGAGTCGCACGCTGTACCGACTGAGCCAGCCAGGTGCCCCGGCACTAGTGTTTTTTTAATCCGGTGCCATTGAGATCTGTAGGACAAGGGGTAGGCAGGGAAGGCAGAGTATCATGGATGGTGGTGGGGAAAAGGGGGGGGTGGGAAGACGTGGGTCCAGTGCAGCCCTTTGTGTACTCAGCAGGGCTCTAGATAACCTGAAAATGAGATGCAGACCTCTCCATGGTGGGAACTTGTTCATTTGGATGGAGGGAGTGGTGGCAAACAGTTTCCAATCAGCATTTGTAACAGTGAAGAAACAGGTGGGATACCCTCAGTGGGGTTAAGGAGTAGTAGCGGTGGCGAAAAGGACCCTTGGGCAGATTTGTAAGATTTGCATTTTGGCTTTCACCCCCTCTGAAAATGGAAACTCCACAGGGGACAGGCCCTTGTCTGTCTGGTTCCCTTCTTCCTCTGAAAACCTAGGACCCAGGCCTGGCACATTGTAGCAACTCAAAAAATGTGTTTTGATGAAATGAATTAAAAAAAAAAAAACGGGTGAGTGGATGCAGTACTCATCTGCAGAACATACTGATGGGCACTCCACTCATCCCCACTGGGAAATCCGTGACTCTGTCCCAAGCGTGGTTTTAAAAGCCCAGCAGCGGTCCTGAGTTCAGGACTCCAAGCTTTCTAAAATTCTTTCCATGTCAGTCCTCTGCTCTGAGAAGCTGTGTCGAGGAGACCATTCTTCGAGAGGTCTCTGGGACCAACAGAATCCACGTTGTGTGGGGGAAGGTAGAATGAGATCCAGATCAAAATCTGGCAAAATCTAAGTTTGGGGAGAGAAGGCAAATGGTAGTAATGTTGAAGCTTCCTTCCAGGTGGACCATGCTTTGGGGAAGCCAACAGGAAGAGGGAAGGACCGTCATGGTACTGGGGTCACATGGGAGGGATCGTACTTGCGTGTGCGCGCGCAGGCGTGCACGTGCACGCGCTCGCAGACTGAGATGCTTTCCTTATTAAAGGGACTGCTTTCAGTTCTTCATCTGCTCAGTGCTTCTTGGTTACTCTCTTCTAATGGCCAGTTTTCCGCATAAGTTAAGTAACACATTATTTATAATTATCATTGTAATTTAAATTGAACTATTTATTGAAGTTTTCCAGATGCGTATTTACCGAGGCCTTTTTTAAATACACAAGAGAGAGGCAAAGCAGCTGGCAGCAGGAGGCTCTTTAGACTTATTTTACTCAGGTGTATCAAATGGATGGGAGCTGGTTTTACTGGCATATTAATGAAAACAGCTTGCCCTGTGAGCAGTTGGTATGTTCAAAGCACTTTATACATAGCAACCTACTTCATCCTTCCAGACGTATCATCAGGCAAATCTCTTCTCTCCCCATTCTACAGAAAAGGAAATTAAGGCACAGAGACACTTGCTCCAAGTCATGCAGCTAGTAAATGGCAGAGCTGGGTGTCTAGCTCTGATCACGATACTATAGAGTGCTTCTAGTGCAATCCACAAAAGGCCTGTGCTTTCTGGAACAGCCTGGAATCGGGGAGAGTGAATGGAAGAGCTGGGAAGGACTAAGTTCCTGCTCTTTGCTCTTTTAGGGACAAAATGAGCCCGGCAGGCACACATCCTTGCATGTTCTTCTCCATCCAGGCAATCGGCACTGGAACTGCCCTTTGCGGGAGGCCGTGGTGAGTTCCTGCAGGAGACCATGCACTGTGATGGGCACTTTCAGGGACGAGACAAAGGTTTTTGTTAGGGTATTTCTTTAATTCTGTAACAATCCTGCACTATAATAAAAAAGGAACATAGACTCTCCATCTTACCAAAATTTCATGAAATTGCTTTAAAACAAAGTTCTAGTTTTGTTTGATTCTTGCGTAGGTTCACACATTTTGCTTTGTTCACACATTACCTTGTTATTGGCTCATAATATTCAACAGCTTCAGGTTCTGTGGATCAACTGAGTGTTCACAAGGGACATGGAGAAGGAGAAAAGTACTGACACATAAATGCTCACCCTGTGAAACGGGTCACCTTTACCTTTAGCCCAGAGTGTGTGCAGCATGGTTCGTGTGGTCTTTGTCTCAAGGGTTTTTGCCAGACGTATTTGCCTCCCAAAGATGAAGGGCCAAACTACTTCCAACTCTGACAGTAAATGCAGGACATTTAGGGGATTTCAGATCATTGAAGCCATTCAATGGCTACTAAATGGAATTAGTTGTTTTATCAACAACCGTAATAGTTATTGATATTACCATTGTTATATATCTTTACAAATCATACATATGACTCAAGAGCCAAATTTGGAAGCAATCACTATTACCTAAACACTGAATTGGTAATGTTCACAATTAGGAAACCAGACATTTAGGTCTCCAGAGAGGAATCTGCCTTTCTGGACACTTAAAAAATTTAATAGAGTGGCCGAACCGAACGGAACAATCACGAACACTAGCTCTAGATGGCCTTGGTTTCTGGGAAGAAAAGTCTAATTCCAGTGGAGCTGGGACATATTTCCTTCTGTAAAACACAGAAATACTATTATGTTTTGAACCCCGCTTAGAAGGGGTAAGGAATATATAAATTAGTGCAACATTTTTCAAATGGAGTTTTCAGTAGCTGATTGAGCTGCAATATAATCTATGCCAACAACTTCCAAGATTTCAAAGTGACTTTTTCTTACCACACTTAAAGCGTTTTAATTTGGGTATATGTTCCTAAAACCAGAATGGGTAGGGAAATTCTCTGCCAAGGGCCAGGGATACAGGTTCTATCTAAAAGGGAAGGAAAAAAAGAAATTATATCCCCGAGGTTTGGAGAAGGGGAAGAAAGCTCAGTGTATGGCTTTTAAACAATATCCTACAACATAGTTCTCGATTTTAGATACCATTTACCTCTAGAAAAGTCTATCATAATTTTAATATGGCCGTATTTTTTGGGGACTTTAATGTGACACACAGTGGACAGTGGTATGTAGCTGGTTTTATTTAGCTATGATGTAAGTCACAGTTATTGAGCCAAACAGCTCATGCTCTGGTCCCAGTTCTGCTATTACCTAGCTATGTGACATAAATCAAGTCGCTTACTGAGTGTAGGCCCGTTTCCTCATTCACTAAACTGGAATCTTTGTGCTAGCTATACTAGATGATCCTTTACTAACTTTTTGGCATTCACGTTCAATAAAGTTGGAGAAATTCTCCTCAGCCACTGGCTTTCCAATGTATTCTTTTCTGTGACCCACAATAAGAAATACATTTTATATGGGCGCCTGAGTGGCTCAGTCGGTTAAGCGACTGCCTTCGGCTCAGGTCATGATCCTGGAGTCCCGGGATCGAGTCCCGCGTCGGGCTCCCTGCTCGGCGGGGAGTCTGCTTCTCCCTCTGACCCTCTTCCCTCTCATGTGCTCTCTCTCATTCTCTCTGTCTCAAATAAATAAATAAATAAAATCTTTAAAAAAAAAAATACATTTTATGTTATGACCTAGTTCACATACATGTATATATTTATATGCAAGTGTTTATACACACACACACACACAAATACATCGCGCGATCTATGTGTTACACACGCAACCACACACACACGGAAGGAATGATACTGAAAGTCTCATGAAAGAGTACTTACCCCTGTTACCTCAGATGCATCTTGATACTTTTATTCTATTTCATTAAGAAAAATGATGGTCCCAATTTCCACTAAATTGACTCCATGACCCAGGCTGACAAACACCATAACCGGGCACAATCCTGTACTCTGAGGAACGGCCTCAAGGGGAATGCAGGTGACTGTGTAGGTTAGTGGTTAGAATTCTGATCACTGAGGGGCCACCTGGGTGGCTCAGTTGGTTAAGCATGTCTGCCTTTGGCTCAGGTGGTGATCCTGGAGTCCTGGGATCAAGCCCCGTGTCAGGCTCCTTGCTCAGCGGGGAGTCTGATTCTCCCTCTCCCTCTGTGCTCTCTTTCTCTCTCTGAAGTAAATAAATTAAAAAATCTTAAAAAAAAAAAAGAATTCTGATCACTGAAAGAAAAATATAAAAACTGTGTAGCTATATAGTTGAAGGAATATTGAAGGAATGTATTCTAATTGTAGCAAACAAATTATGACACACTAAATAAAAACAACCGCTAAGTACAAGTGCTCTCCATCAGTGAACTTTCCCATTTTAAGTGCTGCATAGTTGAACTTTGGGTTTTCATTCTTTTATGAACAAAACTTTTGAAACTTCCTCTCACCTGTTAGACTGGCTTTTAACTCTTCAGTCACAGGAACCCTAGTGTTTTGATAAATTAATCATCTTCCATTTATAAACAACCCCTTTTAAAGTTTCTGTAGCTTTTGCCAGAGTATTTTTTTAAAGATTTTATTTATTTATTTATTTATTTATTTATTTATTTATTTATTTGAGAGGGAGAGACAGCACGAGTGGGGGAAGGGTCAGAGGGACAAGCACACTCCCTGCTGGGTAGGGAGCCCCGGATGTGGGGCTCTATCCCTCCACCCCAAGATCATGACCTGAGCTGAAGTCAGACGCTTAACCAACTGAGCCACCCAGGTGCCCTTGCTTGAGTATTTTAAAAGAGCCCTTGTCTTTTGTATATTAACTTTTAAAAGCACTGTTAATAAATAATACAATTATATAATGTTTTCCTTCCACTTCTGGAACCTATTTTGAGGGGAGATACTGCAAGAAGATTCTAGTCCTTGCATCTTTTACCCTGTCCTCAGATCCTAGATGGCCCTCTGTTGCAGTTCTTGAGTTCACATCTTGGCATGCCAGGGTATCACTGGGATTTCTTGTGTCTTGAACGACACTCAAGGATCTAGGGTACCAGGTGACCCATGTAGGTCCCATCCCACCATAAGCCCACAATGAGCAAACTGGGTCTCACTTCCCAAGCAGTGTTCCCTTTGGGGTTCAATGGCTCACACTTTCCCATAGAAGCAACAACCACAGGTAGAAGGGTATTTCCAATGGTTCAACCATCCAGGGAATATTTCATTGAGATGAGATAAATCTCAAAATATCTTCTTTAAAACGTTCCATTACAAAATCACCTCCTTATTTAGGTAACACTTCTACATAGAAGATGATTGTGGTGTGCATATTTTAAAAAACAGGACATAATGTCTATTTATAATTTATAATCTAGAATATATAGAGATTATACTCCATCTATTGTACTTCTTTCCCCGATACTACTTATACAGATTTACAGCAAATTATAAACAATTGAAATTATGAAAGGGTTAAATCTTAGATTTGGATTTCTATTTATCTTTCATTAGAATGTTATTTAACATCCTCCTCACCTAATGGTGACTATGGACAAGGCAAGACTACTGGGTTGCTGGAGAAGCTCCATCCCTGGGATGGAAACCTGGGCCAGTTATGTGTTCGATCCGTATCTTGCAAGTTTCTCCACCTTATCAACTTGACTTCTCTAAAATCATCACAATACCTACGTCACTGAAAATTAACCCCAACCAATAACACTTGGGATCCTAGGAAAAGATCCAGGTGACTCCATTTATAGGTCAATAATTGAGGGCTTCCTATTTATAGTTTGGGAACTTCTACCCATCTCTCCCCCCACTTCTTTCTTTTCGCAATATGACAAATGCTAACCCTTCTTGTAAATATCCTTTGCACCAGATGTACATTACAGTGTTGAAGAGCAATCAGAATTTTTTTTTTCCAGAAAAATCCCTTTCTCAAGATATATTCCTATTAGTTTGCTTTCCTATATCCAGGTAAGCACATTGTGTTATTCCTGAGGCTTTTTTTACACCGTCCTATGCTGATCCAAATCAAACAGACCTTTCGAGGGTACTGACAATGACATCTTTATTGAATATGATCGCTGCTAAAGCTGTAGCTCCCTGTTTGCTCTCTAATGTTGTGCCAAGATCTTGGCCTTTAGATGTTCCCAGAATCCCTGGAAACATTACTTATTTGTTTGTGAGTATAAGCTCTAGAATGCTTTTGCATCCACAACAAAATATGAGGATGAATAAAGAGTGTGAATCTTTTCCTGAGCCGGAATTTCTTTTTTTTTTTTTTTTTTTCAATTTTTTTTTTATTCTTATGTTAATCCCCATACATTACATCATTAGTTCTAGATGAAGTGTTCCATGATT
>NC_138377.1:38465321-38487282 GCF_054177405.1 Leptonychotes weddellii
GTTGCAAATGGCAAGATCTCATTCCTTTTGATGGCTGCATAATATTCCATTGTATATATATACCACATCTTCTTTATCCAGTCATCTGTCGATGGACATCTTGCTGAGCCGGAATTTCTTTTCTTCACCTAACCATAGGACTCGGAGCCACTTAGAAGACCAGTAATACTCTACATTGGTGCATTTACAAAATATACCAGCATCAAAACAGAGTAAAAGGATTTGTTGTAACAGGATCCTTTTTTTTTAACCTTTGGTATTAAAACTTTTTTTCTGAATATTAAAAGTATTAACATTTTTTTTTAAGATTTTATTTATTTATTTGACAGAGAGAGACACAGTGAGAGCAGGATCACAAGCAGGAGGAGAGGGAGAAACAGGCTTCCCGCGGAGCAGGGAGCCCGATGCGGGGTTCGATCCCAGGACCCTGGGATCATGACCTGAGCTGAAGGCAGACGCTTAATGACTGAGCCACCCAGGCGCCCCAAAAGTATTAACATTCCTAAATTCCAAGGGATATTGGTGGGTACTGTGGTTAAGGACTCACATTGTTTAACTTTTAAAATATAAATTAAAAAAACTAGTCTTCATATATCCTAGCCTGATGACTTAAAGAAATCAGCTGGGTTTCAAAAAATCACCCTAACACTCAATTGTTTAGATATCATAAAGGCTAAGTAAACATAACGGTTCTATCATCAGAAAATACTAGGAAGATGGACAGAGATAACATTTCACAGTGTCTATCAGAAGATCTCAAGAAAGTGTACTAGTAATGATGCCCTTCCATTTGAGCTTTGAGTCATAGGACAAAAGCATTTGTTAAAATGGGACCTTTGAAAGCCACAAAGAGAAGAGTAGAGTCAACAGTAAGAACGGAGCATAGCTCCCATCATGGGCGTGGGGCTGAGCGGGGGGGGTTGTCAGAGGGCACGGAGCCTCGGTCCCTGCACTCGTGTGCGCCAGCCTTGGGGCCCGGCAGGAGGGCACCGCAGCTCAGGGAGAGCGGCTGGCTTTGCTGGCTCCCACTTGCTCCTCAGGCCAAAGTCCAGGCAGAAGTTGGCCTTGTGGGGTTCCTGTCGTCCTGCCAACCCGCGGCACTCCGGGGACATTGCTAGGAGAATCCTGGCCAAATCCTGCATGAGAAGTCACCTCCTTCACATGTTCTCCCACGTGAGGGGGTTAGACTAGAGGAGACCCCTTCTGTCGGCGTTTGTGGTGTTCGTGCACCAGCCAAGGAAAAGGAAGAGAAAGAAAGAGAAAGCAACCTGTTTAACCACACACAAGAGAAAGGAAAGAATGCTTCAGAACAGCTGATCTGGGAATGAAGCCCAACGTGCCCAAGTCAGCTCAGCTTGCTGTTTTTTGCATGTACTGAGGGTTTTTAGCAATTTAAATAATTACGATCCTATTGACTTCGGGCCATCATATAGGTATCAGTGCTTTCTCAAACAGAGAGCGGTCCAAAGCCACTGTTCACAAAGTACTATACAGAAGAATCTATGCAACCTTTGACCACAGTCAATACACGAAGTATATTCAGACATATATACAGAGCGCCTCCATATAGACACAAATGTAATAGGCAGGTACCCTCAAAAAGAGGCCTTCACTTGCCATCCTCAAGGCCATCAATAGGAAATCTTCCTTTCCATAAGGTCCTTCCGACGCCACGTGTATACAGATGCCCAAATGCATATTCACGCCCACGTACCTACTGATGCTCCGTCACCTCACCCATGCACGCCATCTCTCCTGAACCAAGAAAAACACATGTCCCGGGAATGTTCACTTGAATTTTATTGTACTTTTCCTCTTTAAGAAAAGTGGAAATCCAAATCCAAAGAAATCTCACATGATTTCTTTCAAATGGATAAACTTAGACAATTTATCAACGCTTCCTTAAATTTTTACACCACCCCGAACTCAACAGGTTTTTGTTTTAAGGTAAACCAGGTTTTTGGTTCTTCCCTGTGGAGAAGTTACTTTCAAGTCAGTGAAAGTTCTTGGCCCATGATGAAAAGTCTTTGCCAATTAGTACTCAACAACTCCAATTCATTTTTTTCTGGTTCAAGATGAGTAGGAGCCTAATAAGGCTGTGATAAAAGGGCAAAAGGCACCGAGAGCCAAAAGCGGATTAATGAGCTCCTCCATTTATTTGTCTTCCTAACAGCTGAACTGTTACAACTATTGACACTCTTCAAAAGGTTCCGCTCTGAACCCTGTCCAGGCGCTGCAGGCTCCAATGGACATCTTCAAATCCAGAGAATGGAAGGGCAAGGGCTTCCCCTGTGTGATGCCAAAACCAACAAAGCCCCATGGATCAGGTAATGAAACTTCAGCTTTTCCCCCTTTGAGATTTATTTACTGGCAGCTGACAAGGGGCAAATTCAGCTCGAATTGTGCAGTCAAGGCCCTGTCAAGCTTTGAGAGGCACCCTTGTCTTGAAGCACCTTCATGACTGGCATTTCACTCAAAAGCCCTCGGCACTGGTCCTTAACAGCTTATGACATCACAAAGGACACTCCAGACAGATGCCTACATGGCATCCTGCAGCATTTTAAAAGAGAATTAGTGGTTTTAATTATGGTCGTGGTATGAAAGGGAACCATGCAAGCTCCGCAGGAGACCTTTGATCAGACCCTTTTGCTAGTACAATGCCACGGAACTGTGACTATTCCTGGTAAGGGGCCTTTTCTTGCTGAATGACTCACCAGTGATCTTTGAATGCAGACAAGCTTCTAGCCCTCCCTCTTCATTAGTGAGCATTTCTATACAGAGGCCTATATAGCGCTTGGAGTCTAGGAACTATACAATTGGGGGGAAAAGAATCCCTACAGATTCTGGCCTCTACTTAGGAAGTGCTGAAGGACTCGGAGTGACTTTATTCATTAAAACAGGTTGCTATTAATTAACTGTCATAATAAAATAAAGAACTATTATTTGCATTTCTTACTATATTCTCTTTAGTAATATGTATAAAAGATGCTTGTAACAGAAATGAATTTATTGAACCACTTCCCCATCCCCCCCACCCCCCAGTCCCCGCCTTTTTTTTTTTTTGCATTTTGGCAGCAGGAGCCTACTAATTATTGGGCCTGGATTTATGAGCCCAAACAGAAGTAAAACATAAATATAAAATTAACTAAGGAAATACAAAATCCTTTTTATTTGCCACTTTATGCAACTGAAAGAAAGCAAATTAGCAGCTTTATTTTTTAACAATTTCAGAGAATTATCAAAGACAATAAAACTCCCAACTTTTTTCAAAATATTCACTGGGTTGGTGTTTAGCTTGAAGTGTGAGATTATGTAACAACCAAAGCTACTTAAAAAAAAAAAAGTATTTTAATTTGAAGCAGAGCAAGGTTCACTCTTTAAAAAAAAAATCGCTTTTGAGAAACAGAAAATGTGTCTTTGGTCTGGTATTAATATTTTATGAATTTAATCTTCAAAACTAATCCCAATAAGCAATCTTCAAAACTGATCCCAATAAACGATTCACAATCGATTAAATTTAAAGTACATGAAAATAGCCCATTCTCTTCTAGCATCTATTCAAGCAAAGTCATTAGGTGAAAGACAGAAGTAGGAGGGTTTTCTGGAAGGTTCTCACTGAAATGCTAAGTGACAAGGGATACATAGAATTTGCATACGTAGCACATCGCAATCACTCAAACACCCCACTGAATAGTACTGCTGTACCCTATCTGGGAAATGGCTGAGTCTTCAATTTTTTTTTTTTTTTTTACAATTTTTTTTCTTGGAGGAAAAACTTTTGGACTTTGGAATTCTGGAAGCTGAACGATGAGCAGGTTTTTTCACATCCTGCTGCCTCAGACATTTTTCCTATTTCTCAGACTTTGCAATTCCTTTCTCAGGTGCTTTAGAACAACGAAAATATCAGGCAGCTGTGGATCATTCCGTGCTTTCTGAGTGTAGAGACGGAAGTGTCTGATGGTTTCAGATAACAAGACTTCAGGGTCTGCACCTCTTTCCCGAAGGCGTAACATCCGCTCACAAGCGATAGCATAGTTCTTGTGCCAATTCACTGGGTGTTCCTTTTGTAAAGAGACAATCTCCTTATAAAGCTGAAAAACAGCAAAGATGTTGGTATTCCATTGTTATCCCCTGACTTTTTTTTAAAACACAGAAAACACAGAGGAATTAATCACACAAGAAGGAAAATCCACACAGCCTATAGTAAAAATCGAATCGTTGCTAGGCCATGCAGAAAATGCAAGAATGTGACTGTAACTATTACAGTGGCAGGAGGCAAATGTGCTTCATCTAAAACTGCTTCTGGGGTTTTTCGGATGTTGCAGAGGGAACCTAAGACACACTGTGTCAGGACAAAATGCTCTTCCTCCAGAAAGATGTTCCGGGAAAGGGATTTAGTTCTAATTCATGGAAAGCTATTTACTCAACAGGCAGAAAGGCTGAAACTCTAAATTTAGCTGTTGGAGAAAAAAAAATAGCTTTCTTTAGAAAACTGCATGGAAAAAGAGCTGGAAGGAATTTAAATTTTGACCCTCCTTTTCACATAAATTTCTCTCTTCATTAAAAACAACAGCAGTAACAATGGCAACCATAAGCCAGCTCAAACAAGTCCATCATCAAATAGGCTGGGTGTAAAAGAATTTAAGAGACATCCTTAGAGCAAGATACTAAAAATCTTCAGGGCGCCCTATAATTACAATTTCAATAGTTAACATTTTGCCCACAGAAATCAGGAATTTTGTTTTGCAACATCAGAGATCGTATGAATTTGGACAGAGTTTGAGTCTTTGATACTGAGTTTTCCAGGGAGAAACATTAAAATTTAACAAATAAAGCAGAGCCAAATCTGCACAGTGGAATATTAGACTTGCTTATGTGGAAATTCCACAGCCTTCTTGGGGGCTGGCAAATTGGAGTCGGATCTGCAGGAACGTGAGGTCGTTCACAGACTCGGCAAGCGCACAGAACAAGGAACGATGCTTTCTCGAGGGACGAGGGCTTCTGCGGTTAGAACTGTATCCATCACATCATTCAGTTGAAAGGGACCCAAGATACTAGCTATTGCCCCAACTTCTACTCCAGGGCAGATAAATGCATCCCTACCTAACCTACTTTTAAATAGCATCCACAGGAAAAATCCCAGAATTCATGTTCCATGTCTCATTTCAGTATTTAATAAGTGTCAGTCTTCAAGTTGGCTTTTAAAGCAGTTTCCCCCTTCGCTTCTTTCCCTCCAGAACCAAGGGAACAGTCACCTTGTGCTTGCATGTACATCAAAGCTCTGAAGCTAGCCTCCTACTCTTCCGTTCTCTCAGTCAAATATCCAGTGTTTCTCTACCTTTCCTCGTGGTCTGTTTACTCTACTATTGCTTCCCTTCCCGAGCGCCCCTCCGATGAGGGATGTGTGTGAAGTGCACAGCGCGCTGCCAGGCACAGAGCAGGCGCGCTCAGGACTGTTCAGGTTCTTTACTTTCCCAAGTGTTCGAAGTCCTACCAAGTTCTGGAGTTCAAAACAGAGGCCAGCCCTTCCCCAATGGCTCAAGAGAATGAGAGGCTCAGTCGTGTCCTCCCCATTTTATAGTCGCTAGCTATCGGAACAAGCATACTACCCGTTTCTAGAACACTTTGTTACTGACTGACACATCATCAACTTATTCGGGGTAGCCCATTAAGCCACGTGTGCTGTATCTTAAGAAGCCGGTCATTTCTCATCACGTGGCACTGTATTTCCTCCTCTATGGGTTACTGTGACATATGTCTTAGCAGACTCTATCCTATTTACTGGGGACACCCATTTATCAAATGTATTCCTAAAGAAAATAGGGGTATTCCCTGCTCCCCCACTACACCTGAACTTAAGGTCCCCTGAACTTAAAGTTCTGTATGAGCTATTGAGTGGAATACTATAAATAACAACAAAAATGTCTTACACCTAACAAGAATGTTCTTGAAAAACAGTACCAGGGGGTGGATTTGTGTGGACCCATCAAGTATTTGACCTTATATGTCTTGCAAGTAAGGTCACACCTCTGGAGACATATGCAAAGAAGAGACCTATGGACTTGTGTCCACTGAAAAGAGTAAAGTTTACAGGCCCAAAGGGACAATAAATCCGTGAATCAGCTTCAGTACTGGCCTGGCAAATGACCACGGAATGGGTCACTGACGAGAATATGAAATAACAGTAAGTCTCAGATTTCTCCCCACTAAATACTGCTTGTTGTTCACACAATCACAGGGTATTAGAGATGAACGGGCTATGACATGACAAGGACATGAGACATAATCGATAAAGCTTAAAGTCTACTTTTATTTTTAGAAGAAATCGAGGCCTGGAAAGGTGAACTGACTTACAGTCGGCAATTAATGGTGCAGCAGGCCTTGCACCTGGATCTGCCAACTGCCAGAAAGAACTCCAGCTTTTGGTTTCCCATAATCCATCCCTGCTGTCCCCGAGTGGGCACCTCGGAGGGTTCTGCCCTTGTCCCTGTGGACTGTCCTCCCTGGCCCATTCTCTCACTACTCTGCCCCACCAGCTCCTTCCGATCTTTCAAGACGACACTCCAGGGACGTCTCCTCCGAAGGCTCCTCTCCCATCCTCACCGGCCCCTCTCCAGGAGGTGGATGCATGTACAGCCTGCTGTTCCTCACGGTTCCTCTGCAAACCCTTCATGTCCCTTACAAGACTAATGTAACTGATGACTCTATCTTCCGTCTCCCTCTGTAGCTGCTACCTCTTGGGTAGCAGGGACAATGCTTGGTTGTCTCCATCACAGTATTGGGTACAGACTGGGTGCTCAAGAAATGCTCTGTGAGTAAGTGAATACATGAATAAACAATGAGCCCATGACCACAACATTCAGGAGTAAGATGAGTCGTACTGATGGGACACAGTGCAATGTGGACTTAGCACTAAACCAGCGCTGGGTGAGTAGCCCCATAGCAGTCTAGAGGTGGCAGGGACACCTCAGTTGCTCACAGAGATGGCTCCGGGGCTCGGGGCTCACTGGTCCTTGCCAGGACATCTGTTTCTTAGACAGCAGGCTCCCAGACGGTCTCCGAAGGTGTTTGAAGAGCCCAGGACTATGAATCGCAGAAAAGCAGGGGCTCGTTACAACAAGGCAACAGCAAGCCTCTGCTCCATCCTCCTGTTCCCCACCAGCGAGGACCACCTGCGCCAGAGCCACTCTCCAAGACCCTTTATCTTTCTCAGGAAATCCCAACCAGCCACGAACCCATCGCTTCAAGTGAGGCGAGGAGCAGGACGTTTGCATGGAGGGCAACCTGTTAGAACTTGTTTGGTGGGGGCTGTGTCCTCTTCCAATGGTTCCCTATGGGTTTCCTGTTGCTGTTGTAACAAATCACCACCAACACAGTGGCTTAAAACAACATACACATATTATCTTACACTTCTGGAGGTCAAAATACATAAAATCAAGGTTTTTGTAAAACCAGCAGGGCTGTGTTCTTTCTTGAGGCTCCAGAATCTGTTTCTTTGCCCTTTGCAGCTTCCAGAGGCTGCCTGGACTCCCCCACTTGTGGCCCCTTCCTCCACCTTCCAGGCCAGCCACCCAGCACCTTTGAATCTTTCTCTCTGCCCTCTGCTTGCATTATCACCTCTCCTTCTCTGCCTTGGACTCTCCTTCCCTCCTTCTTAGAAGGGCCATGTGATTACACTGGGTCCACCTGGACGATCCAGGATAATCTTCCTACCACAAGATCCTTAACTTAATCACACGTGCAAAGTCTCCTTCAGCATGTAAGGCTATCCGTCCATTCACAGGCTGTGGAGATGAAGATGTGGGCATCTTTAGGGAGGGGGTATCATCAGCCAACCACACCATTTACTTTAGACATTATTTGTGGTACACAAGTAGTTTTCCATTTATACTGCTTTATAAAGCCAAATAAGACTAGAAACGACAAAGTAAAAACTCTACTGTGGTACACACTCCCCATTCCAATCACCACCACCTTCCCACCAAACATATTTATAGATACAAAAGTGTAACGTACGTTATACGCGTGAGTGTAGAGTTGAGCCTTCACATTTAAAGGTATGTTCGCGGTTTCTGCCAGGTTAAAGATGAAGAACGGTGTTTTCATCCTGGGAATTGGGGCGGGGGGAGGGGGGAACCTTCATTAAAATCATGTTGTCAAATTTCACATTTAAAGCTATATCTGCCAGATTTCCCACCGATAAAGAACATACAAAACCCTTTATTATATACTTTTTCCTCTCTCATATTCATAGAAGTGTCCCCGCTGCCAACATGCTGCATTCACACTGCTTGCCAAAGCTTTTAGGAAAAAGCTTAAGTTCATCGTCACGATTATACATCAGATCTCCACCAGATGTACGTCACTGTCATGCGAGAGCAGCTGGGAAGGCGGGTACTTGCTGAGTTTGTCAGCACAGCCCTTGAGGTACCCATTACAATGGCTCATGCCATGTGTGACTGGTTCCTCAAAGGTAGCTAGACTCTTTGACCACATGAACACATCCAAATTGTCTTCAGCAAACCCATTAAATCAATACCTGCCTGAATAATGACCTGCTTTCTTCTTTTATGTGATTTCTTCCCCAGCTTTCCTACATTCAGTCGCAGTGAAGAATTGTGCAAACACACAGCGCATCTTTGATCAGTTCTTCAAAGCAAGTGTTTGTCCCTATAACTAGGCTGATCACTTGCAATATGCTGTTTTCTGACTTTTTCAAGAACACTGCTGCATAAACCGCAGTACGGCTATTTTTGTAATTGCTATTTTGAAGCTCTATTTCTTGGCAACTTTTTAAAAACCTCCTTAAACTTACGTAAATCCCTTATATCATAACTCAATCCTCACTGCAAAGCACAGTCTCTGGCTCAGAGTGGGCCCCCTTCCTTCCCTGAAGGAGATGCTTCCCTTGTACTTGGTCTCCCCGTCTATATGCCACTGAGGACTTTTATATTATATTTAGGCCAAAGTCTGTGAGTGTTAGATATTTTAAATATTTTATTTATTTTTTTTGAAGATTTACTTATTTATTTGGGAGAGAGATTGAGAGAGAGTAGTGGGGAGAGGCAGAGGGAGAGGGAGGGAGTCAGACTCCCTGCTGAGGGCGGAGCCCCACGTGGGGCTCGATCCCATGACCCTGAGATCAGCACCCCAGCTGAAACCAAGAGTCGGATGCCTAACCGACTGCACCACCCGGGTGCCCCAGTATTTCGAATATTTTAAAATAATGACAGGAACCAAGAGCATCCACAGCGTCCCCGTGAAGTGTTCCATACAGGAACAACAGGAAAGTATAGCATCTAGCACACCTGTATTCAAATCTCTTTTAACAAGTCCATCTGCTCCATTAGACTGTGAGCTCCTTGAGGGTAGGAATTGTGTTGTATTCATAGGTGTAGCTTCCAAACGCGGCATGGTGTCTGGCCTCTAGGAAACACTGAGTAAGTGCTTACATAATTAACTAGCACATTACCCATGGATTTGGGGCCTTATCAACTTCTCCTCAATCACTTTGGTTTAGTTGAGGCAGGAGAGCATCGGAGCAGAGCAGTGTTCCTGGGTGGGGCAGACGCAAGTTCCAGACTCTCTCACGTGTCGCTATTTGGCTTTGGACAAGTAACCTCTCTACCTCCAGTTTGTCCTTTTGTAAAACGGGGATAATAGCGACTTCTTGATAGGTTTACAGGTTGTTTTGAGGGCAAAATGAGATTATGAATGTACAGCAATCAGCACAATGCCTCAAACAAAAAGACTGCTCGTAAATGCTATTTTATTATCACCACTGACCCCAAAACAGACTGCAAACACAAAAGTGTGGGCTAGTCACCTTGCTTGCCACATCTCTTCGTCGGCCACAGATTCCCAAGAAGATGGATCAAACCTGCAGTTACAAGAAAACAGTGACATTTTTCTGCTGGCTACGTTTATTGCTACGGACATGTAATCCCTGTTTATAATCTTACAAGGCAAATAAAATAGGTTGGATCTTGAAGGACTGATAGGGACCGAAATAATAAACTTATTCTCCTAGAGAAATCTGATCGCTAGGAATTTGAGCATTTGGTAAATGTGTTCTTAATCTGCATAATGAGCCCCAGCGCTCCATGGGAGTGGACGAAGGATTAGTGGGAAGAGGCTGGAGGCATCTGAAGAACGTGCTGTCCCTTAAGAAGTGCGAGATGGGCAATGGGACAGAGGCCAGGCCTGGGTCGCTCTACGGACACGGCCAAGAGCCAAAGAGCTGGGAAGCAAGGCGGTAAGCCTGAGAGAAGGGGCTCCTGGCTTTGCTGACATCATTGCTGCAGCAAGGATGCCATCACAGGGCACTGGCTGAACCATCTGCTGACTTTTTCTTTCTCTTAATTAGACTTTCTTATTATGTGTCTCTTTTGATAGAATGGACATAGTGAGTGGTGCTGGGTACTTGTACTTTGGTCAGCTGTTTGCAGAAAAGGTTATAGTCTTTCTTTTCTTTTTTTCTTAAGTGAGTTCTATGCCCAACATGGGGCTCAAACTCACAACCCCGGGATCAAGAGTTGCATGCTCCAATGACTGAGCCAGCTGGGTGCCCAGAATAGATTATTTTCTAACTTTTCCTCACCATGGTCACCGAGTGCTTTGATATAGACCTACTTATCCATCTCTGGTTGGTGCAATGTGGTCTGTTTGCTCACGAATGGATCCAAAACCCCTTTGTAGCATTTTTCATATCATCTTGCCTGTTCTTGAATTATAAGCAATAATTATCGAATCTTTAAATAATCCATAACTTATAAATAGGCAAGGGAGGCACATTTCTATAGATGGTGACTCAGTTTCCATATGGGAGAGAATCAGCTCTGTAGAGATGCTTATTGGAAGACTGATCATGTCCCAAACAACATGAGCAGGCTAATGACGAACAACTGTGAAGAACGAGTTACTCATCACAGGCCAGTGTCCCCCAGAGAGAAGTTATCTGCCATTCCTGAAGAACAACAAATAGGGTAAGTTCATGCATTGTGCAAATTATCATGGGACACAGAGTACCTCGTAAAGCTCTACGGCAGTTAATAGATGTCTTCCACTTTCAGGGTGCGAGACAGAGGATGACAGACAATACGGCATCACGAGAGTTGGAAGTGGAAGGTGCCATGCCCCAAATTGTTGGGAAGCCCACTCAACCACAGCCCCCCTTGCCCTCCCATCTCCCTACTGTTCTTCAAACACGAGGACAAGAAATACATGTTCTCTATTTAATGATTTGCATGGGCAGCAAATAACTAGTATTATAGTATTAATAACTAATACAAAAAAATCAAAAATATGCAGGGCATCTCAAAATTTAGTAAGCACACAAAACCACTATGCTCTGATGAAAAATACAGCTGCTGTTCATACCTTCCATATTCTGCAGTCCAGTTATAGATATTTCTTGTAAGTTTAATCCACTCCTCAGGGTTGAATACAATCTCTGAAGGAACTAATTTGTCACAAGAGCCCCAAGGCCACAGTGAATAGTTCTTTTTCCAGGTTGGGTCACCTTCATGAATTCCTATGCAAACAAATGTTTTTTTTCTGTTGAAAACAGAAAAATACATATATTTTTAACTCCAAGTTCTAAATGTTAATAAATACAATTCACGAAGGGTCATTTTTGACTCCTTAAACTGTTACCAATAAACCATTTGCAAAAACCTTCTGGTTTATTTAAATTTTTCCTAAACGTGCTGTTTAGAATTTATATTAGTGTAAAAAAGCTATCTGGGGAGATTTGGGGGGGGAAGTTAACAGACATAAACGATAAAAACCGATTTGTTCATAACATTGTAAGAAATCACTTGGGGACAAGCATTGTCAGAGTGACGGTTTGTGTGGTCCTGTCTCACATGTAAACAGACACTTTATTTGACACCTTTTTTTTTTCATTTTACAGGTGGAAATATAAGGCTGCATTTGTTTCCCTACTTAGAAGTAATGTCTCCTTCCTCAATTCCCATTGCACTTTATTTTTTGTCTCTTTTATCATTATTGTATTGTGCTTATTGTTTCCATTCACAAATCTCCCCGAGTAGCCCAGAAGCATCCTGAGGATAGGCTCTCTATCTCTGAATTTACTCTGAATCGCAAATAGCACAATGCTTAGCTAATTCACAATATTTGCTGAATCAAATTAGTTAGGTTGAATAAACTATTAGGAGCTTTGGATCCTGCAAAAATTAGGAATAGAAATGGTTTAAATAAGCTTGGTTCAAACTCACTATAATTGAATAGTTCTATTCCAATTTGTGGTGTATGCCTGAGTAGCAATAGCTAAGTGGGGAGGGCAGGGAAGCATATTAGAAGAAATTACTTGAAAGTAAAAAACTTCATGAACTTTGAAACAAGATACTTTTGGCTTAGATTTTACATTTCCCCCCTCATTTATGACCTCTACGATTTGGAGGAAATTACTTCACTACCTGTGTCTAGTCTCCTCGTCTGTGAAATGGGTATGACCCATTTAAGATTAAATGAGGCATCTGATACAAAGTACAGTATTCGAACATTAGAAGAGTTCTGGTTCTGGGGAAGATGGAGTAAGCACACTCTCCCCTGTCTCTCCCACTGCATACCAGATTTCCTGGACAGAATGCATGGAATCTGAGGACTCTGAAAAGTAAATGATGTAAAGTAAAGAAGGATGGGGAGAGACACCAGAATTCTAAGTTCTACCAAACCTGTGGTGAGTTTTCCATTTTTCCCCTTCCAGTATTGCCTTGCCTGGACTCAAGGGAAGCATAAAACCCGGAAGTACATACCAAGTGAGGACAAAAAGAGCTCCAAGAAAAGCCTGGGGAGGAGGAAAGGGAACTCTGTGGAAAGCAGAGGAAATGCCCTGGCTTGCCCCCATTCTCTTCCTCCCCAGGCCCCAGGCAGTACTGTGCCGGCAACGAGGCAGCAGTATGACGGTGGGCTGGTTCCCACAGTGCGGAGGGAAAGGAACATTGCTCTCTAATCAGAGGAGCTATGGTTGCAAGAGCTGGGAGCAAATCCTCATGGCTCTTTACCTCTCTGTGTCCTCTGGCAGCCTGGTCCCACATACAGACAGTCACAGGAAGTACATGGCAGAAGAGGGAAATTAAAGAGCCAGTTTTCTGCCCAGAGAACTGGAAAGAAAGCTCCAAGGAGGGGGAAGGGCCAGGGTGAAGACAGAAAGGAGGGAGGTCAAGAGAGCCATCCCATAAAGTTGTGTATGAACTCCTGGCTTATCTCTGAGCTCAGCATGCATGGATCTGACCCTTAATAGACTTTGAGAAATGAGCCACTGGACAGATGGCCACCCAGGTCCCAGACTGGGTAATGGGCAGCACACACAGGGATTGATTCAGATAGCACTGCAAATGCTTTGGAAACAGAACCAACACTGGAACTGTAGGCCTCAGACAGCAGGTCAGAACTTGCAGCCTGAGATTTACCTGACTGAAGGTCCGTTAAACAAACACAACAAACAAAATACCATTCTCCCTAGGATTTAAATAAGGCCCAAATGTTCAAAATGTCCAGGATACAATCCACAATTATTTGGCATATGAGGAACCAGGAAAATCTCAACTCACAATGGAAGATGCAATCGACAGATGTCAATTCCAAGATGACACAGATGTGAGAATTGTCAGACAAAGACTTTAAAATACCTATTATAAGCATGCACCAACAAGTAAAGGCAAGTACTCTTGAAATGAATGGAAAAATAGAAAATCTCAACAAAGAAATAAAAGATATAAAAAGGACCCGAATGGAAATCATAGACCTGAAAAATACAATGATGGAAATTAAAAATTTGCCAGATGGGCTTAATATTAAGTCTGGAGAGAGAGAGAGAGAGACAGACAGCTGGCAGGCAGTGAACTTGAAGACAGATCAAGAGAAATGATATAATTTAAACCAAGAGCAAAAAGACTGAAAAAAATGTACAGTCTCAGGCACCTGTGGTCTAATGTTCATGTCATCAGAATCCCAGATGGAGAAGAGAAAAAATGTGAAGCAGAAAAAGTGAAGAAATAATGTCTAAAAAGCTCCCAAATTTTGTGAAAGACACCATCTTACAGATTTAAGAAGCTCAGTGAACCCCAAACAGATTAGATTCAAATCCATGCCCAGATACACCGTAATCAAACTGCTAAAAACTGGAGACAAATACTCTTGAAAGCAGCCAGAGAAAAACAACACATTGCACACAGAGAGCAATGATTTGAATGACTGTGGGTTTCTCCAACAGAAACCATGTAGGTTAAAGGGATGCAAAATAACATTTTTGAAGTGCTGGTGGGGAAAAACAAAACAAAACAAAACGAACAACCCAGAACTTCATATCTGGAAATACTCTTCAAAAATGAGGAAGAAATAAAGACATTTTCAGATAAAGGAAAACTAAGAGAATTCACTGCTAACAGTCTTGCCCTAAAAGAAACGTTACAGGAATATCTTCAGACAGAAGAGAAATGATACAAAAGGACAAATGGACTATCAGGATCAAAAGAAAGGCGATGGATCTGGTAAATATCTGCATAAATATCTTGGACTATTTTTTTCTCTTAAATTTAAAAATATATGTATGACAGTTGAAAACAAAAATTATCGCATGTCTGATATAAGATATATGACAACACAACCAAAAGTGGGGAGGTTAAAGGGACTTATATGGCAGCAAATTTTCTATATTCCACTTGAAGTAGCAAAATATCAATCCTGAGTAGACTGTGAAGAGTTCAGTATGTATACCATGATTCCCAAGATAAACTGTAAAAAAAAAAAAATTTACCAAAAGACATAGTAAAAATCTCAATAAATAATTTAAAATGCAGTACTTAAAAAACCAAATTTTCCAAAATAAGGCAGGAAAGGGGGAGCAGTGGGCTAAAAACCAGAGGGAACAAATTGGGAGCAAATCGTAAAATAGTAGACATATATCTAAATATGTCAATATTTACATGAAATGCAAATGGTCTAAATACACCAATGAAATGATAGTGTCAGAATGGATAATAAATATGCTATCTACAAGAAACCCACTTTAAATATGATATAGGTGGTTAAAAACAAAAGGATAAAAAAAGATACACTATGAAAACACTAATCAAATTAAAACCAATAAAAAACCCAGAAGAATTCTTTTTTTGTAAAATACAGAGAAAGATGCAAATGCCACTCAATGGCATTTTCAGCAACTATGAGGACAACTTGACATTTACATGCCAAAAAGAAACAACAATAAAAAATCCCCAAGAACCTTGTCTTAATCCCCTGCCCCTTATGAAAAGTAACTCAAAGTAGATCATTGATCTGAAATGTAAAACATAAAACTATTAAACTCCTAGAAGAAAACATGAGAAAATCTTTGTGACCCGGCATTAGGCAAAGAGTTCCTGGATGTGACACCAAAAAGTATGATCCAAAAAAGAAAATAAGTATGATCCGTAAAAGAAAAAACTGATAACCAGATTTCATCAAAATCAGAAAACTTTTATCTGCAAAAGACACCTCAAAGAGAATAAAAAGTCAAGCTACAAACTTCATGAATCACATATTTGACAAAGGATTTCTACCTAGAATACATAAAGAACTCTTAAAACCCAATAGTTAAGAAAACAAACAATCCAATAATCCCATCCATATTCGCACACAAACTTGTACATGAATGTTTATAGCAGCTCTATCCCCAAACTGAAAATAACCCAAATGTCAAATGTCTCTCAACAGGTGAATGGATAAAGAAGCTGTGATACTACACCTCTACAATGGAACACTACTCAGCAATGACAAGGAATAGACTATCGGTACACACGACTTGGATGGATGTCAAAGGCATTATGCTAAGTGCAATATGCTGGCGTCAAAAGGTTACATGATTTATAAGTCCATTACATGACATTCTGGAAAAGGTAAAACTATAGCAATGGAGAACAGACCACACAGAAGGGAGTTTCTGGGGTCATGGCTCTGTTCTGTATCCTGACTGTTGTGGGGGTTACACAAGTGTATACATGTGTTAAAATTCATAGAACTATACATCAAAAAAAGACAAATTTTACTTCATGTTAAAATAAAATAAAATAAAATAAAATAAAATAGTAAGTGTTAATATTAGCTTCCTTCCTTTTAAAAAGTACCCATTTAGAGAGCTTTCATATGATGCTGATGGTTCAATGCTTGGGGAAAAAAAATCTCTATCAAGTGCCTTTCAATTGTTCATGTCCTCTGACTTAGTAATTTCATGTCTGAGAATCTATCCTAAGAATTCAAACTTCTACTTCCTCCAAAGAAAAACTATACACACACAAGTCATTTAATGTAGTCTATAATTTTATGACAGTTAAAAATTAAGATATGTTAAATATCTACTAATAGTTCCATTCCTCTATGATTAAAATATAGTACATGTACCTACGAAAAATATTTACAAAAAGTGTGTAAAAACATTAAAAAATGGTTTTATGATATTTACTGAAAAAACAGGATTCTTCTGCTTTATGCTTTCAATTTTGTAAAAATATGCACTTTTGATTTATTTGTATTTCTGAGTGATAGAACCATATTTTTTCTAGTTTAAAAAAATAATTTCTTATTCTATAATGAACAATGTTACTTTTTAAACTAAAAATTTTATTTAAAAAACTGATACCAATAAGCAACATTAATCTTGAAGCCTTGGTTAATCAGATTAATAAAAACTGATGGCCCAGAAAGTTCATCACCATGCTATATTATAATAGCCAAAGTCTAGAAACAACAAAAATGTCCAAAAATAGATTATTTGTTAAGTCATCGTGCATCTATATAAGAATATTAAATAGTCAAGAAGTGACGGTAATAAAGGCACTTTTCGGAGTACATGGGGAAATGTTTATGACATGAGATTAGGTGAAAAGAAACTGAACAGGAAACTAAGTATGATCCCAGCTAGTGCAGTATGAGTGTGTGAGAATGTACGTGTTCGTGTAAGTAAATAATTGATGGTACTGAATGGAATTCCAAAAAGTTTACCAAAATGTTAAGACTATGACAGCTGTCTTAAAGACAGATGCTGCTCTTCTTTACACCAGAGTTTCCAAGGAGCATACAGCATTTCCATAACGAGGCCAGGCCTCAACCCTGTCTATGGGATAACGCCCTTGACAATCTGGGTCCCGCCCTCCCTGCGCATCGTCCCTTCACCTAGCCCTCTAAGCCCTGTGTTCCACACTTACTGGGCCACCCCCAGTTTCCCTAGAGCTCAGCCAGCCCTTTCCAGGACTTCACACAAGCACTTCCCTTGAATCAGCCTTCTCCCGCCCACTTGGCAAATTCCTACCTCGTCCTTAAGTCTCTAACATTTTGTCCGTACCAACACTGCCATGCTTCCCGGATGACAATGTAATTATCCGCTTCATACGTCAGGCACCGCCCAAAACCCTCCCTGAAAGACTGCAACAGCAAGAGGCCATGCCCAAGCAGCCGTAGCTTGTGTAGTTGTTGGGGCATCTTGGCCACTCAATATTTATTAAGTAAATGTGGAGTGAATGCCCCCAGGCAGAATTAATTGCTTCTTCATCCATGCTCCCAGTTAAGTCATCCATTCAGTAAACACATATTGAGCTGGGTATCACACTTGACAAAGCTTGGCTAATATAGAGCTTACCCCATTATATTATAGCCAGTTAAACGCATATCTCTGTATAGATGCAACTAGATTGTGGTCTCTTTGAATTTGGAACTGAGTCTCACTTTACTGCCAAGGCCTAACAGGAGCTGGAACATAGTAAATTCAATAAATGTTTGTGGGATAATCTCACCGGTGACAGGGAAATGTTTGTGGGGTTGAATTAAATAAAATTCACCCAAAAAAATGCCTCTTTACGGATGTTAATGGCTCTTGATATTTTATTCCAAAATAGAACAATTAAATGTTACTCTCATAACACATTGATACTGATTACTTATTACTTCATGAGCCACAGTAAACTTCAGCCTCTGAACACCACAAGTACCACATTGTCATATTCTTAGTAAGGGATAATTTAACTTTGGAATTTAGAAAGAATTTTTCAAGTTCCCTTTATAAGAGAATAGAAATTATGAAACAAGTGTTCTTCACACTTCATGGCTAGGAAAAATGTTCAACACTATACCACTGAAGGAGTTATTCATTCTTGACCTTAACTATGAATAATTTTATATTCTTAAGTATAGAATTCACAATTCTCATACGTTATCTCGGCCAGCGTTAACTGTAGGTGTTTTTCTTATTTACAAAAATGCCTTATCCTTTATAAAAAAAAAATCCTTAAGCTATTTTTATATAGTGATTATTCCTGGAAAACATTTGCTTTACACTTAAAAGGGGGCCCTGGTGTTGATCGGGGAAAGCTATAATTGCTTGCGATCCACCTGCAATGATTTCAAGTAGACAGGCACATCTCCAATTTCTCTGAGTTGTACTAAGATCTTATTTGCCATTCTTGTTAATCTGTCTTTATTTTTCCTTTACCCAGAACAATAACATTTATTTCTGCCTGGCCTCATTTATGCACAGATATTCAATTTAATTACAAAGATAATCTCACCGGTGACAGGGAAATAGGTGTAGAAAATTGGTCTTTGGATGAGGCACAGCTGCTACATAAATAATTTTAGAAAAGCTTAAGATTTTAGAAAAGCTATTATATGAAAAGAATGCTTACTGTTTATTTATTTCAAGAAAATGATAAAGATTAAATGTGACCATTCCACCAGGTAATATTCCTTCCACAGGATTCCACCGGTCTCCAGGAAAGTTGACACCTGGTAAATGCTTTGCCATCTTGGGTAAATACCACTCATAAGTCATCATCTATCAGAAAAATAACAAATGATGTCATATTTTTTATATACTTCTTAAAAAAGAATCAGGTTTATCGAGTACAATGAAAAAGTTCTACGACGTGGATATACTCATTAAACATTAACATCACAACTCACATCCGTGGCACTGACTTCTCCTCTAATGACTTAAACCTTGGATTTCATTTCTTAAGCTGTGACTATTATTGGTAACATAAGCACCTGGTTTGATCTCACCTCCGTGCATCTGGCAGACTACCCAGGATGACCTTTCCCCATTCTCCTAGCTAGAGAATGTGTACCCAACTTTCAGACCAAGCTGAAGTATCACTTCCTCTGTGATGCCCCCCCCCCGGTCCCCTGCCCCCACCCCGGCTCCACAGCAGAATGATATGCTCCTACAGCACTTTACACCTCACCTCTGCCACAGCTCTGACCCTACTCCTCGCTAGCCTGTGAGCTTCTAGAGGGAAGGGACTGTATGTTTTCAGCTCTGTGCCTCTGCACCTGGCACGGTGCCTGGCATTGAATGGTTCACAAATTCTGTTTGCTGAAGTGAAATGTCTAAGGTGGCCAGACTAGAAGACCTGCGTGAGATACAGAGATGTGTCATTATTCTTTCGTTCACCATTTACTCAAGAAACAAGTATTGCTCACCTGCAGTGAAGAAGATAAAGTCTCTGCCCTTGAGAAGCTCAATGTAGACCTCAAAGAGAAAACCCCTTTTGGCTAAATTATCTGAATTTACTAGTATATCCAAATTAACTACACATCCTCACATGTTCTTTTAGTTAAAATAAATCATTAATATCAGGAAAAATCACTTTTTCTTAATTCTATACTTATCTATACTTTTATATGTACAGATTCACTTTTTTTTTTAAGAAAAGACTCCTATTTACACTTTCGAAGCTTTGTTAGTTTAGATATCATCTTTTGAACAATTATGCTTATGTTTTACTTGCTTTATATAAGTAATTTAACTAGGAATGACAAATTACTTTTAATCTAGGTGTACATTATAAATACTCAAAGATACTTACTGCATTAGATTTTATTAACCAACAGTTTCAATTCTTGGGGATATAAACATTAATTCTATACCTTCTATATGCTATGACCTCAATATTTCTCATATAATTCTCATAGTAACTGTATTGTGTGAGAATAATTACATTAGACACTGCTGATTGTCCACTGAACAGCTAATACCCTCCTCTTCCTCACTCACACAATCCTGACTTTGATCAGGTCCCCCAGGGCAGCTATATGCTTGGGTCTGGTCTTTCTCCTTTGCTAGAGTGTAGTTTAGGAATGGGCATATGACCCAATACTGGTTAGGGGGACCCGAGGGGAGGTCTGCTAGGGGATTCTGGGACACATGTTACTCTCAACAGAGAGAGAGAGAGAGGACGGTGGGGGGGGAGAGAGAGAGAGAAGAGAATGGAAGGGGAGGGGGAAGGGAGGGGAAGGGAGCGGAAGGGAGAGAAGGAGAGAGGCACTTTGCTTCACTTTAGGCTGTGATGTTTGGAAATGGGCATTCATCAGTTCAAGATGGATGTAGAAAAGTGGCCCCAGAGCACTGACATCATTGAACTGCTTATATTATCCATCCTAAAACCTCCTATCTTCAGACTACTTCTTATGTGAGATTAAAAACCCCATAGTTTAAGCTACTCTCAGGTATTTTGTTTCTTGCATTCAAAAGCAACCTAACTTATATGATGATCATTTCTATTTTATAGATCAGGAAACAGAAGCTCTGAGAGGAAAAATCATTAGCCCCGCGTCACACATCCTGCAAGTGACAGAATGAGGACTTGAATTTAGGTCTAATTAACTTTGAAATCCATGCTTCTCAATGATAGTTGCTGCCATCCTAAACAGTATTTAAAATCATGGTGGGATACCATATTATCAACTAACAGCCTAGCTTTTGTTAGAAACTAGACTGAAGATCAAATTAATCAATTTGTATAGATGATACAAACGCAAACTGCTTATAAAAATGTGTAATTTGCAAATTTCCCTGTATTTACAAATCTGTTTATATGGTTTTCTTCCAAAAATTCGAATTACTCATTCATTCAACAAAATTTATTAAATATTGTGCTTAATAATTTGCTCAAACTATAGTATTAAGATTAGTATCAAGATGAGGAATTTCTCTTTCCCTGATGACTACTCTAAAAACAGCAGAGATAGATTTGTTCCCTTTTAGGTATTTTGGTTTAAATTATAAATCTTATAGCTTAAGTACATTTCTTCTTTTCCAGAAGACTGTTTTAATAGACCCAGAAATTTTCACAAGTCCTCTCCAAACATATTTTTGTCGTAAGACCAAAAAGTTTACAAAACACAAATTCTATAGCAGAACTGTGGTTAATAATTTGTTTTGAGTGAAATGTTTCCTCACCTGCAGTATGACTTATTTTATATTCATCAACCTAATGTATTTTAATCCTGGGACCAGTGGGCAGTATTAATTTGAATGGCTGGGTTGAAAGAACGTCAACGAACTATTTAAAAATAAATTTACAATACAGTACTTTCATGGTTTGTCATGTGAACTAGAGACCTAGATTATTATTTGATTCTAACACAAAAAACACCAATTCTTAAAACATTCAGTTTAGATGAGAAGGAAGCAATTCATATGGCTTATACTATTAGTTAAAGTAAACAAAAGAACATGATATATATTCTATCCACGAGTAACTGGGAAACCTGTACCAATCTGCCACTAAAAATTCGTTTAGGGTGCCTGGGTGGCTCAGTTGGTTAAGCGACTGCCTTCGGCTCAGGTCATGATCCTGGAGTCCCGGGATCAAGTCCCGCGTCAGGCTCCCTGCTCGGCAGGGAGTCTGCTTCTCCCTCTGACCCTCCTCCCTCTCATGCTCTCTGTCTCTCATTCTCTCTCTCTCAAATAAATAAATAAAATCTTTGAAAAAAAAAAAAGAAATGCAAAGTTCCCAGCCTCAGACACTCTGGGGTTAGGGCTCAACAGTCTGTATTTTTAACAAGCCCTCCAGATTGTGATGCTCAGTAAAGTCTGAGAACTATCCATCTCGTCTAAAAGTGTGTGCCACTTAGATGGGAACAGCAGCAGCAAAAATAAAGACACATGCATTTAAAAAAAAAA
>NC_138377.1:38487782-38554584 GCF_054177405.1 Leptonychotes weddellii
TAAGCGTCTGCCTTCCGCTCTGGTCATGATCCCAGGGTCCTGGGATCGAGCCCCGCATCAGGCTCCCTGCTCGGCGGGAAGCCTGCTTCTCCCTCTCCCACTCCCCCTGCTTGTGTTCCCTCTCTCGCTGTGTCTCACTCTGTCAAATAAGTAAATAAAATTTAAAAAAAAAAATTCGTTTAAAAAATAATTGTTTTAAAGTGATTACTGTTACTATAGTCTAAGTATATTTCTTATATACTTACTTCCTGATCCACTAGTGAAATATCTGGTCTCAGTCCCTCACAATAATGCATGTAACGGAGAGAATTGCCTGGCAAATCTCCTCTGAGTAAGATAATTGCATCACGAGGCATAGAGGCTAGAAGGTTCTTCGCAAATTTATCAATCACATAGTTGGTCCTTTGGTCACAAATGCTAAATAAAAGGATATGGAAACATTAAAATAGCAACATACTGCTACAGTTTTAACAAGAATGGGTTTATTTTCTGCTGCAGTCTTTTCCCATCACACACTCTACATGTAGTGCTTCAAAGTATTCTAATTTGTATCTTCTAAGAAGATGCATATATTTGAAAAAAGAATGCTATCATCTGAAAGAAAAAGAGAAGGGACTAATTGTGCAACTAAATAAAAATCAGTGTACTGCTTTACTTCTGGAATTTAAATCATTTCTATAAAAAGGGAATTGGTTAGTGCTCAAAAATAAGTCCTTTTCTTCCCCACCTAAAAGGACATCTAATTTCACTAAAAAGAAGTAAGGCTTCTGATTTCACTTGAAATTCAAGGTAATTGCATGTCAATTCCATTTAGACCAAAGGGATTTTCAGATGCAAAAGGAAATCTGCCAGTTTCTAGCATAACTTTGTATAGCATGGGTCTGACTCTCTTGCATGCAAGCCTGAGCCTTTCCACCACTTCCCCAAACCACAGGCTCCCTGTGGTCCTCTCTCCCTTCTAGACGGAGAAATCATTAGGGAATGAGACCAATAAGAAGGAAGGGAAGGAAGAGTCGGCTGAGTCGTTTACTTCTCTCCAGGCATTTTTTGCTATTGCCAACAGCTGTGTACAACTCCTTTCAATGACAGAGTGGACGTTCTGACTTCAAAGAAAACTGGCATGAACTCTGAGAGCTTCCCACGAAAAAAGAAAAAGAGTACAAGAGAGTAAAAGCATCAAAAAACGGAACAGGCATTGTCCTTCCTGTTATTATCAGGTCTGTTACATGTAATGGTTCTGAGAAACAGTCTAAAGTTGAATCACTGGGCTAGCATCACAAAGCATCACAAAGCAAATGAACACTGCTAGGAACAGAATATTCACCCCGGTCCTTGTGATTGATGCAACTGCTTCCTACTGTGATTCCCTGCTTTGCAGGGTGGTGCCCCACATTCTGCCACCTAGCAAAGTTGCTCTCTATTCCCCTGGGACAAATACAGGCATCAAAACAAAATAAAACAGCCCAGCCTGTACAAGCATCCCTGGTGTTGAAGCTGGGTTGCCCTAAAGACCCAAGTCAGAAGACCGGGATAAAACGAGCTTGGAAAACACGGTGGGCTTTGCAGGCCCTTGAGCCAGCTACGGAGTTGCATCTCGGACATGTATCCCCTTTCCAACAGACCTCCTGGTGATACGGGCATCCTAACATGGGCTCTACCCTGCTATTATAAAGTACATCAGTTTTGGGCGCCTGGGTGGCTCAGTTGGTTAAGCGACTGCCTTCGGCTCAGGTCATGATCCCAGAGTCCTGGGATCGAGCCCTGCATCGGGCTCCCTGCTCCACAGGAAGCCTGCTTCTCCCTCTCCCACTCCCCCTGCTTGTGTTCCTGCTCTCGCTGTCTCTGTCTCTGTCAAATAAATAAATAAAATCTTTAAAATAAATAAATAAATAAATAAAGCACATCAGTTTTTAAAGTTAACTTGAAAGGGGAAATTCAAGCGCCTGGGTGGCTCAGTAGGTTACGTATCCGAATCTTGGTGTCTGCTCAGGTCATGATCTCAGGGTCCTGCGACTGAGTCCCTGCATCGCGTTCCCTGCTGAGTGCACAGTCTGCTTGGAATTCTCTCTCTCCCTCTGCCCCTCCTCCCGCTTGTGCTCTCTTTCTCCCTCAAATAAATTAAAAAATCTTAAAAAAAATGGGGGGTATTGAACCTTTTAAAATACCAATAAAATCTCACTACAGTGAAACTCCAGGGGACTCTTCCGCTGCTGTAATGTTTACTCAATACTGCAGGAAATGAATGAACTATCATCTAAAACTTGGACATGTTTTATGCCAGACTGAGATTTTCATTGGCAAGGTTATTCAACAGATTTTGAAAAATATATATAATACTCATAATGCATAAGCGTTAAGAAACCTTTAGAACTTTAATTATTTCAAAATAATTAATATTCACTGCTATGGAGGGAACTAGATAAGGGCCAGGTGTCACTCAAAAGATGAAATCCTCAAAGCATAAAGGAGAATTATTTTAGGACATACAAAAAGGCCCAAATGTCTTTACTCTCCATCTAAGTGGTATTTTAGATCATGGACTTTTATTACATCCTCCAGATCCTACCAAGTATCTCTAGGGTTCCTTAGAGGAAAATATACAAATAGTTTATGTGTCCCACCCAAGCCCTTGTTTGCAATGCCCTGAAACCACACATCGCTCATGCTGAGATTCTGTTCAAAAGTTTAAGCAGCGCTGCATTCAGACTCAGCTGTCTCACTCTGAAAACCAGGGGAGGTTAAAGGTGAAATAAAGCCCAAGACTCTAAATATCTAAGTGTTTCTTGCTTGAGTGCTACTTTTCATAAAAATAAGCATGTGTTACCTGAAATTAGAATATATTTGGTAAATTATAAAAAGAGTTGCTGAAAGCCATTCCAGACACTGAAGCCCACTGGTGTTCAGCACTCGGTTACTCTCAGAAGCCAGCGTTGCCAAACCGAGGCCAGCGAGGACGGCCACCACCGCGTTGCTCTGCATCCAGAATCTCTCCACCTGTGACAGAGACGTGCAGACAGGACATCCAGCTGACAGGCTGAGGCAGTCAATCGGGTACTTGTCTATTTAACAAATACATCGTGTACCCCTAGCCGCTCAGGCCCGCGATCACTCAGGTCTCGTTTCCGGACTTCCCTAATCCAACTCCATGTCACTTTATTTTTCAATTTTCAAATACTTCTCCTTTCCAGTTTGACACACGAACCTCCCTTTTTTGGATCCACACATTCTTTTCAATGCTATGGCGTGCACCTTGAACTCCTGCCACTTGAGAGGAGGAGGAGATGGAGAGATGGTTTTACTTTACTCCTGAGGTCTCCTCCCATGTGGGGAGGCTCCCCTGGTATAACAGCCCTCACTTCTTCCGGTAAGACTGCAGGCACTGAGCGGAAGGGGAGTCTGCGAGCTGGGAGTGGGCCTGCATGGCCGGGCCCTTTCCCCCTCTCTTCCTCTGGGAAGTGATCCGCCCACAGGACACACACGTCCAGCGGCCCACCCCGTCCCTGTGGCCAGGGGTGCGGTGGGGAGGGGCCCTGTGTGCAGCCCTGCCTGTGACCAGGGGTGCGGGTGGGGGGTAATTCCGTCCATTCCGGGATGCAGCACGAGGAAGCCCCCTTGCCCACAGATAAAAACTACCTTCTCCATTCTCAGCGTTCTCAGTATAAAGGGGATTCACCTGTTGTAGTTGTCCTGGTTTATCTCGTTTCTCAACTGACTCAGAACTCAGATGATCAAGGAGGGTGTTATTATTTACTAGGCCTCTTGAACATACACATAGAAAAGAGCTGGCTTTAGCCATTGAAAAGGAGCTGTCTACATTTATAGCTTCTACTACAAAGAGAAGAAATACTCTAATCTCAGAAGTGGCAGCCAGGGGAACACAGAAACGTGGTCATTCTTGCACAGGCCTGAGACTGCTGAGGTCAAAACCAGGGGAGTGTGTGGGTAAGAGGCCCAGCTACCACCTTTATTTCTTTATGGTTGTTTTAAAAAATTCCAGGAGATCTGCAGGAGTACTTATATCTGTAAGCACACACATGAAATAACTAACTTAAAACTACCTGACGTGTATTTTTCTCCCTAACTATTGTGTTAACTAAATGTTGCGTTTTTTCCCCCTAAAAAAAGGCCTCGGTCTTACTGGTTCAAGAATTTAACTTCCGATCTGTAAAAATGTATACACAATGTTAGTTATTTCTGTGATCAGTTGCTCTTCTACAAGATTCATGAGGACAAATTTGTACACTCTTCACCAACTTTCTGGTCAAAGGATAAATCTAAGTAAAACTTACCACACCCATGAAAAGTGGTTTTGAAATATCTAAATTCGCCCTCCAAGCAAAGAACAATGAATAAATGCAAAACATTCCAGTAAAAAGCCATACCAATGATGGATTCTGTCTGTCCCTATAAAAAAATTAAATATGTCCAAAATTATTTATGTGCATGAATATCAATAATAATATTACATAGGAAAATAATTAGATCTATAAAACTTTTTTTTTTTTAATGATTTTATTTATTTATTCGACAGAGAAAGACCCAGTGAGAGAGGGAACACAAGCAGGGGGAGTGAGAGAGGGAGAAGCAGGATCCCCGTGGAGCAGGGAGCCCGATGCGGGGCTGGATCCCGGGACCCTGAGATCACGACCTGAGCCGAAGGCAGACGCTTAACGACTGAGCCACCCAGGCGCGCCAGAACTTTCCATTTTTAACTAGGGACAAAGAAAGATTTCCATTTAAAAAAATCTGAGCTGGAATAAATAACTGAAATATAGGAATCAACTATACACTGTACCATATTACAGACAACTTCACTTGGAACTATGCAGCAAGAGATAGAAAGTTAAAATTCAGAGAAGAAATACAAATGATCAATCTTGTTAAATTTAAGATGTAATTAAACATATGCAAAACAAAAGAATACTTTCATGCCTCAAAATAATAAAGATTTTAAAACAGCAATTTCAATATTGGTGAGGATGCAACATAATGAGCACATATGTGGGTATAATACTCAAGAAAAATTAATTTGATAATATATATCAAGAGCCTTAAAAATAATCACACTCGGGGTGCCTGAGTGGCTCAGTCGGTTAAGCAACTGCCTTCGGTTCAGGTCATGATCCCGGGGTCCTGGGATAGAGCCCCGCATCGGGCTCCCTGTTCAGTGGGAGTCTGCTTCTCGCTCTCCCTCTACTCCTCCCCCCTCCCCCTGCTTGTGCTCTTTCTCTCTCAAATAAATAAATAAAAATCTTAAAAAAAAAAAATCACACTCATTGACCCAGTAATTTGACATGTAGGCATAAATCTTTAAGCAAAACCAGAAATGTGGATAAAGATTAATCCATAAAAATGCTTTAATATTATTTATAATAGAAGTGGAAGCAATCTGAAGATTCCCAAACAGAAAAACACTTCAGTTAATTCTCCTAGGTCAGAGAATGGAATTTTATACAGACATTTAAATGACCTTCAGTCTTTTTATGATAAGAGTGAATGCTCGTAATATAAAGTGTCAAGGAAACAGAACTATAAATGTGTGTACATATATAAATTTACATAAAACACTCAGGTTAGAGGGTAAATGGATAAAAAATAATTAATGGAGGTTAAGAGTGCTATATTTTCTAGGTTTTCTTTTATCATCAGAGGTAACTTTCTTCTTCCGAGGAATTCAAATAGTTGTTTACTTCTTTTGCAATGCAATAATAATGAGTAGCTGTGGGCACAGTTAGGGATCAAACCAGAAGTTTAAGACATCAAATGACTTGCTTACTTAGATTGTAATATACTGCTCAATCTTCCAAAATCATTAATTTATTATCAGGAAAAAAAAAACCTAGGAAGAAAGCAATACACATTTGCTGTAACAGAAGTGATTAGAGTCATTAATTTGGAATATAAAATAATACTGGCAATGTTCTTCAATGGCATATTAAAAATATGAATCAAATTAACGAATATGGGAAAAAGAATAGGAAAAGAAATTATATTACTCACTTTCTTGCTAAACATATATTTGCCCAAACTGCAAGGGCTTGAATGTTGAGTGAGAGTTGGGTCCTCATACTTGTTACTTGAGAACTGTAAAAGACAATCTAACTTATCATGGGTAGAAAACAAACTTGGTTAGATCCAAATACAACATTCTTTGTAAAATACATCTGATTATGCACTGAGTAGTTTTAAGGGCTGGAGGCAGATGTTAAAATTATTTTGTCTTCTTTTAAATTTGGGAGAAAAAGTACCATAAGAAAGAGTTAAACGGTTCTAAGATGTTTTCCAATTGTAATATTTGGTTACCAATTTATATTATTTGGGATAGGATCAGAGCAAGTAATTCTTCTGTATTTGTAATGCTGGTAGGCTGTATTGATAACATTTTGGATCCCCCGATTGGTTTGGTAAGAAGTCATGTGAAATGAGTTTTTGAACTTCTGTCAGTACTGTAGACACGGCCTCCTGTGATTTAGCAATTGAAAACAAAATTAATGCAGGGCGCTTGGGTGGCTTAGCTGGTTGAGCATTCATCTCTTGATTTCGGCTTAGGTCATGATCTCGGGGTTGTGGGATCGAGCCTTCTTGGGATTCTCTCTCTCCCTCTCCCTCTGCCCGTCTTCCCCAGTGTGCGAGTGGGCATGTGCTCTCTCTCTCTCTCTCTCTCAAAAAAAGGGCTTCCTTGTTTTCTATATTATTTGGTTCAAAAATGTTTAAGCCATCTCTGAGAAATGTATTTTTTTCCTATAATTAAACTAAATTCTTCCATTAACTAATAAGCATTTCCCAAGTGTTATCTGAGTTCTGAAATAGCTCTAGCAGTCTCCAATTTTTTAAAAAAGAAATGACTCTATACACCCTCTCGAAGAACTTTCTTCTCCCTGCTGGCAATTTTACTGGAGAAAATGTGATGCCATAATTATGGAAACCACACAATGTGTATTTTACTAATGGAGACTCATCTACTATGAGAAGATATTCTTACTCATTTTCAAATACACTTGAAAAATTGATTCCAGCATGAGGTCCATTTCAAACCATTCTTCAAAAGGAATGAAGTCAGTTTCAAAATTAATTCTTGGAGATCCGTTGCTTAAATGTAAGCTCTAAAACATGGTCACTGCCTAGGGTTAGATTCAATAATTTCCTTGTACAGGATTGCAATTTAGAGATATGTATGGGAAAAGAATTTAATTTGCTTGACTGGAAAAGGAGAGATGATTAGGTCCCATCATTTTGAAGGATTTTCTAGTAAGTTAATTACAAGTTGCTTTTCTCAACACTCCTGTCCTCCTGAAACAATTAAAGACTAGAAATTCTCTCACTCAGTCAGAGAGTGCTAGGATTATGCCTCCATTCTACGTTATGATTTGGTTCGAACAAATAGTGTGAGTGTGAGTGGTCATCACTTTTGTCAAGTCTTTCTTCTAGGCATATCACCTAACTGCTATTACTTCAATATAAAGGAGGCTTTTATGTTCCCCAATAGATGAGTTTTATGTGCAACTTATAATTGAGAACTCTTGAGAGTTCTTTGGAGTTCATGTGAGATTAGTTAAGGCAAAATATACGGCCAATGTCAAATGTGATCACAACCCTATAAGGTAGGTTGAAAAGAACAGGCAGTGAGTCTTCTGGCCTGGAGCAGAGCAGAATAAAATAAAAGCCCACAGACATTGGTAAAGCTGTCTTTGTAACTGAGCTTCTTGATAATTTTCCCCAACCAAAAAGAAAAAGGAGCCACAAAAGTTTCAGTCAGACATTAAAAAAAAACAAACAAACATTTAAAATCAGTTGTGAGAACCAACAAAAGGTTACATAATAATTGGTGGCAGGAAAATATTTTCAAGATACAGTAAAAAATGAAAACCAGCGGGCTAATAAAAAAGTCTGCATATTATGATCCCATTTTTCAAAACAAAAATATAAAAAACATTGAAAGATACAGACAGAAATGTTAATGGATTAACAAGAGTGGTTATCTCTACACATTGGAATTATAGTAATTTTAATTTTCTTATTTTTGCTTACCTGGATTTTCTAAACTTTCTATAATGATTATGTATCACATATAGGGAGCAGGGGAAAGGGACATTTAAAAAGAAAAGGAGGAAGGATGGAAGGAAGCAAGCAAGCTAGCAAATTAACAAGACAGAAACTGTGAGAACCTATGAACTGCCTCATGTACAGAGTTGAAATATTCTCCCCATATTTTAAAAATGGTTTTCAAATAGTCCTGGGAATCCTAAATTAATAATCAGTTAGGAGATCACTTTAGTGTTGTAGAAGACTATTCTTCCATAATTTTATATTGAAAATATTATAAAAATAGTACAGGATTGGTATGGATATTTTTCAAGTTGTCTTAATCTGTGTGGGTTTTAAAGCAAATATTAACCCATTTTTCAAAGAACCCTAGTAGGTAATACAGATGAAATATATTTGCTTAACCGGCTCTAAAAAGGTTGGATATTAGAAATATTTAAGTCAAAAATAGAGCTTAAGAACAGCCTAAAGAAAAAGTCTTAAGAGACATTAAATAAATGAAGCTCTAAAGAATTTAAGAACAGAGCTCAATCCTAAAAAGAAAAGAACCGAATTGCTAAATGCAATGTTCTAAAATGTCTCTAGAAAAAAGAGTCGAAACCAGAACAAAGGATAAATGATGTATAAAGCAACACTGCATTGGGTCATTTTGTATCCAAATGGAAGTGGAAACTTTCTAGTTTGACAGTCTACTAACTCACTGTTGTATTTATCCCTCACTCTCAGCTTTCTCTTCCTGGAGGAATGCTAGAATGTTTGACAGTCCACACAAACAACTAGTGACCATACCCGTGAGAGCCACTTCTCAGACACACTGCTTCACAAAGAAACAATCCCAGAAGCCCCCAAATCACTTAGTCTAGGAACTAATAGCGAATTCACTTAAAACCAGTTTCAAATATTTCATACTCACAGCAAAATTTTAGACATACTGGATCCTGTTTCAGATTTGGCCTAAACATAAAAGAGAGAAGTTTATTTGCGTAAGCCTTCAACTGCAGCTGTGTTAGGCTATTGCATTTTAACTATCCTGAGAATATACATGTTTTAAGTAGACAATGCAACATCTCTCCTCATTCAGTCTTTGCTTCAGAGCCTTACTGAGTTTTTGAAGTGAAGTCAGTGGAAATTAAACACAGACATCCCGGAGGAAGAACTGCAGAAATAATGATGGGCTAAAAAATCAGTTAAACTAGTTCTGGCAGGAACAATTAACACACTGATGAATTAACAGACTTTACACTTTTGTCGTAGACCGTCTTTAAGGCACTTTGATTAGAGCTCATTATCACATGTTAGTCTATAATTTCACAATTATGTGTGAATTATACAAATTTCAAATCTGGAGTGGCCCTCAAGCAATATTGTAATGGAATAACCAATATAAGCCAGAGTATAAACTGAAAGTATCAAACTATTTAATTCAAAAAGTAATTAATAATTATCCTTTCATTAAGCTAGTTTATTATGAAATATCTCCTACAAACAACACATATAATGTATATTTAAGGGATAAAGAGTTTTTAAAAATCTACAGAGCCGCCAAAAGAGTTTTTAAAAATCTACAGAGCCGCCACTCACTTAAGAACAGAACTGCATGAATACCATAAAGTATCTCACAAAGCGTTCACAGACCTCCCTTTTCTCACCCCCTAGTGATAACTATTACCTTGAATTCTGTGTTAATTACTCCCCTACTTTCTAAAAATATATAGTTCTACTTCTTTTGTATGTACCTTGAGCAATAGATTGTTTACTTTTTGCGTGGTTTAGAATTTTGTATCAATGGTGTCATATAATACATAGTCTTCAGAGATTTGCCTTCTTGCATAAGACACAAAAAGCACAAACCATGAGAGAAAAATCTGATACAACTGTCTTTATTAAGGTAAAAAAAAAAAAAGTTTGTCCTTTTATTTTTCAGATAACCTTTACTCTAACCACATTCAGTGTTTTTTCCCTAATTTACGTTTCAGGGAAAACAAGGCCTTTTGAACTTAAAAAAAACACTTCTAGTGAAATTATATCTTATAAAGTATTTACACATATGTATTATACTAAATACTATCATGAACACTATTTGTCAAATATGAAAAAAGAAAGTGTTTTGGTCAAGGTAAATTAAAAATTTTGAGGGTTTTTTTTTTTTTTTCTGATTCTTCAATCTTTTCCAAATATTTAAAAGCACAGACCAAGGGACCAAAGTGATACCCAATACTAAGAAGAATGAAATGTTTTAAATGCTGGCAACAGAGTCTTTTTAATGTTTGTTATCCTGAAAAACATACTTAGGATATCCAACATTATGATGTCAGGTTAAGTGATTCCACGTTTATAAGGAGGAAGTCTGTTACACAGATAACGAAAATGAAAATTCTATGTACTGTCATTGATAGACATTGTTTTTTTTCAGTCAAGGCCCAGGCAGAACACTGAAGTTTCACCGCTTCCTTCCTTAAAAGGGCTTTAAATATAAATTTACCAGACTGAATGTTCCATATTCTGCCCTGAGCAAATGCGTCAAAAATCCTAGCAACGTTGTCTGGTCTCCCCAGGTCCAACGGGCTTGATTGAGGTAGGATGAGACAGGAAGGTAGACGTAAGGCAATAAACCAGCAGAGAAGTACAGACTCAACTTCAACAGAGAGCCCAGGGAGAGTTCCTGCACAAAGCATATTGTGTTTTGTAACAATGTTTATTTTTAGTCCATTCATCCTGGAACTTCAAGAACACATCAAGGAAAACATCAAAATGTTTACTCAGAGCTGATCTCTCAATTTCTACTAAGTCATCACAGAATACTATGTTAAACCTTCTGAGTACTGTGGATTACTAGAAAATTGCATCAGCCTGAACTCCTTTGCATGGCAGGTGAAATCTGAGCGAAGCAAATAATATTAGGGGACACTCTGGAGTATCATGTTTATATTTAAAACCATGTCATGACATGCAGCATTACACGGCTGGGATAACACATGTGGGAGTGATTATTTGGCTGATTTTGAATATACCCCAAATATTGTTCCAGTACAATTCCCTTCATCACCATCACCAGGAGTAGACTTCAACTATATTCTCTATTATGATTACACACTGACAATATGATTCTTTCCCCAAGGGTTTTGGATATTTCATGGAAATATGTGTCACAAATGAAGCTAGCTTTTAAATAACCTCCCAGTTCATCCAAATGCTCTCTTTCCTCAATGTACATATAGGAAGGAGTACTGATAGAAATTTGCTCTGTATAACAATGTTGCCTCTTAAGAGTGTATTTCTTATCTGCGTGTATCTTTTTTTTTTTTTAAGATTTATTTATTTATTTGAGAAAGAGAGAGAGAGCAAGGAGGAGGCAAAGAGGGAGAGGGACAAGCAGACTCCCTGCTGAGTGCGGAGCCCGACACAGGGATCAATCGCACGACCCTGAGATCATGACCTGAGCTGAAATCAAGAGCTGGACGCTTAACTAACTGAGCCACCCAGACACCCCTTCATCTGCACATTTCTAAAATAAAGGACAATGTTGACAAAGTCTTATAAAGATTACACCCAAAAGAATTCTGGTATACTAAAAGATTCAAATAGTGGTTGCTTTAGTAAGTGGGAAAGGGGGTCTCTTCCAAATATCATAATTGGCAATTGCCAACTTTTCCTTTACAAAAAAGGAAAATTCATATGTGACAATGAATACAAGAACCAAGGTTCACATTCACCAGAAGGAGAACAAGCAGTTGACTTATATTAGCCTTTTCAAATAAACACTCTTAATTGAAAATCGAGTGTTTTTACTATAGTACGGATTTCATTTGATATTTCTAAAGTGGTAATGAGATGCAGAAAAATAATGGCATGAAAAGAGTATAAGAAATAACTAATCGAGCAACATGCCTTTGCTATTCTTAAAAGTAGTTTTAAATAAAGCAAATGTTTATATTTTGACAGTTTCTGCATGTTATAAAGTTCAAGTTAGAGTGGCACGATGCAATTGCCGGAGAATTTTCCTTTTGTGTGAGAAATCAACAGGGAGACAATTACATGAGAGTTTTTTCAGAGAGTGCAAGAAAGTGGCTCTGAGTCCTAGCTGTACATACATTAGAATCACCTGCAGAGCTTTTTGAAAATATCAATGTCTGGGCCTCACCCCAGACCAATTAAATCAGAATTATTTTGGAGTGGGGTCAGCATAAATATACATACCTATATACAAATATATGTATGTATACATGCACTCACAAATGCACACACATACACATACTTTTTAAAAGCTTCCCAGATCATCTGAGTAGCCAGGGTTGCAACCAACTGACTCAGGACTTCTTACTCTGCCTCAACTCATCTGACCAGTGAGATCCAATTACTCTGTCACTTCAATGGTAGGCCTCACTTTCTAGCCTCTGCTATTTAACTAGAGAAAATAAAATGTCCTTTGAAGAGTCATACTTCCCCAAATTGCATCATTCATCAGTAGCTGACCTAAGTACAGAATAAACAGGCTCTCAGACCAGGCTCCTACCTTGTCCACTCTAAGTCCCGCATGTTTTATAAAAAGCATATGGCTCTTCTTTCAATTAACTAACACAAAATATTTACTTTTTAAGTTCTTGTCAGTCAATGCACCTCTCTATTATCTGAATGAACCTTCTCTGATGTCAGAAGCCTGTCTAGGAGTAAGGTCATCAAGATGGCAACATAGATCATTCCTGACTTCAGTCTTCCTCACAAGACCAGCTAGCAACTATCTATAGACAAGACATCACTGTGAAGAATCCCAGAATCCAGGGGTGAGGATAAAGCACACCTTGGACCATACAGACTGAGAAGAACCACATTAGAAATAAGAAGGAGCACTCTGAGTGCATCACTCCTCCCCCACACCAGCCCAGCTCTGCACTAACAGAGCTCCCCTGGGGTGACAGTTTTTCCAGTGGGAAAAGAGACTCCAAGGTGGACAACCAGCTCCCCCAGCATGGCAGGACACTTCCCAGGAGGCTCATTTGGTTCTCACCTCTTGACGACCATGGTGGGAGGAAGGGGTCGGCTCAACCACTGGGGATCACGCAGGAGCAGGGGAGCAGGGCTTTCGGCAACCAGTGCTCAGATCTGGAGGACTGTTCTTGCTTGCAGCTGTGCCCAAGCAGAGATCCCAGCCAGCTACTCTGCCCATCTGCTGAACTGAGCCGGTAGCTGATCCCACCCTAAACTAATTCTGATTTACTTGATCTGGGGCATACTTTAACATAATAAAGTCCACATATGACGAGTCCATAGCTAACATCATACTCAATAGTGAAAGACTGAAAGCTTCTCCTCCAAGATCAGGAATCAGACAAGGGTGCCTACTCGGTATTACCAACTCCTGTTCAACACAGTCCTGGAAATCCTAGTCAAAGTATTCAGGCAAGAAAAAGAAATAAAAGGCATCCAAATATGAAAAGAAGTAGTAAAACTGTCTCTATTTGCAGATGACATGATCTTATATAGAGAAAAGCCTAGACTCTACCAAAAAACTGTTAGACTAATAAATGAATTCAGTAAAGTTGCACAAAATTAGTTGTGTTTCTACACACTAACAATAAACTATAAACTGTCTGAAAAAAAAACAGAAAATGATCTCATTTATAATAGCATCAAAAACAATAAAATACCTAGCAATAAATTTAACCAAGGAGGTGAAAAATCTGTACACTAGAAACTACAAAGCATTAATGAAAGAAATTGAAGAAGAAACAAATAAATGGAAAGATACCCCTTATTCACAAATTGGAAGAATTAATATTTTTTAAGTGTTTGTATCACACAAAGCCATCTATAGATTCAATGAAACCCCTATCAAGATTCCAATGGCATTTTTTTTAGTGTTTTATTTATTTATTCATGAGAGTCAGAGAGAGAGAGAGAGAGAGAGAGGCAGAGGCAGAGGGAGAAGCAGGCTTCCCCGCGGAGCAGGGAGCCCAATGTGGGACTCGATCCCAGGACCCTGGGATCATGACCTGAGCCGAAGGCAGACGCTTAACCATCTGAGCCACCCAGGTGCCCCTCCAATGGCATTTTTAACAGAAATAGAAAAACAAATCCTAAAATTGGTATGGAACCACAAAAGACCCCAAATAGCCAAATTAATCTTGCAGAAGAGGAATGAAGCTGGAGGCATCACACTTCCTAATTCAAACTACATTATGAAGCCATCATAATTAGGAGTTCAAGGTGGTGGGATAGGAAGATTCTGAACTCACCTCCTCCACAGACACGACAAATCTACAAAGACCTAAAAACTATCTGAACAAGTGCCTCCATAACAAAGAATAAAAGGGCCACATGAAAATGTGTGGAAGAAACAGAGACACGGTCTCACCGAAAACCCCATCCCAGTGCTGCAACCCACAGTTAGGAGGGATCTCATAAATATAGGACTTCTTCCTGAGGAGCAAGGGGTTTATGCCCCCACGTAAGGCACCCCAACCTTTGGGTCCTGCACCAGAGAGATGATCCCCCACCAAATGTCTGGTTTTGAAAGCCAATAGGTCAAATGTTCAGGAAAATTATAGGGCTGTCGGGGACAGAGACTCTGCTCTTAAGGACTTACAGACAGACTCGCTTGCCCCAGAACCTGGTACAGAAGCAGCAGTCTGGAAAGTGCTAGACCATAAGTGAAGAAGATTCATTTGCTAATCTTAAAATGTCTGCTGTATGGGCAGAAGCCTGGTAGAACTCTCCCTGGGGACAGAGATGCTGGAGGGGGCCATTTCTGGCGTTCTTCCTCTATCTTGCTAGTGCCAGCGAGTGTGCCCACTCCTGTGTCCCACTCCATCGCAGCTCTGTCAAAGCCAGCCAGGCAAATGGCCAACCTCACATAACACTCCACCACAGCTCCACCAGAGTCAGCCAGGGTGCACAGCCCATACAGGGGATGCCCCGTAAGTGCCTGGATCTGGTAGTCAAGGGGAATTGCATTTTTGGGTCCTATGGGTCTAAAACAACTGGAAAGACAGTTCTTGGCAGGTTACCATGCCCAAGGGACTGCACTGACAATAGACTGAAACAACAACCCATGGTCTTCCCATGAAAAAACTTCAGCTTGAACGGTAGGTTTCAGGTTTACCACACATCTAAAGGATAGAGAAGTGCTCTCAGGGAACACAGGCTGAAGGATACCATCTTTGAGCTCTCATCTGGCCTCACCACAGCTTGCTGGCACCTCCCAGAAAGAAACTTGTACACTCATCTGGAACCCTGAATTTGCAACAGTCCCTAAGAGATCCCCCCGCCCCAGATCACTTGGTCTGGAGGCTAGTATGGTCTATGATTGCAGTCTCCCAGGACTGTATCTATTTGCATACCTTAAAGATGCTGACTGAGGGGCTAGTTTCCAATCAGTCTAAAACTAGGTGCTGATGAGATCCCTTCCTCTGGGACACTCACAAGTCTTGACACAATAACTAGAACCTACCAAGAGAAACTCAGGCTGCTTAGACAATCATAAAGGTTTGAGACAGCCAAGAGCTACAGCAAAGTAGCTGTAGCTACTTTGATGTGAGGTTCATCTCCTACACAGGGCCACTCCTGCAAGACTGGGAGAGACAGCTATTTTGCCTAATACACAGAAACCACCACAGAGAGTCAAGCAAAATGAGGAGACAGAGGAGTATATTTCAAATGAAAGAACAAGATAAAACCCTGGAAAAAAATCTTAATGAAACAGAGATAAGTAATTTGCCTGACAAAGAGTTAAAAGTAATGGTCATAAAGATGCTGACTACACTTGGGAGAAGAATAGATGAACACAGTGAGAAGTTCAACGAAGACACAGAAAATGAAAGACAGTACCAAACAGAAGACACAGAACTGAAGAATACAATAACTGAACTGAAAAATACACTACAGGAGTTCAACAGCAGACTAGATGAAGCGGATAGAATCAATGAGCTAAATAAAACACAGGGCAATGGCACTCACCCAAACCAAGCAGCAAAAAGAAAAAAATTTAAAAACTGAAGATAGCTTAAGCTATTTATGGGACAATATCAAGCAGAATAACATGTATATTATAGGAGTCCCAGAAAGGGAAGAGAGGATGGGGCAGAACGCTTATTTCAAGAAATAATTGCCAAAAGCTTCCCTTACCTGGGAAAAGAAACAGACAACCAGATCCAAGAAGCCCAGAATTCCAAAGAAGATGAGCCCAAAGAGACCCACACCAAAACACATAATTAAAATGTCAAAAGTTAAGGATAAAGAGAGAAATTAAAAGCAAGAGAAAAAACAACTTGCTACACACAAGGAAATCCCCATAAGGCTATCAGCAGATTTCTCAGCAGAAACTTTGCAGGTCAGAAGAGAATGGCATGATATATTCAAAGTGCTGAAAGGAAAAACTCCCAAACAAGAATACTACCTGGCAAAGTTATCACTCAGAGAGGTAAGAGCTTTCCAGATAAACAAAAGTTAAAGGAATTCACGGACACTAAACTAGCCTTATAAGAAATGTTAAAAGAATTTCTTTAAGCTAAAAGGAAAGGGCATTAATTAGTAATAAGAAAACAATATTTTAAAAATATCACTGGTAAAGGTAAATATGTAGTAGTGGTTTAATCACTTATAAAGCTAGTATGAAGGTTAAAAGATAAAAGTAGTAAAAGTAATTACAAATACAGTAATTAGTTAAGGGATACACAAAATAAAAAGATGTAAATATGACATCAATAAACCACAGGGCAAGAGGAATAAAAATACAGTTTTAGAATGCATTCAAACATAACTTGTTACCAACTTAAAACAGCTTGTTATATATATACAGGCTGTTATATACGAGCCTCATGGTAACCATAAAGCAAAACCTATAGTAGAGGGACGCCTGGGTGGCTCAGTCGGTTAAGCGTCTGCCTTCGGCTCAGGTCATGATCCCGGGGTCCTGGGATCGAGTCCCGCATGGGGCTCCCTGCTCCGCGGGGAGCCTGCTTCTCCCTCTGCCTCTGTCTCTCTCTCTGTCTCTCATGAATAAATAAATAAAATCTTTAAAAAAAAAAAAAAACCCATAGTAGATAGACAAAGGATAATGAGAAAGGAATCTAAGTGTAACACCACAGAGTCATCAAACCACAAGGTAAGAAACCAAGAGAAGAAAGGAACAGAGAGGAATTACAAAACAAATGAAAAACAATTAATAAAATGGTAATAAGTACATACCCATCAATTTCTTTAAATGTAAATGGGTCAAATTCTCCAATCAAAAGGCAGAAAGTGGCTGAATGGATAAAGAAACAAGACCCATCTATCTGCTGCCTGTAAGAGACTCACTTCAGATATAAGTACACACATGGACTGAAAATGAAGGATGGAAAAAGATGTTTCAAGCAAATGGAAACCAAAAGAAAGCAGGGGTAACTATACTGACATCAGACAAAACAGATTCAAAGCAAAGACTATAGTAACAGACAAAGAGGGGCATTAAATAATGATAAAGAGGTAAATCCAGCAGAAGATATAACATTTGTCAGTATTTATGTACCCAATGGAGAAACACCTAAATACATAAAGCTAACACCAACAGACCTAAAGGGAGATAATGACAGGAATAAAATAATACTAGGGGACTTTAATACCTCACTTATATCAATGGATAGATCAGCCAGACAGGAAATAATAAGGAAACATCAAACTTAAACAACATATTAGATGGAATAATGGATATATATAGAACATTCCATCCAAAAACAGCAGAATACACTTTCTTCTCAAGTACACATGGAACATTTTCCAGGATAGATCATATGTTAGGCCACAAAACATGTCTCAGTAAATTAAAGACTGAAATCATATCAAGCATCTTTTCTGAACACAATATGAAACTAGGAATCAATTACAAGAGGAAAACTGCAAGAATCACAAATATGTGAAGATGAAACAACATACTACTGAACAACCAATGGGTCAATGAAGACATCAAAAAAGAAATTAAAAAATACCTTGAGACAAATGAAAATGGAAATACAACACACCAAAAAAAAAGAAAATACAACACACCAAAATCTATTGGATGCAGCAAAAGCAGTTCTAAGAGAAAAGTTCATAGAGATAGTTAAGAAGAAAAATCTCAGATTAACAATCTAACGTTACACCTAAAGGAACTAGGAAAATATGAACAGATGAAGCCCCAAATTAGTAGAAAAAAGGAAATAATAAAGATCAGAGTGAAAAGAAATGAAGTTGAGACTGAAAAGAAATAGAAAAGACCAATGAAACTATGAGCTGATTCTTTGAAAAGATTAACAAAATTAACAAACCTTTAGCTAAACTAAGAAAAAGAGAGGGCTCAAATAAATAAAATCAGAAATTAAAGAGAAGTTACAATTGATACCAAAGAAATCCAAAGGATCATAACAGACTACTATAAACAATTATACACCAAAAGATTGAACAATTTAGAAGAAATGGATAAATTCCTAAAAACATACAATCTTCCAAGAGTGAATCATGAAGAAATAGAAAATCTGAATAGATTGATTACTAGTAAGGAGATGGAATCAATAACTTAAAAACTCCCAACAAAAGTCCTAGACCAGACAGCTTCACTGGTGAATCCTACCAAACATTTAAAGATTTAATATCCATCCTCCTTATACTCTTCCAAAAAACTGAAGAATAGGGAATGCTTCCAGACATGTTTTATGAAGCCAACATTACCCTGATATCAAAACCAGAGAAAAAATTAATTAATTTTAAAAATTATAGGCCATATCAGATATCCCTGATGAACATACATGCAAAAATCCTCAAAAAATATTAATAAACTGAATTTGACAATACATTATAAGGATTATACACCATGATCAAGTGGTGTTTATTCCAGGGATGCAAGGACGGTTCAACATCTGCAAATCAATCAACATGATATACCACATTAACATAATGAAAGATAAAAATCATATGATCATCTCAATAGATACAGAAAAAGCATTTACAAAATTCTTTTATGATAAAAACTCTCAACAAAGCAGGTATATGGCCACTGAAAGGACATATATGACAAGCCCACAGCTAACATCATACTCGACAGCGAGAAGCTAAAAGCTTTCCCTCTCAGTAATATGACCAGGATGCCCACTCTCACCGCTCTTAGCCAGAGCAATCAGGCAGGAAAAAATATAAAAAGCATACAATTGGAAAGGAAGAAGTGAAACTGTCACTATTTGTAAGTGACATGATTTTATATAATGAAAACCCTAAAGACTCCACCAAAAAACTGTTGGAACTATTAACTGAAACCAGTAAAGTTGCAGGGTACACAATCAATATAAAAAAATCCGCTGCCTTTTTTATACACTAACAATGAACTATCAGAGAGAAATTAAACCAATTCTGTTGACAAGTCCATCAAAAAGAATAAAATACCTACAAATAAATTTAGCCAAGGAGGTGAAAGACTTATACACTGAAAACTCTAAGACGCTTATTAAAGAAATTGAAGATGTAAATAAATGGAAAGATACTCCATGTTCATGGATTGAAGAATTAATATTGTTAAAACAGCCAAAGCAATCTATAGATCCAATGCAATCTCTAACAAAGTTCCACTGTCATTTTAGAGATAGAACAAACAATCCATTTGAATGAAACCACAAAAGATCCCAAATAGCCCAAGCCATTTTGAAAAAGAACAACAAAGCTGCAGGCATCATGCTCCCTGATTTCAAACTATCCTACAAAGCTATAGTATTCAAAACATTGGCATAAAAACAGATATATAAATCAATGGAACAAAGTAGAGAGCCCAGGAATAAACCCATGCATATACGGTTAATTAATTTATGGCAAAGAGGCAAAACTATTCAAGGGGAAAAGGCCAATAAATGGTGTTAGGAAAACTGGACAGTCACATGCAAAAGAATGAAAATGGACCACTACCTTACACCACATATAAAAATTAACTCAAAATGGATTAAAGACCTGATTGTAAGACCTGAAACCATAAAACTCCTAAGAGATAACATAGAAAACAGATAGACATACATACATACTATGGAGTATTATTCGGCCACAAAAAGAAGAAGATCCTGCCATTTGCAACAACATGGATAAAACTTGAGGGTATTATGCTAAATGAAATGAGTCAGATAAAGACATATACTGTATGACCTTACCTATAGTGGGATCTAAAAAAAACTGAACTCACAGAAACAGAGAGTCGACTGGTGATCACTAGAGACAGGGAAAGGCAGCACTAGAGGGAAATGGGTGATGGTGGTCTAAGTGTGCAAACTTCCAGTTATAATATGAATAAGTTCTGGGGAATGTAATGTACAGTATGGGGACTATGTACTGTAGCTTATATTTGAAAGATGCTAAGAAAGTAGATCTTAAAAGTTTTCAAGACACAGAACTGTAACTGTGTGAGGTGATAGATATGTTAACTAACCTCATTGTGGCAATCATTTTACAATATATCCATATATCAAATCATCATGTTGTACACCTTAAACTTACACAATGTTATATGTCAACTGTATCTCAATAAGCTGGAAAAAAAAAGAGAAAGAAATGAAGACTGGTTAAAAAAAAAAAAAAAAAAAAGCCTGGCCAAGGTAACCGACAGCTGGATGTTAATGCATCCCCATCTATGCATCCATCAATTCACAAGAAAAATATCTGGGCCTCTTCAGGTTTGTAATCTATAGAAAAGTCTTCACTGAATTTATGTTTTTTATGTTCTATCTCCTTTATTTAAAATCAAAAATAAAATATTTTATTATTTTATATAATAAAAGACCAGATAAAGAACCTTCTGTATATTCTATAAAACCACTGTTAGACACGACCTGTTACACTGTTTAATATTCCTCATATAAGGGTGGACATGACTGACTTAACAGAATTCAGTTCCAAGAAGAAGTTGATCTTCCCTTTGATTGTTATTTCCCTTTAACACATAATAAGAATTTTATAACCTCCATGTTATACTTTTCCTTTGTTGCCAGAAGCTAAAAACAAAAAATATATTCAAGTACAGTAAATACAATAGTTACCTAAAGTTTTGTTATAATTTCCCTATTTCTGTATAATAATTTTACTGAACATGTGTTTTCTAATATAATCCTGACTAGAGCAACAAATAATGAAATGATAAATAAATAAATGTAGCTGAGGTATGATTAACAAACAATAAATTCAGCAAAATGACTCTAGTACTGGCTTTGTGTTTACATTGTTTCAACCTCTAGGAGGAGGACTGACAGCATAAAGGGCTTCCATCTTTCCAAAACCTCATGTCTAACTCAGCTCCCTGCCTTCTTCAGTCCATCTCACAATGCCTTACACAGCATAGTAATTTTCTTACATTGACCGCCATTTAAATCAATAATCATTTTTCCTTTGAGGGAAAGGGAAAACTAAAATAAATCATTTTTAATTCTAGAGACATCTGTTCTGAGAAAACAGGTTGTTATTTTCCAGAGATGTGGTTCCTCGGCTCACGGTGATGCTGTCTGTTCTGTCGGGAGAGCTGAACCTCTAGCACCTAGAGCGGCATCTGCGCAGTGCAGGCCCTCAACAAACAGCTGGATGAATGAATAAACTATTATTAATACACTACCCTTTGTTTTAGGACATATAATAAAACAATCAAGGAAATCTGTGATTTCATTTTAACTCCTTTTTAGCCTATTATTATCAAGGTGCTGCTCAGAATCAGTAAGGAAATTATGAATCAGACCAGATGCCACTGCAATCAATACTGTATAATTTTCGGGGCGCCTGGGTGGCTCAGTAGTTAAGCATCTGCCTTCGGCTCAGGTCATGATCCCAGGGTCCTGGGATCGAGCCCCCCCATCGAGCTCCCTGCTCGGCGGGAAGCCTGCTTCTCCCTCTCCCACTCCCCCTGCTTGTGTTCCCTCTCTCGCTGTCTCTCTCTCTGTCAAATAAATAAATAAAACCTTAAAAAAAAAATACTGTATAATTTTTGTAAATCCTATTTTTTTTCAATGTTGTTAGAGCCTCGGGTCATTTATACTTTATATAAAACTAAAAAAAAAAATGAAAGCCCCATGTTTTATGCCATAAATGTTATATCGGGCCTTACTAAAACATTATGAATTTTCATTAAAAACACCCAAAAACCTACCTTCTCTTTTAGAAGTCGAAAGAGAATCCATGGTATTATGCACAAAACATAGAGTACTATTGTATGCTGATTACATAAACTAAGGCCACAGCAGAAAGCACCAATTTTAGCTATCTGAAAAAAGAAAAAAAAAAAAAAACCTAAGTTAAAAATTTACCTAAAACTCTTAAGTAAGCACGATAGTAAAAAGTTATTCTTTATATGAGAACCAAGCATTTGTACCATAGGTCAGGCTAAAGTCAACCTCTTAGACACAGGCTTGCTTCCACAGACACTAATATTTAGCACCATTACTTTTTTTTTACAATATTGTTCATTCTCATCACATCACTGCAGTTTGACCTGAAATGACTGCCTTCAAAGTAAGTTTTAGAAAGTCCTGCATGATAACTGGGTAAGTCCTACCAGTAATAAGATATTGTGTAATTCTTACTAAAGTCTGTAACTAAAACTCAGGCACTCTTTCCATTTTACTTTTTCTCCTATTAAATTAAATACATAAAATAGAACACTTTTTATTTAAAAACCAGGTTATGGGTGCTGTTTTTGCTCTTTTGAACATGTGCAATTTTCATAATCAGAAAAAAGTTTACTTTAGACAAAAAATGAACTCTAATAGCAGCACAGATCTGTTTATAGGCACCACTGATAAACCATGGTATTCTTCTGTCTGTATATTCTTCAACAACAAAAGGCTGCCTTTACTAAAATGGTTTGGTACCTCCCAATGTGTAGACTGTAAGCTCTTAGAAGACAGGGTTCCTTCACGTTTCAAATGATCTTGATATTAGTGTTTGCCTTATAATTCACTGGAAACTCTTCCGAACTACTTCATTTATATATTTGACACTCTTAGTTTAAAAAAAAAAGTACAAATTTGGTCTTTTTTTCAATTAGAGAGTAAGTCAATGTACCATAATGGTATATAATTTAAGGTGGTCAATCCAGAGCTTGGCATCTAACGATCACACTAACACACACACACACACACATGCACGATGGTGAAATTAACCAACAAGCCCATCTTTCCCATAGGACTCAGAGGGGATTTCAATCCTCTCATTCTCCAAAAAACTTCTGAACTCTGGGAGAAAAAAAAAAGCTCCATGGTTTATAAAGGCTATCATGGTTCACAGTAAAAGAACTCAGAATATTTTCTCTCTCAACGCGCCTAAATTACCTCGACAGTAATCAAGACAGATAAACAGCATCCAAAGTTAAAAAGAAATACAGCATCTGTCTAAAAATTAAAACAAAAAGTGATTTCACTTTGATCAAAATAGGTTACCTTTGATCTTTCTTTTGCAGTTGCTGCCTCCTCAAAATGTACAGTAAGAGCCATAAGCAGCCCCACAAACAGATTGTTTAAGCTAAAAACCTCTGCTGCAATGGACCACTGCCATGTTAGACGAGAAAATGAAAACACCCCCGCAGCAAGGATTCCTCCAGCATGTGAGCCAGAAAGCCTGCAAATACAGATAACATGAAATCTTCTTTCCCAACAAAAAGAACTGACTTTCTTTTCCTTTTTATAAACTGTAGCAGCAGAAATTATGAGTCACCCAGCACTATCCCAACACATTATATGGCTAATACATTACTTCGTATAATAATTTCTTCCAACAGATTTTAATTAGGAAGTCCATATGTTAACTTATTAACAAACAAAGGAACAAACCTCCTCAGTCTCCTATGGACTGAATGAGGTTTAGTTCTCAGATGGAACCTCTAGGATTCAAGCCAATTCAGAAAGCCTGAAGAGACAGTAGCTAGAGAGATTACAAACCTGTATCACTTCTCTTGCTCTATCCACAAATCAGAATGATGGTCTGGTTGAGACGGAAATATGTTGAATTGTAAGAATTAATGAAATGGCAAAATATCCGTTCAGGAACACTCATTCTCACTTCTCGTGGAATGTTTGGGCCTAGGCACTTTCCACACGATCACACCAAAGTTTATCTCCCAACATATGGCAAACATGTCTTTGTCACAATACCTGGTGATTTTAAGATCTTGAAAACTGAGTTCTTAGTTTCTAGTGATTCCTTCTTTATACAAAGTTGAAGTTGAAAACAATGTATTTCTTTAAAGAGAGGGACGGGAATGTGAACTTCAATAGCACAAAAAGAATCAAACGCCACACCTGGAAACAAATTTCTCAACCCCAACGCCAAGGAGAGCCAGACATTTCAAATCAATCAGGAATCTGGATCTCAGTTCCAAGATTTGATCTGAGACTAGTAATGTGGTGGACAGAGCATATCAAAGCAAAACAACTTCCTATTTCCCCATAAATCTAAAATTATGAAAAAGCTATTACCAAATATCTCTAACAAGTGTTATGATTCAGCAAGCATTACCATGTCTAATAGTTAATGATAGTATATGGCCCTAAATCATCACTGTTAAACTAAACTATATTGTTTTGGATAAAAAGCTGTGGAGTCATTCTATGGCTTTTAATCAAGCATCACAGAAAAAAAAAGTTAAAATAAAATTTTGATATCACCAAACTTCTTTTGGAGTTCCTCTTTGCAATATATTTGTTTTCTTTCCATTATAAAAATCATCAGTTTCCTATTTCTTTCAGAGTTCCCCGTTCTCCCAGTGACCCTGATTCATCACATTGAGGGCTTTTCTTCCCTCTAAATTACTTTCCAAATTCCTTTCTACTTGTATTCCTACTACCTTAGACTCAATTAAGCTTCCTAAGTGGTCTTGTGTTTTCCAAACCATTCTGCAATATAACATCACATTAAACTTCTGAAAACATACTCTTTATGAATACCTAGCCCCCCACTTTAAGGACTCTTCACTGCCTGTAGGAAATATTCTAAGTGAGCCAGGCTGGAACTGAAGCTCCTAATAAACGGTACCTAGCCACTAATCACCAACATTATCATCTCCACCAACCAGTTAGGCTCCCCAAAATTCCCTGATAAGACATGCCCATTCCCAGCACCATACCTTTGCTCATGCTATACCCATGAACCCAATGTGTTCTTGGATTCCTTCTACTTATTCAAACTCTACTCTTTTCTCAAATTTCTCTTCAATTCCCAGGTTCTAGGTCATCTTGGAACATGTATAGCATGGAGTTGCCTCTAATAATTACTTTGACTTTGTTTTTGAAATGTGAACTGGAGTTAAGCTTCATTTATATTGGAAGTCATTCGCCCGAAGCACAGAAAGGAAACTTTGTGAGTGAGAATGAATTAATCTTAAATAATGGGTAACATTTTTAAAGGAATTTCTATGTTTTGTCTGTCAATATTACTTTGGAAAGTCAGCATAAGATACAAGATTCCCTCCTCTACTTAAAACATAAATTAGAGGGGTGCCTGGGTGGCTCAGTTGGTTAAGCAACTGCCTTCGGCTCAGGTCATGATCTCAGGGTCCTGGGATAGAGCCCCGCATCGGGCTCTCTGCTCGGTGGGAAGCCTGCTTCTCCCTCCCCCACTCCCCCTCCTTGTGTTCCCTCTCTCGCTGTCTCTCTCTCTCCCTCTGTCAATTAAATAAATAAACAAACAAACAAACAAACAAGCTTCCTTGGAAAAATGGCCGATTCCAGGTCTGGGGCAGGTCAAGTACAAAATGAATCTGAAATATCTTGTACCAGAAAATAAGGAAGGATTCAAAAGAGGATATGACAAAAGGACAAGGAGCCAGCTTAAAGGGGTCAAATCAGGGATAATGTGAACATCAATAATTACAGTAATAGATTATTACCCAATGAATAAATAATCTATGAATCTATAGTGATATAAATAGGGGAAGAGAAAATCCACAGAAAGTCAACAATAACTGTAGAAGAAATGATGGAGTTTGGCAGCCAATATCATCATAATAATGGATACCAAAATTAGTGAGTAAAAGTTTTACAGAAATACGTATGTAGTCTAAAGATATCTCCCTATAAACAGAGTAATTACAGAGGGGAAAATGGTAACTTTACAGGGGCAAACCCAGCAGACACAATCTTAACCACATGATCAAAGATAAAGCCCAGTAATGGGACAAACCTCATATGCTTTCTGATCTATTCCAATGAAAAGAACAGAGCATCATTTCTACGGTATTCTTGCCAAAATGTATTACCTGAACCCACAAACTCAAATTGAAGAACATTCTACAAAGTAACTGGCTAATATAGATCAAAGAAAATGTCAAGGTCTTGAAAGACAAAAACAAAAAGCACAAGACCACGAGTCCATATGAAAGAGGCTAAAGGGATATAATGGAATAAAATTCATGATCTCGAATTTCCTTCTGCCAAATAGGATATTATTGGAACAACTGGCAAAATCTGAATCACCTCCATAGATAACAATGTTGTATCAGTGATAATTTCCTGACTTTGAGAACTGCACAGTGGATATGTAAGAGAATGTGCTTGTTTTTAAGAAACATACCTTGAAGCACTTAAGGGTAAAAGGATAGCATCTATGCAGCTTACTCTTAAATGGTTAAAAACAAAACAATACACACATATTGTTTGTGGCTAATGATATCGAGCATCTTTTCAAGTGTTTATTGGCTATTTGTAGGTTTTCCTTGGAGAAGTTTATCCAGATCCATTGCCCATTTAAAAATTAGGTTGTGCTCTGTATTATTGTAGAGTTCTTCTCAACTTCCTTTTAATACATTTCTTTCCTGCTAAACACTGCCAGAGTCCATTGCTTGCACCCAAGAGCCCTGACTGAAACACACTGCCTTCCCTTTTTGTTATTCTTATTAAGGTTTCAAGGCAAACTGTGTGAGCAAATTCTGAAAATAAATGCTGAAGAGGTCATAGCTTTGTGAAAAACAGAAGAGAGGGCAGTATGTCTAAGAACAAAAGTTATGTGTGCATCCATATATAGGATATGTAGAATATAAAACTTTTTGGAGGCCTCATCATTTTACTATTCAGTTTGGGGTTTACATAGTGCTGTACATAAGCTAAGCCTGTATGAATTTCATTGATTTCAGCAGCCTTTACTCAACTATGAATGTCCATTGAAACACACATTATTTTAACATACTGCCTTTAAGTTTGCTTTATGCTAAGATTCAGAATCAATTAACATTTACTGACCATGTAACATGTATCAACTGGTAGACTACGAAAAACAGAGAAAATGCAAAACATCTGTTGTAGAAAAACTCCGCAAGTTGAAGGATACATACAAGGATTTGCAGGTAGCAGTACTGTTCAGCTGAGGCTGCAGAGACCGTGGATATGGAGTGGCAGGATCTGTCAGCATGGCTGTGGAAAGGTCTGAAGCAGCCTAAGCTGGCCTGGAAAGACTGGAGAGAGCCAGGGTTAGCGGCTTTACGACGCAGGTAGGACAGAAGGACAAGAGGGAAGGGAGTTTGTAATAAGCCATGGGGCCTAGATTGGATAGGGAAGAAAGCAAAGCAGCAGGGGGCTGATGAAGGCAATAAAGAGTATGAGCAAAGCATTCTAGGTCTCAGTCAAATGGAAGACAAGGGTAGAAGCATCAAGGAAATGAGTGAACTGAAAGCTAAAGTCATGCCAGGTAGTGCAAAGTGGGTTGGGGAAGGGGACTGGAACCATTAAAGGAAGGAACAGGCCAGTTAAACAAGACTGGACTCTGTTGTTGAGGGCAGCCTGTGATGGAAAAGGGTTTAATAAAGCTGTTTTCAAAATCATAAGATTTTCATTAAAACTAAGTATTTGTCCTAAAAGACAAGCAGTACAGCATACACTAATAAATCTGCAGGCTGAATGCTCTGTAGGAAGACAGGTGTGCAGCCCAGGGCCATGGCACCATATGCAAGCTAACAAGGAGAGGTGAGGGCCCACATCAGCACACTGTGAGCTAAGTCTGTGATCTGCTGACAAGCAAAGGATGATGTCAGCAGTGGTAAGCATGAGGACTTTCTTTCTTTTTTCCTTTTTTTTAAGATTTTATTTATTTGAGAGAGAGAGAGAGAGACAGAGCACGAGCAGAGGGGAGGAGCAAAAGGAGAGGAAGAAGGAAACTCCCTGCTGAACGAGGAGCCCGATGTGGGGCTCGATCCCAAGACCCTGGGATCCCAACCTGAGCCAAAGTCAGCTGCTTAACCGACTGAGCCACCCAGGTACCCCAAGCCATGAGGACTTTCTGAAGACTCTGGAGGTCTTCAATTCATTCACTGACTCTGTAGATAGGCAGTCTCATTACATTGTGCAAGGCATATTACATTATCTGAGCTTGCTTCATTTCACCCTAATGAGACAGAGATAAATGACTAAAGAGCAGCTGAATTCAAAGATGACTTCACAAAGACAGTTCAGGATCATGGCAAGGCTCAGTATTAGCTTCCTGCTGTCCACATCTGTAGCCTCTATGCTCCATTGTCACCCGAGCATTCTATTCAAATAGCACCCAATTGCCATCTAACTGCTAAATACAACAGGCTCTCAGGACCTCTCTGCTGGATTGATCCCAGCCCCAAGCACACTCTACTGAGTTGAGCCTGGCTCCACATCCCTCCAGTGTTCCTTCTGTGGTTCTGGATCTTCCTTCTGTTTTCTCTGAATGGCTCCTCTTCTTCCATCATCTCCTTTAAAGCTGGTGTTGCCAAGATTTCATTCTCACGCAATTCTTCTCACTCTTACATACTCCACCTGGGTGGCCTTATCCACTATCCCGATGTCAGCGGCCAACCACAAACTGAAGTAACCGAATCTGTCTCTAGCGCGACCTCCCCCTTAGTCTCAAATGGACAGATCTCCAACTGACTGTTCTATGCCTCACCACAAAGCCACTCCAACTCCTGGCATCCCACTGAACCTTAGTATCAACACGTGCAAAATTAATTTATCATCCTCTTCCTTAAATGATTCCTGTTCCTGTATTCTGTCTTAGTGATGTCATTATCTACCGAGTTTAATTACCCAAGAAACCTAAGAATCATCATCAGAGCTCCTGGCCCCTCTCCCTGTCGAACATACCACATCCTGCCAATTTTACTTCATAAACATTTTAAAAACTCATCCACCTCTCCATCCATACGCCACTGCCCTACCTCAGAATTCAACAGTGGTCTGCCTCCAGCCCTAGGCCCACCATTGCCACCAGAGTGAAGATCTTGTACTTTTCTGCCTTCAACCCCATGACTCCTCTTGATTATAAAACATAATACAGGGACGCCTGGGTGATCAATCGGTTAAGCTTCTGACTCTTGGTTTCGGCTCAGGTCATGATCTCGCAGTGGTGAGATCAAGCCCCATGTTGGGCTCTGTGCTCAGGGAGGAGTCTGCTTCAGATTCTCTCACCCTCTCCCTCCCCTTCATACACACACTTCTTCTCTCAAATAAATAAAATCTTAAAAAAAAAAAAGCCTATTACAAGCTCCTCATTACAACAGACAAGACCTTTTATGATCTGGTCTCAGCCTACCTGCAGCTTCATTTTTTGATATAACCCATCTCATAGTTTGTGTTCTAGCAACACTAAATGAGCTGTAAGTTCCTGCACTTACAAGCTGTCTCTCCTCCATCGCAGCATTTTTTTTGCGGATGAGGTATACTGTTTTGCCTTTATGGGGGTGACTCCCACTGAGTTGGTGTTTCCAACTCAGCATAGGCATACCTTTCCAACAAGTTTTTTTTTTTTTTAAAGATTTTATTTATTTATGAGAGAGAGAGAGGGAGAGCGCCCGTCTGCATGAGCTGAGGGAGCAGCAGACTCCTTGCTGAGCAAGGAGCCAACGCGGGACTCGGGGTTCTCCGGGATCATGACCTGAGCTGAAGGCAGCCGCTTAACCGACTGAGCCACTCCGGGACCCCACAAGAAGTTTTTCCTAAAGTATTTTCACTAAGACCAGGGTGTTTGCCCCTTCTCTAGACTCTATTAAATGTATTAAATGGGTACTGAATAGACAGGTTTTTCTATATTTCTAAAACTTTGCAAACCTGAGGAATAGAATTTTTTAACTATAACCTAATCTAAACACAGTAAGGAAATCAGATTTAGGGAACTTAAAATCCTCTAAATAATGAATTACAAAGCCAACAGAATTATTTTTGGACTACTGATATAGCCATTTCAGCATATTCATGCATCTTAAAAATAAGTCTATTTCACTTCACATACATATGTGTGTGTGTCCCTACAAAAGCCTTTTGATTTTTTTGAAAATTAACTGTTTTTCCACCTATATATTTCAGGCATACTTTATCTTTAGTTTTTAATGCTTTTCAAATAACAAAGGTTTCTAATTATCTGACCCAAGTCCAAGCATTTCCAAATAATGCTTTATTATAAAGTTACTTACGCCACTATTTAGAATTTATTCTTTATTTTTTTAATTGCAAAAAAATTGAAAGAAAAGATGGTTTGGTATTGGGATAAATTTTAAGAACCATGTCCTTTATTGTTGCTGTGCTTTACTATTATAAAAATGGTGTCTTAGTAACCAATGAAATTGAGGGAAAAATTAAAGGATTTGTTTAGATTTTGTTATATTAATTTTTATTACATTAATTTTTGTTACATTGATTTTTTAAAAATAAAGTGATGTCCATATGGATATATCTTACAGAAACTAAGGAATAATCATTTTTCTACCCCGTACTTTTTTTTTTTAAGATTTGAGAGAAAGAGAAAGAGAGAGAGTGCAGGAGAGGGGGCAGAAGGAGAGGGAGAGTCTCAAGCACACCACAGTGATCAGGATCTGAGCCACCAAGAGTTGGAGGCTTAACCAACTTTGCCACCCAGGCACTTCTCCACCCTGTACTTTAATTCAAGTGGTTAAATATTCTTTTGGCAAGAGTATAGAAATCATAATTTATTTAAAATAATTTTGTATTACTTTATTCCTTGTCTATAAAATACATATTTCAAAGGAAATGAGAAAATACAGGTTTATACTCATATTGCCTTTTGCATACTGACGTGTAAATAAAGTCCCTTACATTTTCTCATGTTTTTCTGAAATTTCAAACAAAACACCTCAAATTTTTCCTCTTATGTCTTACTGAGCCAAATATCAATGAGCCACCCATATCAATAAGTCACTGCAAGTCTGAGATAGAAGACATTAAATGTTCAGAAGATTTACCTAAGTGATATTGTAAAAATCACACTGATGAATATGTCTGAAGGCAAATCTAATTTTTAAACATGTTAAGCAAACAAGATGACTGAACAAATCCTTTTATTATCTGTTTATGTGTATCTTTAAAAAAGTGTTTTTGTATGAATCCACAGAATATCTAGAGCCTCCAATGAGTCCATCGTCTATTCTGATTGCTGGGGTCTTTGTTATTTTATGAGACTGGCCAAATATCCCTCTCAATGAAGGGTGTTCCAGAGTGAATGATTAGACAAGTTAGTTGTAATCTCTTTTGGGGAGTAATTCTAACCAGAACAACACATGCTCCACAATTTTTTTTTTTTTCCTGAAAAGGCTATAACAGATATTTATAATTTCGGGGGGTGAAGGGATGCAGAGTTAAATTATGTAAGTAGAAGGAAACACTATTTATATACTTTACTGAATGCAATACTGTTAAGTGAATTGGTAATCCAAATTTCTGGCTAAGTAATCTTTCTTTTAAAAACATATGGAAGGAATGTCCAATCTGACATTATTCCTTAAGCATGAGTTTTAAATGAAATGGTTGTTCTGAGCCCACAAAATGAGCTGTTCGGCATCATCCAGAAAGTCAGATATACAGATGGACTATAAATATAAGTAGCTCCAAAATAAGGCAAAACAATTGTCATCTACCCATAGACTCAGTCTGATTTTTTTTCCAAATGAAAATGACATAATCGAAAACACCACTGTGTTTTCACTTGGCAACCCAAGAGTCCTACTTTTCATTTTCATTGTATTCTTTTGAATAAACATGCTTATTATTTTTTACAAAGCAACTAAGGAGTTAGTGAATTTAATTTTTATCTACACTTAACGTGCTAAAGTGGCATCTTAAAATGAGCTCACTAAATTAAAAGATACACATTTTTCTAATGACACTGATGAAACTACTTCAACAAAAAAGAGAAGAGAAATTCAAATGAGGTTATGAACAAAAATAAGAAGTCTTTTCACCAGAACTCAAGAATAAATGGCAAAATAGTCTCAACTATTTTCCATTTTAACTTAAGGACAACTTATGATGAATTAGATACAATATGAGAAAAAATGTTTTCCATTCTTAATTTGATTCTCATAAAGCCTCATAGAAGGAGATCAAAAAAGACATTTCCTTGACTGAAATACGGATGTTTAGAATCTAACCTAGGGACACCTGGATGGCTCGGCTGGTTAAGCATCTGTCTGCCTTTGCCTCAGGTCGTGATCCCGGGGTCCTGGGATCGAGCCCCGCATCACGCTCTCTGCTCAGTGGGGAACCTGCTTCTCCCTCTCCTCCCCACTCGTGCCCTCTGTCGCTATCTCTGTCTCTCTGTCTCTCTCTCTCTCAAATAAATAAATAAAATCTTAAAAAAAAAACAGAATCTAACCTGACTTATAGAAGATAATATCTTATGAGGCTATACGAAGAAATGATCGCATACTTACAACACCATTACTGTGATCATTTTAATAACACAACCACTATATTGTAAAAGATAGTTATATCTGAGTACTAACAATCAAAATCAAGTTTTCACACTGTGAGAGAGGTATGCTGAATTTAAGGGCTCATACTAATGGCGTAAAGCAACGACACAGATGATTCATAACATCAAATAATCTAAAAATCATTGAAGTATGTTTTATGTAAATAAAAATATTTTTATGTGACACGTAAAATATATTTCCCAGTGTATCTGCAGTAAGTAAATCTTCCTAATTGCTTTTTGCTTGGGTTAACACTAACATCATGTAGTTCACATTCTAATAAAGCACAGTGGTTAGTCAACAGAGAAAGATACACCAAGAGTATGAAAGACAGCACGGGAAGGGTGGTAAAGTATTTAAAATTTCACCCAGATAACGCAAATAACAAAAATTCTCCACGGAAGTAAGGAATATGGGGTAAGGATTAAGATCATCCTAAAGAATGTGAAGCTCAGAATTCTATGGTTGATACATAACTGCCTTCTTTTTGGTCCACAAAATCCATGAAACCTAGATGAGATTCCTAGGAAAGGGACTGATTGTGCAGGAGTTTTCTCATTGATGCAATACTCTTCATCTGTTGACACAATGGATAAATCGGGAGGTTACACTTTGTACCATTGACACAGGTTTGCTATTGATGATAAGGTGTATTTTTCTTTCCACTACGTGGTATTCGATTTTCATGTGTAGTCACATGTTTGTCTAACCCTCAATCAAAAGGCAAGTAACAGAAACCTGAAATTCTTTCAGAACACACATTTGATGTGTCTCATAAAATTCACGAATGTATTTGTCTTCAGTGTTACTTGCATGCAAAGGGCCCAACATGGAGGGTACACCGCCCTCCTTCTACGCTGCAAACTCCTGCTTGAAGGCAGTAGGATCGAGTAAGCAGGCCACAATGCAGCCTCTGAGACTGATTATTAAATAAATTACTATTAGTGTCAACTCATATTGATGACTAAAAAAAAATGTAATGGATTACGGGGAGGAAGTAAGGTAAAGCAGGACACAACAGCAAATCTACCACCCCCATCCTCCGGGAGTTCTTATCTTTCTGGGTCTTGTTCATGAAAATATATAAATGTTACCTTCTGGCTCAATCACATAATCAACACCCATATATTTATCTCTTCTGTGTACCTGGAAAAAGGTCAAACTGGGAAGCTAGCTACTGCCAAGCCTCTCTTTCCATGGCAGTTCACTCAACCCAGTGGCAGCAAATACGCATTAAGCATCTAATATGTTCCAGATACTCTGTGGGCAAATTATAGCCAGTAGCCATTTAGAAAACAGTAGAACCTAAACTTTCCTGTTCATTTTAAAGCTTGGACCTAATCAACATAAGTCAATCATTTAGGGCATGGTATATTAAAGTTACATCTTGGAAGCTGCCACCACGGCACCTAAAGAAATGTAAAACACTTCCACCTTTAATAAACTTGCAAATAATCCCTTTTCCCACATTTTATAAAAATTTACTTCCACTCCAGATAAAATTCTCCCAAGATGTGTTCTATTTCACGAGATTCAATCAAAAGTAAAACTGGTTCTGGCCTGAAGTTTCAGCTACATAAATACCAACTACCAGTACACTAAAGGAAAAGTACAAAGTATTATTCCTGATTTTAAACCACTAAATAACACTGGGAAAAAAAAAAACTGCAGTCTTCAAAAAAAAAAAAAAAAACCACAACTGACACAGAGGGAGTAAGATTATGAATAGCTTCCGAAAATAAGATAAAATCACACAATTCCCATTAAAATTCAGATTTATGCATTAACCAATAAATAATAAAGTTACTCAAGGTTTAGAACAACTCCTTTTATTATATCTCATCAGCTTCTACCTAATTATCCAAAAGAAAAAACCCTGGGCTTTCTAAGAATCAACATCATACACCTTACTTTTTTTACTAAGTTCTCATGGTATGCCAAATAACTTGCACAATGGGAGCCAATTTCTTCTGAAAGCACAGCCTGGTTTAAAATAACTCCCAAATTACAAATTTTCATATTTTGTTCGAAATGTTTAAAGACACAGAAGACCTCAAATTACCTTGTGACTCAAGCTTGACAGTGTTATTTTGTATTCAACAGCAACCCTGAATGGTTAAAAAGTACATTCCAGCATATTGTTCTCAAAGGCCCTGGCCTTGGCTTGTCATCACACTAAGTCCCCTTTCACTCAAAACTTAGAAGATGCTGCATACATTTTGAAACATTAAGATACCAAACGTATGGGAGGTAAACTTAAAAGATCCAAATAACTAAAATCAGCCGAATGAGGGTATGAAACTGTTTTCATCAGCAACACTAACCAACTCAATAAACAATAGAGATTTAATATTAAGTAGTCTTATCATGCAAAGTTATGAAAGCATATCTTAATACTTCAATTCCTGAAGACCACTTTCCGTTTTTATGGCTTTGAAAAGTAGCACATCTACGGGAGTTACGATCTAGAATTTTATTTGTAATTTTAAGAAATACATGCATTTATTATTACAGCCGTAATGACTGATGACTAGTTCCAGTGGCAAAATCTCGGCAGGAAACAGATTTAGCAATTTGAATGTTTTATAAGTTTTTGTAATTGAGGAAACTTTTCATAATCTGACATTTGTTAAAACCACTTATTAGAAATTATGCAGCACAGTAGTTGTGGAAATATGAGCTAGCTTCACAATTATAAAGTCAGCCTATGTAGCCCTTTCCTATTGTATATAGTGGCATAAACCCCACAGCGGCCTATCAGCTAACTGGCAGGCAGGGGGCTGCTCTATTCAAAGTGAGAGATACAAGCTGCAGGGCAAAAACCTGGCAGCTCCCATCTGACCCCACAATCCCCTACTGGTGACAGCTCCAAGCTCCATGGCAAATTAGGCCTTCTCATATTACAATTGGAGAAGACAGATTCCATTAGCAGTATCTGAAATTGAGTGGAGAGCTGCACTGTTATCAGACTTGACTCATAAGCACTGCTATTAATCAGAGCTATGATAGCATTTATATATTTCAAGCTATCTGCTGCCTCTGTGATATTCTGCTACAAAGGGTTGATGGGACTTAGGAAAGTGAACAATAGAGCTTTCTGGGAAAAGCAGAGTAAATCAAGAAAGTCTATGACTTCCGCACATTCTGAAGGGATTGTGGTTTACATAAATTTTCTCCCAATTGGAGATTGAGCTCTTCCTCATCTTACACATGGGATTTAGTTGTCACTCAATGGTAACAGCTGTGAAAAGGTGAAGCGGCCCACCGCTCAGAATATTGCCTTCGCTTTTAAAGCAATTAACCCATGAACAGGAGGATACCTGGTGATATCAAAGGGATTAGGCCAGGCAGTGCATTATTAACATTTCCTTGAACTAATTCTAACTCTGACTAGCTGTCAGAAAAGACTCTACAGTCTTAAAAAAGAGTTTTTGCCCTGCTTTTTTCCCCTTCAAAATGAAGTGCTGCTATTTGAGCCTAATATGTCCCTCTACTTAGAAGAAAATGCAAATGAACCAAGCTCTTAATATGCTTAACCAGTCTGAGTCTACGCAATTTTTATACAAGTATGAGAGAAATATATGATCAATTAACCAGGGATCAAGACAGATATTCTCCTGAATGGAAATTAATGCTCCAGTACTTTCCATTCTTCTTCAACTACAAAAACTTGGTGACTATTTGTTACTTCTGCATAGTTACCTCTGAAATTAGGAAGAGCTTGACATTCTTCTCTATGGCAATAATCTAAAATACTCTGTGAGCTGGAAAATCCAAATGTCCCTTAAGCAGGAGATTCTACATTCTCTAAGGTATGGCATTTTAATTTCCTATTCTTTATTGAATGGAATCTTAGCCGGAGCTATAAGAATCGCAGACACAGTGCTCTGAATCAAGTATTCCTCCTCCAAAAGTTTAATCAAATTAATTTTTAGCAGCAGCATAACGTTTAGAATTGTATCACTTACAAAAAATAAAATACTGGCACAAAAGGATCTGCCAGAAGATATTTAAATATCACTGAAATTGGTTGTCGGTTCTTTGTAGTGAGCAGGCACGGTTTCACTATACCTTCAATTATCATTAATATTCATATATTCTAGGTAACCTGGTTGACATGAAGAGATCTGATTTCTTACTGTACAATGTTAATGGTGTTAGAAAGTTTTTTAATGCAAGTTTCCTAAGACAGTACCTTCTAGAAAAAAATATTTGCAAAACTGTTTATTCAATGGTTAGTGACCTTGTCTTAATTTCTTTAAGTAAACACTGAATTTTGATTATAAAAACTAAAATAGTTTTACTTTCGATTCACAAGAGTCCTCAACAAACACTGTTGAATGAATTCTTCCATACTTCCATTTGGCCCACAATAGTTTGGAAAGGATATGCTGACTCTCAAGCCTATTGAGAGTAGATTTCCTGCCCTGGACCCTACTAAAATACAAGATATGCCCTCATCTGAGATCATAAGCAATTGAAATCTTCCCTGAGGGAAAGAATTTTTATACAATGCTATCAACATACTCCATTCTCTTTTAGTGATACCAGAGCATAAGAAATGTAAGCATGTTGATGTTGCGAGACAGTGATTTCAGGGCTCCTTCCTTATTAAGTATATAGGACCTAGTTTGAGGTTGCTTAGAAAATAAGTTTGAAATTCAAGTACTAAGCAATGCTAAATCCCATTCATATTAGTGACTTACCTGAGCTGTAACTTTTTAAATTCTGTAATAGGATTTGCGAATTTCAAAGGTGACACTTTAGATATCATACCATCAAAACTTAAACATCATTTACTTCAATGGCCTTGAAAGAGAAAATCCCAGTTCCTACAAATCCGTGTTATGTAGTCTTAAAAACACAGATGTACACATTAATAAAATGAATACTGTTTCATAGATATGAAATGTATTAAACTCCCTTCACATAGTGAATGCTGAAAAATACCCCTGAAGGGGACAATACATAAATACATACAGAAACAACTGCCACAATCTTACTATTTTTAATTCAATAAAGTATGGTGACGCATACAGCTTTCAAAGTGCTCTTTTACTCCCATGCTTTCTACATTAGGGTGAAGCAAATATACATGAGTTCTTGTCAACCATTAGGAAAGACTGACAAAAAAATGCAGTGTTAATGACATCTTACGGCTCTTAAAAGCAAGAGAAAGATGCAAGGAAAGCAAAAATTACATAGTAATTGGAAACAACGAATAAATTGTTCTTCCAATCTAAGTCATGTTTACTGAAAAAAATGGAGCTTTTTACATCAACACATTTAAACAGAAATTTGCTTTTAAAATACAATCTTTGTTTAAAAGGTACAGAAGGTCTTTATGTCCACCCCAAGAGCTAAATATAGTGAATGCCATGTGAACAATTACCTGAAAAAAACCTAAACCTGTTAAAAGAATTAATTTACTGCACACCAGTCAGCGCTAATCCTACGTGTACAGTAATGTTCTCTGAAGTGATGGGGGGAGAGAAAGAATAAAACTGTTTCCTGGATCAAAACCCTCCAATATTCCACAACAAAATAGAATGATGATTTGGCCTGTCGATGAATAAAGTAGTCAAATGTCTCCTCAACAAATTCTGATAAAGGAGGCAACCTGTAAAGGAACACATTTACCGGACGCTGGGCTGGAAAAAAAGCTGTCACTGTATTGGCTGCACAGGAACTGTGTCCTGCTGTTGGGTTTATATTCACAGAAGAAAGGTTTTAAAGGTTAAGTTCAGGTCATACAACAAATGAAATTGTAACAAGCCAGCTGACATTGTATAATGTCTTCTTCCACTCAATCAATAGGCTACTGTTAGTCCTATTACCATAGAGATGGCTTGCTCTCTCCTGAAGGGTGTCTATTGTTTGACAAAACAGATTTGCCACTTGAACTAGGTTGTTCCCAGAGGACGTGTACCTTGTCAATTATTTGTCTTCAAAATAATGAAGTATTTTCATATTAAAATGTATGTAGGAGATAATATTGTGGGATCCCTTTTCTGAAAGAAAGCAACTTTCCCAAGTACAATATTACCAAAACATTCTGAAAACCACTCAAATATCCAGTTTAGTCATATTAAGGGTTTTTGATTTAAAGCCTATTCAGCAAATATACAAATTTACCATTAAGACTGTATTAAAAAAAAAAAAGGATCACAGGTTAAGTGTGCTAATCTAAAACCCATTATAATCAAGCATGATAATAAAAGCTATTTTAAAATGTAGACAACTCAAAGGAAAATTATTGTTCAAAGCTATTTGGATTCTGTCAATATTTTTATGTGTGATTTTTACAGTGGTTTTCATGTGGAATGGTATCACCAATTAATATATTGAAAAGCATGGAAAAGTTTTAGAGAACAAATCACTTTATTTGCATAAGAGCTTTTTATAGCCACATAGCATTTAAATATATGTTATAGAAATGATCTTCTAAAATATAAATAAAAAATAAAAAATAAAATAAAATAAATTACAGATGAACTACTAAAATAAATACAGGTATTAATTTTCTTTAAATGCCTTTGTCTTAAATGTCTTGTGAAGATTATTAATTCATACATTCAATACAAGACAAGTAGTTCTACCTTTCAACCTAGATATTTAAAAATGTTAAAGATCAGTTTTTCTCTCAATAAAAATAACGATAAATTCTTAATTATAAAAGACTCAGGAGAAACAATTCTAAAGAAGATTACTCTAATCATTTAGAAAAAGAAAGTATTCATAATACTAATCAATCCAAGCAGAGATGTTATTTTCAACATTTCATTCTGAAAGATTGGCTATCACTGAAAACCTGTAACTGAAATAAAAATGAATTAAATAATGTAGATACAAATGTAGTAAATGATCAACATTTACAACATCTGAATCTGAAAGCTTTCCACAAATAAATTTAAAAGTAAGCTTTAGGGTTATAATTATGTTAACTTTTACCTTTCCATAAATAATTAAAGAGGAAATTTAGAAAGAATTTAGTCAAAGGGCAATTTTATGACTAACGCAAATAAAAACATTAGTCTCCAAAAATGGCGTTTGAAATTGTCTATTCAAATTATACTATATTTACATACAAAAATTTGTTTTTATAATAAAAACTGCAGTAGTTTTTGAAAGTGTTTTAATTTGGTTCTCCCTTTGCAGGAAGTGTAACTTGTATTTTTTAACTATAATCTCCTTAGGCATAGGTTAGACTGGTTAAGAATGAAGGAGTCAGAAGCAGCAAAGACAAATTAAGTTTACCAACATCCTAAACTAATGACCCATTTTTTAAAAGCAAGGTAGCCTTCCAAACGAAGAAAACCTTCCATCAGTGAAGTATGTGGGGTCTAATTTGCCTACCTTATTAGGAACAACGTGAAACCTTACCAAAACCATATCCCAAACTGATTTCCTTAGTTAACAGCCTCATTTCAAAGAGTATACAACATGTGCATATTTAGGATACAGTATAATTAGGTGTTAGCTCTGGACCTGACAGGCAGCTGCCCATCAGCAACACTGTAATTAAATGATATTTATCATTTACCAAAAGATGACCTTCATATTGTTGAATTAAACTGGCCCATCTGCATCTTCATAAAATGGCAAACCTTATTAGTTCTGCCTAACCCGAGAACTGTGATAATGAGCTGGTGACACCTTGACTCCATTGTAGGAAGCACAACCAACTGTGTAATCACCTGAGGGGTCAAGTGCGTATGAAATTACTGGAAATTAAGAAAGTGCAATCACAGGAGTGATTAGGAAAACCATTCAAGCAACGTAAGAGTTTTGGTTTTGGGGTTTTATTTAATGCCTGCACTTAGGCCATCAGAACGCTCCATCTCCAATTAGCCAAAATTAATTTTAACTCATCAACTACTTTACCTGAAAACGGTGAAAAAAAGTAACGACGCAGCTACTGCTCCAAACAAGCCACACAGAAGATTGACGCGGTAGGCAACTGAACCAAAAGGAAAGAGCATAATTGCCAGTTTAGCCACCAGCGTGAACAAAGGATAGCCAGGAGGATGGGCAACCTATGGAAAAATCAGCGAGTTAGAAGGTTTTCACCTCCTACTAAAGAGTCACACTGGCTTTAATTGCAAAGTAGCCCTTTGCTCGGGCAAGTATAAAGATTAAGAGGCAATGTCTACATGTTTGAACAGTGGTTTTCTATTGTAATCCTTTTGTGCCAATACAAATAAATATTTTCTTTAGCGGATTTGGCAGCGTCTATCACATGGTGTGTCACCTAGAGAAAGGGTGACATATTTCATTGTCAGTTCTTAAGCAGTTTGTTCTCTGGGTTCACAGTACATTAGGGTCATTTAAAAGGCTACTGAAAAAAAGCAGGTTCTGAAATTTCGTATTGGTTAGGAAGTTGAAAGACCACACTGCTATCGGATTACCACCATGCTGACAGTCCTAAGGTCTTGCCTAAAGGGATCATGCACCATAATAAAGTTTATTAAATAATAAACTTATTAAAACTGTTAACCCGATTTATTTTATTCTCCATAGCTTATACAAAATTTGGGGTGATAATAAGCCAGCTACTGTATATATAGTAAAGGCTTTGCTTTATAATTTAGCTTAATTGGATTTAAAACTTAAAGTAAATTGTCACGTACTGTACTTATAAGTTACTAAAAACTGGGGTTTGAAAATAAATTAATCTACTTTACTCCATGCTTAATTAAACTTTCTTAATTCCTAAAACTGTTAATGAGAGCATTGATTAAACAATAAAACTAATACTTACTCCAAGCTCATGTGCAGCTGTGATCAGTTCCCCTGTGAAAAAATAATGTAAAACCAATAATTACTATTAGAAAATGACACTCCTCCAAAGTTTTCAAAATCCAAATGCTTGCACTGGGGTTTTGCATTAATTTGACTGGATAAAACTGTAAATCTGTAGAGATTTAACAGCATGAAATAGTCTAAGGATATTTTCTCCCTTAGGTCTTACTGAACAAATGATCTTTGATAGTTTTTAATAACTGGTCAGTGGAAACATAGGTGAATTCTGGTTTTTAAAAAGTGCTTATTTTCCGGGGCGCCTGGGTGGCTCAGTTGGTTAAGCGACTGCCTTCGGCTCAGGTCATGATCCCAGGGTCCTGGGATCGAGTCCCACATCGGGCTCCCGGCTCAGCAGGGAGCCTGCTTCTCCCTCTGACCCTCTCCTCTCTCATGCTGTTTCTCTCTCGCTCGCTCTCTAATAAATAAATAAATAAAATCTTAAAAAAAAAAGTGCTTATTTTCCTTCCTAAAAGTTGTGCACACTTGCAAATATACAAAAACTCTTATAGAATATAAGTGTAATATGCTGTAATGTCCCTCAAGAATTTAGTATAAAAATATCTACAAAGATGCAACTTTATGATAATGTAAAATGTGCAGACCTCTGAGGCTTGGACACTCCATAACATGTACCATTCTGCTCTAAACTGGCATTTGAATACCTTCTCTACATTAATTATGTCGGGTATCTTCAAATAATTGCCGAGCACTTATTAGCTCCAGGCTATTTTGGTAAGCTCTGACTACCGTAATACATTTCTGCAAACCACTAAATCATTATGTTATTTACATAGTCCTTTGTAATTCCTCACCATCAGCGATTATTTCTAAAATTATGATGCAGTAATTCAATGTCTATTTGTTAATATTTTAAGTATTCAGAGCACAGGTACTATTTCTGATTCATTCCTGTGCACTGTAATACAGGACAATGTAAGAAGTCAATGTTGATGGTTTATGAAAGTTACTAGTATCTATGAGGAAATGTACTAATGTCCATTTTCTATCCTTCGATGGATATCAATGCTTCTTTAATTTCTATTGTCCCAGCCGCGACATAGATCTTTACCCTCTGGCTAGGACGACAGCAAGAGCTTTGACCAGTTTTCTACTTCATCTTCATACTGAAATCACCTCTTGCCACCCCACCTCTCCAAAACAGGTTGGATTGTATCGCTAATCCAAAATTTCTCAATGGCTGCTCTCTGCTTACTAAATGAAGTTCAGATTCCTCAGCACAACAGGCTAACCCTCTAAAGGCTTCAAGGTCCCTTTACAAGGCATTTATCAATGAAACCTATGCTCGCCTCAGTCAAATCTGATTACCCACTGTTCCTCTGGAATGTTTCTTTTGCACCTCTTATCACTCATTTTCTCACCCAGTGTTCTCTCCTAAATCCTTCAAGGCCTAGTTCAATTGCCACCTTCTCAGTGACACCTTTCTTTATACATACCCCTCCCTAGCCTCCCCCACCAGAATTAATCACTTCTTCCTCCTCCATAGAACCTGCTCTAACCTATTTAGCACTTATTTAGATTGCCTTATATTCTAGTTAGTTGTTTCCGTTTCTGTCTTTTCTACTAAGTTGAAAATATTATCCTATCCATTTCAGGGGTCTTCAAGACACCACCACCCTTCCCTCCTCTGGTCCCACAAAGAAACTAATTCAAGTCCTGCACACAGAAGTTGACAATAAGACAAATCATACTGTCATCCTTGCTACTCAGACACCCCTATCTTAGGGTGAATGACTGCTTGCCTCATGGAAGCCCCACAAGGACACCCAAAGACAAGATACTGCTTTCCTAAGTCAGTTACTTAGGGATACCTTTTGAGTTTTCTGGAGATATTCAAGAGCAATTTGGAAACCAAAGGCACTTTTTCCATCTTAGAGACTTTTTTAAAGAAATAGTTTATGGTCTAAAAATATTTAAACTAACTTCCCTTTGCAACTACTGTTGACACTTAATAGTTTTACTCCAGAATGGATTAGGCTTGTCTTCAGTCCCAAACCGTTTTAATCAGCTTTTTTGGTATTTCTATAGGTATGATGAAACACAATTAAGTTCAAATTTTCAAAGTCACTATTTATTCTCCTCCATGTAAAATGTATTTAGAATTGCATTTAACATTAAGAAAAATAGCCTACTTTCGCTAACTTCTTTTTACCATTAAAAAATCATGTTATTCTTAAGTTCTGTAGGTATAAAAATTGGGGGAATGTGACAAATTTCCATCACCTACTCTTATCAAACGTTAAACTAAAATCTAAATAGGAAAGATAGCTATTATTCAAAGTCTATAAATGCATCCTTGAAAAAAGCTAAAGGGAAACATTACTCTTAAAATGGACTATGATAAAGAGAAAAGAGAAATGTGACTAGGGGGGAACGAAAGAGCCTCCTGGATGCTCGGTTACTCCCAACCCTTTACCCTAGGGCTTCTTCAAATTTAAGTCCTACTACAACTGCACCAGAATTACCTGGATGCTTTTTAAAAATGAAGATTCCTTGACCAAACCTACCTATATTAAGACCCTCTGGCACTGGGGCTCAAGTTTTGCAGACAATTCTGAGGTACATTCAAGTTTGAGAATTACAGCTTTTCTGTCTGAGATGCAAATGGGTGGCAAGCTCAGAATTGTTAGTGGATGCTTATCCTTTACAAAAACCAGCTCCCTCTGAGTTATACTTTTTATATTAATTATGCAATTATGTGCTCATCTATCAAGTCTGTTACAGACAGTATCCTTAAAATATATGAACACATAAATAAACTTTGTTTTTCCCAAGAATAACAAATAGATGTGAAGGCAAGATTCCCACACTCTCCTCCAGAGGATCATGAGTATTCCCGCCCATAAATCAACTGAGTATCAAATAGTGCAAGAAATAATTTTGGCAAGGCTACACAATTTGATAGATTTATGGAGTATAATTTAAGACTTATCAAGAAAAAAAATACATACTTTATACTGGTTTTGAGATGTGTTCTGTTTATTGATAAAAATATATTTCATAAACACAACATTCAAGGAGGACAGTACTTTCAACATATAAACAATATTATCAAAGATATGATTATACAAATTTTACTGGCAAGACTTGGAAAAGTTTATTTATCATTCCCAAAAATGAACACCAAAATATTAGAAGCAACCACTATCTGGCATCAAACTAAACAAATCAGAACACCTAAAAAGTTTGGTAACTCAATGTAAATGGGTAACTTTATTCTACTGGGAAAAAATAACAGTATTAATAAAGACACCAGGGGCGCCTGGGTGGCTCAGTCGTTAAGCGTCTGCCTTCGGCCCAGGTCGTGATCCCAGGGTCCTGGGATCGAGCCCCGCATCAGGCTCCCGGCTCAGCGGGAAGCCTGCTTCTCCCTCTCCCCCCGCTTGTGTTCCCTCTCTCTCTGTCAAATAAATAAAATCTTTAAAAAAAAAAATAAAATAAAATAAAAAAAATAAAGACACCAATCATAGATTTTAAATAGACTTTAAATAACACTATATATGTGATGACGGATTTAACAAAGAACTTAGAGCAGAGGTTAAGAGAGTCTGTTCTAAAGTCAATCTACTTGAGTTCTTTCCTTGACTGCCCCCTGCTTTCTCGCTGTGTGAATTCTGGACACAGCTGAGCCTTAGTTTTGTCAGCTATAAAAGGAAGATACTGATAGTTCGTATCTCACAGGGGTAGTTAACAAAGGACAATCCACGTAAAGCACTTGGAACAGTGCCTGGCATAGAGTAAGTGCTCAGTAAGAGTTATTTTTATTCATCCTATCTGAAAACTTCAGGTTCAAAGAACTAGGGTAAGTAACTGTCAATGTTTTCTTTCTTTCTTTTTTTTTAAGGTACAGAACTACTCAATCTTTAAGTAATGCTCTCCCCATTGTCAAAACTCTCACAACTATAGTTATTTCTATTATTCAACGTAAGCCTTGGGAACTCCATTCCCAACTATACTAATGAAACACTGCTCCTATTTGTTCAATAGGACTTGAAAGAATAAGGCAATGATTTGTATGTAAAAAGAACATCAAGGATCCTCAACGTGGAAGGCAGCCCGGAAGATGGCCCCCACTGATCCCCAACTCCTGCTGTTCTCACTATATAATCCTCTCCCCCGTGAGCGTGGGCTGCATTTACAGACTGTCAAGAATAAAACAGGGCAGTGGGTCTATCAATCACTTCCACGACTAGGTTTAGGAAATGACAGCCGTGTCAGTCGAGGGTGCCGTCTCTTTCTCTTCACAAGAGTCGGCTTCCCGAGAGACCCACGTGGCGAAGAACCGGACTGAGGTCCTGAGAAGCGAATCCTATCCCAAGATGAGCCCTGAGAAGACTGCAGCTCCCGCCCACCCCGTGACAACAACCCTGTCCTGAGGAAAGGCACCCAGCCAACCTGCACGGAGATTCCTGATGCACAGGGAAGGCGAGATAATAAACACCTGTTGTTTCAAGCCACTAACTTTGGGGTCATCTTGTTAAGAAGCAAGACGTAACTGTAACTAGTACACTCTTTTTTTTTTTTTTTCAATCTATAGATTCACCTCGAGAAGTTACAGCACTACCGGCATCATCGGATGGTCACTTAATCTGGCATCAAGACAAAAGCAAACAAAACCAAGCTCTTGCTCCTCTTCCCAAATAGGTAACAAGCCTATAACAAATACGTAACAATGGCTCATGTGATTTCCGTGGTCTGTACTTTTCTTTTTAATAGAAGCAGCCCGCTTGAAGCCACAGCTGGCTTCCGCTCTTGTAAGCGTTCTCCCTCAAATAGTGTGCGGGGCCGGTTCCTTTTCAACATTCAGGTTTCAACTAAACACCCTGTTCGGAGGCCTTTCCTGGCCAGCCATTCTGAAGGAGGCCCCACGCCCCCACCTATCCCACATTTCCCTCCCACGGGCTGTCGCTGTGCAGTCGGTAGTGTGTGTACTGTCTCTGCCCGCCCGAGAACACTCCCCAGGGTACTTGGTCACCACCGCCGTGACTCCTTTTGTCTGGAACACAATAAGGACTCAGGAATGTTTGTGGGCTGAGAAGGAATGGAAAGCGAAAACTCGGGTCCCGAAAAATGACCTGGCCAGGGGCAGGGGTCGGCTAAGTGCCACCAGGCGAAACCAGCAAGCCCCTTCTCCAGAGCCGGAGAACGACAGACACCAGTTACAGGAATGGAAACAGAAGTTGGCCTGGCACGCAGAACCCCGCACGGAGCACGGGCAGGCGGACCGGGGGGCGCGAGCTGACCCACCAGGGAGAGGGGCGGGAAGGCGGCCCTGAGATACTTTACCCGAGTCTCCCCCCGGCACCGAGGGGGGCAGCGTGAGGGTGAACACGGCGGCCACGCCGGCGAACACGGCCACGCCGCCGCGGAGGCCCCCGGAGCGCCGCGGCCCCACCCGGGCTGCCCGCCCCCCGGCCGGGCCCCCGCCGTCGCCATGGAGACCCATGGGCCCCCGTGGGGCTGGGGGAAGGAGGCCGCGGCAGGCCCAAGGACTCGGGCGGCCCGGAGCTTTCCCGGCGAGAGGCGAGCACAGCCCGCGCGGAGGCTTCCGGGTCGGGCCTCGGCCCGCTCTCCGGACCGCACCTTCCTCCGCCGGGCGCGGGGAGAGGACGCGGCCCGCCTGGCATCATCCTGCCGGGGGTTCGGTGGTAGCGCGCCACGCGCTGGGACCCACGGGGGTATAATGTGCTTTACAGTCGCCCACCACGAGCAAGAGCCTTCTCTTAAGAAAGCAAGCCTGGACGCGGGACTGCCATCTCTACGCCCCCCACACACACTGACTTGGTCGGGTCTGACAGAGACGGAGCGGGGTCGCAAACCGGGGTGCGCCAGGGCCGCCTCTGCCCCCGCTGGTGTGGGGTGGAACTACACCGGAGGGCCGCGGAAGCCCGCCGGAGCCGCCCGGTGCCAGAGCCCGGGAAAGTGTGCGCGCAGCGTGCGCGAAGCCCGCCAATACATCGCGTCAACCGCATGTTTACTACGATTAATTACAAGCCCGTGTGCGAATTATTAAATCGCTGAGTTACTTTCAGAGAGATTAAAATACGCTAGTTGGTCTATTTTTTTCCTTATACCACGAGGAAAACTCAACCGGTGAGTTGAGAAACTTGAGTTTCTGTGTTAATACCAATAATTCGTATCCTGCTAAAGTTGTCTCCTGCTTTGATGAACAGGGGTATTGCGGTGGAGCTTTGGCACAACATGACAAATGAAACGGAGATGCGGTACGCTGTACACGGTTAGCTGCGATGCAAGAAAGAACGGGGACTACAGGACAACCACGTAGCACGGCTCTTAGTAAGATTTTTAAGCTTACATTTTACATTATTATAGTAATTACTCTGAAGTGGGAGGGGAGGAGGGCATCCTCTGTGGAATGCATCTCAAAATACACCAAAGATTAGTGACAATCTAAAACGTGTCACAAGTACTCTGAGTGGAACACTTGGTCTCAACTGTGGAGTAACATCCACCTACATAGGCTGGCAGTTGCGCCAGCAATACCTTAGTCTTCCTCAGGTACTTAAATAATACTTTCTCGGCCATATTGGGGCTTCCTGGAGAGCATGGCCGTGTGGTAGGCAGCTTCTAAAATAGCTCCCAGGGCGCCTGGGTGGCTCAGTTGGTTAAACGACTGCCTTCGGCTCAGGTCATGATCCTGGAGTCCCTGGATCGAGTCCCGCATCGGGCTCCCTCCTCAGCAGGGAGTCTGCTTCTCCCTCTGACCCTCCCCCCTCTCATGCTCTCTCTATCTCATTCTCTCTCTCAAATAAATAAATAAAATCTTTAAAAAAATAATAATAAAATAAAATAAAATAGCTCCCAATGATCCCCTGACCGCGGGTATTCTTTCCTTTATGTAATCCTTTCTCTGGTGTGGGGGCCAGAGCTCTCAGTATGGTAAGGCATGAGTGATGGATTAGGTTTATAAAAAAACTGACTTCCATTGTGCTGACACAGGCTGTTTTCTGTTTCTTTTCTGAAAGAGCACGCCAATGATTCATTCTGACTGAGCCAAGCATGTCCCTTTCATCTTTTGCTTCTGAGCTCTGTAAAAAGATACATTTTTATCATGGCAAATTATTTTCAAAAGGGCATAATTCTTTGCCCATGTATGGGTAGTAGAGATCAGTGTTGGAAGTAGGAATTTGGGAGTTCTCATGTAGGGATGAGAAGGATGCGTAAGTTCACCGAGGCATAGTGTATCGAGAACAAGGTGAAGGTCAAGTATTAGCCCCTATTTTCGTTTCGGGAATGGCAGGAGAGGAGGAGAGAACAGTGGCAGAGGGTCATGTGTCCCAAGAAGCTAAGGAAGAAATGATGTCGGTGAAGGATATGTGGTCAGGTTGTCACAGAGGGGGGAAGGACGGTGAGGAGGGCCAGATCGAGGTTTTGTGGGGCTTGAGTTTATACAATTTGGAGAATCATCTGAGCAAAAGAATACAAAACTGCAGATACAAAATTAGGTACAGGCATTGGAAGGAGCCTGCGCTAGTGACAGGCCATGAAACTTAAGCTTCGTTAGCTTCACAGTTAATCTCCTTTGACGATGAAGTAGGGCCAGTGCTCTGTGCCCGACTCTGCCTCTCAGGACGTGTGCTGATGCTTTGCTCCCACCTGGAGCCCTGTCTCCTCCAGGCTTCCCTGAGAGGACGCTGCTTTGGCTCTCCTTCTATCACTGGCCTCTCTGCCCTGGCTTCGCTTCTGTCAGACCTCCAAATACTAGAGTGTGCCAGGGCTCACTTGTAGACTTATTTTTTCTCTTTCTGTCTCCTTTCCCAAAATAATTTTATTGAAATTTTAAGTAGCAACTAGAGTCTAATAAATTCCAAAACTACACACTGCCATTCTTTCCTTTAAGCGACTGCTTTTAAAAGAAAATAACTGCACTGTGATTTCCCTATTTATATATCTAAACAACATCTCAAACCTGGCAGTCTTTGCCTGTCTTATTTGCACCATATACCATGCCTAAAATGGTGACTGGCACAAAATAGTACTTAACAAATATTGGCGTAATGGATGGATGCATGCACAATGAGAGACCACTGGTGTACCTGTTAGGGATTGCATTTAGCTCCTGGTAACAGAGACTCTGCTACAGTGTCTTCAACATGCAAGCATTTATTTTCTTATGTAGAGGTCTCAAAGCAGTCAGTCCAACATTGATTTGGCAACTCTCTCATGTCCTCAAGGAAAAAACTGAGCTCCTTATATCTCCCTGCCCCATCCTACTCAACTTACGTCCTCAAGGTCATCTCTTGACCCATGATGGATGCTAATGCTCCATCTGTATTTGAGGAAGAAAGAGAAAGGATAGGAAGTGATGGGAATATCCCAGCCTTTTAAAGAAGGTTATGGAAATGCCATTCCACAATTATGCTATATTTCATTGGTCACAGTTGATTAACAGGCCACTCCTAGGGGCAGAGGCAGTTGAGAAATGTACCTTTGCAGCTAGATGGCTTTTCAGGATTTTATCACCAAGGAAGAAGGGGAGAATGGATATCGGAATGCAACTAGCAGGTGCTGCTGTTGTTAGGTTTGGTGAGTTGGAAGTATTTGAACCTTGAAAGTTCAAGGGGTGAGTTTCAGTAGAGTAGTAGATATGGAAACCAGGCAGTAGTGGGTAGGAAATGAGGAAATGGAAGAAGAGAAAATAGAACACATTGGTAAGAAGTGTGTCAGTGAAGGGAAAGAGAGAAGTAGTATGGGAATTCATAGGGACTGAAGTGTCAGATGAGGGTTTTTTTGTAATCCAAGAGAGTATCTGGAGAGAGACAGTAATGAAGTAAAGATGTACAGGAGGCTGGAGGGAATGGAACCAAGGAAGAAAGAACAGGAAGGATGAAGATAGAAAATATTAGAGTTTAGGAGGGAAATTAAGGGAATGCATGACCGTCGAACTTGATCCTTGGGGAGACTAGTGAAATATATAAGGAACATGTACCTATGCTCTGGTTCATTCCACAGTGGGTTAGAGAGAGCTACTATAATACATACTATAAATTAGAAAAATATGTGTACTACTGAGGATTCAGCCAGAGAAACAAAAGTAGTAGGAGATATATGGGTGCTATGAAATTTATTGCAAGAAATTGTCTCTCGTGTTTGTGGAAGCTGGCAAGGCAAGTACAAAATCCCTAGGGCAGGCCGTCAGGAAGGGCAGGCTGGAAGTCTTGGGCATGGGGTGAAGCTGCTGTCCACGGGTGGAATTTCTTCTTCATCAGGGAATCCTCAGCTCTGCTGTGAAGGCCTTTCAACTGATTGAATCATGTCTACCCAGATTATTTAGGATAATCTCCCTGTCTTAAAGTCAACTGATCACAGACTTTAATCACAGCTATAAAATACCTTCACAAAAACACCTAGATTAGTGTTTGATTGAAAAACTGAAGAATGTTGTCAAGCCAAGGTGACTCATCCAAAGACCATCACAGTATACATAATGCAAATTCAAGGTCAGAGAACATGTGAATTAGAAATGGAATATCAGATTGAAGGAAAGTAAATATATGAATGTATGGGCCTATGGTGTACCAAATTTGGCTCTGGGAGTCTTGAAAGCAAAACAAAAGGGAAATAAGATCATTTGTGTGGCCTCTTAGATCCCCAGGGAAAGCGAAGTCTTCCTGGCACCTATGGCCAGCACCTAGCTTCTGTGGACACCTTAGGGAATGGCTCCTCAATACAGCTGGGCAGATATGGGCATTCCAGCTCTTCACTAGGCCTCCATTGATACCTCCTAGCTGGGTGGCGGGGTGGGGGGGCGTGTGGGTGGCAAGTAGCATCTTATTACTGTTTCCCTGTGGCTTCTGATGATACCACAGTGAGGAGGAGGAGGCAGGGCAGGGACGTGGCCTCCTTTTTTGGGCTGCTGGTGAAAATCATGACTCTCCTTTAGGCTCCATCTGACACCACCTTATCAGAGAGGGGTGGGCAGCTCATTACTGCTGGCTGAGGGTGGAAGTCTAGGCTCCCCATGTGGACTTCGCTGACACTGTGGAGAAGAGAGGCCCCATTTCTACCCAGCCAGGATGAAAGTTCTGGCTCCTTCCTCAGCCTTCAACATCACCCTGGTGGGTATTTGGGGACATCTGGAGAGGGTGGAAGTTTAGGTCCCTACTCAGCCTTCGCTAGAATGGGTAGGGCCTGGGGCCACTGTTTTTTCCTTTGGTTTTTGGCTATAGTAGAGATGTTACTTTCTTAATGTATCTGTGCTGATGCTTTCCCTGTCTTTTGACCAGAAAGAACATGCTTTTGTTGGGGCTTTTTTGGTCTGTGCCCATCGGCATCTCTGGGTTGTCAGCTGCTCTAGCATCCAATCTAGGATCTATGAGGCAAAAAGAAAACCCAGGGAACTCACTATCATGTTGTTCTTCAACTTCTGAGGCTCCTATTTGGTCTGCCTTCTTCTCTCCACCTTTAGTTTTCTTATCATTGTCTTACATATAATGTTTAGTTGCACTTAGCAGGAGGAATAGGGAAAAGTGTCTATTCCATCTTTCTGGAAGCAGGAGTCACTCCCCTTTGTTTTATTCTTTCCAAACATTTACAGCAGCTTCACAGACATTAATGCACTGAAATCTGCCTTAAAAATTGTCATTTAGAAGCCATTATTACCACTAAATCCCACTTAAAATAAAGTCAAATGTGTCTTAATCTTACCAACACCTGTAAAATTTTAGATTCGGTACTTTAGATTAGAAATTAGCTACCTGGAATACCATCCCATAAACCACCTACAACAGGACAGTGCAAGAAGACACAAATGTCCCTGTACAGTACCTTAGAAAAATAATTTCAAACACTCAAATGTACTAGTAACCAAAAGAATTTGAAATAAATACCAAAAAAAGTCATTTTCGATCTTTCCAATTGTTGAAGGTATTTAATATCTATAGAGTGTTAGTGATGAAGTAATTTGATATAACATTTTAGAGGGCAATTTAGCTACATGTATCAAAAATCTATAAGATATTTATATAATGTGACCTAGAATTGTCAGTGAAAGTATGAAAATGTGTTCAACTTGATTAGTCATCAGAGAAATGCAAAATAAAACCCCTGTGGGATACTACACACCTACCAGTTTAGCAAATGTAGAAGTCCAACTATATTTAATGTCAGCAAGTGTGTAGAACAATGGAAATTCTAGCAGGAGTGTAAATTGGTACAACCACTTTGGAAAGCACACGTTTTTCAAGGAAAGACAAAGATATGCAGAGCCTAGATCCTAGCAATTCCATTGCCACATTTGTACCTAGAGAAGCCAGAGACAGTTACAAAAAATGTTCATAGCATTATAGTTCATAAGAGCCCCAAAATAGGAACAACCCCAAGCACCCCTCAACAGTGGAACAGAGAAACAAATCCTGGTATATTTATACAATTACCTGCTACACAACAAAGAGAATGAACAAACTACAGTTAAGCACCATGGAAAAGTATGGATGCCTCTCATAAAAAATACCAAGCAAAAGAAACAGTTATAAAATAGTACAGATAGAATGATTCTAGTTATTTAAAGTTAAAAGATGGTGAAACTAAGCTAAATTGTTTGGAGATCTATCCGTAAAGTTTTAAGCTATAAAGAAAATAAAAAATCGTCACTGATGTTGGGATAATGGTAGTTACCTCAGGGGTTGGTGGGGGCTGTGATGGGGAGGGGTACCTGTGGGCTTTACTGTGCTGTCAGTGCTTCTTTTCTTGACCTGGGCAGTGGCTACTTGGATATTTTCTTTATAATTATTCTTTAAACTATTTATAAACGTTTTTAAGCACTCTCCTATCTATATGTGATACATCTCAATGAAAAAACGGGAAGGAAGGGAGATTGTGGAGCAGTTATCTAGAAGATAGTTTTGTAATGAATGCTAAGCAGAATATTACCCTGAGTTGGCATGTGATAACTCATTATTGTCCCTGCATCTTTTTACTTCGGTGTAATCTAAGGGATTATAGGGAGGTGTTTTATACTCAAGGAAAATAGATTTCAGCATGAAAGTATATTTCCTTTCAGAATCCCTTCTGGTGATCTACTGTAATTGCATACTAAACTCGCTCCTGAAACCAGTTTACTTTCGAACATAAATTTTGTGAATTATGCTCCAGACCTTTGGCAAAAACAAATACTTGGTTTTATAGTGTGATGTCTATCAGGAGTCTTCAAAATGTCAATGAACCAATTTCTTTAAACAAAACTCTAAAATAGCACATAAAAGGAATATTATTTATTTATTTATTTAAAGATTTTATTTATTTATTTGAGACAGAGAGAATGAGAGAGAGCATGAGAGGGAGGAGGGTCAGAGGGAGAAGCAGACTCCCCGCCGAGCAGGGAGCCCGATGCGGGACTCGATCCCGGGACTCCAGGATCATGACCTGAGCCGAAGGCAGTCGCTTAACTAACTGAGCCACCCAGGCGCCCCAAAAGGAATATTATTTAAAGGCACAAAAGCAAAAATTAGACAAGGTACCCTGACAACTCTCGAAATTAGAAGCAGAGGTAAGGATTGTGGTGATGAGCCACATCCTCATTCTGTCTGTCTGTCTATCCTCCTCATTCATCAAGAGATAATGTTTTAAATTGATAAATCAACAGGTAGCTTTGGAGGCCTATTATTGAGAGAGGTAGTCATGAGAAGGACCCAAATCAGACAAGGCTGAAAGTGGTTGCCCCTGAAAAAGACTAGTGGGAGGGGAGAAGCAGGAGGGAAGGTACTGCTTTCATTATAAGTTGTTCTGTACTATTATACATTTTGCCATGTGCATTCTATTACTTTGATAAAGAATAAGAAAATATTTGTAAAGGAACAAATGAGAATGAAAAAAAGCCAAAACCACAGCTGTTTTGAATTGCAGATTATATGAAGAGCCTGAAATACAGGAGCCATATAAATGTTTGCCCTAAATCAGTTGTTTCCTGTTTGAATTACATTTTAAAAATTCTCTCATTTAGCCTTTCTACTTTGATTTGCAAGTATAATTGTATCCATATTAGAGAAATTAATTTTTCATAAAGTATTTTGAAAATCTTTGTTCCAGTTATCTGCTTTTGTGTTAAAAACTACCCTAGGAGCACGTGGGTGGCTCAGTCAGTTGAGCATCCCACTCTTGGTTTCCACTCAGGTCATGATCTCAGGGTCGTGAGATCGAACCCCCATCCCCTCTGGCTCGGCACTCACTGGGGAGTTTGCTTGAGATCTTCTCCCTCTCCTTCTGCTCCTCCCCCCACTCACATGTATGTCCTCTCTCTCTCTCAAATAAATAAATCTTAAAAAAAAACAAAAGCAAAAACAAAACTACTCTAAAACTTAGTGGCATGTAACAAAACCATTTATTATATTTCATAATTTCATGAGTCAGAAATGTGGACAGGGCTCAGCTATAAGTTTCTCCTGTTCTGTATGGCTTAACTGAGGTCAGTTGGTGATGTTCAGCAGGTAGATGGTCTGCAAGGTTCAGGCTGCCTTCATTACGTGTCTGATGGCTAGGTGGAGATGGCCGGAATGCTGGGCTCAGCTGAAACTTTTGCTCTGAGTGGTCACATGTGGCTTCTCCAGCATTGCACTCTCAGGGTACTTGACCTGCTCAAGTTTCCTAGAGAATTATGAGAGGCCAGGATGGAAGCTGCAAGGGTTTTTGTTTTGTTCAGTTTTGTTTAATGTCTTGGCCTCAGAAGACCCAGAATGTCACTTTTGCTGTATTCCGTTGGTCAGACAAGTTACTAAGACCATCCCAGATTCAAGGGAAGGGGAGTTAGGCTCTACGTATAAAAGGGAATAGGAAAGAAATCACAGCCGTCTTCAATAGTCCCTCCAATAAGACCCTTGAGACAAAAACTAAGAAAATGTATGGGGCAAATATTATTTTGTTTTTCTGCCTGACCAAAGAAAATGCATTTGAGGCAGGATGGCTGGAAAAGTCAGACCATTAACACAATATGGATTTAAGAAAAGAAATGTCTGGCCCACACACAGAAGAGTCTCATAACAAATATTATGGTACTACTATTTCAAAATCTGGTAGACTTATACCTGAATAATTCAACTAGACTTTTTTAAATCTTTGTTCTAATTCAGAGTCAAATAATGAGGTTTTTTACACTCAGATGTAAAAGATGTAAAGATAGTATTAAAATGTACCTATCAGATTGAATATGGATATTGAATACTAAAACTATGGATTTATCCCAGTGCCTATCATAGTACCTACATAATAAGTACTCAAAAAGTATTTGATGATTGGCAGTAGAAAGGTTGTAGAGAGGATATCTAACTTTACCAATTGTTTTCAGAAGAGATTATATCTAAACCACCCACTCTAAGGAAGATCTTTCCTAAACCAGACTTAAAAAGATATAAATCAAATGACAAAAGAAATTTAAGAGACATATAACTATGCAGGTAATTTAGAAAGTAATTATAGTACATATGTGACATTAAGCATTTTCTTACTAATAGTTCAGGGAGCAGCTTGTGTTAAATCCCGGCTCTACTAATTATCCTTGTGAATTTTAACAAGTTTCTTAACTTTTATGGCCTTAGATTATTCATTTAAAAAATGAGAATGATAAAAAAATAAAATAAAAAATGAGAATGACAATAGTGCCATCCTCATAAGTTTGGTCTGAATAATAAGTAAAATAATAAAAAGAACAAAACTTCATTCATTGTGAGCCACAATAAATATTTGCTATCATTACTATTATCTAACATTTGGAAGAAACACTCGAGGATATGATTTTAAAATAGGGCAAGTAAAACTTACACTTTTTTTTTTAAAGATTTTATTTATTTATTCATGAGAGACAGAGAGAGAGAGAGAGAAGCAGGCTCCCAAGGAGCAGGGATCCCGATGCGGGACTCGATCCCAGGACCCCGGGATCATGACCTGAGCCGAAGGCAGACGCTTAACCATCTGAGCCACCCAGGCGCCCAAAACTTACACTTTTCCACTTCCATTTCAAAGTTAATTTGAAAGAGTTGCAAAAGAATGCAAAAGAAAGCATTCCTTTGCAGCCTAGATGTGATCTGGGAAGCTCCTTGCTCCCTGGAGACTTGGTCTACCTTGGATAAACACCCAATTCCATGGTCTGTGGAAGTCCAAACCCGTTCCTAATATTTCAGGGTGGGAAATTCTGCCACCGTATTCTCCTCTGCCTCTAGCTCTTTGGTCATGCTGCATCAGCCCAGACTCAGCCCTTTTTCCAGTTTCCATGGAAATCCACTCGTGCCAAAGGAGTTGGTTCTATTAAAATGGAAAGAAATATTCCACCAACAACCATCACCTCAGCTTCCTACTCGCTCTCCTCCTCATCCCCCTCTCTCCCAAAGTTGCCTCTGCAAACTCCCAAGTTCTTCCCCCTTTTTCTGTACAGCATGTTAGGTTGCCCAAACTAACATACCCAAAGTCATCAAAGGCATTTAGTTAGTAGAATAAAGGACTTTCCATGTGACAGGGTTTACAAGCTCCTAATCACTGGAATAATGATCTAGTACCTGACTCTCAGCCTGATATATTTTCTTTCTCTCCGGATTCCTGCATTGATGCTTTCAACATCTAAAGAAAAAGTATAGATATGTAACATCTTGATGAATTTAACATAGTTGATAAAATGAATTAAATATTTTCATTTATACACATATAAGTAGTGATTCTACATACAATTAAAACTACAATGAAATATCACCTCACAGCTGTCAGAATGGCTAAAATTAACAGCACAGGTGTTGGTGAGGGTGTGGAGAAAGGGGCACACTCTTACACTGTGGATAGGAATGCAAACTGATGTAGCCACTCTGGAAAACAGTATGGAAATTCCTCAAAAATTTAAAAATAGGGGCGCCTCAGTGGCTTAGTCGGTTAGGCATCTGACTCTTGATTTTGGTTCAGGTCATGATCTCAGCGTCATGGGATTGAGCCCCACATCCAGCTCCACTCTGGGTCAGAGTCTGCTTATCCTTCTCCCTCTGCTCCTCCCCCTACTGTCTCTCTCTTTCCTCCCCCACCTCTCTCTCTCAAATAAAGAAATAAATTTTTTTTTAAAGTTAAAAATAGAACTACTCTACGATCCAGCAATTGCACTACTAGGTATTTACCCAAAGGATACAAAAATACTAATTTGAAGGGATACATGCACCCCAATGTTTATAGCAGCATTGTCTACAATAGCCAAATGATGGAAAGAGCCCAAATGTCCATCAACTGATAAATGGATAAAGATGTGGTACATATAAACAATGAAATATTACTCAGCCATTTGCGATGACGTGGATGGAACTAGAGAGTATTATGCTAAGCAAAACAAGTCAGTCAGAGAAAGACAAATACCAAATGATTTCATGCATACATGGAATTTAAGAAACAAAACAAATGATCATAGGGGAAAAAAAGAGAGAGACAAACCATAAAATAGACTCTTAACTATAGAGAACAAACTGATGGTAACCAGAGAGGAGGTGGGGGGGTTAAATAGGGAATGGGGAATGGGGGCTGTGCTTGTTGTGATGAGTGCCCGGTGTTGTATGTAAGTGTTGAATCACTAAATTGTACACCTGAAACTAATATTACACTGTATGTTAACTGGAATTTGAATAAAAACTTAAAAATTTTTAAAAAATAAATAAAGTCTATTTATCATGGACTGTGCAATGGTCTCTCTGAGTGTAGGCAATGGAGTCCCTGGGTGGTGCTCTTGGAGGATCAATACCCCAAGACCCTATTGGCCAGTTAGGCTGTGACCCTGCTCTTTACTTCTCCCTGACCTGAAATTCTATGATTAGTCATTCAGCCACACTAAACATCAAAGTTGGGGATGTTGCCTTTAAAAGTGTCAGTTTGCTTGTGATGATCTAATCTTGGAAGTTAGGGAGAAAAAAATGTAAAATAGGTGTCAGACTGTATTTTAATGATTTTCTGAGACTGATACTTTTCTTTCCTGTTAGAAAATATCAATACAGTAGTAGCTGGGATTTAGAAGAAGGCAAACATTGGCTCAAAATGTTTTGAGAGTCAAAAGACAGCTTAGTGTTTCACAACCCATTGGAAGAGTGTCTCATTAAATTTATCTACATAAGTAAGATAAGATGGAGGATCTTTCTTCTTTTTGGACCTTAGGAATAAAATAAGATGAGTGAGGGAGAAGCCCCTTACTTCTCAGTTAACAGAACACAGTAGGAAACTGCTTTTCTCTGAAGGATGGGAGCTCCAATAAAGATGAGAGCTTAAGCACAATAGGGAGAGGGGGCAGTTCTGGAATCTGAGCCCCACGTATTCTGGGGCTGGCTTTACATCCTGTTAGATGATGCCCAAGATCTATCCCTACTGCTTGTCTCTCTAAGATGGGAAAGGTGAGGATGTTGAGTTGAATCCTCACCTTGGAAGGATAGTAACAGCAAGTCCAAGGGAAGCCCAAGATAAGCTGAGATGAAAAATACCTGAACACATGAGACTTCTTTCAGGCATCAGGAGAAGGGATATGGCAGACTGGGCAGTTAATGCCTTTCCTGATGTTTTATTTTTCCACAAACCCAGTAAAAGGGCTTTGTTTTCTTGTGGGAATAAATACACCATGTTGAGTGTATCATTTGATTGAATCACAAGATTGGGCTCAGGATTTGCAATAAGCTGACTGTAAATGAGTGGAGTCGGGCGAGGTACTGTTCATTACATGTTATCATTTGGATTCAAATATGCTATCTGAGGGACAAATGGGAACTTCCTCCCCCATGCACATGAAAGAAGATGGGCTTAGTAGGTTTTCACCTCAGAAGGCAACATCCTAGACACGAAGGTAGGACATAAGCACACATGCTTGAAGAAATGAAGGAAGGTTGCAAGAGCAGAAGAGGTGGAGGGTATAGAGTGAGCAGACAGCATGCACAGATTGCCGGAAGCGGTCATGAACGGTGAGATGGGCCTCAGCAGAGTGGTAGTCTTGCTGGAGTCCAGAAGCATGTGGTACCTGGCCTACCAGGATCCATGCTCCTTTTAGGACTAGAAGGCAATGGTTAACTCCATGGGCTTTGGTGTTAGACTGCCTGAGTTCAAACCCACCACAATCATTTACTAGCTGAGCAAGTTGCTTAATTTCTCTTACCTTATTTTTCCTATTTGTAAAATGAGAATATTATGAGAATTTAAAAAAATCTAGGGTAAGTGCTTAGCAGCCAGCCTGGCACAGAGTAAAGACTCCAACAAATGTTTGTAACAACATTTTTATTATATTAATAGTAATTATATATTACTAACAATATTATTAGTCACCTCAAAAATATCAACTGGGATTCTCTCTACTGTGTGCCAGGCTTTGTGCATTGGTAAACAATTAAAAGTATGGCAGGCATTATTTCTTCCTCCCAAGAGTTCACAGACCTTATTGTGAAAGACAATATAAATAATCTGGTGTGATGAGGGCTATGACTGGGGACATCCAGGATGTTACAGGATCACAGGAGGCTTTGAAGAAGCTGAGACCTGAAGTTTGGAGTTTGGAGTTTGCCAGATAAGGGTTGCCTGAGGGAAGGAGTGAATGGGGTGTGGGAACACCTGGAGTTGAAGAGGACATAGTGTATCCAAGCGGACAGATCTGTGGGCCTAGAGTGCAGAACACAGGGTAGGCTGTAAAGGGTGAGGCTAGGTAGGTCTGGGGGTGGGGGATGGGGGCTCTATCGTGCAGAGATGGTAACCCAAGTGGAGCAGAGAGGAATTTTAATTTACACCATAAGGGTACATTGACTTTATTTCAATAAATCAAACTTAATCTATTTTGAGTCTCTATCCCACTTGGTTGTCAGGGAATTTTCCCAGTTGTTACTGGGGCTCCTTCCCACTTTATCCAGGTCATATGAGAGTCTTGAGGCTTACACAGCCACAACATTCTGGGCTTAATCTGTATGGTGGCCTCTACTGGTGTGCCCATTGTCCAAGTCCACATTCTCCCTTGAAGGCAGATGTCATCAACGCCAATGCCAAGTTTGGGTCTGCAGAAATATTCCCCTTGGATACAAAAGAGATGTCTCTGTATGTATGTAGTCCCACCCTTGTTCCCTTGACCTGACTTCAGCATTCTCCACCAGTGCTTAGTCTCAAGTGTTGCTAACAAGGGAACCTGGGTATCTACTTGCTTGAAAACCTTCAAGAATCTGATCTCTTATCTCTGGAAATCTCTCTCACCCCTCTAGTTTGGCTATTTCTGTGTCTTAAATCCTCAGCTCTTCTGCCCTTCCTCTCCCTCTCTGGGACAAGCCAATATTCATGATCCCAGATGTCACAAATGGAAAGCTGAGCCTGGAGTTGTCTTCCTCCTGAGAACCTCTCCTTTTAGTTCTCCAACACAGAGCCAAGTGAACACAGAGATCTAACTTCCTTCCTGGGATGGAGAAGGAAAAAGTATCTAGAGCAGCAAAAACAAAACTCAAGCCGGCATCATATTTTATCTGCTCACACATGTAATTCTAAGACCTCTTTCCTAAAAACCTTAGGAAACTGTCAAAGGGTTGTATGATTTATGCTGTAGAGAGTTCCCTCTGGCTGCAGAATGGAGAAGAAAGACAAGTAAGACTAGAGTCAGGGAAAGGGGTTAGCAGTAACCAAACTAGTAATCTAGGTGAGAGCTGACTTCAGTCCTAAGGAGTAATGGTAGTGGAGACAGGGAAAAATGTAATCAAACACCTTATAGTATTTATATTTAAATAAAGCGCTTTCAGGTTGCCTGGGTGGCTCAGGTCATGATCCCAGGGTCCTTGGATCCATTCCCACATCGGCTCCTTGCTCAGCGGGGAGCCTGCTTCTCCCTCTGCCTGCCTCCCTTACCCTACCCACCCTTGTGCACTGGCTCTCTCTTTCTCCCTCTCTCTCTCTGACAAGCAAATAAAATCTTTAAAAAAAATAAAGTGCTTTCTCAGGCCATACTTACATTTACCAGCATGTTTCTCATTTTTTTCCCATTATTTCTTCTTTCATTATGCTATTCCTTCTGGGTTCATCTTTTTTTTTTTTTTAATATATCTTTTAGTAGTTTCTGAATCTCTGTAGATCTATGCTTGTCTTTTGTTTCACCCTGATTCTGAATGATAATGTAGCTGGGTATAGAATTTTAGATTCATCATTTTCCCCTCAGCACTTTTATCATTTGGTTTTTTTTCCTGTCATCTACTGCCAAGAAGTCCATCAATGTAATTGTCATTCTTTTACCTATTTTGCCTTTTTTTCCCCCCTTGGCAGCTTTTGGGATTTTGTTTTCTGTACCTTTATTGTTTTTAAATTTTCTGTGATCTATCTGGACATAGAACTTTCTACATAGAACTTTCTTATTCTTCTTGGTACTCACTTGTTCTTTTGGTTTTGGAAAATTATTAGCTATTACATTTTCAAAGATTGCTTCTTTATTATATAATCTTTCCTTTTCTTCTGGAACTCCAATTGGATTTCTCCTTGTTTCTACATCTCTTTTATAGTCTCCATTTCTTATCTCTCTGAGCTACATTTTGAGAGATTTTTTTTTTTTTTTTTGAGAGAGAGCACATGAGATGGGGGAGGGTCAGAGGTAGAAGCAGACTCCCTGCCGAGCAAGGAGCCCGATGCAGGACTCGATCCAGGGACTCCAGGATCATGACCTGAGCTGAAGGCAGTCGCTTAACCAACTGAGCCACCCAGGCACCCCATTTTGAGAGATTTACTTAATTCTTTCTTCCAATTTACTAAATATCTCTTCAGTTATAAATAGGCTACTAGCAAACTCATCTAATGAATTTTTTTAATAGTATATATAATCAACTGTATTTTTCACTTCATGATTTCTAATTCTTTTTTTTTTTAAGACTTTATTTATTTATTTGACAGAGAGAGACACAGTGAGAGAGGGAACACAAGCAGGGGGAGTGGGAGAGGGAGAAGCAGGCTTCCCGCTGAGCAGGGAGCCTGATGTAGGGCTCGATCCCAGGACCCTGGGATCATGACCTGAGCTGAAGGCAGATGCCTAACGACTGAGCCACCCAGGCACCCCATGATTCTTATTCTTTATCATCCTATTCCTATTTCATAATTATAAGTTTTTTCTCGTAACGTCCAGTTTTTGTTTTATGCTTGCTATTTTCTTCTTAATGTCCTGAGACTTGCTCTATTGTATTTATTTCCTTGGATGTGGATCCTGCCATTTCTTAGATCTGTTGACTCTATTAGACCCTCATTGATCTTGAGATTATTGTTTGCATGCATATTCTATTGTGAGTTTTTCCTCAGATATATTCTAAGACTATATCATAGTTGCTTCCCTTTTAACATGGAAGGATCCACAGCTTCAGATTAGGTCTTAATAGCTTAACTTGGGGTTCTACCATAAGTGACACTGGTGGCAAGTCTTTAGTTCTGATCTTATTTCGTGACTCATCATTTGTCCTTGCAGTTTGTTCATGTTCTTCTCTTCCTTTCTCTCTCCCTCCCTCCCTTCTTTCTTTCCTTTTTTCCTTACTTTTTTATAATGGAGATTTTCTTTTTTTTTTTTAAGATTTACTTACTTATTTGAGAGAGAGAGAGCACAAGTGGGAGGGGCAAAGGGAGAGGGAGAGAGAGAATCTCAAGCAAACTCCATGCTGAGCCTGGAAACTGACATGGGGCTCAATCCCACAACCCTAGATCAAGACCCAAGCGAAAACCAAGAGTCTAACACCTAACCCACTGCGCCACCCAGGTGCCCCTATAAGATGAACCATGAGAGACTATGGACTCTGAGAAACAAACTGAGGGTGTTAGAGGGGAGGGGGGTGGGGGGCTGGGTTAGCCTGGTGATGGGTATTAAGGAGGGCATGTACTGCGTGGAGCACTGGGTGTTATACGAAAACAATGAAATGAGGATCACTACATCAAAAACTAATGATGTAATGTATGGTGACTAACATAACATAATAAAATTAAATTTAAAAATTTTTGAAACATACACAGAACTATGGAGAATAGTATAATGATCTCTAGTACCCATCACCCAGCTTCAGCACTTACCAATATATGGCTAATCTTGTTTCACCAATAACTCTCCCCTACTTTCTGCCTCACTAGATTATTTTAAAGAAAATTCCAGACATTATATCATTTCATCCATAAATGTTTCAGTATGTGTCTCTCAGAGATACGGTTTCTTTAAAAAAAAAAAAATAACTATAGGGGCGCCTGGGTGGCTCAGTCGTTAAGTGTCTGCCTCTGGCTCAGGTCATGATCCCAGGTTCCTGGGATCGAGCCCCACATCATGCTTCCTGCTCAGTGGGGAGCCTGCTTCTCCCTCTCCCACTCCTCCTGCTTGTATTCCCTCTCTTGCTGTCTCTCTCTATCAAATAAATAAAACCTTTTAAAAAAACAACTATATTACCATTATAACACCTAAAATTTAACAGTAATTTCTTAATATTAGCATTAGTGTTCAATTTCCCTGGTGGTCTCATAAATTTTTTTTTTAAGATTTTTTATTTATTCATTTGAGATACAGAGAGAGAGAGAAAGCATGAGCAGGGGGAGAGGCAGAGGGAGAGGGAGAAGCAGGCTCCCCGCTGAGCCAGGAGCCTGATGTGGGGCTCGATCCAAGACCCTGGGATCATGACCAGAGCCAAAGGCAGACGCTTAACCATCTGAGCCACCCAGGTGCCCTCATAAATGTTTTTTAATAGCAAATTTATTTGAATGAGGTTCATATAAGATCCAGATATTGCCCTTGGCTCATATGTTTCTCAAGTTTCCTTTCATCTGTAACATTTCTCCCTTCAGAATGTGGGGAATTCTACAGGACAAGAGAAGAAACTGGATTATTTATCCTGTAGGATTCCCCACATTCTGGCTTTTATTATTGCATCCATGTGATATCACTTAACAATTATGCACCAGTCATCTATTGCTTCAATAATGCTGTGTAAGAAAACACCACAAAACCTCAGTGGCATACAACAATAAGGGTTTATATTTGCCCATGGGGAAGTCAGCATGGTGACTGCTGATCTTGGCTGAATTTGCTCACGGGTCTGAGGATCTGCTGGCTGCTAACTGGTCTAGGATGGCCTTGGCTGGGAGGACCCGTGTGACATAAGTCTCCTCTGTGTGTCTCCCATCTTCCATCAGGCTAGCACATAGTCATGTCCTTCTCATGGTAATGGCAGAAGAGCAGAGAGACCATGTGGGGTTAAAGACAAAGAGGTCAGGAAGGAAGGCCTTATAAGAGGAAGCTCTTAGGAGGTGACTGAGTCCTGGGGGACCTGGGTAAGTAGACAAGGTGGGAAGATGGAGTCTCAGATAGAGAATAATGAAGAGTCTGGCTGAAATTGGACTATAAAAGAATAGTCACAGTGTACAAAGCAAGAGCCCAGATTCTGGATTTTCTTTAAATATTTATTCAATTCTTACCGTATGCTAGGCACTTCAGCAAGTACATTACATGAATTATAGAGTAGTGGCTGAGACTGTGGATTTTGAGCTTCCCTGCCTGGGTTTGGACTGCCCTCCACCACTGAAATGTATTGATGCATATACAATGCTTACAATACTGCCTGATGCATAATAAACACTCAAAAAACGTTAGCTGTGAAACATGTTCTCATTTTACATTCCCAGTAACCTGTGAGCTAGAAACCATTTATATTCCCATTTTACAGATGAGGAAAGGGCGTTATGGAGAGGTTAGGTGACTTGCCCACGTCACACAACCAGCAAGTGATGGAGCAAGAGTTCAGACCCCCACATTTCATCTCAGGGCCCCCACTTTAACCACAATGGGAATCTTGTCTGTACCCCTTGATTTGACACTGAAACCTTGAGTTAATTTTTGAAGTGCCCTTGTCTTGGGCTAGTGTTGGCCCTGGAGCTTGAGTGGATGTGTGAGGGGTAGGGGTGGGGTGAGAGGGGCTGGGTTCATCCTGGTAGGAGACTTCACCCACTGGGATTAGTCAGCTGCAGGGACAGGAACCCAAGCAGTAGAGACAGTGTGGGGCTCTCAGTGGAGGAGGGAGCCGAGGACACAGGAGGAGCAGAGGTGTGTGTTTAAGGCCACAGATGCAAAGGAGTGTGTCATGAAATCCCGGAGCAGGGAGCAGGAAGGTAATGGCGGAAACCAGGTAAAATTGAGAGACATGTTTATAAGCAGGGTGAGAAAAGAGGTGGGTTAAAGAAAGGCCAAATGTGGCCAGCTTTCTAACGAGGCATTCCTTAAACCCATGGATCATCAGAAACATGTGACAGAACTTTTTAAAAATGTGGATTCCTGAGCCCACACCTGGAGATTCTAATTAACAGTTCCAGGTAGAGAGAGAATGGATAGCTGCACGTTTTCAAAGCTCCTCAGATGATCCTGTTGATTAGCGTGCTCTGGGGCTCACTGATCTAAAGTTACAACTCCTCATTTGACTGATAGAGAAGCAGACACCTGGAAGGTTAAGGGTCTCACCTGAGCCACACAACTGGTTGACGGCAGAACTGGAACTTGGCTTTATAATTCAATGTTCTTCCACAATATTCTATTCCTGCCATGATGCTGAAAGGGTAAAGCGCTTTAGGGGGAAATACTCCCAAATAGTGCATTTGTATTGGTATGAGATTATCAAATAGTGTTCATCATCATAAACTGTAACTATAATTATGCACAATAAATTCTATTTAACAGTCTCTTTTTACAGTTCCTAGGTGTGTGGTTCTAGCCCCAGGTGGCATGAGAGAAGCTCATTGGAGCCACCGAGGTTTTGGTTTTGTTTTTTCACTTTTATATCTCCAACTTCTCCTATGGCACATTTAATAAATTTCAGTTAAGTAATCGCAGTGATTTTTAAAAGCCAACATATTATGGCATGGTCTGTGGTGAAAACTCAATATTGTGGTAGGAAAATATTTGTTTTTGTGCAACTCTCAGAATTCTCTTTCTCTTTTCAAGTCTGGCAAACCTTTGTTCCTTTGAAATTACAGCTTGTCCTGTAAGTAATAGAAACCCAAGAAGGAGTAACAGATGACTTCCTTTTTAAAGGCATTTCGGACGAATGTGATCCAGTGAACCACCATGTGCAGATGAGCTGATCAGTTAACGTGCGCAGCTGACCCCATTCTCTGCTTGAGGCAGTAGCACCGATTTGCACTTTTGGGGTAGCAGTATACCACACTAAGGCTTGTTCCCATTGCACCTCTCCGGTATAAAAACGGAAACTGAGGCTTAGGAAGTTGGAGCAAACTCCTTCAATCACACAACTGACAAGCTGAAGGATTTGGGGAAAGAGCACAGGCTCTTTCCATACA
>NC_138377.1:38555084-38596036 GCF_054177405.1 Leptonychotes weddellii
ACCACACTAAGGCTTGTTTATACCTCTCCGGTATAAAAACGGAAACTGAGGCTTAGGAAGTTGGAGCAAACTCCTTCAATCACACAACTGACAAGCTGAAGGATTTGGGGAAAGAGCACAGGCTCTTTCCATACAGAGGATCATGCTGTTGTCCAAGTGAGAAGTACATTGCTGGGTTTCTATCGTTTTTAACTGACCAAAGATTGTCTGCAAGTCATACAAACACGGAGGCCGAGGGAACTTCAAGAGAGCAAGAGAAGAGTGAGGGTCGGCTTGGAGACTTTGTTATCACACGGTATATCTCCATGAATGTCCTTAGAAGCCTGTGGGGTGTCCAAAAGTGGCATCTAGGGGGCTCCTGGTCCTGGTAGAATCTTGGGATCAATAGCAGGACAGACGGCCCTCATTTGCCACAGGAGGCTTAGAGTCCAGGAGGGACTGGCTACCCTGGGTTTCTGGGAAGGGAGTCTGCGGGACTCACTGCCCAGGAGCCACATCAGAGGAAAGATGGCTCCTGGACGTCCAATCCATATGGATGGGGCTCTGGATGGAAGCTGGAGAGGCCTCTCATGACATGACTTGGCTTAAAGTTGTACTTACATAGCAAGTGCACTATTTTTATTTAGATTCTGCTTTTATTTGGAGTGGCTTTGAAAGGGGCTAGGTGGACATTAGTGTGCACAGGGGTAGGAGGTGTCCCTGAAATCTCCCAAGCTACCTCCTTGTGTCCCTGTTGTACAAGAGAAACCTTCAACTGAAGAGAAGCACCACCACTGCCACGTTGAAAAGGGTTCTGGGATGCTGTCTGTTCCCAAGCTAAATTGGGTTCATACGGAGAGGGGAGCACAAAGTCCCACACAGGTGCTGGGGTCCCTCCACGCCCATCCGGGGGCAAAGGAAGCCGGGCACACTGGGCCCCCTCAAATGGCTCCCTGGGCTGTGGTCCCTCTAGGGCCGATCTGCTTCAGGGTGGCCTCCAGAGCTGGACCTGAGCTGAACCTCCATCCATCCAGGCAGACCCGGGGACATACTTCTGTGAAAGTGGTCTTGGGCTACCTTCTGGTCAGAGCTGGTGGTCACTGAAGCCTGAGCAGTGAGTCTTAGACATCTCAGGGAGACGAGTGGTCCCAGCTACAAGGACCTCGCAGACTCTGCTGGAGCAACTGTGGCCGACCCCAGGAGAAGGAAGTGACATTGGGTCTGAAGTTACTGAAGGGACCAAGAGCAAAAGGACTGTGGGTCACTGGGAACTGAGGGGCCACAGTGCCTGAAGAGAGTCCCAGTCATCTGCTTTCCCCGGGGGGTGGGGGGGGTGAAGTAAAGCAAAAGATGGTGCTGAAGGACGAGGAGGTGCTGCTAACAGGTGCTGGAAGCACACTGAGGAGCACGACCAGCCTCCAGCGCGGACACCCACGGAGATTGTGCTTTCATCACCACCCTGCGGCCAAGGTTCTGCCCGGGGCTTCTGCCGGGGACTTGCGACAAGGGCCACTGTCACTCAGGAATCCCTTCTTCCCAGGTCACCCTAGCGTACATCCAGGCCCTGGGGCCACAGCGACACTATTTTATAAATAAGGTGAAAGAGTTACTGCCTGAAGACAGAGCTCGTGGATGGAGGGGAAATACTATTTCTTACCACCACCCCACTGGAACTAAGTGGAGCTAATTCAAATCCGAAAATGAACTCTCGCCGAATACACTGTCATGTGTCAGTACTGAAGGTAAAGTCTTCAGTTCTACCTTAATCAAATCCATGAACATAATCCAGTCTTACCAAGACACTTAAAGGGACACTTCTGCGGTTAGATGGAAAGAATTTTTCGAAGCCTTTCAACCATGTACCTTGCCGACCCGCGGAAGAAAACCTTCTGAATCTTACGGCACCAGAGCACACTCTAGTGGTGGTGAGCTAGGCAGCCACTTCCAAACCGCTCAATTCATCCTTGCACAGGGAGCCCTAGATAAATATTCCTTGTTTGGGCAAAAGGTTAGGTAGGCTTGCGTGAAGGCAGCAAAGGAAACGAATAGAACATTATACGAGGACTCCAAGCCGTATAATTCTCCACTAAGAATAAGGCAAGTTCTGTGTCATTGAATGTTCAATGCCAAGGGCAAACAAACAAGAATTATTAAAAATCTTAAAACAATCTAAAATAACATCCTACTCAATGAGGTTTTAGGAAAGCTTTTGATTTATCGTTTGTTCTTAAATCCATGCCACATGCAGACTTTCTCCTTGGAGATTCTATTTAAAGAAGGGAGAGGAAGCAGATAATAGATATAATACCTAAAACAAACTCCCTTCAGCCATGACAGTGTTATTACAAACTTGAGGGAGTGCCATTATTGCATATAAATAGAAACAATGGACCAGAACCAATTTTGCATAAGGAAATATCGTTCAATTTTGTTGTGAGCCTTGGTTTAGACTTTCCTCTGGTTTAACAAGTGATGGTTAATATAAATAAGAATGTCTGTCTTTGCTTAAAGATAGCACTCTTGTGAAAGCACACGTATCTATTTAACCAGGTAAAAATGTTGCCATCTTTTGTGTATGTGTCTCCAAACCGAAGGAAATATATTCGTTTGGTTTGAAGTGTAAATTATACTCTTAAAATCTAACTAACACAAACTGGAAGGAAAAAAAAAATCCAACAACACACATAAAAAATAAACTTTTTTTAAAAGCTAGGAGCTTTGTGTTCTATTGTGTTTAGACTTAAAATATGGAACTATTTAGAAAGAATTAAAGAGATTATGTTTATTTGATTTCAAGTTATCTCAGCAAGAAACACATTTTTCATACCTCTTTGGAAGAACAGCAGGTCAAATGACACATTTGTGAGTGACTGTTTGAAATATTTCAGCCACGCCACAGGGTCCACCTGACCTGAGCACCATAGATTGAGGGAACAAAGACTTGTGTTTTAAATGTTCCTTTAAGAGCCTTTCTGGGGAGCTGGGGGGGGGGGGGTTGCAGGAAGCTGTCACAGGCCTTGCTTTTTATTTTTATCCTATGACACTAATCAGTTTAATTATATTTCTGACCGATGACCTAGGATTATGATTAATTTTCCCAAATGCAAACATTATATTGCATCATTCTGCAACTTTGCAGGAATAATACAATTTGTTTCAAAGTCACCCACAATCCTGAACCTCCAAAGTTTCCCAATATCTGTAAATTCATTCCTCTCTTTGAGTAGATTTTGTTTTTTAATCTGTTCAGTAGCGAAGGTAGGTCTTTATTTGTGATGCTAAAACGAGGAGCACAGGTTTGTAAAAGAGGCGATCTAGGACCTAAGAAAGTGATTTGCTTTATTACTTGACTAGATGAAAATCATACATCCATGAAAGGTTAAATGGGGCTGTGGTTTGCTTATTAAATGGAACAATTAATATTACAAGTGCCTGAAGACTGTGCTTGAGAGGACCTCACTGACCATTTCTGAGAGTAATTAAACATAGAGCAGAACACAATCCCTGTTGAGGGTGTAACTCAATATAAGGACTTTGAGTCAAATGTGGAGCCTCTTAGAACTACAAACCTTTGTCTATGGACTTATTAAAGAAATTCTCCCATCTGCATTTAAAGGGTTAGATTGCCCAGGCCTCAAGAAAACGCCAGGACCTAAGATGGAAATGGTCTGACCTCGCTGCTGCACCTGATACTTCCAATGCTGATTTCCTCCAAGCTCCCCTTCCTTCACCTCCTTTGCCCCAGGCTTTCATAAGCCAGAGACAGAAAAATGAATTTCACTTCCCAAATGCTAGAATTGCTGGTGCAGAACGTCACTAAATATCAGCAGCTGTGCCAGGGCACCTGGGGCCATCAAGAGAAACCTGACAAAAGACTTCGTTATGAACAGGATCCACGTTCCCTGTTCATCTTGGTTTCATGTACTTGAAGAAGGGCAGGGAGAATTGCAACAATGCTCAAAAAAAAAAAAAAAAAAAGTGTGTGTGAGCACGGGGGAGATTCGTAGGAGAAAGGAAATAAAACAGATATTCCTAAAGCAACAACATGGGACAGAAGTAATGCCAATATTGTTCATGACCACTGTTTCCAAACATTACTATATAAATGTATCACTTGGGGATGGTTTAAGATGCAGATTCCGAATCACTAGGTCTGGGTTGGGGGCCTGAGAGTCTGCATTTCTGACACGCTCCCATAGGCTGTGGGTGCCATTGGTTCGCGGACCACATTTATTTTTTTATTTTTTTAAAAGATTTATTTATTTATTTGGGGGGGAGGGGCAGAAGGAGAGGGAGAGAGAGGACCTTAAGCAGGCTCCACACCCAGCGTGGAGTCCTTGACCTCATGACCCTGAGATCACGACCTGAGCCAAAACCAGGAGTCAGATGCCTAACCGACTGAGCCACCCAGGCGCCCCAGAGGACCACCAATTGCTAGAGCAATTCTCTGCCTTTCAAATAATCCCCCTTACCCCAGATTACTAGTCCAAAGTGGTTTCATTGAATAGTTGTTGCTCAGCTCAACAAAAGATTTCCCGAAGACAGGCACTGGGTATCCTGTCTCTCTGACACACCCCCTAGCACCTGGCATGACACTGTTATCAGAACGAGAACGGTGAAGTCCTAACAGGCACAGAGGCAAACATTTTTCAGAGGTCATGGCAGCTCCGCTGGGAGGAAGGACCCAGGCTCAAGGGCAATCACGCGGCACTGGCGGAAGAGGTGTCAGAGGTCTCTCTTGGTGTGTTTATGATCTCTCGTGAAGAGTGTTCACGAAGATAATCTCTGGTGTCTTTCCACCTCTCTTGTCAGAGTTCGCAGTGGCGGTCCTGTCCTGCCGGGACATAGAGCAGGAAAGGATTGGGCTTGGGGGCAGGCAGATGGGATAGAGCCTCTGTGACCTCGATTTAGCTGCAAGCGAGGCTTAGTTTACTCACTTCTCAAAATGAGAGGAGCATACCTCCCGGCAAGTTGATTTTAAGGATCAGAAAGGATCCACATAAAGCACCCAGCACGGTGCCTGAGAATAGTAGCTGCTCAATAAATATTAGGTGCCATCAACTCTCCTTCATCTGGGCTTGCCCTAACCCGGGGGTTTTCAACCAAGACAACTGCACATTAAAATCACCTGGGGGATCTCTGTGCCTCCTGGATTTTGATGCCTGTTTCCTTCCCCAAATTAGGGCATGGAGCACTGGGTATTATACACAAACAATGAATCATGGAACACTACATCAAAAACTAAGGATGTAATGTGTGGTGATTAACATAACAATAAAAAATTTTTTTTAAAATCACCTGGGGGAGCTTTGAAAAACCCTGATCTGCCCCTCCAGGCCACACCTCAGCCCAGTGAATGATAATCTCTGAGCCAGTAAGTGGGGCCGTTTCTAAAGCCCCCAGGTGGGTCCAGCATTCAGCGTAGGTTGAGAACCACTGGTCTAAGTGTAAGGAGCAGTCACTTCTTTTTGGCCTAGGAACTGGCACTGGCTAATTAGCCTCCTCCAGGGGTGGTGGGGAGGGAAGGGGGGAGGGGACGAGACTTCCCGCTTCCCTCCCATGCACACCCCCAAGGCTTGCTCCTCTTCAAGCTCCTGCATCCCAGACCAGCCCTCCGGATATTTGAGCCCAGACTACTTTGTTTATCTGTAATTCCTGGTTATCTACCTTCTCCTTCAGCCGGTATGATTATTGTATTATTGTCACCCACATTTTCTGGGGTTTCACTAACAGTGACATCAAATGTGGTCACATGAATAAAATAGCCACCAGAAAAACTCACCCCAGTATTCAGCCCCTGGAGAGCTCACCCCACAAGCATGTCTGATGTCTCCTGGGCGGTGCCTCACATGTGTTCTTGAACAAAACCAGTCACCTACCATCCTGGTTCTGTCACATCATATCCATGAGATCAAACTACCTCAAAGGACTGTGAAGAGTAAATAAATAATATACATAAAGTACCTTAGCCTAGTGTTTGCAACAAGTTGTGTTTTCAATAAATGTTAGGGTTTTTTTTTTTTTAATTTATTTATTTGAGAAAGAGAGCACAGAGGGAGAGGGAGAGAGAGAAGTAGAATCCCCACTGAGCAAGGAGCCCGATGCGAGACTCAATCCCAGGACCCTGGGATCATGACCTGAGCTGAAGGCAGACGCTTAACTGACTGAGCCACCCAGGTGCCCCTAAAAGTTAGGGTTTTTATAATGAGGAGGTGGCACCCTTGCCAGGCACCACTCTCCTTTCTGATGCTATTCTTTCCCCATCACATTGCTCTCTCATGGAGCTCCTACCATTGTCTGGAGACCACACAGGGATTTATGGCAAAGTTGGGCAGAGTCCTACCCTTCGGAAGACACATTCTGTTACCCAGGTTCCAGACAGTATTGCTTGGGCCTCAAGGTCTCACTAAGATTTGCCTGAACTTTCTTTTCTCTTTCTGACTCTGGCATAAGTCCCCATCTTGCACTTCAGCAGCCTTCTGCCCTTTATTCCTGGAATGTCGCTACTAGGTGAGCTGCCCAGCTTGGTGGCTCTTCCCTCAGTGGGCTAGCTGCACTGGATCATGAGACGAAGCTGAGTCTCTGCAGGAAGCACAGTTTGGGCCCAGCTGGGACACTGATGTGCTTCCCTACTATGAGAGGAACCAGGGGGTCCCTGGTTTAGGGGGATGGTGGTTTGCACAAAGCCATCCACATCCTCTTTGCTACCTGCTGATAAAACAATTACTGCGCACCTATCATTTGGTGGGTAATGGATACCAGACCCAGTCCTGTCCTCATTATGTTAAGTCTGAGAAGATACAGGATGTGCAGGAAGGAGTAATTCACACACTCCGGATTGCATTTAAATAACGGCTAATTAAGAGAAACGGATTGTAATGGCTGGAGAAGATCATGGAAGAAACAGGTATTAGGAGCCAGCTTGATATAGGTTGGTTAAAAAGACTCTATAGATGAGATGAATCTAAGAAAATGTTTGAAGGAAGAACAGTGGTGTCCCCAAGGGTAGGGGATGATCAGGGTGGTCAGCCCAGGGGACAGGCAAAATGGCAGTGCACTGTCTGAAGAGAGTCTAAAAACAATAACATCAATTAAAATCGAGTCCACTTTTTATTATCACAGTGCGTGAGGAATTCTAGACAATAAAAGACTATTCTGGTAGTAGTCCTTTATTGCCTTAGTAATTCTTACAAAACACTGAGCTGGGTGCTTTCTATATACTCTCAGAGATATCAATAGTCTTTTTGTCTTAAGCGTTTGAACTTCCATTTCTTCTGTCAAATTAAGATTTATATTTTAAATCTCCCACTTTATACCGTTCCTAAGAGTCTGATACTTTGGGGGTCCTTTCTGGAAAGTGCAGTGTTCGATAAAAGGTCATTATCCACTTTTGAATGAAAACGGGACATCAGAGAGGGGATTATGGACATAAACAATATTTGGGGAATGGACAATGGGTCTAGAATCTTAGACTTCTGCCTTCAGCCTTTATGTTTATGACTCCCCTATATAAACCTGCTGTTCCATATCCAAAATCAGTCAGGCTGTGGGGCACCTGGGTGGCTCAGTCGTTAAGCGTCTGCGTTCGGCTCAGGTCATGATCCCAGGGTCCTGGGATCGAGCCCCGCATCGGGCTCCCGCTTCTCCCTCTCCCACTCCCCCTGCTTGTGTTCCCTTTCTCGCTGTGTCTCTCTCTGTCAAATAAAAAAAAAAAAAAATCAGTCAGGCTGTGGTTTGGTGGATAGTTGGAATGTGGACCCCATGAGGGCAGGGGTCTTTTCACTGATGTACCCGAAGCAATGAGATTAGTGCTGGGCCAGAGGAAATACTCCCTAAATATTTGTTGTGTCAGAGAAAAAGAAATAGTTCAAGTATTTCTAACAGAGGTTAAAGGCTTTATTCAGCCGTTGGAAATCTGGATCTGAAGACACATTGACTATCCAAGATGATGCAGTCTGGGATCTTATCGACTGAGAAGGGAGGGATGTGGGATCTTGTGGTCTGCTAGGTTACAATTTATTTATCTCTAACTGCTGCAATATTTGCAGATAGTTGGAGATGGCTCTGGGTTTTCGTGACTCTTAGTGGAGATCACTGGATCAATCTCATCCCAGGAACTGTCAGAACAGTTCTTCCAAAACCTGTTTTTGTAAACTTGGAGGTTGTCCGTTAATCAAGGTTCATGGGAGGGGAGGTAGGAGAAAAGGGGGTGTGGAGAGAAAATAATAGGGAAAAAGAGAAAGGAGGCAAGGGTTGAAGCAAGGAGAATGAGGTCTAGTTTCATCTTTTTATAGTTGAATGAATGAATGAATGAATGGATAAATGAATGTGCAAATTACATTTTCTCCCCCTCCCCCCAGTCATACATCTGCACTTGGAAAATGGCCAGAAATACTTAAGTCATGTTAATTTTTTTGGATACACACACATATCCAAGGAAGCTGCCACAAAATGTCCCCCTTAGAGCTCTGATCTCACACAGGAGATTTGCTACTCCTTCCGTTTCCAAAGCTCCTGTTCTAGCAGTCAGGGTGAATTAAAGTCAGTACCACCAGAGGCATTTTAACATTTCTTAAGCGATGAGATCAGGACTTGGGGTCCCCACTGAACACTTCAAACGTATAGCTGAGAGAGCAAATCAGCCAAGTTCTACCAAGTTTTAAATCCCGTAATTCTGTGCTTGTATGTAACTTTGATCTGTTCTGGGAACACAGCCCCTGCTTCTAATCTGGGCCCATCATCTTGGAAATGCGTGTCCTGTTCATAAGAGATGCTGAGAAAGAAAGGGTACATAGATCAGGGTGAGACCATCACCACCCCTGGGACAGCACCTCCAAGGCACTGCTGGTGTTAGATCACTATTGTCACTTTTTTTTTTTAAGATTTTATTTATTTATTTGAGAGAGAGAGAATGAGAGCACATGAGAGGGAGGAGGGTCAGAGGGAGAAGCAGACTCCCCGCTGAGCAGGGAGCCCGATGCGGGACTCGATCCCGGGACTCCAGGATCATGACCTGAGCCGAAGGCAGTCGCTTAACCAACTGAGCCACCCAGGCGCCCTATTGTCACCTTTAATAGGAAAGGTCCTGAACGTAGTGTTCAAAAGTAACCGATTCATAATTAGGACTGAGCTTGAATTTGGGATTGACGAGGTGGTGGGGGCGGGTTGGGTTGGGGGAGATCAGGCAAAAATGCTATCTTGCTTCTAGGAAGACCTAAAACCATGCCATCCTCTCTTTTTCTTCAAAGCACTTGTTGAACTGAATGAATCTTCATCACTTAAAAATCTCCCATTCAGTGGTGTTGGAGTCAGATTACACTGGCTCACAAGAGCCAATTGTGAGCGTCTCTCTCCCATTTCATGATCCATGATGTTAACTCAGTAGCTTTAAATCGGCCACGGTGGAAGTACTTTGGGAAATTGCAAAAACTACAAATCAAGCTCCCCCAGCCCAAGAACTGGGGGGTTTTAGCACTCTATGGCCCCTATCCATCTTTCAGGAGCCAGGTTAATACCCATTTCTTTTTTTTTTTTTTTTAAGATTTTATTTATTTATTTGAGAGAGAGAATGAGATAGAGAGAGCACAAGGCGGGGAGCGGGAGAGGGAGAAGCAGGCTCCCTGCTGAACAGGGGAGCCCAACGCAGGACTTGATCCCAGGACTCCAGGATCATGACCTGAGCCAAAGGCAGTCGCTTAACCAACTGAGACACCCAGGCACCCGATACCCATTTCCTCATAAAGCTTCAACTGACTATTCCAGCCCAACAATGATTTCCTGCTCGCCACAGCAGAGGGCCCTTATATGATTTATTCTACTTAAGCAATATATTGTGGCTTCGAACACTGATCTTGTGTTATTTAAATATGCCACCATTTAACCTTTAATGATTCTTCATGTAGATTTTAAGTTCCATGAGAGCAGGAACAATATACTATGCATCTAAATGCCCCATGGGTCTTGTCAGAATGAAAACAAATGGCAGGAGATCAAAATAAAATGCGTTAAAGAAATGAGTGATAATTAGGTGTTGGAAAAACCTAGGCAATTGGATAGAAATGAGATACATTTTGCAATATGTAAAATTGTATTTTCAGAAAATAATTTAAATTAACTACATCTGTAGCTGTATGTAATGCCATTTCCAATTTGTTGATAATTGTACTGTTTATGGTTTTTGAAGACTTTGACATGCCTTTTGTTCTAACAACAGCAGTTTAGTTGTGAGATCTGAACACTGATGTGTTGTTTGCTCATGGCAGACGTCCTTCAACACTGAGGTTGGACAAAGGCAGAGAAGCAAAATATGTCACAGAGTATCTTCTTTTTATTTTTTTATTTATTTTTTTTAAAGATTTATTTTAGAGGGGGGGGAGGGGCAGAGGGGGAGAATCTTCAAGAAGACTCCCAACTGAGCATGGAGCCCATCACGGGGCTCCATCTCATGACTCGTGAGATCATGACCTGAGCCGAAACCAAGAGCAGGGTGCTCAACTGACTGAGCCACCCAGGTGCCCCAAGGTGCCATCTTTCTCATCTGCTGCCTCACTAATCAGTTCTTCAATGGCCATCATTCTTGACTCAAAAAAGTGATGTAAGTCATAATCTGTATTCCCAACCCAACTTCACATATAGTCATGATTTCTACAAAATATTTTTGGGGTCAAGATATATCTTAATACCAAGAAATAAAGCCCCATACCTAATGTTCCAGTAATGGATACATTGTTTTTAAATATTTGTTTTAATACTAATGTCAGATTAGTTAGGGCCTAATCCATCCTGTTGACGGGACCTAGTATAAGTAGAAGGATAAAGATTTCTATCCCACATTAATACATTTTATGGGATGCAAAGCCACTTTTTCTCCACTAAAACATAAGGTCACGAACTAATAGAATCCTCACTTTCTGAGCGTTTCATTTGGCTTAAAACAAAACAAAACAAAACAAAAACCAGTTCTAGAAAAGATTAATCCACAGGATAGGCTTGTAGAAGTACTGGGGAAATAAGACATCAGAATTTTGTGAAATGTTGCTCTCAAACCAGTATCTGCTCTTCAAAACATTTATGTTAAATGGACTAGAAGTAAATGTTAAGAAGCGCTCTGCGCAAAGCTATTTATATAAGTGTGCTGTCACAGATTAAAATTAAGTGACCTGTGGCAATCTCCCAAAAAACAAACAAAAGGACTAAAAGGAAAGACTTTTTGGTCTCTTCTTATCCTTTCTCCCCCTTTAACTTACGGCCATTAATAGTTGTAATGCTCTATGACTTACTGCAACTGGATTTCATCCTTTGGTTAATTTTCCCCCCTATCACTTGAGTCTTCTCTGTGCATCTATTTTTATCAGTAAATGACAATTTTATGGATTAAAAAAAAGCAGGACAATATGATTAGCACTCTGTTTTTAAAAAATAAGATGGTCTCCTCTCCTTTATGTTCACTGACTGCCAATCTCCTGCCTTACCCTAAAGAAAATTTTCTTTTTTTCTTTTTGTTCTCCTAATTTCCAGGGTTCTGCTGTATTCTACTGATTTCTTGCTTTCCCAGAATAGCCCATTTACTCTTTTTTGCCCATTGGGACAGAATGGGATGAGGAGAGGGTGGAGACTGTCTGAACCAGGTGACCTGACCCTATTTTCCCCACCTGTCCTTCCTATTTGCTGCTCAGGCTCCTGGCAGCTGATTCAGGACTCATGGCCTTGAACCAAATAGATGGAGTCCATCTCCCCCCAAAAAACACCTGGGACCAGCAGTCTCTTTGTTATATTTGCTCTGACTGTACCAGGATGAATATACTGCAAACGTAGCATCCTGAATAAGAAAAGGCTACTACAGGGACATTACCAGAGCTGTGACAAGTTTCACGTGCCTAAGAAATTGTATTTGCCTAGCAGGAACATAGTAAACACTGGATTTTAGTTTTCAAAGAAAAGGAAACTTCAAAATTTCATGGTTTTCCCCAGTGAAACACTGGAGATAAGGCATGCTTGATTTGTCTAAGTAGCTTGGTATCGTCACTTGTTTTTGAATTGTTATGTAGCCCAAGTTTCCCCTGTCTGCCCCTATGGCATCTCTTAGCTGTCCATTCCTCGCCATTCTCATTCCTGGGGCATTTTCTTGCCTCTGCTGCTACTGACCCATCTGTATCCAGTCTCGCCACCTTCAAAACCATCCTCCACATAGCCACCCAAGGGGTCTCCCCCAAACAGAAATTGTGTTATGTCATTCCACTTTGTAAAACTCTTCAACATTGAAGTCCTAGCTCCTTAAAAGGCAATCAAGGGCCTGGACCCTTGAAAAGGAAAAATCATCCCTGGCAGCTAGCCTGTGAGGTTCCCAACTGAACACGAACTGTGCTCACAGAACAAGGATGAGACAACTTTGCTCTGCAACCATGTCTGAAACACAGACAAAGATACGCTGCAACCACAAAATGATTAACTATCCCCCTTTCCCAATTAACATGGAAGACCTCACAGTGGATGATGCTAGCCGCACTGCGATCCTTCTATCTCCTGGATAAAATGATTAAACACCCAATTACTGAATTAACCCTGCTCTTAATGGCCCTAAATACAGAACACATTCTCAGAACGCTGTCTCCACTTTCTCAGACACTCCTCCCGAATCCTGTAATGAGCCTCTCCCAACTCTCTGTTACGGAGCTGTTCCACAGACCTTCTGCTGATGGTTCTCTCTTGCTACAACAAGCTAAATAAAATCGCCTTTCTGGCCTAGGAGAGGTTATGGATGGTTTTGGGCCATTGATTTGAACATACCTCTGCCCTCTACAGTGTGTCCTGTAGTCAGAGCAAGACCACATGCAGTTTCCCACACACGTGTCTTTTAGCACATTGGCTTTTAGGACCTTTTCTCTTTCTCCACATAGAAAACTATCTTAGTTTCAGAATCCAACTCACCTGACAACTCATGTGTGAACACTTCTAAAACCCTAACATTTTCTTGGGCCAAGTTCCCATTGTCTTGGATTAATTCTGAGCCAGATTCTATGAAGGAGAGGCTCACCTCTGGGGACACTGAAATGAGAGAAGACCAGATTCAAGTTCTGGCTTTGGCAATGTATGACCTTGAGAAATTTACTTCGGACTCAAATCAGGGCTAAGCTGGCAGATGCAATTCCCCCAACTAATTCTATTTAATCATTAGGACTCACTGACACTTACGAAATGACCCTGAAACCAACTGTGCACATACTAACATCCTGGGACTTAGAACAATACATCTTTTCCTTATTTGGAGCTTAATAAGACAATGTCCAAGACTGCCAAATAAATCACGTTCATTTCCTTCGCTTCTTTGCTTCCCTAGTTTGCAAACTAGGACGTCTCAATTTGATTTATTCTAGAGTATGGTTGTAATAGATTTATGAGGCATTGTCCCTTAAGACCTGGCAGCAGAGGGTCTGAGGACTGGATCCAGGTCCTGACCACTCGAACAAGCCAGAGGGTCTCTATATGGAAATTTATGATAATACCCTCTTTCTCTTAGGGTTAATGGAGTGGAAGGCATAGACTTTCTAAAGCAGCAGTTCTCAACCTGTGATGCACATTAGAATCACCTAAAGAGCTTTTTAAAACATACTCATGCCTAGATCTCACCCCCTTAAAATTCTGGAGGGGGCCTGGGTGTTGGTAATTTTTTTAAGTTCTTTTTTTTTTTTTAAAGATTTTATTTATTTATTTGAGAGAGAGAGAATGAGAGGGAACACATGAGAGGGGATAGGGTCGGAGGGCAAAGCAGACTCCCTGCCGAGCAGGGAGCCCGATGCGGGACTCGATCCCGGGACTCCAGGATCATGACCTGAGCCGAAGGCAGTCGCTTAACCAACTGAGCCACCCAGGCGCCCTAAGTTCTTTTTTTTTTAAATATTTTATTTATTTATTTGACAGAGAGAGCACAAGCAGGGGGAGTGGCAGAGGGAGAGGGAGAAGTAGAATCCCCGAGGAGCAGGGAGCCCGATGTAGGGCTCTATCCCAGGACCCTGGGATCATGACCTGAGCTGAAGGCAGTCACTTAACCAACTGAGCCACCCAGGCGCCCAATTTTTTAAAGTTCTGTAGGTCTAATTGACAGTCCAGGCTGAGCATCGCTGATCTAGATCTGGGCAGAAAAGTTCCTCTAAAAACATAAAGCCTTTCCCAGCACCACAGAATAGAAAGCATGGAAATCTAAAACTACTAAGTGATGATTGACAAATGATCAAATTCTATGAAGACCCCAAGCAAACCTTCACGAGGCCAAGACTCCTCCAACCGAAAAGGAAGCAAGTGATGGATAAATTCAGGCTGTAGAAATTTAAAACATTAACAAATTTGGAAATGTATACTGTTGCACAGATCAGGGAATATTGAAATGAAATGGGGCCAGAAGCTAATTATATGGAAATATTTCTATGTGCACATTTCTTCAGAAGGCAAAGTAGAGATTGCAACCAATATATCTATACAAGTGACGAGAATATTAAGTTTTCTTTCATTCCTCTAGTACACTACCTTTCTCAGCATGTATTCTGTCCCAGTTCTTGTGAAGGTGAGAATAATATCAAACTCATTAATTGTCTACATTTTAGATACGATAAGACTTTAGTGAATGGTGTTAATTAAACTACAAAACAACTCCTCTTGCAGTGGTGTGCATTCCAAGTTAAAGCAATTAATTCACTCACTTAAACTGATCAAGATTTAATTACCATCACTCTGTGCAATTACTCCATAATTAAAGTAATTTGGTTCATTCCACTTGCTGACAGTGTCATTGAACAGCCATTCACAGAACCAAAAGAAGTGATAATTAACTTAAAGAATAGCTCAGGGCAGTTTTACACAGACAAGTTCACTGTTAGTTATTCCTAAAATACCTAGAATGAAGGAAGGTGCAGGGAGAAAATCCTGGCAGAATTTTAAAACAAAAATAATGACAAACAACACGTTAGGGTTTTTTTTTCTCTCCCCCAAATAAGGTCTCTAGCAATTTAAATGGTAGCCATTGTTATAACCTACCCATGAATTAGAGTCATGGGCAAAACAAACAGAACTAGAAAAAAATTAAGCACTTAAATATTGGTTAGGGCTAATCACTGTGGGGGGTTAGTGCTTGCTTGAGGGTTGGTAGGTATGATACCAAATATACTGGTACAAAAAGAACTCTCAGGAGTCTCCAGAGAAGAACCAAAAAGGTGGTTAAGGATTACAAAACTCAAGTCTGGAAGAAGTTTTGGGAAACACACACACACACAGAGGCCACAGACAGGAATGGTTGTCTCTTTACCTGTAGAATTGTGTTATAGAGCAGTTAACTGACTAGTTCTCCAATCACAAAAACACGGTAAGATTAGCTTAGGAATTGGGATAGAGCATTACTGGGAAGTGCTAGGACAGATTACAGGGAATGGGGCTTGTCTAAGATCACAGGTCTAGAACAGAGTGGGAGAGCTGGGGCCAGACCTCTCCTCCCTCAGAAGGCACACCCAGAGGTGGATTATATTGAACGAACAGAACCGAATTAAAGTAAATTTCTGGGAAAGGACCAGATGGAATCTAAAGTGGCCCCCTCACCAAAGGGCCAAGTGAATCAAAATACACGTGTAATAGGGGCTGTGCAAGGATTTAGTGAAAATTGAGAATTATTTCTGAGAGCCCTGCTTCTAAGGTAACTAGTCACAGAGACAAGAGCCTTCTATTACACTCTGAGGAAAACATGAGCTTTGGAGGGTGGTCCTTTAGAGTCTACCTACTGGGTATGACACATGGGGCAGCTTCTGGATCCCATGCTCTGAGCCGGGGAGAAGGAAAGGGGCACTCATCCTTCTGTTCTTTTCTCAAATTATTTTGACACAACTTTGAAACTCCCACCTTTAACCATATATCCAATGGAGCCTGTGAGAGATGCCAAGAGTGAGACTTCCTTTCGGGTGCAGTTGCCTTAGGTGGTCCACACTAGGAGCATGGCCCCAGAACTGAGCCCTCCAGGGAGGCCTCGCCCATGTCTTCACCATTGTACCCACAAGGAAATTAGTTGAACTAAACAGCTCCCTTTAAATACTGAGATCCAGAAGCAAGGAGACAACCAAGATCACAGGTATAGGTGGTGCCAGACCTAGAGCTGGATTCCCTGTCTCAAGTCTTCTCAAGACCATGTCCTTTTGCTGGACAATGGCTAATGCAAACTATGCACAAGGGACTCTCTATTAATGAAACCGTTGTGCATTTCCCCATTCATGACATGTCCATGTATATTTAGAACATTTACCTTAATGCACATCTCAGCCTTGTGTCCTAAAAAAAAATTCCTTCAGAAATCCTTTTTCTTTCCTGATCCCATTTGAAAATACTAGAAAGTGCATGGTGTTAAAATATCATTCAAAAGATAAGACATGTACCCTCTGAAGATTTTTACTCGCAAATTAGCAAGTCATCTATATATTATTAAAGGTATTTCCTGAGTATAACTAAAAAGATTACAATAAGAATCTATATAATGATAGTCTCCAAGTATAACCTCAGAGCGATTAGGATCCTAGAACTTCATAGGTAGATGTGATTGTCAGAATTCACCCAGCAACATAATTCGTATATGAGGAAATGGATGCCTAGAAGCGAGGGTGTGACTTGCCAAAGGCAGGAGGCTAATTAGTGACAGAGCTAGGACTAACACAGATTTCCTCGCCCTCATTCAGGAAGCAGTATTAGGAGGTCAGAAGATTTCTCGGCACATATACTTGAATAGAACCTACGACTTTATGAGTTTCCAGAGGAAATGTTCAGGCTTCTACACGTGAGGGGTGGTATGGTGTTAAGGGCACCGATCTGGAGCTGGACACCTGAGCTGGATCCCGGACCCTCCACTTTCTAACCTCCCTCTACCTCAGTATCACCGTGTGCAGAAAGGGTATGATAATGACAGCAACTCTTCATAGAGTTCCTGTTGGATTATGTGAGCTAACTCAAGAGAAGATTTAGAAGAGTGCCCGGCCCATTGCACTCAGTAAATACTGGCTACTGCTGTTCTCATTCCATCTTGGCAACAAGAGGCTGTCTCGGTGGCTGTGTTCTGGGACCTCCAGCTCACTCTAGCTGAGCGTGACCCCTAGCTTCTCAAGGTTCTGATACTTCTGGGTTGGAATGCACTGTAGCAAGAAATGTGCCAAACAGAAACCTCAAATCTCAATTTGCTTATTCATGAAATCATCGACCCAGATCTGCAGGCAGAGCCAAAACCCCGGACAGCTTTTTCCATCCTTACTGAAAAGCTATGGCTGTCATCTCTTCAAACTTCTTACTGCCAACCTCATTTGTACCCCGAGCTAATGAATTCTATCCATGTAACCCTGGTGGACTTCTCACCATGATTTACTTGAGTTCCATATCCTTCCCTGTTGGATACAAAAACAGAATTCTCATTTAAGTAGGCCATTTTTTTAAAAAAAAGTGTGTGTGTGTGTGCATGCACACTTGATCATCATCTATCCGAGATCTTCAACCACACACATCATGTTTAGTTTTGCTGACCTAGGACTCTAATAGCATACATTTCTTTCTTTCTTTTTTTTTTTTTTTAAGATTTTATTTATCTATTTGATAGAGTGAGAGCACATGCTGGGAGACCAAGGGAGAGGGAGAAGTAGGCTCCCCGCTGAGCAGGGAGCCCGATGCAGGGCTCGATCCCAGGACCCTGGGATCATGACCTGAGCCGAAGGCAGCCGTTTAACAGACTGAGCTGCTCAGGCGTCCCGAGCATACATTTCATCTAGACTTAAGTTAGGGGGAAATAATGGTTTCAAACTGAAAAAGATACACAGAAGCATATGGCTGTTTTTTTCTTTTTCTTTTTTAATACTAAGGAAATGGGTATACCTTAGCACGGATTATTTTATCAGAATGGGGAAGGGCAGGCAGGGAGGCTCAAAGTTTTTCTAAAAGATAGGATTCTCTCAGGTGGAGTATACTTAGAATTACATTTGTAAGGATGTATAAGTCACCACAAAGTCATATCTTCCTCTGTTGACTGACTCAATTATGTAGCCCCTTTCAGCCTGGACTGAAGTACAGATTTATATCATTAAACACGTGTCCATAGGTATACAAGCCCATCTCTTTAAGGCTTCTAAGAAGGCATTTTCAAACATGGAAACGGGAGGGGATTCCACTGAATCGATTCAATAAGCTTTCTCATGCACGAATGAGGCACATTTAGTAATAGGTGGATGTGGACATAATTCATACTCACCTTGCACATCTAATACCATTAATTTATCAAAACTAATAATATTAATTCATTCAAAAATGAGATTAAGTGCAGACACCCCTTGCAGCCATAATCCGTGACTGATGGCTCTGTGACTTGGGCCACACAGCGCCTCCAGCAGAGCAAGCCACGCACGTGTGGTCCATTGCAATGGGAAGCCGTCTAGTATCTTCTGCCTTCAGTTGAAAGCATCTGGAAAAAAAAAAAAATTGCTGGTCTCTCTGCACTCCTTGAGTGTTAATATTTTAGCAGCCAAACCAACGATTTATATTTAATGACAACGGGGCAGGGTCACACAATTATTTTTCTAAACGGCATTTAATGGAAATCAGCAGGTACAAAGAGTCCAACCAGGCTCGCAAAATGATGGTCACGGTGGCGGACTTTCTTTCTGACTATGGGCATCATTAAATGTAGCTGACCAAGAATAGCACAACCATGTTACAGGGTGTCGCTGTGAATTATGAAGGACACCCTCTCGTCTCTTCTCTTATTTCCTGCACTTGCTTCTTGGCAATATAGTAACACTGCATGCCTACTTTGCTCCAGTCTTTTCTCTACTTTTATTTATTCTATAAACATTTCCTGAGCGCCTACTATGAGTGAGGGTTCTCCTAGAGCCGGGCATTAATAGGAAATGGTAGTCTTTCCCCTGGAGGTCTTTGCCTGTTGAGAGCTACTGTGGTACATGGAACTGAGAATACAGATATACTGCAGTCAGGCAGATCCAGCGTCTAGTTCTAGCTGGAATTAAAGTAACTCACTGTGTGACCTTGGACAAATTACTTAGCCTCTCTGAGCTTCTATCTCCTCCTCTGTAAAACGGAGCTACCTACCTAAAAGCTGACAACATTGTCATGAGAATAAACTGAAAAAAATGTAAGGCAATTAGTATAAGGCATGGCAAAAGATAGCTAACGTTTTTATTATTATATAATTCACCCAGCAAAGCACCCGTGTGAGGTAGACACTCCATAAATATTCAATTCCTTCCTCCTTGCCAGTTAAGATGATAATTTCTTGGCACTGGCCTCGGGTGGTAGCGAAGTGGGAGAAATCTAGTCTGGGCACATTCTCTCCTCCGTGTCCCCCTTCCTCCCTGGCAAGCTTCGTCTTCCTACACGCCTGCATCTTTTGTTCAAAGCACCAGTTTTTTGGGAAAAAATCTGAAATTTCTCCAGGCTGAAAGATGTGGGTAAATAACTGATAAGGGTGATGAAACTCTAAGAGAAGTTTTGTCACCTGCCCATGGCTAGGGGAGCCTGCTGCTTTCATTCAGTGCCAGGCACTGGAGATACCAAGATATCGCTCCCCTCTGGTTCTCATTACCAGCAGGGTTGGTGTAAATAGCGTATTCGTGGGATATAAAAAACAAAAACAAAACAAAAAAACAAAAACAAAAAAACAAGCAACCCCTCCAAACACACAAACAAAAAAAACCTTTGGGGTCCCTTATTCTACAGCAGGCTTTAACTGAAGTGTTTTTCCCATCAGAGAGAGTTTTCTCTCTAAGATTAATTACTATGATAAATGTAAGAATTGAAAATAAGCCTGTGATAGTCCTACTACTAGTACTATTTTTACGTGCTGTGTAAGTACATAATGTAGATTTTCTCCTCTAGGAGGTAGGTAACTTATTATCTGCATTTTATAGGTAGAAAACAGGCCGGGGAAGCTAAACACCTGAGCTAATTGATAGAGCCAGGATTTGCGGCTCCTTCTCAATGAAGGCAGTGATGGTGTTCTTCACCCTGTTCTGCTCTAGGAGCCGTCCTCACAAAGCTGAGCCTTGATAAACTATAATGAAGTGAAATACAATTTTTATTTTATTATGTGTTTATAGATACACTTTCTTTACAGCTACTTCTCCTGATAAAGCAAATCACACAAATAAATCTGTTGGGGGCAGCCGATGACTCAAGGCTGTCTGTCGTGTCTAGCATGGTTGACAGAGTAGTCTGTGCTTGACTTAAGAAGGAGAACTTGTGTTCTACAAGGCAGTGTCCTGAACTGCAATGTGTGGTTTTCCTTTAAAACGTTCACTCCAATCTCTCTCTCTCTCTTTTTTTTTTTTTAAGGTAGGAATTAGGGACAAGCCAAGCCAAGTGGAGAGCAGCTTCCATAAAGATTCCATAGCATGAAGGTGCTGGGTTTTTCTGGAAATAATTTGGAGTAGGGATAAATGAGAAACGGTGGCTGAAGGTTAAAATGAAAAGGTAGGGGCACGTGGGTGGCTCAGTCGATTAAGTGTCTGACTTTGGCTCAGGTCACAATCTTGGGGTCCTGGGATCCAGCCCTGCGTCAGGCTCCCCGCTTAGCAGGGAGCCTACTTGCCTCTCTTCCTCTGCCCCTCCCCCTGCTCATGCTCACTCTCTCTCTAAATAAATAAATAAATAAAATCTTAAAAAAAAAAAACAAATGAAAAGATAGACTGGGGCCTGATTTTTAAAAGTCTTGATTATCAGGTTAAGGGATTTGGATTGTTACCTGGAAGCAGTGAAGAGAAGTTGGAGGTATTTAAGACAAAAAGTCATAAATGAACTCTGAGTTTTGGACCACCTGGGCTGCAGATTGGAGGATGGAGGGAAGGTAGAGGGCCTGGAGACAGGGAAACCCATTGGAACACAGCCTGCTGATGGCTCCCCTTAGACACACTGGAGACCTGGATGAAAGCGTGTGTGATGTGCATGAAGAAGGTATATATATTCAAAAGATGCTTTGGAAGTAGTATGTTGAGGGAAGGGGCGGCAGCCCATTGATTGCTGTATATAGATTAGGGATCATGAAGAAGGCTCAAGGATAGCTCAGGGTTTCTAGATCAGAGATTTCATCTCCGACGAAACAGGCCGGGGAAGCTAAACACCTGGACAGCTGGCTTAGTGATCTTGCCACAGGCGCGGGAAGAGCTGGGGCAGTATTCTTGCCAGGAATTTGTCATCCTTTTCAGACTAAATGAGTGTTTCGCCATGGAGTAGGCCTTTATCTTTGAAGTAAATTCATGTTATTGTCTAACGATGATTTTATCGGTCCCCTTCAGCACGAATGCTAAAGATCAGAACATGCAACAAAATAATACAGAACCAAGCATAACCAGCTACAAAGCTGAGGTAAAAGATTAGCACCATGAAATACCAAAAATATTAACAAAATAAGAAAATGTATTCCAAAGTTACAACTAAGGTTTTTCCAACAATGTAAATGTAGGAAAGCTAAGAGACAAGTCCAGATTCCTCTAGATATTTTTGAAAAATTGACTCTAAAGCTCTCTTAAAAAGTATAGACTCATGCTGTTGTTTTGCTCACCTCCTCTTCACCTCATGGGTGCAGGAGAGAGCCCTGCCCTAAGGTTCTAAGGAGAGCTGAATACACGCCACTGGACAGAACAGGAGATTGACAGCCATTTATTATTCCCATATACTCACAGCTGGGGGTAGGGAGACACCACACGCCATGCAGAGCCACATAGAGATGGCATCAGGGAGCAAAGGGAAGCAGCAGGGGCCGTGGGATGCTAGCTTTGTAGTAACAAGAGGGTTAGGTGACTTCCGGTTTCCAGAGGAGGATGTGATTGGCTTGTTTGAATAATTCCACAGGCTTGCAGAGAGGTGAAGCTCATTCGGTTGAGGACCAGGTGGAACACAGCTGGTCTGGCTGCTAGGGAAACTAGCTGGGTAGGGAGCCTTTCCCACTGGGTGGCAAGAGCAGGGGAACTCACAGTTAGAACGTGGGGGCCCCCATGAGGCCTCAGGATGTTAAGGCAGCATATGAAATGATAGGCCTTATGGTATAGCTGTCAGATATGTTAGCCACCGTCCACATGTGCCTATTGAACACCTGGAATGTGGCCCGTCTGAACTGAGATGTGCTGTAAGTGTAAAATACACCACAGATTGTAAGGATCTCATACAAAGAAAGAATGTAAAAATATCTCATTAATTTTTGTTATTGAGCGTATGTTGGAATGATGGTATTTTGGATATATTTGGGGGTTAAGTAAAATATACTACTGAAATTCATTTTACCTGGGTCTTTTTACTTTTATTTCAATGTGACTACTAAAAAACTTAAAATTACATATATGTTTCATGTTAGTGGTTCACATTATGCTTCTGTTGGAGAGCGCTGGCATAGAGCTTCCTCTAGACAACTGAGAAACTTGAAATACCTAGGAGTAGTTGACTGAAATCTCTGTGGTACAGAAAACTCCTACTTAACAGACCATGAGATTCATTTTGGCCATTTTTTCTGGTTATCACTCTTCAAATGGACCTCCTAGCAAACAGGTATTTTTTGTTTTATTTGGTTTGGCCCTAACAAAATCTCAGCCACCATTGACTAGCATTCTAAATTTGCTTAACTGATGTGTTGAGCCAAATTGTAGCAAAGCAATGGAAGGGCCTGGGAGAGCACTGAAGACCAGGGTCTTGATGCTGGGATGTACATCATAGAGGATGCTCTAAATCGTACCCCAGGATTTATTTTTAAGCCTCGTGTATTGATTGTGCTGGACTAATAGATCAACAGACTTCAAGTAAAACTAATTTATACAGCCTTCAAAAAAGAGCAACAACTGATCATTTTGGCCACAAAATTGAAACCAGGAAGCCAAATGCATATCCCACTAAGTAAGTCAGAATTAGGGCAATTTCACATACTCAGGAAATAAAAAAAGAAGTGCTATCTTTGGAGGCAAAAACCTGTGGTGCCCAAAGAATGTTTTTCTGGTTTTTCATTGAAATGAGCTATTAAATGCTAATTTTGCAGTTTGCTGGTGTGATTGCTGCTCAGGAATGAAATGCAGCCAAGGGATTTGGTTTCACTATAAAGAAATCAACAGTTTGCTCTCCAAGTGTTAAAAATAGCTAGTATGCATTAGCAATAAGCCAGAAAAAACTTCTAAACTAAGGACAGAGGGACACAGTCTTTGGATATTGGCTATTTATTGGCCATTCTACTAAGTAAGGTAAGGGTCCTTATAAAGCTGATTTCAGTCAGCTGGTTCCACCCCAAAATGACCTCAGCACCTTGCCCAGAAGATAGTCCTCATCTCAGGGAAAGCTTGACTCTGCTCCTTCAAGTTTTGCCAAAGAAAAAGAAATAACTTTAATCTTATTAATAAATAATAATAATGATGGCATCCAGTTATTACTGTGAGCCAGGCATTACACTAGGAATTATATAGCTATTAACTAGGCTTTACAGCAAATCTTGACAGTTGGTGAAGGTTCCACCCCCTTTTTGCAGATAAGGAAATGAAGCCCAGAGACAGTTTATCATTCAGAGGTGCGTTGGCTGGAAATAGTAGAGTATCTGACAGCTGGTGGCTTAAGCAAGTTGGATTCATTTGGCTCATGAAACAAGATGTCATGGGGAGGCAGTCTAAGCACTGCATTGGCTCACTATTCCCAGGGACCCAGGCTCTTTGTCTTTCCACTCTGCCATTCAGTGTGTTGACTTTTGTCCTTGGATTCATCATTGCCATGTGGCTGCTGGAACTCTAGCAGGAAGAAGGGAGAAGGCCAGGGAGGCAAAGGACCCTGCCAGCTGAGGCTGCCTTTCCTAATTAAAAGTTTCCCCAGAATTCATACCCATATCCCGTCATCTCATGGCCAGAACGTGTTTCATGGCTACTCTGTCTGCACGGAAGTCCAGGAAGCTGCATTTTTTATCGGAACAAAGATCCTGAGGTGGGATTCTTTTAGCAAGAATAAGGGAGAATAATTAGGCAAGTAACTATATTGTCTATCACTTCGAGATTGGATTCTAGGGTGACCCAGTTTCAAAACCCTTGCCACTTCGTTAAGTGGTGTGTGTGTGTTTAAAGTTTCAGAGAGCATTTACATGAAAAGATGTTCCCAACAGCCCGATATAGAAAACAACCCCAAACTACTCTTGTCTCTTCTATCTAAGCCTTTCCTAATAGCCCCAAAGACCTGCCTCAAATCCTTTGCATTTAAGTAATAAGCTTTGGGGACTAAGCTTCACATTTTTGCTAAAATGTTTTCTCCTTAGGAGACATGGGATGCTAAGTAGACGAAATGAGGAATATTTTAGTAATTGGGAAACAAATGAGTGATTTACGCGAGCCTGTATATACACACATGTAGACGTAAAACCTATGGAGGAAAGATTTTTCAGATGGCAGCTGCTGAAATAGACCCTGGATGGCAGAGCTCCCCACGGAATGGGCGAAGCCATTGTAAATATGACTTTCTTCTGGAATAGTGACCCGTCCATCATAGGGAAACCCTTAGGGACGAGTCAGACTTTTTGAGGCAGTCCCACTTTCAAATAATCTCTTCCGTTGCAGATCACACATGTGATGGCGTGTCCTGATCTGTCATGTGTGAACTATGGCCCCTTAGCCGTGAGCTACTGATGATTATTGGGCTTGTTTTCTATTAAATGGCCTGAACTGCTGTAGTTCAGTGTCTGGGAAGGATTCAAACTTTAGCCATTCCCTCTTCTCTGTTCCTTTCTGTTGCTTTTCTTTGTAATAAGTTTCCAGGGGTCCAACTCACATTTTTAGGTTCAGACTACAGAGCTTGGCGTGCTCATGGGGCCAGTTTTTTTTAAATTGGCAACCTTCTTGGAGTTGCTAATGATTCCCAAACAAACACAGGAGATCCATTTTATCTGAAATCAGTGCATATGGTTAATGATATGCTAATCAAGTGGATGTCATTACAGCGTTTTCCTCAAATAAAATGAGCAAAAAAAAAAAAAATCATTTAACTTTAAATGTTAACCCCTGCAGAAATGTTTGAATTTTATCATACAAATAGCATATTTTTGATTCAATTCTATGGGCTGCTTGGCTGTTAACTAGGAATATCACAGCCATTAGTAGAATATAATTATTATACTAATTCAGGCGCACTGGTCAACTATATTCAATTTTGATATTTGCTTTTGATTTCCTCCAAACTGTAATATTTTATACAGAAAAGTACCCACATTGTCTTCATACTGGGCATGGGAATGCCATTTTACTTATTTTATAATAAACTAATAAAATTTTATTCCACAGTTTGGGGGTTGGTTTTCTTTTTTTTTTTTTCCCTTCCCCCCTTTCTTTTGATGGAGGCTTTCTTTCAAATTTTAATTTGAAAATTGCAATGGGCAAGACTACTTAAGGGCAGTTGCTCTGTGTTTTGCCTTATCTTCTGGCCTGTCAGCCCAAATTTTCAGTCCAACAAATAGCAGCAGGTTCGGGTGTTTCTTTCAGTTGGCATCTGGCTGATGGTTTCTGGAGACTATCTTTCTATAGTCAGGACCACACTGTCTCAACACACCCTCGTCCATAATCCGAGGGTGGGCTCAAATTCGACTAGACTGTGTGAAATGTTTTCATTTCCTATTGACTGGTTGTGTCCTTTCCTTGTGTTAATCCCTTGTTAATGGACACTTTCTTTGAGCCAGCTGAGATCGGAGTTGTGTTGTCTTTGTGATTCTAGCAGATTTTATTACTTGGATATCTTTGTTTTCATTATTTTGAGATTTTGGGATTTTGTCTGTTTCATTGATATTGATTCTCTCAGTTAGAGATGGCCCGGCCTCCCACTGCTTCTGTTTGTGTTTGATCTACAAGCAGTGGGAGGGAATCCTCAGGCTGCAAATGTTTTGGTTCTGTGCTTCAACTGGGAAAGGCATGGTAAGAGCCATTAGCAGCTTTCTCAACTGAAACCGGATGAATGTGGCTTTAAACCTAGGTGGGGGACTTGTATTTTGTCATTTCAACGACCTCAGGTTATTGCTCTGGGGCACTCATTTAGGGGGCAATGTGGAATTTTGAAGAACCCTGGCAATCGCTTTCTGAGAAATCCAAAGAGGAATACAGGTCGTTTCTTTGGTTATTAGCTCTGCCTCTTTCTAGCTGTGTGACTTTGGGCAATTCATTTTACCTTTCTGAGTTTTACTTTTAAAATGAAGATAGTGGGGCCCCTGGGTGGTTCAGTCGATTGAGTGCCCAACTCTTGGTTTTGGTTCAGGTCTTGGTCTCAGGGTTATGAGACTGAGCCCGGCGTTGGGCTCTGCACTCATCGCAGAGTCTGCTTAAAACTCTCTCTCCCTCTGCCCCTCCCCCCCTAAAACAAATAAATAAATCTTTAAAAAAATTAAAATAGAATGAAGCTACGAGTCCTGGTGATCTTTAAGTTCTCTATCCCCTTGATGAATAGATGGAAAAGAAATAACATTTCCTGAACTGTTACTGTATGCTCAGGGCTTAAATATTTTATTCAAATGGCATAGAGTTATTTCACTTAGCAACAACCCTGTGGGTAAGTATTATTATTCCATTTTGTGGGTGAACTGAGTTAAAATATAGGTACATGTTCTATCATCTATGTTGAGATACAGTTTGGTATCTAACTGCTTAGTATGGGAAAATGTCTTCTCTTCCCATGAGGATTATAAGTTCCTGGAGGGGTGAGACCACACCTGCCAAACACCTACTCCAGGGCTTGGTTTAAAGTGCCTGTTAAATTCAGTTACTTAATAGTTTATGATATGTGAGGATAAGACACCCCTTTGGCAGCCGCCCAAGTACATAGGTCATGACATTGAAAATGCACTAGCTGTGTGGTTGCATCCAGGTACTGGGCTGACTTCAGATGGCGGTTAGTTACAAGCTCTCTGATGCCCCTCCACCTGGGAATTTAGCTCTGTCTTGTCATTGGACTACTTGCCAAAAAGATGCTTCTTTCCACTCAAGATTCCTTCTTAGGTAACCTATGCTTCACTTATGTATCTGTAAAGAAAGTTTAAGAATTAACTAAAAAAAAAGGACTAAAATTTTAAAAATGCTTAAGTATCAGCATCAGTAAGGATTTAAAAAAAAAAACAACTGAGACATGTTGGCAAAAATATTTTATAACTGCACAATTTAAAAAATCTAATCTAAATTGGCTAGAGGTTTTACAATAGCTGTAATAAAAATGCTGTCTCAGAAGAAAGCAAGGCTTTTGAGCTTCCCCCTTCACTACCAAATGGCAGTCTGGGCTGGACGCCCCTGTCTTTGCAGACAGAGGACCTGGACGAGAGGTTTTTTACAGGGAGGCAGGTACAAGAGTGAGACAAGAGGACTTCATAACTTGGATCTCATTCAAACTGATATTCTTTACAATGTTGTTCAATATGTAGAAACGCCTAAGGCTTAAGGTGGGAAGGTTTGGTAACACCAGCTGCTGATGTCAACAGTTCAGCTCTGGTCCCAAATTTCTCTTTCTTTTCTTTTTTTCTTCTGGCCCCAAAGTTCTAATGCCCAACCAGCAAAAACAAAACTATCGTTAACTGAGCTCATTCTTCTTAGAAGACAGTTTGGTAACCATGGATTGCCTCTCAGAGCATGCCTTTTGGGGTTTTAATCTTTATACTATCAGAGAATTCCTTCCAACCTGTTGCAATTCTCTCCCTGAAAAGTGTCCTAGTAAGTATAGTTTTCTCCATCTCCTTCCATTTCTGGAGACAAATTAGCAGGGTCTTGAGCATGTGTTTTGTTGAGCCACCTATAATTCGGCTCAAGGCCAGGGCAATATGGTTTGATGCCCCCCTACCCCCAACTACCCTTGTACGGACTGACTTGGCTGGATGCTTGAAGACTCTACCATTAGAATTTCTCAAATGATGATGTTGCTGGAGCAGTTGTTCTCAACTCTAATGCACATCGGAATCCCTTGAGAAGCTTCTAGAAATCCCCAAAACTCATGATGTACTCCAGAGCACTACCTCAGAATCTCTGGGTATGAGACCAGGCAGTTCTTTTTAAAGCTCCCCAGGTGATTCCAAGATGAGGTCAAAAACCATGGCTTTGGAAGGGCCATGTTTACTAGTCTGTCATCTGGAATTTGCAATATATTCATTTGGATATATTCACCTGGAACTTGTGATATATTCATCTATTGCCTGTTAAAAATTTTGGCTGATTTATCTGTTGGTCTGGGGAGGTCTGAAGAAATAAATTTTTCCCTTTTTTAAAAGAGCAGGGGGGAGCATGAGGAAGCAGGGTGTAGCTAACCACAGCAAACCTTGAACCTGTAGCCAGGGGGGCTCTATGCTCTCAGGAGCCACAGAGGTGAAGGGGTGGCTAACCCTGCCCTGGAGAAGCCTTTGGGGAAAAGCTCTGTGGTGGAGAACAAGAGCAGGGGAAGGAGATGGGGACAAGCAGCAGAAGAAGTCTCTGAGTCAAGGGTTCCACTTAGTCTGCATTGGAGAGAAGACTCACAATGGCCCTCGTACCCCTGTCCCTCCCCCACCAGAGGACCTCAGTCCTCTTTTTAATGGAAGCAGCTGCCCATTGTCCTACAGAGGGCCTTTCCATTCCTCTGCCCTGCCCTGTTTATACCACATTCCCCTCCTAGAGACCCACCTTGTCTTTCATGTCCAGAAAGTTTATTGAGTATAAACAATACGCTAGGCTCTCTACAAGGCCCTATGGCAGTGGTTCTCCTACTCTAACACGCATCAGAATTAACCAGGGAATATGTTTTAACAGTGTTTTTCTACCTCAGCCCTTTTTCTTATTACAAATGAAGATTTCCAGCTCTCATCCCAGTGCATTTGATTCCGTAGAGCTGGGTGGGGGGTGGAAATCTGCATTTAAAAAAATATTTTAATGGAGGTATAATTGACATACAACATTATATTAGTTTCAATGTACATGATTCAATATTTATACACACTATGGAACAATCACCACAATAAGTCTAGTTACCGTCTGTCACCATACAAAGTTACAAAAAAATTTTTTTCTTGTGATAAGAATTTTTAAGATTTACTCTCTTAGCAACTTTCAAATATGCAATACAATATTATTAACTATAGTCACCATGATGTACATTACCTCCTCAAGACTTACTTATTTCATAACTGGAAGTTTGTACCTGTAGATCCCCTTCTCCCATTTCACTTATCTTCACCCCCCTTCCCTCTGACCACCACCAATCTGTTCTCTGTATCAATGAATTTAGTTTAGCTTTGTTTGTTCATTTGTTTCATTTTTTAGATTCTGCGTATCAGTGAAATCATATGGCATTCGTCTTTCTCTGTCTGATGTATTTCACTTAGCGTAATACCCTCAAGGTCCATCTATATTGTCACAAATAAGATTTATTTTTTTTAATTTTTAAATTTATTTATTTTATTTGTTTATTTATTTATTTATTTGTTTGATAGCGAGAGCACAAGCCAGGGGGAGCGGCAGAGGGAGAGGGAGAAGCAGGCTTCCCACCAAGCAGGGAGCCCGATGCAGGACTCAATCCCAGGACCCCAGGATCATGACCCGAGCTGAAAGCAGACACTTAACTGAGTCACCCAGATGTCCCAGATTTCGTTCTTTTTTAAGACTGAGTAGTATTTCTGTGTGTGTATGTATGCCACATTTTCTTTATCCACTCATCCATCAGTGGACCCTTAGGTTGTTTCCATATCCTGGCTATTGTAAATAATGTTGCAGTGAACATAACCGTGCATATATCTTTTTGGATTAATGTTTTTTTCTTCAGATAAATACCCAGAAGTGGAATTGGACCATTTGGTAGTTCTAATTTTTTAAGAAAACCCCATACTGTTTCCCATGATGGCTGCACCAGTTTACATTCCCAGCAACTGTGCATGAGGGTTCCCTTTTCATCACATCCTCACCAACACTTGTTATTTCTTGTCTTTTTGATAATAGCCATTCTGACAGGTGGGAGATGATATCTCATTGTGGTTTTGATTTATTTGTATTTTCCTGATGATGAGTGATGTTGAGTATCTTTTCATGTGCCTATTGGCCATCTGTATGTCTTCTTTGAAAAATATGTCTATTCAGATCCTCTGCCCATTTTTAAATCAAATTGTTTGGTTTTTGCTGTTGAGTTGTATAAGCTCTTTGTGTATTTTTTATATTAACCCCTTATCAGATATATTATTTGAAATATTTTCTCCCATTCATTAAGTTGCCTTTTCATTTTGTTGATAGTTTCCTCCTTTGCTGTTCAGAAGCTTTTGAGTTTGATGTAATCCCACTCATTTATTTTTGCTTTTGTTTTCATTGGTTCTGGAGTCAGATTTTAAAAATCATCACCAAGACTGATGTCAAGGAGCTTAACACCTATGATTTCCTCTAGGAGTTTTATGGTGTCCAGTCTTACCTTCAAGTTTTTAATCCAGATTGAGTTCATTTTTATGCATGATGTAGGATAGTAGTTCAGTTTCATTTTTTTACATGTGGCTGTTCAGTTCATTTATTTTTATTTTTTTATTTTTAAAGATTTTATTTATTTATTTGACAGAGAGAGACACAGCGAGGGAGGGAACACAAGCAGGGGGAGTGGGAGAGGGAGAAGCAGGCTTCCCGCCGAGCAGGGAGCCCGATGTGGGGCTCGATCCCAGGACACTGGGATCATGACCTGAGCCGAAGGCAGACGCTTAATGACTGAGCCACCCAGGCGCCCCATGTTCAGTTCATTTATTGAGGAGACCATCCTTTCCCCATTGTATATTCTTGCCTCCTTTGTTGTAAATTAATTGATCATATATGCATGGGTTTATTTCTGGGGTCTCTATTCTGTTTCATTGATCAATGTGTCTGTTTTTATGCCATGGAAGAAGGTGAGTTCAGGATCTTCCTTTGCTGCCATCTTGGACCACTGGTTGAAATCTGCATTTTTAAATACACTTTTTATATGATTCTGATGCAGGTGGTCTGAGAACCCCAACTCGAGATGCAGTTTCAGAGGATATAGAGAGTGGAGTCCCATGTAGTTCTTAACCACAAGGAGAAAGTCAACAGCCTGTTGTAACAAAGCTGCGGGAGCTAGACTGTAGAACTAAAGCATAGGGAGCGCAGCCTGGGAGCAGTAGGTACTGATCCAGTCTGTGGTCCACTCACCAAGCTTGAACAAGCTCTGTCCTTTTACCTAGAAAGAGGCCATATGGACTAGCCACACCCTTGCCAGAAGGTAAACCCAATACCAGGGTAAGATTCAGAGGGCATGACCTATTCCCCAAACTAGTCACATTCTGGGCATTTTGGTGCTTGATTTCTTCTACCTCATCCCTTCTTGTCTATCTGGAGAATCCTATCAATTCTTTAATATTCAATTAAATATGTCACCTTCTGGATGGAATCTTTCCTGATCCCTCCAAAGCCCAGTTGGTGCATCCCATGGGCTCTCATGGCCTCTTGTGCCTTCCTCTGCAGTGCCTGTCAAATTCAGTTGACTCCCTCACCAGGGACTGGCACATGAAAGGTGCTCAATAAATTTTTGTTGGTAGAGTCTCAAGGGCAGGAACAGGTGACCACTGGCCCCCTTCACACAGACAGGAGCATCCTGAGCAGTAGGGATGGGATGAGAAGATGTTCCTCCTCCCCCAGCATATTTCCCCCACATTCCAAGAATGGTGAGGAATAATGGGATATGAACATACCACTGTGAGGACCACCACAGCATGCAAGCTGAAGGATGCAGTTCCTCCACAGCTCACAGTCCCAAAGACAGCTGGGGCCAAGACAGAGCTACCCAACAACCAAAGAATGCATGTGTTAACAGGTAGAGATAGCTAACACATAGTACTTCCTGTGTGCCAGGCCCTACTCAAAGCACTTACGTAAGTAACTCACGCGCTGCCTTATTTTACAGATGAGGAAACCAAGGCACATGGTGCTTTGTTGACATACCCAAGGACCTATAACTTGAAGTGGCAGGACTACAATTCAAACTTAGGTGGTCTGTCTCCTAAGTCCATGTTCTTAACCACTGTTCTCGAGCAATTCTCCATAAATATTGGAAGAGTGTTCCTTTTATGGTAGAAGCGGCAGAGAAGGTCATCATTTGTGCAGGACTCAATGTTTTAATTTTATTAGGTTTTTGTATCACTGAAAATCATTTAATCCCATTTGCCAATCCATTTGCAGCAATGACTCATCATCATCTTCAGGTCTTTAATGCCATCCGCAAATCTATATTAATTCACTAAGTTGAGACTTTTAGAATTCAACCATTTTTGCTTACCTCTTCAGCTGCTACATGAGAAAGCAAATTGACCATGCAGAATCCTTTCCACTACTTCGTATGATTTTATAGAATAAATTATTTTAGTTATTTAAGCTTAAATAATTTTCAATGATAATTGCCTAATGCTCTCCACCATGCTTGCTTTTTTTACTCCTTTCATTGCTTCAAGGTACTCGTTGAAGAGGATTTAAAATTACTGCTTAGAATGCTCTTTCCCTCAGCCAAGAGTAAAGGGCACTATACATCCAATAGCCTGTTAACTCACCTTTTCCATTTAACTTTTCAGAAAAGTTACCCCATGCTTAATATTTGCAAGCAGTGGAATAAAGAAAAAAGCTTAGATATTGATGGTTTTCAGGAATCAATGAAGTGAGCTCAGGGGGATCTGGCAGGGGCACAAGGCAGCGGAAAAAAAAACCCTTAGGAAAGGCAGAAGGGAGGTGCTCTCCCCAAAGTACTCTTGGCTGGCAGTGGCATAGGGACAGAGGCATTGGAGGATGCCTGGATGGGAAGCCTGGTGCCAGAGCCTGCAGCAGACAGATGTCTCTTGCTGCCCAAAGCACGGGGCATTCTGCTATATCAGCAACCCAAGAACCAGAGATTTAGAGATCGAGATTTTGGATTTGTTGGGAATTGTACACCAACTTTGATGAATCTCTTTTGTGAGGATTTAAGGAAGAAAAAAAATGAAGGGGAAGGAAGAAATGAAAGAAGGAGAGGAGACTACCCCCCAAAAGAGACACCTATATAAACTTCGGAGATGGCAAAAAGAAATGGCAACCCTCCTAAATTCCACATTTTATCTATAGTGACTTTCTTTCAAAACTTTTCAACAAATAGATATAATTTGTATTATTTTGTCTTCTTTTTTAGTGTTGAAAGGTAAGAGATAACTGATTCTTGGCCTAGAAATTTTCTGGGGATAGAGCAAGAGAAGGGAAAGTTTGGGATCACAATAAGATAAAACTTGCCAAAGTGTTCTCAGCTCACCTCCTTGAAATAGACAAAACATTTCACGTCTGGTGGGGGTGCGATAGTGGTTAAGGGTGGCATTTAGTACTCTATGAGCAAAGAAACTTAGACTGCACCCCTCCAAGAATCCACCCACCCTTTATCAGTATTCTCATAGTATCAGCAAGGAAATTTTGAAGCACAAAAGTTGCTTTCTCTAAAATTGTCTTCACAGATTATGATGCTCCTTTGAGGGCAAGAATGTGACTTAATTCCAATTTTCATTTTCTTTTCATCCTTCTTATTTTTTTAAAAAAATTTTAAAACAACTTGAGAAGTTTTAGGTTTACAACAAAATTGAGAGGAAGGTAGAGAGATTGCCCCTATATTTCCTGCCCCCCCCACATCACAGCCCCCATTATCACTGACCAGAATGGTACATTTTTTTCCAAGAATGAACTTACACTGACACACTATAATCATCCAAAGTCCATAGCTTACCTTAGGGTTCAGTCTTGATATCATAAATTCTATGGGTTTGGACAAGTATAAAATGACATATATTCATCATTATAATATCATACAGAGTATTTTCACTGTCCTAAAAATCCTCTGTGCTCTGCCTATTCATCTTTGCCTACCCCTGGCAACCACTGATCTTTTTCTTGTCTTCCTAGTTTTGCCTTTTCCAGAATATCATACAGTTGAAATTATATAGTATGTAGCCTTTTCAGATTAGCTTTTTTCACTGAACAATATGCACTTAAGGTTTCTGCCTGTCTTTTTCATGGCTTGGTAGCTCATTTCTCCTTAGTGCCCAGTGATAGTCCATTGTTTGGATGGAGCACGGTTTATTTATCCATGCACTTACTGAAAGACATCTTCGTTGCTTCCAAGTTTTAGCAATTATGAATAAAGCTGCTATAAACATCTGCGTGCAGTTTTTGTGTGGACATAAGTTTTCAGCTCCTTCAGGTAAATACTAAGGAACATGATTGCTGGACCATATGGTAAGAGTACATTTAGTTTTGTAAGAAAACACCAAACTCTTCCAAAGTGGCTGTGCCCTTTTGCATTCCCACTAACAGTATGAGAGTTTCTGTTGATCCATAGCGTCACCAACATTTGGTGTCAGTGTCCTTGATTTTGGCTTTTCTAAGACATGTGTAGAGGTATCTTATTGTTTTAATTTGCATTTCCCTGATGATATAGAATGTGGAGCATTTTTTATGCGCTTATTTGCCATCGCATATCTTCTTTGGTGAGGTGTCTGTTAAGATCTGTGGGCCATTTTTTAATTGGGTGGTTTGTTTTCTTATTGTTGAGTTTTAGAAGTTCTTTGTATATTTTGAATAATGGTCCTTTCATCAGATGGGTCTTTTGCAAATGTTTTCTCCCAGTCTGTGGTTTGTCTTCTCATTCTCTTGATACTGTCTTTCTTGGGAGCAAAACTTTTAATTTCAGTAAAAGTTCAGCTTATTAAGTATTTCTTTCATGGAATATGTCTTTGCTATTTTATCTAAAAAGGCATGATCATACCCAAGGTCATCTAGGTTTTCTCCTATGTTATCTTCTAGAAGTTTTATACTTTTACACTTTACATTTAGGTTGGTGATCCTTTTTTTTTTTTTTTTTGGTGATCCATTTTGAGTTAGTTTTTTGAAGGGTATAAGGTCTGTGTCTCGATTCATTTTTTTGCATGTGGATGTCTAGTTGTTCTTGCACCATTTATTGAAGAGACTATCCTTACTCCATTGTGTTGCCTTTGCTACTTTGTCAAAGATCAGATGACTACATTTATGTGGCTCTATTTCTAGACTCTCAATTCTGTCTCATTGATTTATTTCATTGTCTTGATTACAGTGTAAGAAGAAAAGTAGCTTTATTGGTAAATATTCAAATTGGGTAGCATTAGCCCTCCAACTTTGTTCTTCTCTTTCAATATTATGTTAGCTATTCTGGGTCTTTTGCCTCTTTGTATAAACTTTAGCATTAGTTTGTCCATAAATATCCATAAAATATCCATAAAATAAGTTTCTGGGATTTGGGTTGGGATTGCATTGAAACTATAGATCAAGTTGGTAATAACCGATATCTTGACAATATTGAGTCTTATTTGAATATGGAATAGCTCTCCATTTATTTAGTTCTTTGGTTTCGCTCATCAAAGTTTTGTAGTTTCCTTCATATAAACCTTGTACATATTTTGTTAGATTCATACCTAAGTATTTCATTTTGAGGGATGCTAATGTGAATGATATTGTTTTAATTTTTCAAATTTTATTGTTTTTTATTTTTTTAATTTTTAAAAAATATTTTATTTATTCACTTGAGAGAGGGAGTGAGAGAGCGAGAGAGAGAGTGCACAATCTGGGGGGCGGGGAGGAGCAGAGGAAGAGGGAGAAGCAGACTCCCCGCTGAACAGGGAGTCCAACATGGGGCTCAATCCCAGGACCTTGGGATCATGACCCGAGCCAAAGGCAGACGCTCAACCAACTGAGCCACCCAGTGCCCCAAAGATGTTGTTTTTAAATATAAGATACATCTCTATATTTAAAGTGGGTTTCTTGTGGACAACATATATATAGTTGGATCATGTGTTTTTATCCACTCTGACAAACTGTGTCTTTTAATTGGTATATTTAGACCTCTGACATTCAAAGTGGTTATTGATACAGTTGGATTAATATCTGTTATAGTCATTACTGTTTTCTATTGCCCTTTGTTTCTATTAGTTGTTATTATTTCTGTGTTTCACTCTTTTTCTGTCTTTTATTTTAATTGAACATTTTATATTCCATTTTCTCATTTCTCAAAATATCAGTTATATTTCTTTTTTCACTTTTTTTAGTAGTTGTTCTATCTTATTTAGTAACAAAATTCTTTTTTTTTTTTAGAGAGGGAGGGGGAAGGGACAAAGGGAGAGGGAGAGAATCTTAAGTAGGTTCTACACCCAACACATAGCTCAACACAGGGCTCAATCTCACTAGGTACTCTGACCTGAGCTGAAATGAAGAGTTGGACACTTAACCAACTGAGCCACGCAGGTAACAGAAAATTCTAGTTTTTAGTTACACACATTGCCATCTAGTCAAAAGAATATGCTCCTCAATCTTTCTTGTAGCTGGATGTGGCAAATGATTGAAATATGGCCAATGACATGTAAAAAGAAATGTTATGTGTAATTTGGGAGAAGTGTCCTCAAAGGGAGGAGGTATGCTCTTCTTTGATTCTTCCTTCTGCTTGAATGTGGACATGATGACTGGAACCTGAGCAGCCATGCTGAAACATGAGATGGCACATGAATGATGGCAGAGCATCAAGCTAGAGAGTGCCTAGTCCTTAATAACCATGGAGCTGCTATGCTAGCCCTGGATTGCCTTCCTTTGACTTTTTTCATGTGAGAAAGAAAAACACCTCTATCTTATTTATCTTGTTTGGTTTTTTTGCTTATTTGGGAAGGTTTTGTTTTTGGCCATGCTCATTAGGTTTCTGTTATCAAGTGATACAATTTTTCTTTTTTTTTTTTTCAGCTGGGGAAAGCTGGGACAGATTTTCTCAGAGACCTAGAACTCAGAAACTTGTTGATATACCGAGGTATATCTAATAGCCCCCTTTTGCACAAAATCTATGAAACAATGACAACAACAAGAACAACAACAACAACAAAAAATACAACTGAATTTGGTGACTAAAGAAATTTAAAAAAAAAGGCTAAATAAAAGATGTTTTCTGAAGGGGTAAATGATTTGCCAGTTTTAAATTCTCCCTCTTCCTATCAGTAGTTCTTCAAAAGAGTAACCCATTCTAATGTCCTGATGCTTAATAATAAAAATGGCAAACATCAAACTGACCTTCTGGTTCTTAGCAATAGCTGGTGCTAGGATTAATTCTATTATTTCAATCTTTTTTTTGTTTTTAATCAATGCAACTCAACTGCCATTTCTTCTTGCACTAAGTGAACTGAAGCCCTCAGCTGGTGCACATCACACTTTTCGATGCGTGAAAAACTGATATTCACAACATGAATCACCATTCCTTTCTCTCCTAAAACCACACACGTGACTCCGTATCTACATTTGGACTGTCAGGAACATGCCAGCTCAGTGTTAGGAAAACAATCCAACACCATCTCTCAGACACAAGGTGTCATTCTTCAAAACATTCTTAAAATGAAGTTCACGTTTTCTTTAAGCAGATGGATGATTGAAGTATAAGTTAGCTAGCCCCTAAGAATGGGCTTTTCAAAAGAAATCCAACACAATTGTCAATGTTGTTGGTATTTCTTTAGGGAGAAGATTAGCGAATAGGATATTATTCTGCAGTGGAGAGTCCTGGGGTAGGTCAGCAAGATCATGGCACCTCATTTACTCCTCTGGAAGGCAAAGGTATTTCATTCGGATCGTGAGTAGGTGGTTCTAGGGTTGAAACAAGAAGGGTGCTTTGGAGGATACATGCCATTTTATGAGAATAAAAGTACACTTGGGCTTGGTTTTGGCAAAGAGTTACAAAAATCACTAGCAGTTGGAAGGTCTGGTTTTTAATTTATGCTCATCTCTCTTTTTCTAGATCAGTCATGGTAAACATGAGGCACTTTTTTCTTTCTGTTTCCCTTTCACGCCCCTGGAAAACATTGTTGATTCTTTATACTCTTGCTTCCTGAGTCCAGAGGTGACTTCAGAATATTTTTTGACACAGCACCTAAGCAGCTACTACCAATCTGTTGGCTTTGTCCTAACAATGACTACTGGTTCCTACCCTGGATGCTTGAAAGTTCAGTGAACGTTATTTTATCCAATGCAGTTGGTTGGGAGCCAAGGCCTTACTGTTGCCTCTGAGTCTGCTGGTTTCTAGTAATGTAGGCCTAGAACACACCCAGGGGGCCTCCTCCATGGGTTCTAGTTTGGGTTTCTTTCAAGTGAAATGGAAATATTAAAGGCATCTGTAAAGCAACCTATGTTCCGAATCCTTTTCTATTTTTATAAACCTTACTTCGTTCACACCTAGTACATCTGCAATATTTTTTTAAGATTCACCTTTATCGGGTTTTGCTAAGGCGTTCAACTTGGTTTTCATAGAAACAACAACTGTCCTCTTTGTGAGCTCATATTTCATCAGCTTACATAATGTTTAATTAAGTTGCATAATTAAAAATAACCTGGTGTGAACAGGTGTGGGAACAATCCTAACTGATTCTCAGGAGGAGTACAACAAACCAGTGGGAGCAGAAGGCACACACGTAGCTATAGGAGCTGAGCTTTCAGCTTTTCCTGAGCCTTGGTCAGTATATCTACAGATGCAGCAGAATAGTGTCTGCTAACCCCCATCAGTTAAACAGAGGTCAGTTAGAGACCTCATTGTCAAACACATGCCCCTAACTCTCATTATAGATAACTATGGCATGTTTTCCTTTTTTTAATGCATGTTTTCTTTAAAAAGAGAAACTAATTAGCTCTGAATGTCCTCATTACTTTTTGGGAGGTATAATAATTTTTAATGGGGTGGGTTTGTTTTTGTTATTTAACAAATACACTGGAGAATCATGCAAAGTTGCCAGCATTGGACACAATCGTGGGCCACAAGTCTACACACAACTTTGTAACTGGCTCTTTGATGGCAGAAACTTTCATCTCACCTTTTTTGTTTCCTATTGTTGACTGTGGTACCTGAATAATGGTCTAAATAAAGGAACACACCATCTTTCTCCAGGATGAATTTTGAATTGAATTACTTTTGAATTCAATTGCCAACTGAATTACCACTGTTGGCTGAACCTTCTTTCCAAGCTCTGGTTTGCCTTTTTTGACTGTGGCCATCACCATGTCACCCATATCAGCAGCCGGAAGTCTATTTGGCCATCCCTTGACCCCACTTCCCAGAGGTGATATATAGAATTTTGGCTCCTGTGTTATCAGCACAGTTGGTCATGGCTTCTACTCAAATACCCAAGGAAATGGGGAATTTTATTTTATTTTATTTTTTTTGGAAACGGAATTTTGCATCTGAGGACCTACCACATCCTTGCTTCTACACCTTGAACATAGGGAAAGGCCACATTGCTATTTTTTTTCATTGTGGTAAACAGTAAATACATAAAAATTGACCCCTCTAACCCTTTATGGGTATATAATTCAATGGCATTAAGTAGAGTCTCATGTTGTGCAACCATCACCACTATCTATCTTCAGAACTTTTTCATCTCCCCTAACAGAAACTCTTATATCCATCAAACACTGACTCCCCATTCCCTCGTCCCCAATCACTGGCAACCACTATTCTACTCTCTGTCTCTATGCATTTGACTACAATACATACCTTATGTAAGTGGAATCACACAATATTTGTCCTTTTGTGCCTGGTTTCTTTCTCTTACCACCATGTCTTCCATGTTCATCCATGTTGTCTCATTGCTTCCTAAATGGCTTCCCACTCAGACCACACATCACAATCTAGAGTCTTCTGTATATTCCCATGAAGACCATTTTGAGGTTGCCTTTCTTTCATCAACCTCCTGGAAAGTGGTAGTCACCTCTACCCCTCTCACCCTCCTACCCCCCGTGTGAGTGCCAGCTATGGGCTTTTTATGAAGACCACCTCACAGTCCCCCAGATGTGGTTGCTGGGCCACATTTGTCCTTTCCAAGGTTCTAGGATTTTCAAATGTCTATTAAATCTTCTGCAACAATCAATTCAAATACACAAGTTTGGCTATTCAAATTACTTTTTCCAAAAGTACTTTAAAATGCATTAAGTTATTAATTGCCTGCTGGCACTTTAATCAAATGGGAAAATTGACATAGCCAGAGGCATGTATTTTTGTGGAAAGAAAATTTATTTAAGAAGAAACAGCAGCTCTTACTGCTTAATTTAAACTGAGAAAACTGTGGAAAATCAACTGCTATGGAAAATTAATAAAACATTTCCAGCTGCAAACAGTGACTAATTGTACAAGATGAAGACTGCCCGGAATTAATAACTTGCAGTCTTCTGTGTGAAGAACCCCCCACCACTTCAATTTACTGGGAGATTAAATTACTTCTAAGTTTGCCATATTAAAACAGAACATGAATAAAATGTTAGTGAACGCACATCTACTATTTACTGTCTGTGATATGGATATAATTATTTCCAAACAACTACAATGTGACGTGACCAGTAATATTTAAATGACTCTTTTAGCAAGAGAATCTACTGCAACATTTTTTTGCCCAAAGGGAAGAAAAATCCTTCTCTTACTTCTAAAGTAATAAAATGATGACTAGTGTCCTTCCAGAGATTCTATGTCCCTGCCCCAATGGACTGAAACGCGCTCAGTATCCGAGCATATACTTCTTTCTGCATCAGATATTGTGTTGGGGGAGCATGTGCAACAGAAAATCCAAGCAACTCATTTATAAGCTCTGAGCTTAGATAGAAGCTGCTCCCACACCCCAGAGGAAACCAGTGTAGATGCTTCAAGTCTTCTTCTCATGCCTGATGTGACCATGAGCACATGCACCCAACAAAATAGATTTCTTTATTGGGAGGTAAAAGGGAAGGCCAGAACTCTTTCCTCAGGTAATAGGGTTTGTTCATAAGGGACATACATTAGCACAGGCCCCACCAACAGCACAGGCATATCCTCCAAGCTTGCTTAAAACTGCATTCCTGAGGGCGCCTGGGTGGCTCAGTCAGTTGAGCGACTGCCTTCGGCTCAGGTCATGATCCCGGAGTCCCGGGATTGAGTCCCGCATCGGGCTCCCTGCTCGG
>NC_138377.1:38596536-38684809 GCF_054177405.1 Leptonychotes weddellii
AAAAAAAAAAAGGGCGCCTGGGTGGCTCAGTTGGTTAAGCGACTGCCTTCGGCTCAGGTCATGATCCTGGAGTCCCGAGATTGAGTCCCGCATCGGGCTCCCTGCTCTGCAGGGAGTCTGCTTCTCCCTCTGACCCTGCCCCCCCATGCTCGCTCTCTCTCATTCTCTCACTCTCTCTCTCTCTCAAATAAATAAATAAATAAATAAAAATAATAAATAAAAAAACCCTGCATTCCTGGTAGGCCCTGGTGATAAACTGAGGATTAAATCACATAAACAAATTTTGTCCCTTTTTTATCTTTTGTTGCCAGGATTGGATTATTTTCTTGCCTCAGACACCTAGAGGGTCTGTCAATTTTCCTCATGCATTCAAACTCTGAGATCTTGAGAAATAAGATAGTGTGCGAGGACGCCATTCGAGGACCAGGGGAGATCTGTTCAAGTGAGAGAGATAAAGAAAAGGAATTTAGAAAACGAAGGATTCTACTTTTATGGAATGATGGGACGTTTTTAGGTTTGTTTAGTTAGTTTGTTTTTAAAATTTTAGAGATTAGGAAATAACTCAAGAAGCCAAGAGGGAATGAGCCAATTTGATATGTGTATGGAGGAGACGTATCAAAGATGGAGATTTTCTCAGCAGAGAGGCATTGCCTCCTTTGGCTGTTTTTCCTTTAAGCTCACACAGAGGGTACATTCAGCCTCTTGCCATTTGATATTGCTGGCAGGAAGGTCCGAGTATTGGCCTGGAGAGAATAAAGGCATGTTGTTTAGAAATGCAGAGGCTTAACCTGAAGCATAACTGGTTTAGGGTTTACCACAGAAGTTATCTGGACATTATCATTTGATTTCCAGGTTTTAAATGTAATTCTAAACAAGATCTGGCCATACAGCTCTCTGCTGTGTGACACGGAGAGACTTTATCTGCCACCAAATGCCATTCAGGCTTAATGCTGTAGCAGTGAATTGCATAGATTGCGGCATTCTTTGAGGCCCGAAAGCATTATGGTCTCTGTGAGGAGGACAGATGAGGCCTGCTTCCTCCTCCCCGTTGCTCAGGCAAGACACTTTAGAGGTTGTTCCTCTCTCCATATTTGGGTTCATTTTGGTTTTCCTTTTTTTAGAAACACTTAAGACTTGCTTTAGCGGACCAAGTATTACCTAGAGGCCCGGTGGGCAGCTGCAGATGGCACTGCATTTGAGGAGCCAAAGGGAAGGTTCCTTGGGAAAGCCTACCCTCCCTGCTGGCAAATAGGGGGCAATAAATCGATTTGTACTTCCGCTAGTGACAGCTACCAAGCAGAGTTTGAAGGCACAGATCACTCCATCCTGAAGGGGTAAGTATTATTAGGGAAGGCACCAGAAAGGAAGAAGGGACACAAAGTCAAACTGCCCGGGGCCTGAATTAGCCAATCCCTTTAGAAGTGGTGGACTGACCTACCTTCTTGCCTCACGTATTATTTCATCTATGGTGTTTGCCCCAGCTTTGAACTTAAACAGAATATTTTAAAAACAAATTTCCCCTACAGAGTTGTCTGTACTCAGTGTCTCCAGCTCCCCTCATTTTCCTTGAACCCACTTAAGTCATCCCTGCTGCCCGTTCAGAATTGCCTTTGTCAATGTCACCATGACCTTCACATTGCCAAATCCAGTGACAATCCCTGGTACTCATGATATTCAGCTAGCAAGATCATCTGATCTAGTTGGTCTTTCTTTCCTCCCTAAAACATTTTTTTAAGATTTATTTTTATTTATTTATTTTAGAGAGAGAGTGTGCGTGCAAGCACATGCACAAGTGGGGGGGGTTGGGAAGAGGGAGAAGAAGCGAGAGAAACTCAAGCAGACTCTGTGCTGAGCGCGGAGCTTGATGCAGGGCTCCATCCCACCAACCTGAGATCATGACCAAGAGTCAGTCGCTTAACCCAGTGCACCACCCACACGCCCCCTCCCTAAAACATTTTTATACTTGGCTACCAGAAGGTCACACTCTTCTCATTTTCCTTCTCTCTCCTGACCACTCCTCAGTCTGCTTTTCATGGTTTGTTTCCCTTCCTAAACCATGGCACTTATCACCACCTCCTATTCAATATATTCTACTCATTATTTGCTTATCATCTCTTTCTTCACAACTAGGCTGTAACCTCTATTGGGGCAGAGAATTTGTGTTTTGTTCATGTAGTTCCTCAATGTGGTAGGCACTTACTAAATACTAATGTAATGTTGAAGGAATAAAATGGTTTAGAATACTCCTTTTAAATCAATTTAGTGATGCCCTTTTTTGCAGGGTATGTGAAATTAACATGGTAGAATTATATCCTACATAGGGATTAGGCACTAAACTCGGCATTTAAGGAGAAAATCGCACACACTCAAAAATCTATCCTTAAAAAAATCACTTGAGAGGGGCCATGTTGGATCCTCACACACTGATATCTGAATAAGCTCAGCCCAGCCGGTCTCTCCCCTAGAACTGGAACATGAATTATAATTTCCTTGGTTGAGCACCAGATGAAGCTGTTGGTGTGATGTTAGAGCTATGAGGTACAAAAATACATATTTTAAACACTAGCTTCTCGCACTTGGACTGGCAGTGTGCACACATTCTGAGAAGCAGTTGGCAATCAAAAGGAAATGGATTCCTGGCTTCAGTCTCCTGGTCACACATGCTCCAGGGCTTCTGCACATTGTGCGGCAGAACAAAAGAAACTACCCATACTCTTTACTCATTTCTTTTTTTTTTTTTAAAGTAGGCTCCACACCCAACATGGAGGCCAATGTGGGGCCTGAACTAACGACCCTGAGATCGAGACCTGAGTGAGACCAAAAGTCAGATGCTTAACCAACTGAGCCACCCAGTTGCCTCCAAACTACCAAGACTTTAAAAAAATTGTTATTTCTTGCTGAGTTCTTAGAGTTGAATTCACCTGTGTTAAGTTGCACATATAGACAACTCCACTATGTAAAGACTTGCCAGGGTTTCTCAACTCTGGCTAGACACTAGAATCATCTCTAGAACTTTAAAAACATTCAACACCCCACTCTAGACTTACTCTATCAGAGTCTCCAGGGATAGAGCCCAAGTCTTTATGTTTATTTTTGAAGTTCCCTAGTAGAGCCTGATGCATAGCCAGGGTTGAGAGCCACTGCTAGGATACTTCATTCTATGTTGCATTATCACAAGTGGGTTTGAAACCATTTAAATTTAATGATTTCTGAATTCACCTATGTCTGAAGGCATTCTTGCAAAATTATAAAATGAGCATCCTTTCCCTGTTAGGGTCCTTCTCCAGGGGGTCTCCCTCATCCCTATCCCCCTGGTACCTGAAGATTGCCCATAGGCAGGGAGAGTCTACTAGAACAATGCATATTCCAGAAGTATCCTGTTGGGCAAAAAACTGAACATTTCCTTCCTCTCTCTCCCCTCCAATTCCTACTTGCCTTTAACATTTCCTTTTAGTTAGTTAGAAATTATTCTCGTAAACCAACATTGCTGTTATGGGCTGAATTGTGTCCCTCAAAAATTCATATGTTGAAGCCCTATCCCCTAGCACTTCAGAATGCAGTTAGATTCGGAGATAGAGCCTTTGAAGAGGTGATTAAGTTAAATTGAAGTCCTTATGGTGGGCCCTATTCCAATCTGACTGGTGTCCTTACGAGAAGAGATTTGGACACACAAAGAGACACGGAGGGGGCGGGGTGTACACACCAAAAGAGACTTGTGAGGCCGCATTGAGACAGTGGCCACCTGCAAGCCTAGGAGAGAGGCCTCAAAGGAAACCATACCTGCCAAAACCTTGGTCTTGGACTTCTGGCCTCCAGAACTGTAAGAAATTAATTTCTGCTGTGTAGACCATCCAATCTGTTGTATCTTCTTATGGCAGCCCCAGCAAACTGATACATTTGTCAAGATGCTAACTGCCTTGATAAATTAAGTATTAACCAAGTATTTATCTCTATAAATTATATGAAGATAAAAAATATAAGACAGAAACTTTGGCCTCAAGAATCTTGCCATGTGTTGCCCATGTAGGGGTACTTGCATTTGGGGGATTATTCTGGTTATTCTCCATTTCCCTCTCTAGATTCATCTCACAAAGCCCTGCTCACTGCTCTGGGATGCTGATCCAGTGGATTACATCACCTGGGCAACTGCTCTGGGATGCTGATCCAGTGGATTACATCACCTGGGCTCTCTTGCCCTCTATCTTCCAGGTGGGTTTGGCCAATGGAAACTAATAGCAGGAGGTTGGAGGTAGAAGAGAAAGGGAAATTCTTTATCGAGGGCTGGGTTTTGCCAACGCCTGGGTTCGTCTCTGGCTAGAGCTTTCTCTAGGGTCTGTTATCTCTGTTCCCTCTCCTTGTCCCTTCAGGCCCACACGTGATCATGGCTTCCTGCTTCTTCTAGTCCCCAGGTGCTTCCTCCTCTTGTCAATTCCCTTAATCTTGCCCACACCTCCATAAAGAATCCTTTAATTAAGGCCCTTTCCATGATACCTGTTTGAGTGTGATATTTGTTTTCTGTCAGAACTCTGAGTGATAGAGAGAGAGTAGTATGATGAGAAAAACTATCACTTTGTGTCAGGCAGCCTTGAATTTGTACACCAGTCCCAACCATAAATAGTTGCGTGACTCTGTGCAAGTTTATCTCATTGACCCTCAGCTTCCCCATTTCTTTTTGTTTGTTTGCTTTTTATGTGGAAATATATCTTTATTTTTTAATTTAAATTCAATTAGCCAACATATAGTACATCATTAGTTTCAGATGTAGAGTTCAGTAATTCATCAGTTGCATATAACATCCAATGCTCATCGTATCACGTGCCCTCCTTAATATCTGTGACCCCATCTCCCCACCCACTCAGCTTCCCCATTTATAAAGTGGGGATAATGACACTTGTCTCATAGAGTTGCTGAAATTAAGTAAGATAATATACAGTGTCTGGCAAATGGCAGGTGCTCAACAGTGGTATTACAGCATATAATAGACGTAGTCATTGGTTTTACTGTACAAGATACTCTTAGAGATACAAAGGAATGATTCTGTCATGAGAAAGTTTTAGGTGCCACAGCAATTTCAAAGAATAGATTGAGGTTCTGACAGGTCCCCTTCAGTGGGCAGAATTCTAAGATGATCCCCATCTTTCAGCCATTGGTGTGTACACTCCTTCTCCCAGGTATTCAATCTAACACTAATATAGGTATTACTCTGAAGGGATTTTGCAGATGTAAATAAGGTTCCACATCAATTGACCCTAAGATAAGGAGATTATCCAAATGGGTCTTATCCAATTATATGAGTCAGAGAGTTTTCTCTGGCTGGTCCCAGAAGGGGAAAGCAGAGAGATGGGCTCTTGCTGGCCCTGGAGGAAAGAAAACCATCTCAGTTGGAAAGTGTCAGTGGGGGTCCCAGGCACAAACTGCAGGCAGCCAGTAGGAGCTGAGAGTGGTCCCCAGCCAACAGCTAGCAGGAAAATGGAGACCTCAGTCCTACAACCACAAGGAAATGGATTCTGTGAATAAGAGGACCTCGGGCCAGGTGAGAAAAATAGCCTCAGCTGACACTGATTTTAGCCCAGTAGATCCTGACCTACAGAAATTAGGAGCTAATAAATTTGTGTTGTTTTAAACCACTTAGTGTGTGGTAAATTGTTTCACAGCAATAGAAAACGAATTCATTCTCAACCACTCTGCCAGCAAATTCCTCTCCTGACTATAAAGAAAATGCATTCTGGTCCCATCTCAGTCACTGAATCCGTGTGCTCTCCCATCAGCAAATGACACACATTCCCTCTACATTTCCAGCTCACTTATCTTGAATGTTCACCCTCCAGGAGCAAGATTTCAAACAACGTTAAATAATAACAACCACACATCAAGCTTCTACCCATGCTGGGAAATAAAATCATCTGCACAGCTATTGGCCAAAGGGATAAACAAGTAAGGAGGAACAACACAGAAGAGGAGTTTCTGACTTCAAGGGAAATTTTTAGTAGGCTCACTTGATTTTCAAACTGATGATGGAGGATTTGGGGAAGTTTCACAGTTCAAGACAGGAAAAGGAAGACTTACCAAAAGGCGAACATACTGGCACATACGTTCTTGTCTGTGCCACCTATTTAAGCTACTATGCTCTCTCTTTCTCAGGGGGCCAGAGAGCAAACACCAACAATCTTAAAGAAAACAATCAAATGAAATAAAGCACATAGAGAACCTTGTTTAGGTAATACAGGCATACCTGAAAAAAACCGAAATTTAAATAACTATCACGGTAAAGCAGAGCAGACATTAGCCCTAAGAATCAAGTCTACTGTTTAAGGAACTTTTTGAAGTCTATATTTATAAGGGATTATAAACTATAAGGGAAGAATCTTATTTTGGTGGCTCATATAAACCCATTTAATTTATCCATTATGTATGTTTTTTTTTTCTTTTCTTCTTATAGTGAGGCACATATTTGAAAATGTGTGCCCCGGGTAAATTTTCATCATTTGGATAGATATTTGAAACATTTTGTTCGAACACTTAAGGAAATCTAAATTCTCTTCTGAATCCTTATTGTTTCTCTGTTGTTCTAGGGAATAATATGAAGAACTGAGCTTTGCAATACAGTGCTAAGGTCTTTGTTCTGTCATGGGGCTAATTATTACCATAGGTCATTATAAGATAAGAAGCCACAAATACATTAGTAATGGCAAAGATCTAAGCAGCTAATATAGTGAACATGCTTGGATGGGGATATATTCTTGCAAAGATATCTTTACATTTCAGTAATTAAGTGTGTCGTATTAATTACATGGCCCTTTCACAAAACCTCACCAAAAAAAACCCAAGAACTTTTCCACTTGATCTCAGATTAGAACTGATTGCATAATTACATTACCTGGATAATTAAATACAAAGTTAGTAGCCTTAGAACTGTACGATATTATGGTTTCATTTTCTAATAGAATTACCCTGTCTTCGGTGTAGAATTCTTGCTAAGCAATGGAGATCTAATTAGTTAGTGACATGACATGAACTCCTCGGGGACCTTTCCTTGGAGAAAAGGCACAGATTAAAAATGATTCAGGGAACTTCTTTCTCATTTCATTACTGGGATCCAAGTCACAGGAATTAGATATGTGAGAGATCTATTAGACTTTCTTCTCTCTTATCCAGGGAGCGGGAGAATGTTCATCAGGCATTGTGCTTCTGGGTTCGGTTAGGTCCAATTTAGATAAGAAAGAACCACTTCTGGATGTAACAACATTGTTGGGATACATCCCTCCTCCAGCCCCTGAAAGACACATCATTACTGACATCTCACAGATCCTATAATGATGATCTGAGGACACACTTGTTTGCCAAGGTACAGGGTGATAATATGGCTGTGTTTCTGACAGACTGGTAATTACTTCATGTAGAAAATGATTTTAGGCAGAACGAACACAGGAATATCCTCATGGGGGGGTGCCTTCGATAACCTGGAAAATTTGAAGGCCATCATTGTTTGATTTGATAAACACATCATAAAGCCACTTCTGCAAGTCAGAGCCCAAATATCTTCATAATTGTTTAAACTTCTACCAGCTTCAACTTTCTGAAAGGTTTTCAATCAGGGTGAGCAAAGAAAAATCATCCATTGCCTTTATTAGTGGGAATGACGGGGTAGAGCATGTTTTCCTTGTTTGCAGTCTGTGTCACTTTGCATTTCTAGGTCATGCATTATGGCCATCTGGAAGTCAGCTGGGTAGCTCTGCTGAACTTGGTTGGGCTTGCTCCCATGTGTGCCGTTATGCTGGCTGTAGGTTGACTTGGGCTGGTATGACTGGGGTGACTCAGCCCTTGTCCAGCTTCAGGACTTTCCTATGGTGTTGGCAGAAGTGAAAGGAAAGCCAACCCAATACACAAGCCCATGTCGAGTCTCTGCTTGCATCCTATCTTCTAAAATGGCATTAACCAAAGCAAGCCAAATGGCTAAGCCCAGTGCTGCATTAATGTAAGTCTATCCTGCTTATGATGGAGGGCAAAGACACATGACAAAGGGCATGGATACAGAGAGGAATAAAAAAGTTGGGGCCATCATTACTATTTACCACACAGTTCCCTCAGCAACTATGAGATAAACTTCGGTTTAATCTGCAAAAGATCCCCTCTTTATTATTATTAAACTGTCTGTTTAGATGACCTTCAATCCTGGAATAGGCTTAAAAATGAACCATTAAATGGTTGTAGACCATTTGTAGAAAAAAGTATGTAGTGTCTTCCTTATCTCTGAGTCCTTTAGTTGTTATTGAAATTGCTAATTAGAAAGACTAATCTTGGATGCAATTGATACCTTACTCCTCTATCTTGATTAATCAGAAGCATTATTCCTTGGGTATAACTGTCTTAGTCTTCTCAGGCTGCTATAACAAAATGCCATGGATTGAGTGGCTTAAACAACAGGAATTTACCTCTCACTGTTCTGGAGGCTGAGAAGTCCAAGGTCAAGGTGCCAGATGATGGAGTTCCCCACTGAGGGCTCTCTTCCTAGCTCATAGACAGCTGCCTACTCCCATGCCTCACATGGAAGAGAGACGGGGAGAGGAGAAAGAGAGAGAGTTTCTTTGCAGTGTCTCTTCTTATAAGGACGCAAATCTCATCATGAGAGCCCCCACCCTCATGACCTCATCTAACCCTTATCACCTCCCTGAGGCTCCATCTCCCAACACCCTCACATTAAGGGTTAGGGATTCAAAATAAGAATTTCGAAGGGGGTAGGGCATAGTTCAGTCCACAGCAATAGCTATCACCCAAATAGATTCTTCAGCATGTGAGGGAGCTCCACAAGAGCACTGTCTCTATTGCTTAAAGTGAGACATGGATTGTAATGGAAGTGGGAGGAGGGGTGAATTGGGAGGGAGTAGTGAACAACTTAGAAAGGAGCAGACTTCACATTGCCCACTCCATGATATAGCACTTATCCTGAGGTGAGTTACATCATCTAAGGTTTGGCAAGACAAACACTGCCCTTCCCCATGACCCCAGTGAGACCACAGTAGGGGTGACAGTGGTGATGGTAGGGGAGGTAACAGGCAGGGTCTTCGCATTTCCAAAAAGACCCCGAACATCGTTAGTTTACAGTTGCATCAGAAAAATGAAACATAACATAGTTAATACTGTAATTAAAAAGATGATTAAGATAACTGTCCATGTATTTTCATTTGAATGATACCATAAAAGAAGTATTTTTACTTAATAAATTAAGTGTGGATTTCTTTTCTTAAGTGCAGAAGATACTATTCAGAAGATAACTTTGGTTTTAAAACAATAATATTTGGGGCGCCTGGGTGGCTCAGTCATTAAGCGTCTGCCTTCGGCTCAGGTCATGATCCCAGGGTCCTGGGATCCAGCCCCACGTCGGGCTCCCTGCTCTGCAGGAGGCCTGCTTCTCCGGCTCCCACTCCCCCTGCTTGCGTTCCCTCTCTCACGGTCTCTCTCTCTGTCAAAAAATAAACTCTTAAAAAAAATAATAAAAAAATAAAACAATAATATTTGATGTGCTAAAATTACCAATTCAAAAACCCAACTCTGCCATAAGCTTTTAGGTTTGGCTTACAATTTTTATTATTCTATTTATTAGCCTGGCAAATTTAAATAACCACTTTTTAACTTGGCCTTTGAATAAATTTGTTTAATAAATTAAATATCTTAGAATACTTTCAATTATATTTATTAATTTATGTACTTGATTTCCTTTTATTTATTTATTTTTTAAGATTTTACTTATTTATTTGAGAGAGAGAGAGTGAGAGAGACAGAGAGCATGAGAAGGGGAGGGCCAGAGGGAGAAACAGATTCCCCACTGAGCAGGGAGCCTGACGTGGGGCTCAATCCCAGGACCCTGAGATTATGACCTGAGCCAAAGGCAGACGCTCAACCGACTGAGCCACCCAGTTGCCCCCTTGATTTCCTTTTAAGGTCCTTGAATTGTTTGATTAAGCAAACTTCCCAAGTACTCAAATTATAAATCCAGTAAGTGAAATTCATATGTGATGATTGTTAAGCTCTCTTAGACAGTCCAATGATACTGAAAAACTTAGATTTCAACTTAAAATCACAAGTCTAAATCAGTTACCGACTTACACATTTTAGTACTGGAATTACAAGGCTCATCAGTTACTCAAGTAGTACAGATTCTCTGAAGTATTACAAGTAGTAATATATACCAAATATGCAGATACCTTTCCACTCAAATATATTGAAACTACAAGTTTGAGCCTCTTAACACTTCTACATTTCATGCTGTCTTCCCAGAGTTGAAAGACTTGAGTTAGCTCAAGCCATGTTAAGGATTAAGATTGCATAACAACCAGTGGTTCCAGGTCGGACCAAGCCTGGAGTGTCATCAGCAATCCCGATAGAATGTGCCACTTCTGCTTTATAGTCACTACATTTAAACTCCTCCAAATGGGAGGTCCCAGATAGGCCATTGCTCTGGGTTCCAGTTATGTATTATCTAATTCTTCTGTAATTGCAGGGTCTGAACATACCGCCTGCTGGGGAAATCACTAGATTATATTTGACATATTTGGGGCTCTTAACTGTATGTAAATTTCTTTTCTCCCTAATTCTTTTTTTTTTTTTTTTAAGAGGGAAAGAGAGAGGAGGGGCGAGGGGAAAGGGAGAGGGAGAGAGAATCTTAAGCAGACCGAGATCATGACCTGAGCTGTAATCAGGAGTTGAACGCTTAACTGACTGAGCCACCCAGGTGCCCCTTTTCTCCCTAATTCTAAAGATCTTTAAACTTACCAGAAGTGTCCATTCTTTCCATATACACTTTATCTCTTATGACCACACAAATTTGTTCAGATATAAAATAATACCAGTTCAATTGTGGAGATTTCTCATGGCTTTGTTTGAATATTTTGGTCACAACTTTCAAGGTCATTCCAATGACATGTTTTTCAGAAAGTTGAAGTCCAAATGCTATCAGGTTTCTCATTTCAAACCACTGATGGCATCTTCCAGATGCTGCATTTTTCACTGCACATAGTATCACATGATTTGAAGTTTTATTAAGTATTCAAATGTAAATGACAAACGTTTCCAAAGCCTAATTTAAACATTGTGTGTTGACTAAGAAATGTCAATGACTCATAAGCAAATTTTGAATATATTCAAATATTAAATTTTTCTTACGTTTGTGTCTTGTCTCAAGTAGATTGTAAGGTCCTTAAGGAGAAGCACCTGGTTTTATATTTATAATGTGGGGAAATACTTACTCACTAGGTAATGAAGACAAGTTATTTAATTGGGACCTGCACTCTAGCTTCATAATAAAAGAAGAATATTTTTGTTCTTTAATTTAGATGCCCAGTCCTGCAGCAAGAGAATGAGTTCTGGGGACAAAGACACTGTTTAGCCTGCGAGATTTATTTAGAATCCTTAAATCGAGGGCCAAGGACATATTCTCAGAGGACATTGCATTCTCTATAGAAAGTTGTTGACTTTATACAGAAAACTATCTTTGAAAAATGTCATATAATCATATTCCGGATCATCCAGATGACATGTAATAGAATCCTGTCATGGTGGGGCGCCTGGGTGGCTCAGTCAGTTGAGCGACTGCCTTCAGCTCAGGTCATGATCCCAGGGTCCCGGGATCGAGTCCCACATAGGGCTCCCTGCTCTGCGGGGAGCCTGCTTCTCCCTCTCCCACTCCCCCTGCTTGTGTTCCCTCTCTCGCTGTGTCTCTCTCTGTCAAATAAATAAATAAAATCTTTAAAAAAAAAAAAAAAAAGAATCCTGTCATGGAATTTCAGCACCAAAGTCTGTGCATCATTGGAACCCAGAAGTACATTCGTTGTTTCAGGCTAATGAGTAAAGAATACAGGCAAATTCAATACATAAATCACATATTAGGTTTTTATAGTTGCATCAGAAAAATGAAACAATATATATTACAGTTGAAAAGATCATGATGATAACAATTATTCAAAGAAGTAATGCAAAAATAAGGATCAAATGATGTCATTGTATTTGGTTGGAAAAAAGCTTTCCAGGAGTTCCAAGAGCTGCACTGGTATGCCAACTCAACAGAACACGGGAGGGGCCGGCAGCACCAAAATCATGCTGTAAACGGTAATTCAATTTCAAGAAAACATTGTATGTTACATTAATTTAATGTTGTTAATTAGAATTTTACTGTTTTTGCCATTTGTAATTAGTGCACATACTTTAGTTTTATTATTGAGTAAGAACTGCAACACAAGGAGTTCGTAACTAGTTTTATGTTCATATATGTTTAAGTAACATTAGTATAAACATAATTGAAATCCACATCTGGGCATCGGTAGGAGTTTCTTTCTTTCTCTTTCTTTTTTTTTTTTGCTGCAAAAAGCTTTATTGTTTCCATTTAGCCCACGGCTTGGGAAAGGGCTCCAGAGTGGTTACAAAGCTGCCTCGTGGCTGCAGGGAAAGGCTGAGGCACAAGTTCCGGCACCAGGGGGATGTCAGAGGGGCCCCCTCAAAGCCTGCTGGTCTCCAGAGGCTCCTAGTCGTGCTTGAGAGTGAGCGTCTCGAAGAGATCCTCGCCCAGCCCAGCCTGGGGGCCGGCCAGCCTGCGGAGGTGAGCCAGGTGGTCCCCGTCTTCTTGATGAGTTTCACCTTCTCACCCAGGAAGTGGTTTTCCAGGAAGTCACAGAGATGGGGGTCTGCGCAGGCAGAACCTGGGGCATGCAGCTCCAGAAGGGCCTGGTTCAGGTTCATCTCCAGGACCTCGGCAGCTTCCATGGCATCTGGGGGTTTGCCCCCCTCATCTTGGGACGGCTTCTGCCGATCCTGGAAGAGGGCGCGGCAGCCGCCCTGGTTTTGCATCTTCAAGAGACACTCGGCGCCCTCGTGCTTCTCCTCAGCCGGCTCGAGGAAGAAGTGGCCCACACCTTCCAGAGCCACATCGTCACGGTCGAAATAGAAGCCCAGAGAGAGGTAGGTGTAGGGGGCCCGCAGATGCATGTTGCCCGGGCGGTTGACGGCGGCCTCCCCCTCGGTGGAATCATTCTGACGAATCTGGGAGCTCACTGTTGATTGGTGATAAGGAGCTAAGCTCGAAATTGGCTATTGGCTGGTCCCAGAGGCCGCGGGTGGCCAAGAAGATGGCTCCCAAGGTTGCGACTAGAAAAGAGGTTGGAGGGTGGTCGTTGGCTGGTAGGAGGGGCGCCCCGTCCCTGGGTCCGTGCCGTCCAAATACTGCTGAAGGGAGAGACACATCCGCAGGACCGCCGGGCTCACTGCTCGGTAGGAGTTTCTTATTTCCTTTTAAAGGGATTTGTGCAGCACTTAAGTTGAGAAACTTTGATGGAATTTTACATACTATTTCCATTTTCCATTTTTATCCCAGAGAACTTACGTATTTTAAGGTGATTTAAGTACAGTAATTGATAAATGCATAGAATATAGATACATATGTAAGTGAATGTATATATGTACATATCTTACCAAAAACTACACAATGCTTTGAACTCCTAGAAGATAAATTATGTTTACATATGTACTATTACAATAAAATTTATTATAACATTGCATCAGGGTACTGAAAATAAAACCTAATGTGGCTAATCTTGATCCAGGACTGTAAGTCTATGTGGTGAGGTAGGTTAATTCCTTTCACAGAGTAGAGTTATCTTTAACCCTTTAGGAGACCCTGTTTCTTGTTTGCATTTCTCTCTTCGGGATTTTCACGCCAAATGCAAGCACCACAACGGAGAGTTCAGTCTGCGCTATTGAAGGGATCTAAATGGCACTGCCTAATTTACCTGCTCATTGTCACTGTTACACGTTTGAGTGATGGGGACCTGGGAGGTGCCTGGACAGGAGTGTCATTTGATCGGGGAGATGCTGGGTGCCTGGTCTTTAAAAACAAACAGGAAAAAGCATTCTCAATCTGATCCTCTTAACCAGAAGTTCTTACCCTGGGGAGGACTCCAGGAGCTGGGGGGGGGGGGGGGAAGAGAAGGGGGAAAGCCTCCCCCCACTGTGGAGAGCAAATTGAAAGTCACAGAGGGGTATGCCTCAAGGCAGTTTGTAAATCCACTTTCTTTGTCATAACAGGAACAAATCCCACCTTTGAAGTTTTTCCTTCTTGTTACAAGGATTCGGAATGTCTTTTGTTTAATCCATTTTAGCCCTTAATACCTGACCTGGATCAATCCTGTTGGTTAGATTACACAGCATTCATGCTGATTTTAAACTGGCCTGGGGTGGGGTGGTCGGGGGCACCGGGTTCTGCCTCACTGGTGTGGGAATCTCAAGAATAATCAACAGGAACACCCAGACCACCTTTATTTTGAAAAACAAACTGTCCTTTTCCACTTAAATGCATAATCTTGATGAATATTGCTAAACAGATTTTGGTGTGTTCTACAAATGATACATCTTCAAGGGGCCTTTAAAAAGCTGATTCTACTCACCTATTCAGCGTGGCGTAAAGGACTGTGATGTTCACCACATAATACATAATGCCTTCAATGAAAATTCAAGGACGGCCTTCTTTCCCAGGCCCCCACATCAACTGTGGGTGCAGATTTGAGCAGTAGGGGACACTTTGCTTCTCAATCCTCGCCTCGGTGTCCTCTTTCTCAGGGATCTGATTATTGAATAAGAAAAAGAAAAGAAGAGAGAAAGCCTCTTTATAAAATGCAGCCCTATTTCTTCAATCTCCAAAGAGCTTTTAGCTCCATCCCTTAAGAATTCTCAAAGCCAGTGATGAGCAAAGGTGAGGAACCCTCAGAGTAAGCCTCACAAAGGGCAATTGCTAATTAGGTATTTTTCTAGGCAAGTGGCTATTAACTGGTTCTTAACAAAACACATTGTCTCAAATCACTTCAGGTTGGCTGATGCAGAGGAACCTTCCCAGAAAATCAAACAGCTCGGCTCAGAGGAGGGGAGAGGGGGCAGGTGGCCAAGACCACCGGAACTTTCACTTACCCTAGTGTCTTGAAGGAGCAGGAGACTCACAATCACTGCCCCCCAGCCTGGTGTGCCTTGGAAAAAGTCAACCATGTAGGTTAACCAGAAAATGGCCCAGTCAGCAGGGACGGGGAATGCACATTTGATACTTGGGTAAAAAATGTGCCATTGGCAAAAGGAGAAGACAGATTTGCTCCTGGTTTCTTCATTTTGGCTGGTTATGTTTGTTCTGATAGTTACCCAAACTTCCAAGGGCAGAAACTGTGCTTTTTATCCCTTCAGCCACAAGTCACTTCACTGGGCTGTGGGCTTTGTAAAGTCTCAAGAGAGGCTTATGGGTAACTGAATAAATTGATTTTGAGAGTGCATTGAGTGTGCCCCTCCAGAAGAAGGTGAAAACATTTGTTTTGTCCCCAATAACCCCATCAAGTAACAAATGTGGAACATGCTACTTTTTCTCTCTCTCTAAAAAAAAGGCAATAACAAAGTATTGGTGCAGATGTGGAGAAATTGGAGCCCTTAGACATTGCTGGTAAAAATGTAAGTTGTAGCAGCCACTTTGAAAACAGCCTAGAAGTTCCTCAAAAGTTTAAACATAGAGTTAGCATATGATCAAGTAATTCCACACATAGGTATATACCCAAAAGAAATGAAAGCATATGTCCATACAAAAACCTGTACACAAATATTCATGAAGTAGCATTTTCATAATCACCAAAAAGTGGAAACTCAAATATTTATCTGATGACGAATTGGTAAACAAAATGTGGCTTATCTATATAATGGAGTATTATTCAGCCATAAAAAGGAAAGAAGTACTGAAACATGCTACAATATGGATGAAGCTTTAAATGATTATGCTAAGTGAAAGAAGCGAGACACAAAAGGCCACATTTGTACGAATCCATTTATATGAAATGTCCAGGATAGGCAGATCCGTATAAACAGGAGGATTAGTGGTTTCCAAGGACTGGGGCACGGGGGTGGGGAAAGAGAATATGAGGAGTGAGAGCTAATGGGGTTGAGAGTTTCTTTTTAGGGTGATGAAAATATTCTGGAGTTAGATCATGATAATGATTATAAAACTCAGAATATATGAAAATCCCCTGAATTGTATAAAGGGTAAATTTTATGGTATGTAAATGATATCTCAATGAATTATATATTTATACATAATTTATAATTATAAATTCTTTTACATACATTAGAATACATATGACCTTACTATAAGTAAGTCTTTGCACTTACATCAAGATTGGTATGTAAAACACACAATGGTTTCTATGGGGATATTCTGTGACCTTTGCTTGAAAGTAGGGATAAAATTATGCCAGGTTTTTTAAATACAGAGCTGGGTTTAGTTATGTACATGATATGGAGCTAAGAAATTTCCCAACTTCATTGTGTGATACAAAACTCTTTGGCTCTAAGGCAGTGAAATCATCTGCAAATAAGAGAACTTTGATCTAATAAAAGCGTATCATTGAAAATCTAAGATGCATTCCTTAACAATAATACTTTTTTAAACATCTACCACATAGTGAGCACTTTACATGTGTTACGTCATTTAATATTTAAAACAGCCCTATGAAACTATTATTATCACATGCTACCAGTCAGCAAACTGAAGATCAATGAGTTTAGTTAACAGGCTAAACATGTGTTGCTCTTTAGTAGAACATAATGATGGCCGAGCCAAGATTCAAATGTCTAAATCTCAGGCTCTTTTCCCAGTGAAACACTGCCTTCCCAGAGATGGACCATGGAAGAGCAGTCTCACTCCACCATATACATTTGGGGAGCTGGGGAGTAGGTAAGGGGATAGTGAAGTGCCTGCTGATACTAGAAGCCAGCAGTCAAATATAGAAAAGACAGACAGGATCATCTTCAATTTGAGACAGAGCCCTTCTTCCCTGAAAGGTATAGTCTCTTAACAATCCCAAATAATGAGGTTTTCTGTGTGTGCCTTATCCAGAAACACCATTTCTTAAGGGATTACAGCATGGACCAAAACTCTTTTTTGAGTTCTCATTGATTCACTCTGTGCTCTATCTTGGGAATATGAATATGACATATATAAATAGGACTCCTCATGGAGCCCAATCTGGTGGCAAACAAAGATAAGAGACAGCCACAATTCATCATGATATATGGCAGGGTTGAGTTTGTTGTGGTAGCCAGGATGGACATGCCTAACACTGGGACATAGGTCCAGGAAGGTCTCATGAAGATGATTCAGTAGGATCTTAAGGATGAGCAGGAATTTACTAGAAATCTATCTGTGCATGCAAGGAGAGGTCAGTTCAGAGGAGAGAGGGAAGGTGAAGAAGGCTGTGAGAACATGCACAGAGTGGTGGAGCCCACTGTATTTCCATCTCACACCACACTTGGAGCCTGACATAACAAGGGATTATGATAGACACTTAATTGTCTACCCAGTAGTTCTCCTCCTTTCTTGCTAATGGAACCCCATTGTTGTTTGTGATAACAAAATGGCCTCACCCTTGGAGATGAATCATGGCTGATAGAAACCATTCACAACAATCCTCTTCCTCTTAGACACACATTCATCTTCCCAATCCTGGCCCATAGTAAGTAGTGGGAAAAGTTTCTTCTTTCCTGGTAGAAGGGGCAGAAGTAACTGGCACCACACGAAGCAACAAGCAAAAACGGAAAAGCCAACATGCTAAGAGTGAGGAACAGAAATGAGGGAAATAACCTGTATCCCTGATGCATCACAGAGAAGTTGTAACTACAAAATCCATCCACAAAGGACTTCTTGTCCTGCAATAAAATAATAAGCCATCATTATTTGACTTGTTGTAAGTAGCAATCAAAAGCATTTTTATATGATACAGAACATTTCCAACTAAAGACGAGCAACATTTTCTCCCCACCTCAAAAGCTTTTCTTTATTTGGTGCATGGACTTCATCCCTGATTGACCACTGTGGAGAAAGGCTGAGCTCTGTGAGTGTCCTTCCTAATATCCATTCATTTCCAACTCTATTAGCCCTGAGAAGTTACAAGAAGAACATGACCATTCTGCCTTGGCATATTCATGATAATGGAGCACCCATGGCAGCCATCCTATAGTAAGAAGTCCCTGGGGCCATGGCAGATAGCAAATGGCAATGGTGGGGATGACCCGTGATCCTGGCGCCATGCACATGTCAGGTTGCAATTACCAGAGAGAGTTCAGGTTTTGCTCCTGGCAGAGAACCTTGTTTATCTTTGTCATTGGCACCATTGCTTCCACTGCTGGGCCAAAACCTTATTAGCCACTGGAAGTTGGCAGAGGAACACAGACCAGAGCAACTGACTGTGACATGAAGAACTGATATTCTTGCAGACTTAACAGTGTCTCCACTGCTGCTTCCCATTGGCCAAATTTATGATGACTCACCTCTAACAAGGCTATATTTAGTCATCTGTGTCAAATCCAGCTCCAGCCCAAAAGTCAGAGATAATTTAATACTAGACTTGGATGGATTTTGTCAGTTTGTTACTTCATGTTCAATGTAAGAAAAACCCACAAGAAAAACAGCCCCAGATGATTTTTCCTCCGGAGTTGAAGATTTTATACATCAGCGAAAGCTCTGAAAAATGACAGTCTTGTGAAAATATACATGCTCTTTTCCTGTGAGTACCAGAGACTTGGTTATGTACCATCTGTGTTAGGAAATTGTAAGCTCACCAAAGACAGAAGCAAGCCTTTTATCTCAGCACCTCCCATAATTCAGTGTGCCCTCCTCATTACTTCTACCTGTGCTGATTCTTTTCCTCGCTCCCTCCTTCTCTGTTGCCTCCCTCATCCCCACCTTCTGGACCTTTTCTCCTCTTGGAGTTTCCATGTTCTTACGTAGGAAGATTAATTTAGCTTATCCAGGTTTCTCCAACCCTGCATCTCTACATGTTACCCTCAAGTACAACAAAGGTGGTTAGCCAAGCGGTGCAAACTTTAAAGGATAAGGGAAGGGAAAGGCTGTGAATGTTTTTATCCCTGTAACTCCCATAAATCATACTACTGATAAACTTATTCTCCCACATAACAACCCTCCGCATCTCTCTTTGCCTACTAAATAATTTCCACCCTCTTCATCTGACATTTAATGTCCTCTGTGACCAAGACCCACCTTCCTTAAAAATGAGGTTTTCCTAATATTGGTATCATTGCCATTTTGGGCTGGACAAGTTTCGCTGTGGGGGCTGTCCTGTGCATTGCAGCATCCCTGCCTTCTACCCATTAGATGCCAGTAGCATACCCCCACGCGGTTGGGACAACCACAACTGTCTCCAGATGTTACTAAATGTCCCCTGAATGGAAAAAATCTCTCTGGGCTGAGAAATATTGCTTGAAAGCCTTCTCACCTACTACTTCCTGTACTTTGGCTGTACTCTGTGTGTAACCAACATACTCTGAATTATCTCACCTTCACGCCTTGGCTTTCTTTGTCTTTTGGTTTTGGAGTGCCCTCCCTTTCATCACCTAACTCCATCAAACTAAAATCCTACTCATCCTTTAAGACCAAAATCATTACTCCATGAACTATTACGTCATTCCCTCTTACTAGAAGTGTCGTGTTCTTCCTTTGAGTTTCTTCCTCTCGTAACTAAATTCTTTATTTCCATTTGACTTCTTGAATCTAGTAACTCTTTTTTTGCACTCAACCAGTGAGTGTTTGCCAAATGGATGTGCGAATGCGTCTTTTGTGGTGGAGAATTAGAACATCGGAGTAGGAGATAACATTCTCTCCCCTCAGCTAAGAAGGCCACATGAGACTCATTCTCATGCTTTTTGAATCCTTCTTACTGAGTTAGTGGCAATAGGGCAGCACAGACCTGAGGATTCAGGAGCTTCTGCCCTCCTCAAAAGAATGTCAAGAAGCCAGCAAGCTGATCTTGATTATTCCCTCCCTCCAACATATATGACAGGTGCCCTAAACCATTCTCATTGTTGTTAAGCGACTAGAAAAATCTAGGCCACTCCCCTCCTACAGGGGATCCCTGGAAATGCATAGGTCCCAGCCTTGTCTGACCACCCCCAGCTCTCACAGCAATTAGCACTCACATTTGGGAAGCCTTTTCTGCCACAGTAAGCCACCTCAGCAATAGTAAGAAAAAAAAAATTAAGTTTTTCCTGTACAGGCTCAGGCTTTCCCTCTATAAGTCATTTCTCACCTCCAGAAACAAGGCAACTAGAAACTCTGTAAATTCCAGTACAGTCTTCCAGTTGTCGTGGCGACTGAGCCAGTGTGGTTTTGGAAACTGTCCTTACAGCCAAGCAACCATCACAGAAGTCCTTCACAGAATAGTTTGACCTTAGTGGGGGACATTCATTTCTAGAATCTCTACACTGCCACCTTGAGTTCACCGGGAATAGTGTGTCCTTCTTGTTGCTGGACAGACAGCTGGGTGTGTGATTTCCACGTTCTCTGGGCCTTAAATGACAGGCACTGCAGCAGGCTCAAGTAACAAACCTTGTCCTTATTATGACTGGACTTTAGTCCCTCAAACTAGGCAGGCCTGTCAATGGAAACATCTGATGTCTTAGTGCTCGATGGTACAGCCTAGACATGTCATGTTGCTTTAAGAGAGGTAGAAGTAAAAGCTCAGACTGAAATGGAATTAAATACAAAAATAGAAAAAAGAAAGTCCCTTTCAGATTCTCTACTCCCAGGAGACTGACCAGGATTCAAACTTTTAAAAGCAAAAATAAGAATAGTGACCAAGGAACATGTATCTGTGTGTGTGTGTGTGTGTGTGTAAAAGATGGAGAAAATATGATATTGCTTAATTTCCCCTGACTGTCTAAATATTGTTTTGTAAGAGATGGAGAGAGAGTGGGGGAGGGGCAGAGAGAGAGGAAGAGAATATTAAACAGGCTCCAGGCCCAGCTTGTAACCCAACTCAGAACTCAGTCACACAACCCAGACACCATGACCTGAGTGGAAATCAAGAGTCGGACCCTTAATTGACTGAGCCACCCAGATGCCACCCCCTGACTGTCCAAATAATTTAATATCACTGAAGTTAACATTTTCTCATCTTATATAATGACATTTTTAAAACCTGCATAACATCTTTAAACAGGAAGTCTTTTAAAAATTATTTCACTATTTGTAACTCTGGAATAAACTTTTTCTCCTGGGCTTGTACCTGGTGGCTGGTTGGAAAATCTAGAGACTCTCCCCTCTACCTCTTTCTTTTGGAGTGGGAGTGTTTTTCTTAATGTCTGTCACATTAATGATTGAAATCAATTAAGTTCATCTGGGAAGGTGATGTAAAAGACAGATTTCCTCATTCCACTTAGGTGATTTATTGCCCTCTAGTGGTGTGAGATACTAAATATTGATGCAAAGTTAAGGCAGAATGAATTGGAATTCATTCACTCAATTATTTATTGAGTAGCTACTCTATGCCACGCATAGTTTCAAGCTCTGTGGCTATAGCAGCAAAGAAAATAAGCCAGAATCCTGAATTCAGGGAGCATATATTTTAATGGGAGAGATAGAAAATTAAGTTTTAAATATGAGTGGATACTTTAGATTGGAGTGTCTAGAATGGCCTCCCTAAGAAGGTGATATTTGCCCCTAGATCTGAATGCCAAGAAAACCAGCCAAAGGAAGATCAGGAGACAGAGCATTTCAGGCAAAGGGAACAGCTAGAATAAGAGTCTTAAAACAGAAATAAGCTTGGGGTGTTCAAGGCACAGAAAGATTCAGATTGTCTAGAGCATGGGAGATGGAGAGGATGGTATTAGATGAAGGTGGAAAGATAGGTAATGGCCAGATCATGCAGGGCCTTGAACCAAAGAAAAGCAAGTTGAAGGACATCAAGCAGGGAAATAACATAATTTGATTCACATTCTTTAAAAGCTTGCTACAATAATAAACTGTAGATGAGCAAAGGAGGAAGTTTGGAGACCGTGAGGAGGCCGCTATAGTAGTCCTCCATCAGAAATGGCGGTGGCTGGCTCCAGTGTCACAGCGGTGGGAATGGAGAGCGTTGGTGGGTCTGGAGGGTAGAATCAGCAGGATTTGTTGAATGGCTTGGATGTAGGTGTGAGGGTAAGTGAGGGCGTGAGAATGACACCTCAGTTTTTAATTGAGTAACTGAGTGGAAGGAAATGGTATAGACCAAGATGAGGAAGATTGCCTGTGGATTAGTTCTGGGAAGCAAATCAGGTCGTGGCCTTCATGGCTTGGATACAAAATGCTGTACAAATTTTCTTTTTAAGATTTTATTTATTTATTTGATAGAGAGCCCAAGTAGGCAGAGAGGCAGGCAGAGGGAGAGGGAGAAGCAGACTCTCCACTGAGCAGGGAGCCCGATGCGGGGCTCGATCCCAGGACCCCGGGATCATGACCTGAGCCGAAGGCAGATGCTTAATGACTGAGCCCCCCAGGTGCCTCTGCTGTACAAATTTTTAAAGAGTGTGTTATACAATGATGCCAGGACAATACATAAATACTTTCAAGTTTCAAGAGGTACAGGAGAGCTATAGAGTTTATCAACGGAAATTAGGAAGAACAGCTCCCTGATTACAGTGTGAGGCAACCCAAATGGGTAGGGAAAGAGAATTTAGCACCATGCGGATAAGAGGCAAGGGCTTTGAAAGCTTCTATGGGAAACTTCTCTCCCAGTTCCTTTTCTGTGATTTGGGGACTTCCATTATGTACCACAAGAGAGTGTCATGAGAATCACAGGATATTAGAGGTGAAAAAACTTGGAGGAAAACTACTTCTCCAACTCCCTTCTTTTACAAATAAAGGTGTTAATGGGGCACCTGGGTGGTTCAGTTGATTAAGCATCTGCCTTGGACTCAGGTCATGATCTCAGGGACCTGGGATCTGAGCCCCGTGTTGGGCTCCCTGCTCAGGAGGGAGTCTGCTTCTCCCACTCACTCTCCCTCTCTCTCAAATAAATAAATAAAATCTTTTTTAAAAAACAAACAAAGGTGTTGAAGCCCAGAGCCAAGTGGGTGGAAGGCACATGAGTATTCGTGGCTCTCCTCAATATACCAGATACCATATGAAGAACTTTGTGTACCATACCCCGTCAGTTCTTTAAACAATCTTGCAAAGTATGTATAAATTCCCATTCTCCAGCTAAGAAAACTGAGGCTTTGAGAAGCCAAAAGTCCTATAAATAGCTACTAGTCCTATAAATAGCTCCCCGCATTTGAGATGGAACTAGAAATTTCAAGTTCCAGTGCTCTGGAGTCCATGCAATGCTCTTCTGAAGAAGATTTTTGAAAATGTGAAAAGAAAAATGAAATTAATTTGGATAGCTCTTCTTAAAGTTTAACATTCCATTCTTCCCCTCAAACATATGGGGGCAAGCCAGATTGCAAGGTTTCTGTAAAGCATCCAGGTGAGTTCTCCTGGCTAGGCCAGAACCAGACTTGGTGATGATTATGGTGATGATGATGATGTAGCTGCCATTTTCTTTGTGCTTTCTAAGTTTCAGTGTCTCAAACATTCTCTTGCTTAATCCTCACAACAGATTTGCAATCTGTTATCTTTATTTTAGATTTATTTTATTTATTTGAGAGAGAGAGCATGAGTGGGAGGGGCAGAAGGAGAGAGAGAATCTCAAGCAGACTTGTCTCTGCACGGAGCCCCACGTGAGGCTCCATCTCACGACCATGAGATCATGACCTGAGTCAAAATCAAGGGTCAGATGCTCAACTGACTGAGCCACACAGATGTCCCCGTTATCTTTATTTTAGAGATGAAACTAAGACATAGGTTAAATAATTTGCCCAAAGTCACATCACTACTGTACTCGATGCAGAAGCTTGGATGTGGGCAGAGGGAATATATGTCTTCCTTCTAAAAAGTTTTAATAACTTCTCTTCCCTCAGGCCCTAGTGCAATGGCTCACACAGGTCTGTCCTCCTTTGCAGGGCTGGGGATACAGGAAATGGGACCACTGCAGGGGCAATCTTTATGTCACACACAGTTTAGATCTTATCTAGCATTGTATTATGACCCATAGGACAAAGAGGAAAGAAAAGCAAATGTGAGCCACAGAGGGTCTGGCTATATAACTGGGAGCTCTAAAGGCCCTTTATAAGTTGGAGGAAAGCCCCGTGTGATTGATAGTGGGCATCTCTACAGGCTCAGAGAGAACCCCCGGGGTTGTCCTGGCGAGCCAATTATGCCCAGTTCAATGAGGTAAAGGCTATGAAGCTGAGGAAAGTAGGTGAGGGTATAGGCCTTTTCCAAGTAGAAGTCTCTGAAGACTGTAAAGTAGATTCCATGGCTAATCGAAGGGGCTGTTAATACGATTCAGAGATACCTGAGTGACCATCGCTTGTTGTAGGTCTGTAGTTTGAGTGAAACTAGACGACATTAGCTGTGAGAGACTGGAAACCAAGTTCATGCCTGAGCATGTTGTACCTCGCCGTGCTCTACAGTTAGGCATATACTGCATGTTGCTGAGGTGGTTGTACCACATCAGATCCAGAGAAGTGGTTGCTGGCCTACTGCACAATTGTTAATGTGCAGAATTCTCCAATATCATAAAACTGGAGGAGGACATTTCATCCTCCTGGGATGCTCAGTCACAAGGATATTTTGAGCCCAACTATGTACTCCCCTGTGTGAGGATTTGGGGATCTGAAAACTTGTACCTCTGCCTGCCTTAGATACCTTCATTGTTTATCCTGACTGCAACACTATTTGATTTATCCAAATGGTATCTGAGTCTGGCTTTTTCATCAGTCCAAGTCTGGTATTGACGTTTGGTCATGTAGTCACTTTGTAGATTGGAGGCAGAAGCAGGAGTAATGACATTACTCCAGACCCAGTAGAGATGAAGGGACCAAGATGGTATTGGTGTTGGATTGATGGACAGAGCATCTGCAGTTTGAGATAGCTAAGGACACAAGATGTGTAACAGGAAGAAACATGTGTGCCACATGGCCTTTATCCCTCTGGATCTGGCTCACAAACTTAAAATGGAGCAAAACTTCTTTTTTTTTTTTTTCCCCAAAGGAGTATAAAACTAGACAGACCTTGGCTTTTGTTTGCTGCTCTGGTGAAAATCACTAAGCCAATAGAGGGAGCTAAAGCAGCACAAATGGGACTTGTGGACACAGACTCATTGCAAAGAAATTCCCAAATATTTGGAGAAGGGCTTAAAGTTACTCTAGTCTATGGAATTTGGGGATGCCGCAGAAAAGAGGCCAAAGATCAATAAAAATAATAACAAGATTCTGTTGATTACTTCAATATCTACATATTTAATTAAAATGAGTATCATGAATGAGAAGCTTCTTTGCTATCATCTAGGTGACGAGGTCCAAAAAAATGTGCCCTTTTTCCTGTTTTAATTGGTGGTGCTAAATGGGAATCTCTGGATTTGCCAAAGCTGAGAGGTGTGATAAATTTTAAATAGTGCAGGCTTTCAATAAACAATAGGAAATAGTACTTTTAATTTAAAAAACAGTGAATACATGGGCCTTAATAGACACTAACTTTACACATTTGCTCAATTTGGCCATGAAAACAGTAAATGGGACCTATTAACTTACTGCAGGATGAGCTCCATTATTGCAGTAAAGAAAGTTCAGAAAGCTGGAGAAGAACAGGATGCAGTGATTGAACTTTATATTGCCTTCATGATGCCTTCTTTTCTACCCTAAGATAGAGGACAAGAAGGAACCATTTGCTTTTACATGGAACAGAATACAGTATACTTTTACTGTGCTGTCTTAGGACTATATTAATTCTGTTTTTGCTAATAATTAAGAAGAAATCTGCCCAAGGTAACCACAGTCTTTTTTTAGTAATAATTTTTTATTTTGAAATCATTTAAGATTAACCATATTTTTAAAACTGATGATAATTAAGAAGAACAATCTTATCTGTAGAAGGAGATAGAAAATATGACATCATCTTTTTGGCTGATGAATATACCTAAATAGTGAGGACTCATAAAAGTCCTAAGCATATTAAACATATCCTTAACTAGAAAAATAAGCTGAGAACATTTCTAATTTCACCCTAAGACGGGAGCAAATGGGCTGACAGACTTATTTGGATATTGAAGAAGTCATCTCATACCTAGGAGTATTTTGGGGATCTGTTTGCCAAATTTCACATTGGAATACTGCTTTTAAGCGAGGAGAAAAGTAGCAGATGCCACCATTGGGTCCTTAAAAGAGCTTATAGATTTTATAATATTGATAGTCTCCATAACAGAGACCTATTGAGATTTGAGACCCTGACAGAAATCAAGAGGAGCATTAGTCATGGGACTTTAGAACTTGATGGTTACCTGATGCAGCTGTCTATTACTCTCCTTTTGAAAGACCATTAAGTGTCTGCTACTGATCACTGGTTAAGATGGCATGTCCTGTAGAAGGGCATCAAAAATAATTCTAAGATTAGAAATTCAAAACTGTCTTGGATGACATTTGAAAGCTATATAGATGTTAGAGGGGAAGCTCAAAAAATATTGCCTATTGGATAGAAATAGTATAGTAAGGAATATACCCAAGGAAGTGAATTGATAGTGGTCCCTCAGATCCATAACTGGTAGCTGCAGCCTGGAGCCCCAACTGTCCTCACCATATTGTTAGGTACTATTAAGTATTAAAATTTTTTGAGTACATGAGTACATGAATTCAAAAGAACATGACTATGGTCAAGTTTAGTTTACCGAGCACTGTCTAACTCCGAAGGGTTATGGAAGGCTGTGACCATCTACTCAGCCACCATGAAGACTCTGATGGGAGACAGGTATGAGTCTTGTTCGATGAGCTAAGTAGGAAGTATTTTGGTTGACTTTTCCACACCTCTCAACACAAGAACTCTCATATTACTGTGTATTTTTATGTAAATTTTTAGCTAATAGGAAAGACCTTCTATAAGCTCTTGGGCTAGAATTTGTTTTGTCTGGCAAGCATTAAAATACCATAACTCAAGGACAAGAAAAAGCTATGGGTTTTCAGATCTCAGATATGGCTTGCTCATGTTGATGTCTATGTGTTACATATGGATGAGAAAGGTGGTGATGATTGGAACATTAAGAAAGATCTATTAGTGAGGTTAGTTTTAAAGGTGGTACCTGGGGTCCAAAAGATGAGTAGACCCTGAGAGACCATGAACTATGAAACACTGGGTTCTACCATGATGTAGCCCTTTGACATCATCTCAAACCATTTCTGTCTTCCGGGATTGCTCAGATAGCCAACAACAGGAGGCAAATCCACCTTTGTTCAGAGGACAGAGCCCAAAGGGATGTGGGCCACTATGTACCATTGGATTGACTATATTGAACCTTTACCTACAGCACCAGGTAGTTTTAAATTATACTGCCTCATATTGACACTTTTTTTCTGGTTTAAATTTCATCCACCCTCAGCATAGTCTACAATTAATGGGCTGGAAATACAGACGTCCATTAATCCCGACCCTCAACTGATATAGTAGCAGAAAAGAGAACACATTCTATAGAATGAAGAGGGCATGAGTGGCTGAAAAATAAAAGACGAAGGAGTCTTTTTGTTTTCATATTCCTCCCAAAGTGGCAGTGTGACTGAAAATGAGAATGGGCAATTAAAGCAATTATTATACAAAGTGATTCCAGGGACAGGATGGGTCACTGGCTTTCTGGACAAGGGGAAACTAAACATGCCACACTACAAAAGCAGGTCATTGGCTGAGTGTGGAATAAAAAAATGAGCATGTGGGAAACAATGAATGGATTCAAACCGTTCATACCATTTTATATGCTTTTTGGGGGGCAATCCATAACCAAGTCCTATTAATTTGGAAGGGCTGTTTGTCACCCTCACATTATACCACCAAGTACTGCTGTGTCCATTCTGGCTACTCATACTGCTAAGACTACTACTGACAATATTAATAACATTAGTGCTTATTATCCACCTGGCACTATTCTAAGCACTTTATATGTCTCTTTATGTTAAATGTGGGATTAATTGACTCTGGCAAGTTGCTGATTTCCAGAGAAAATTGGCTCCTTTTCTCAGAGGTGTTGGAGCAAATACCTTTTACACAACTTTTGAAAGGGAGAGAGAGAGGAAGCAAGAGAGGAATAAGAACATTATTAGTAAAGTGTTAGTCAAAGTGTTTGGGTTACATGGTACAAAAACTTCCACTCACAGAGCTTAGGCCGGATAGAAAATGTATTGGCTCACATAACTAGAAAGGGAAATGGTATTGCTTGAAACAACTCAAACAAGAAAATAAATATCATCGAGACTCTTTCTTCACATTCTATCCTTGCTTCTCACTGAGTGACAGCTTCATTTCCCCCTACCAGAAATCAGTTTTCTCCTCAGGGCTAGAGCCATGGCCTCTGTTGCTTCCTTGGCTCACATCTTCCCAACATTGCCATTCAAGAAAAAAAGGGTTTCCAGGGTGCCTGGGTGGCTCAGTCGGTTAGCAGCTGCCTTCAGCTCAGGTCATGATCCCAGGGTCCTGGGATCGAGCCTCACATCGGGCTCCTTGCTCAGTGGGGAGTCTGCTTCTCCCCTGCCTGCCTTTCCCCCTGATTGTGCTCTCTCTCTCTCTGTCAAATAAATAAATAAAATCTTTAAAAAAAAAAAGAAGAAGAAGAAGAAGGAAAGGGTTTCCTGACTTTAGGTCATTTCAAGAATCCCAGAGAAGGTCTCTGACTGGCCCAGCTTGGCTCATGTGCCCACATCTTGATCCAAACCCCATGTGCACGAGAATGGAGTACAGGGATTGGCAGTTGCCATCAGAACCACCTACTCTCTCTATATGGGGGCCAGATACCTCCCTTATTTCAGCGAGAGCAGGAGAAACTGCAGGATGCCCAGTGAGGCCAGAGGAGGAGAAAGGGCCTACAAGTGTGAGAACAGCAGGGGGCTGCTCTGCACAACTCCAAGGGCACATTTCATGGTATTCTGTGTCAATGGCGTCCCTCAGGTGTGTGAAGGAGCAGTTGTGGCAAAAGTCAGAGGGCGGAGACAATGAACACAGCAATAACCAGAAAACTGTAACTGGTCCCTAAGCGAGCCCACGAGGTGGTGGATTCTAAAAAGGCATGGAGGGACCCTCGGGGGTGGGGAGTGAGCATTTGGAGACCTAGTGGTCTTGCTGTGAAGACAGATGGGGTCGACGTCTATTACGAGTGGTAGCCACGTCCTTATCTGCTGTCCTCCACTGGCTGGTATGGCCAGGGGAACTGAAGTTTACGCCTCTCTTCTTAGTCCTTGGGAATGGAAATCCTAATGACCTAGCTTGAAATTGATGCTGCTGACAGAAGAAAAAAAGAGCACTGAAGAGTCCAGTATGTGAGGTTGACACTATTCCCAACTTCATCTAAGAACAGAGGAAGCATAACCTCACGTGGCCTTTCACACCCGAAACAAATGGAAAAGCAATAGAGCAGATCATAAACTTCCCAAGGCAGCCAGTATTCTTATTATATTTTAAAATAATAATAATAATAAATTCTTATTATATTTTAAAATAATAACAAATATATTATTAAATATATTTATAATATATAAACTATTATATATTATATATTTATATAATAATATATTTGTATATATTATATGTAATATATTTTTATTATATTATTTATATTTATAATATATATAATATACAGTTACATATATATTTGTATAATATATTAATAATTAATAAATATATTAAAATAATTCTTATATTTTAAAATAATTATAAAAATTATTATTATTTTAATGAGCATGTTCTTTGATTTTGCTTTAGCACTATCATCAGATGATACACCAAAGCCAAACAGTGCCAGTGGGCAGACACCAGCCCTGTGCCCACCAAGCATTTTGGTGATTAATGTTCTTGGCCCAGAGAAAACAACATCCTCTCTCCAAATTCAGAATTTTATTTTTTTTTTTTTGGCGTAAAACTTTGGAAGCTAGGCCTAAAATTCTGTGACCATTTTGTCTGTTCTAGCTTAATCACAGGATTCACAGTTAGTGTAGGATTTATTTTTACAGCCAAGGAGAAATAGTAGAGTTCATCTATTCTAATCTTTCTTCTTTCTTTCTTGTGAGTTTACTAATATATTTAATTTATTTAATTTTATTTTTTTTTAGATTTTATTTATTTATTTATTTGACAGAGAGCTAGAGACAGCGAGAGAGGGAACATAAGCAGGGGGAGCGGGAGAGGGAAGCAGGCTTCCTGCCAAGCAGGGGGCCTGATGTGGGGCTCGATCCCAGGACCCTGAGATCATGACCTGAGCCGAAGGCAGATGCTTAACGACTGAGCCACCCAGGGGCCCCCCCCTTTTTCTAAATTTATTTTAATTATTAAAAATTCATTTATCTGAAAGAGAGCAGAGGAGGAGGGGCAGAGAGAGAGAGAGAGTCTTAAGCAGACTCCCTGCAGAGCACAAAGCCTGGCACAGGACTCGATCTCACAACCCTAAGATCACAACCTGAGCAGAAACCAAGAGTTGGACATTTAACTGACTACGCCACCCAGGTGCCCCTAATATATTTCATTTTAAATTACATTTTATCTGATTATAAAAGTGACATACGTGAAGATTAAAAAAAGCTGGAAACAGAAAATGTAAATGCCTCACAATCCTTTATCCAGAGATAAACACTGTGAGCTGTTTTTTGTATTCATTATACAACTTTAACTCCCTCCTTTCACTCTTTCCCCAAACCTCACCTCTTCTCCAAGGAACTGTGGCCACTAAACTTTTGATTGGACAGAGGCATCTATCCACTAGGAGGGAGTCAGAAAGAATCATCCCAAAGATCTTGGGAACCTGAAGACCTATTAGAATGTACCTCTCTCATTTTCAGATGAGGAAACTGAGCTCCACAGTCATTTGCCAAAAGCCAATTGGGGATCCTCTAATGTGGTAGGTAATTGCTTCAAAATTCACTGTACTCCTTTTCAAGTGTGAAGTCCAGGAAATGGACAGAATGCGTCATGTGATAGGGCGCCAGGAAGGCCACTGATTTTCTCTTTGGAAGTTATATGTCTCATCAATGTGTGAAAACAAAGTGCCAAAAAGGAACATTTCTTAGACCAGAATGGGTAACAATCATATATCAAGAAAAATAGCAGACTTTATCTTCTCCTATATAATGAGTAAGTGGTAGGTAAATACAGTTTAATAAGTGTCCACTGATATTAATAATGTCCAGTTGAATTTAAATATGTATACAAATCTTTGAGGGAAGGAAACATTTTTATGATTCTAAATGATCTTCAAAGTGTCATATGTACTTTAGATGTCCAGTAGAGATGAACTCTCTATGTGGAAGTAATGGTAGATTTCAATTTTAAATGAAACAGCAAAAATCAATAAACATATAGGCGTGGAGAAAAAGTCCAAACAAATGTCATGGAAATATTCTATTATCAACTTTTAATTTACAATGTAGGTCATATACTGAGAATTTATGTGAATTCATGTCAGAAGGTATTCTGAACCCATCTTGTACAGTCTTTCCCTAACCCTCTGTCCATGTGCGAAGTTGACACGTGGGTTGCTGTTTTATCAAGAGCGGTGTTGGCTTTGTGCTGGCCCAGATGACCTTTGCCCACTCCCACTTCCATCAGAGGCAAGGAGTGAAGGGCTAGACAGTTCACTGATGTAATCCGCTGCCCCCAAAGAGCCTCACCTGGCATTTGCCTTCTTCTCAGGATGGGTTATCTCCCTGTCATTCAAAAGTGTCAACTGTGGACCAGTGGCATCAGCCCCAGGATCATTGGGTGGGCTTGAGAGAAATGCAGAATCATGTCTCACTCCAGAACTACTGAATCAAAACCTGCATTTTAACAAGGTCTCCGAGTGACTCATGAGAACGTTAAAGTTTGAAGAATCACTGGGCTAATTGACGATTAAGGGTTATAGTGCACCTATTTGCCCTCCTCTTCATTGCTCAAACAACACATGCGTATGCAAGCATGCAAACACACACATGATTCAGGTTTAAAATGATAGAGAAGACACAGGTCAAAATCATAGATTCATGGTATTTAATTGCTGGATGCAATGGCAGCCAGTAAAGGTGTTTGATAAGCTCAGCTTGTACAGTTTTAAGAGTTTTCAGGTGTAGTTGGTATGTGGTAGGTGGCTATGGATCTATGTGTTTGCATTAGGTTGGGACTATGGCTCTGCATTACTTTTTCCTGTTTGTTTTGTGGTCATGACTTAATAGTCATTGAACCAAAGGTGTAAAGGCAGTTGAAAATACCAGCGCATGGTGTTGTTTACATGAGGATGGTTTATTGGCACCACAGTTCAGACATTCTTTAATTCAGGTTGTCTTTGACTAGCACAGACTATTTAATAGGTTTTTCTAGAACCATATTTCTACTAATATAGTTAAATTGCCTCCTGGTATACAAAGACAAAAGTTCTCACCCAGTTACCCCGGTTGTATTTATCCAATGCTTAAAAAATAGTCTATTTAAGCTAGTTATAAAATAGGAAAAATAAAGTGTAAAACGTCACCCCAGATTGCCCTCAATAGTAGGCAATCCATGATAGGGTTCTCCCCTGAGGAAAAGTCTGAAAGGATGGCATACATAGGTATGTGAGCAATATGTAGACTCATCTTATTTTTGTTTATTAATAATTGCTTATCACTGACACAGTGGATAAGAGATCATCTACCTCATGATGTGTTTGTAATATTGATAAAAGCTCAATAAATCCAATATAAAGTTGTCTAAACTGATAAAAATAATTTAAAATTTAATGTAAACAAAATCATTTAAAAATGTTTCAGACACATGACAAAAATTCTATAAACAATTCATATCTCTGTTTAGCTTGTTTCAATTTTTGTTCCACGAATAAACTATATCCCCAAATCCATCAAAGTCTCCTTCTGCTTACACTGGGGTTCTCAGTCTTGGCTGCATATTAAAATCACCTGGGAGCTTTACAAAATTATTCCCTAAGCCCAGGCCAAACCCAAGAGCTTATATCAGGATCTCTCTCGAGAGGTAGGACCTTGACATCAGTATTTTCACCTTCATTTGGATGTAGCAAGAGGTTTGGTTGGTTAACAGGTGCAATCTATTAACTAAGGGAGACAGATGTTCATTCAAGATAAAAGGACACCAGATGTTTATTAGGCATTCCATTCCAAGAGCCATTACTTTCCATCTGAAACACATTTGCTTCATCAGTTAGTTCATGTCTCTTTCACCAAAGTCACCAGGAGGATTTAGTGCTCACAAAATAGAGGGGCCCTCTTCTGAAAAGGGCTCTTCTGAAAAGTTAAACCTGAGAGAAATGAATAGTTCCTTGTCCTCTGCAGAGAACTGCCATTTGGCTCATTGAACCACACAAAGGTTTTTTAAAAGCCAGGTGATATCTTCAGCAGGTGCTCGGTGCTCTGTAGCCATTAGTCTTCCCAAATGACCAGCCCAATCCAGCCAGTTCTCCCATTTGCCCTTGAGCTCAGAGGCTTCCTTCCTAATCTGTCAGCACAGGAAATTACTGGCAGGTATCTTCTTTCAGGCGAGAGACAGGGAAAACAAAGAGGTTGGAATGCTCCGGGGGTTTGGAGAATGTGTTCAGCTGGGATGGGAAAATTCTCCCCAAAGCAAAGCTGTTCCATCTCTGGTGAACCAGGCCACCCATGTTAAGGACCACAGACAGCATCCAATGTTCAGAATGTTTCTGTGCAAAAATGAGTACGAGCCATGATTTTAGTAAGATTAGTAAAAAAACATGTGATGTAGCTTCTAAAACATAGAATCATTCCAATTTCTGTTACCGACTTTACTTTTCTCAGTTGCACAGCAGATCCTTTTTCTTGATATCCCTGTTTGGAACTAACTGTTTAAAACTAGACATTTAAAGTTGGGTGTTTAGAATCATTAAATCACCATGAGCTGAACTGTAGTGAAGAATAAAGAAAGGTGAGGATTTGGCTAATCGAGGTCCTCTTTAATTCAGTAGACATCTGTTGGCACTGGAACGTGGACAAGGCATGTCTGGGAAATGAAGTGATTTCTCCTTCAGCCACGTCCATTCCCTGTCATGCTCACGGGCTAACGTCAAGCTGACAAACAAAGCTCTTCACTTCATGGCTTTTGTTTTCTTGGATTATCCAAAAACTTTGCTTCCCTGAAACCAGTTCTGCCACAGATGTCCTTCAGAGACTCCAAGGAATATCTGTTCCTTTAAGTAGTCTACCTATTGCTCAAATATCTATGCATGACGTCCTTCTTGACTTTTCCTTAGGGGACAATCCAAAATTTTTCATTTCTCTGCCTTTCTTTGCTGAAAGAGGTAAACTCTGGATTGATCCTTTGTTCTTAGTTTCTATTCTCCAGCTTCAAATATACAGACTCCCTGGCATTACAGCTATTTCAAAGAGGAAATATTTTCAAATTTGTAAGATTTCCAAAGGAATATAATCTTCAGATATGTATTTAAAAATGTGGTGGCTTAGCTTTCTGAGAACCTGTCATAACGTTCTTACTACAGTCTTCACACAAAATACATCAGAGCAAAACAAAATATTCCTTGACATCCTTCATTTCAGAAAAGAGCCCTTAATATAGTCCATAACAGTTTATTCAGTATTGTGGGAGATCCCAAGTGTAAAATACAATTCTTTCACAACCAGGAGTTTCTATTTTTATTGGAGAGACCAAATATGAAGCACTTAAATGATATATATCTACATATTATATAAAGTTTAAATATTTATAAAAGATATTAAGTAATATATAAAATATATACTATTAAGTGTATGACATATAATGTTAATATATATAGTCAGTTTACAGTGTTGAGATAGCAGCAAAAGTTTTAATAGGCTTTCCAGGAGAGAGAGAGAATGGGAGAGAGGGAAAGAGGGAAAAATCTTACACTGAGTTTGGGGTGAGTGTCCTGATGCATGGAAGAATTCAGAGCAGAGCAGAAGCCTTCTTTAGCTCATCTGCTTTGGGAAGGAGCTTTATAATAACGATAATGTTAAAAATAATAATAGCCAGTATTTATTGAGTGTGCCCCACCAATTCTGATATAAAACAGTTGTTTGTATACTGTTCACGTTACACACACACACATACACACACACCCCACTTTTGAAGCATTTACCATGGTGAGGAATGTGGGGAGGTGGAAGGAAGAGGGAGGGTAAGAGATAGTTATGCAAACAAACACATAAATAAACAAAGCTTTAATAGGCACTGGGTATGGCTGTGATTTCCTCTTAACTGGCAACATGTTTGTGGATTTTTAGACAGAAACAGAACCCTAGGGGCACTTTCCATCAGTACCTCAGAACCTGAAATACAGTGGGATGTGGTTTTCATCTCTGTGGTATTAACTTTCATCAAAAGATGGCAGCAAAGCTCAGCTAGTTCTGCAGAAGTCACTTAACCACTAGGGGAGAAGGGGAATGGCCGTTCAAGTCTTCTTAAGGTTCATGGGTAACTGGGGGAAAGATTGTCTTGGCAATTACACACGGTCTTCGTTTTCTGCCCGTGTATCACAGTATTTATTAAATATTAAAAAATCACAAGTTCAATACAAGCCAAGTGGCAATATTAAAATTACATTTATTCATTCATTTGTTAATTTACAAATGTAAATATCCATTAATTTCCCAAATGTTTGTGGAAGCTGGCACTGTGCTGGGGGCTGATGATGCCTGTCAGCAAAAACAGACGCAGTCCTAGCTCTCCCTGAACACACACAGTGTGGGCAGAAATGAATTTACAGTTATTCATAGGAATATGATTACCACAGGATGAGAGCGGGGATTTTTGACTGTCTCATTCCCTGGTGGATCTCAGGTGCCTGGCACAAAGTAGGTGGTCAGTAAGGGGTTGTTGACTGAACGGAGTGTAATTACAAATCTGAGATGCGTTATCCGGGACATAATTCTATGTGAGTGTCTAGCAAAGGGATATTGCCTGGGTTTGAGGAAATGATAGTGGAGACAAGGCCAGAAAGATAAGTGGGCGGTAACCAGGAGGTTGCACATTCGCATGTGTATTAGGGGGCGAGGCGTTCCCAGGCATAGAGAACACTAGGAGAAAAGGCCTTGTGGTAGCGGTGGCTTGGGGGGGCAGAGGGGAAGGGGGGAGTGGAGTGGGGAGCATGGCTTAATGAAGGGAACTAAAAGACAGCCAAATTGGCTGCAGCATGGAGTGAGGGGTGGTGCAGTGATGCACGGTAGATCAAATGAGTGATGTGAAGAGCCTCTGGTATAAAGAATGAGTATAAGAGGAACAGAAGTAGACTTCAGGGGGACAAGTGGAGGTTACGTATTGCAGGTCCAGATGAGAGATGACAGAAGCTTAGACTGGGGAGGAGCTGATGGAGTGGAAGGAAGCTGTCAAGGCCACCAGGTACTTAGCAGGCAAAACCGGTAGGACTTGGTAGTGCATAGGTTCTAGAGGGTGATGGAGAGAGGGGTTCCAAGGATGACTTCCAGTTTCCTGATTTGTGCAGTGGGAGGTGTGGTAGATAGTAAGTCTTGCAGGGAATCCATCTGGGGGGAGGAGAGAAAATCATGAGTTCTATCTGGGGTGGGTTGGGAATTTGAGACATCCTAGTAGAAATATTAAATGCATGTTGGATTTAAGGGTCAGACCTCAGAGAGGTCTGGGGCAGAAATGGATTTGGGAGTTATTGGCCTGTAGATGACATTTGAAGGAGAGGGCATGTTTGAACCCATTTAGGGAGAGAGAGTAGGAAAAGAAATGGGGCCTAAGACTGGCCTGGAGGAGTTCCCACAGTTAGGGGCCAGGTGGAGAAGAATGGGACTGCACACAAGACAAAAGGAATGGCCAGAGGAAATAGGAAGAAAACCAGAAAAGAGTGTTGTGAGCACAATGGACAGAAGCAGGGAGATCCTCCCTGTGTCCTGAGAAAGGTCAGCATGTCCATCCTCCACCACAGTCCTTCCCTTCAGTATGCTCATTCATTCATTCATTCATCCATCCATTACCCCTACGAGGCCCAACACAGACGTCCTTGGCTCCTGGTAGATCCAGACCCTAGGATATAGTCACTGCAGAGCCACCAGAATCACACGTCAGGTCAAACAGGAGTAAGGAATAATGGCATGAGAGAAACTACAGTTAATTAGTGAAAGAAATTTATTTAGAGATACCATGGTAAAGACGACTGGAATAAGTAAGGGTCAGGAAACCTGAGATCCCGTCTGAGTCGCCCCACTGGCTGCTGTACCAGCTCTGGGGTCTGTCTCACCGGGCTTGATTTCAGGGTTAGTATCATTACATTGCAGGGGAGAGAACAGAGGGTGAGTCGGTAGGTGGGGAAAGAGGAGGGAAAGGGAAAATAATACTCACTCTACCTACCTTGTGGGATTTGTATGCAGATCTTATGAAATCCAGTGTCTAAATGTGCTCTGGAAAATACCGATCATCAGATATGTTTCTATATGGCATTAGGATTTTTCATTAGTCTTATAAAATAGAACAATATAATTTCCAAATCTGGAATGTTTCCAGGCATTTATTCCTAAAAAGCTGTGTGGATGGATGCATTTCATTCCTTTCTAGCCTGCTGCCAGCACCGTATTCTTTTCTAACTAAAAACAAATTAAAACGAAACAAAGAAAACATCCCTAAAATGTATTACTGATGCAAGGAAAAAGATAAATATAGAATTTTAACAAGACAGATTTGGGACTGCCCAAACTAATGGATTTCAGGCCAGTGGTGCAAACAAAAGGCTTACCACTAAATCCCCAAATCTGCTTTAAAAGCTGAGGAGAAGGGAGAGGGCTCATCCAGCCATTACCTGGAAAACCCCGACTCTGTGAGGTGGCTATTTGGTGACCTCTCTTCGGGAGGGCCATCTGGTGCCTGGCTTTTTAATCAGCGTCCTTCTGAGGGGCGGTTGTGGTGCCAGTGTTGGTGGGGCAAAGCCTTTTCTTCTTTCAAGCAAATTCTCTCTAGAGCAACACCGCATCAGCCAGAATAGTCAGTGGCCTGGCATGAGCACCGGGCTCCAGCATCTTCTATCATAAACCCTTGTGGTTGAACTGCTCTGATAGGATTCAAGCTTTCCTTTCCTAAATAAAATGTTGACGTGAGAGGGTGGACATCTCATTCATTTCCTTCAATCCTGCTTTAAAAGTCCTCGAGTCCACAGGCTGATGTACCACAGACGAAGCTTCAGCTTCAGGGTTTTTCAATGGAAGAGCCCCTTCTTGGGCCCTGTACTTTGTCTTCCCTTAGTAATTTGGTATTATTTTTTCTTAAAGAGCCAGCGCCCCCAAAACCCACTCTACCCTTGCTCTGAACTGGCAAGAGCAGGCTAGACGTGCAAATTACCAAGACGGTAATGGGGAGGTTGAGGACTTCAATCCGCTTTCATGGCCCATTTCACTCCAGACTTTTAAGGTGTATTTATATAACCTGGATTCTCGAATTCTCTAGGATTCTGGCTTCGTTCTCTCTTAAGTAAGAAAAATGAATTGAGCTCCCCCTTTCAAATTCAAATAAATGTAGGGAATCCAGTGTGCGTCCGCCATTTCTAAAGTTTCTTGGAAGCTGGGTAGAGAGGAGAGGGGTGACTTTTCCCTGTTACCTCTCAGGCTGAGTTCTTCCTCCTCTAGTAGCTTCTCACTACTTCTCATGTGTGAGCTCAGCCCCACTTCCTTCAGTGCCCAAAGCAGGCCTTACACAAGACCATTGCTGAAGGTAACACGTTTCTACTGAAAGGCCGAGGGGACTGAGGGCAAATCTTAGAATAGCAGGAAAAAATTGTAAATCAAATACTGGGCACGATTTTTCTTCAAGACTATTCTCTTCATGGAAGGTTCTGCCTTTGCAGTATTAGGATCGGTTCTCTTGTGGAATCTGACCCCTCTTCCCCTAACTTCCCTAAGTCCCTCAGAGGCCACACACTTCCTCCCTCTAGAGCAGCTACGAGAAAACTCTTGTACTTGATGACACAGACCAGTTTGTTTCCCTCAGGTTCAGGCCCAGGGAGCTTTGCCTTTCACAACCAGAAAGCCATGCAGTGATGCATCTCATCATGACCCTCCAAGACGGAAGGAGTATTGATCGTTCCCTGCCCTGCTTTAAACATAAAAAGTTCATTTCCATTATATTTGAAGCTGAATTTTTATTAACAGGGCTCCAGTTTTTGAGAGCATATAGCATAGCTCATACCTTTTTGGGTTTGCATTTATAACTCTTAGCAAACCGGCCCTTCACATTCTGGATAAAGTAGTAAAGTAACTGGTAAAGTAATTCTGGACGGAAGGGTCTTTTCACTTTGTTTTCCCTCCCCGTGCATCCCCCTTCTCCTGCCCACACAACCATCGTTTCCTCTGATAGTAAATTTAGACTGTCTCAGTTCCATGCTTGGGCAAGTTGTTGGCAATTTTAAACCCACCTGGACTTTGGGGATCTTGAAAAACAAGCCACATTGGTGTTTCATGGAAACTCACGTTTTGATCTCTGATGTTTACTGAAAACTGTGGCCTCTAACCTGCATTATCAGTTAACCTTTGGTTACTTGCCTTCTTTCTCCTTGAGAAGCAGATCATTGTCAACGTATAATTTTCACAAGGTCAAAAACATGACCATTATACGAAATAAAATGAGCACACACTAAAGATTTTCTTACCTCATTAATGAAGGGCCAAAATTGGTTCAAAGGAGCATAGGAGAATTAGATTTGTATTTGTAGTCACTGAAAGAAGCTACACCAGAATACATGACTGAATTACACACAAAATCGGTTTGTGTTATACAGGGCAATAAAACTGAGACTTTGGGTTGCTATCTCTATTTACCAAGCAGAGATAATTTCTTTGTGGGCAAAATCCATTTGTATGCTATCACACAAGAATCATTTGCATTGCTTTTCATTTACCACAAGTTAACATACACAAAATAATAGTAAATAACAGGTCCAAAAAGGTGCACAGCCCACCTCTAGAGAATTAGGTGATCCTTGGGTGGGCCCATTGGATGTGTTCCAATGTGACATAGAAAGCGTAGGCAGTCATCCTTGTTCCTTTTTCCAAGTTTTACATCTGTTTTGTCCTTAACATTAGAAAACAACTGTATTTCCCTCTCGCCTTCTCTAGGTATATCAATCATTTAAAAATTCTTTGTTCAACAATAGTTTTGATGATAAAGCCAATTATTTTAGAGAACAATATACCTCACATGGTTCTGAGTTATAAGCCCTCCCTAAATCGCCCCCCGCCCCAAATGCTCTCCTATTTAAAATACCCTATGAATGGCTCAGGTGCATTTACCTTACCCCTAGAACAAGATATTCATATACATGCAGAAGACTGAAGAGCACTGGCCACGGGTTCTGCCACAGGACACCTAGCATGCCTACACTGCGCTGAAGGGATCATAATGAAGTTTTCATTCAAGATACAAAAACACGGTAGTTTACTTGCTCTCCATTAACCTTGACGTATTAAACTCAAGTTAGAAAATCTTAAGAAGAATTGAAACAACAGATTCTTCTAGGTTATGGGCATGATTTTAAATACATCACAGGGAGAAAAGTATAAAATGTTATGTATCTTCTGAATGCTTATCTTTGCAGTCAGTGGCTCACCAGAGGGCAAATGCACAGTCCTGGAACAGGGATGACTTCTGCAGCTGCGTGTGTGAGTTGTGCTTGGCGTAGTGACCACCTGATTCTTCCCAGCCCACCGCTTTGGAAGGGTGCTTCTAGAAGTGTCTATATGTTAGCACTGCAGGAAGGAGCCTATTCTGAGCTAAAGTAACACTGGCAAGAGTTAGCTGGGCTTTGGAAACATTTATGTAACAAATAGCTTAAATGTCCATCTGCCGCCTCCCAGCCTCCATGCAGGAGTTCCAAATTCCAGCTCTAATCCCACAGAATTCCCACGGCTCTCCTTTGGCTGAGCTATTGCGAAAATTCTTTCTGCAGCTGTTGCGGAGGCCGGCTGCAATCAGGTCAGAGTAGCAGTGACCACGTTGAGCTACTGCACATCCAAAACTTAGTATCTACAGTCACTGAGGGTCAGTAGAATGAGAACACTTCGGAATCTACTGATAATCCCTAAACTTAAATGTTGATTAGGCTGTAATAAACCCCATGTTGCCAGAGGACCATGCATTAGGCCAATAATCAGCAGTATTTATCAAGTTAAATTTATCCTCCCTTTATTTCCCTTGCTTATTCTTGTTGAAAAACAAGATGGAAAAATCGGCCAAAGGGTGACGGAGAAATAAGTTATCTCTGAGTTTTACAAAATCACATATGTCTATTTATGTAATGTGGACTACACTGATATACAGGAAACGCTGCTTTTTTTTTACATTTTTAAAAATTGGGGCAAAATATACATTACGTAAAAGTTACCATCTTAACCATTTTTAGGCGTAGAATTCAGTGGCGTTAAGTACATTCACCGTGATGTGCAATGATCACCATTGTCCATTTCTAGAACTTTTTCATCATCCTGAACAGAAACTGTACCCATTAAACAGTAACTCCTCATTCCTCCCTCCTCCAGCCCCCGGCAACCACCATCCTCCTTTCTGTCTCCATGAATGTACTATTCTAGGTCCCTCATATAAATGGAATAACACAATAGTTGTCCTTTTTTATCTGGCATGTTTTCAAGGTTCAACACTGCTTTGTTTTTAAACAAAGTTACTTTCGATCCTGCATTTGTCTCTCATAGAGAGAATAACTTAGTAGTATCTTGTAATATGATTTAATATGTCTCAAACTCAAAATCCCCAGTTTTGCCTTACAAAACAGCTTATCCAAAAATGGATCAGTTGGGCTCTGATTACTTTTTATTTTCTTTTTTAAGCTAGGTATTGGCTCTGTAAAAATATCAACAGGGAAAAGAGAACAGGAAAAAAGCTTCCCTAAGTGATTAATCTTGGCTGCAAGTTTGACTTAAAATTCGGTAATGAAATGAAATCTGCTCCTTGTACCTAGACTGAAAAAAATCAACCACAGTATGTTCTGTTCGTTGCTCTTTCTTGGGAGCTGCAGAGAGATGGGACCATGACGGATGCCACTTGTTAGATGATAATGGCATGCAGTCGGTATCCAGCAGACCCGGCAGAAATACTTGTAAGCACAAGAAAAATATGCCCAGATAGTCTACTTCATTTTTCAAACTAAAAAAAGCCAATTGCCTCTCCACTCTGTGCCCAGAATGCTGCCTCTTCTGGATAGAGGCTCAAGCATGGATTTCCATGCCCAGTGAACCGGGGTGTGTATTAACCAGCCAATCAGAACTTCTTTCATCCCAGCTCCCTCCCTGCTCATCACACAGGGCCTTCAATATTGGATCAGGATGGGGGAAAGGAATGAACCAAGAGAAGAATGTAATGGGAAAATAAGATCAACTGTGATCATGGAGTAACCACCAACCTAGTTCCTCCCAGCTGTACTCCAATTATAATCAGTAGCTCCCAGGTGTGCAGCAAAACAACTGTCCCGAAAAGTAAATTCTTTATGATAAGCTGCTCCTGAGCAGTTCCACTTCAGTCCAAACTTGTGCCATCAAATGAAAGCCTCAAATTATGTGAAGCTTAAAACACAAACACACGCGAATACACAATGCAAGACCAAAATGAGATACAGCGAAGAGAATAAATTAGCACCAGCTGCAGCCCAATTAAGCAAAGGCTTCCACAAGGGAAAGCTTACTTATAATTTACCTAAACAAACCCTCTCCCTTTTTGTTGCAATTTGCTGCTTATTAATTTTTCTTATTAAAATGACTACAAAGAGCAACCAAGAGCATCGTTATCACATCAGGAAAAAAGAAAAAAAGCATTTCTTCTAAACAAGACTTGGTATTTTTAGCTAAATATGTGTGTTTGTAACATTTAAAAAATATTTAAGACTTAAAAAACTCAAAATTGCACATGCACATAGTTAAGAAAGCCAAAGTTTATGATAAAAACAGTAATTTCCAGCTCCATCCCATCTTGTGTCCTCAGAGACTACAGCTTTCCTATCTTTCTGCTGTTTCTTCTGGTATTTGTCTCTGTATTTCTAGATAATATGCTTCCATTGTGATTTCTGGATTTCTGATTTGTTTTTACCTGTTAACTTTCTATATGATGAAGATTTTGCTGCCTTTTGTTATGAGTCCTACCACTTCTAACCTCCCTTCCATCCCCCAAACTTCCAATATAATTATATTGAGGGGAGAGAGGGAAGAAGAGGGTAAAGAAAGTCTGAGATCTTGTTCTATGGCATATTGTGAAATGCATCTGGACGGGCAAAGAAGAAAATAAAGTAACAGCAATCTCTTGCCCAGTGCTTGCTTTGCACTGACAAGATTCCAGGCACCTTACGTATATTAATTCACTGAACCCTCACAGCAATCCTATAAAGTAGGTACCAGGACTACCCCCATTTTAAAGATGAGAAAACTAAGGCACAGACAGTGTAAGTAACCAGGAGAAGCTACAAGTCATCCATAGTCTCTAAACTAGATCCAGATCACAGATGTGACAGCTCTTTGAAAAATTGGAAGCAGAGGAGATCATGGTAAAGCTGATGATGCCTGGCCGCTATCGGACACACACGTACAGCCCAGAACCAGAGCAAGAAGGACGCACAAAAGCTAACCCAGGCTTTGTGGAGGAATGATGTGTATGCAGTTCGGAGGCGTTCCTCTTCAAGTAAAAGAGTGTGAATTTTGGTACCAAAATGAATATTTATTTAGCATAAAAAAAGAAATCAAAACAAATTAAAAATCTAAGATAGTGATAAATACCACAAACATTACGACATGCAGAAAAACCACATCATATATTCATTAACAGCCTGATGTGCCTCTCTAGTCCTTTTTCCCCCTATTTTAGCTGCATGCTCTTCGATTGCCTTTTCATATATCAACAATGTTGTAATATCATTTGCTAAAGAGAGCCCAGAGCGAATTCATTCTTTCCTCTACCATGACTGATTAAAAATGTGCTTTTAATATTAATGGTGTAGCACTTTATTTTGGTTTTACAACTTGTTGGAAATATCATGTGAATCTTAGGATGTTGTCCAACTTGAGGAAATCTCCAGTATATAGATTTTTCACCATGGGCTGATAATTTCAGGGCATTTCCAGGGTCATTGCGTTGTGACAGTCTTACCTACTCTTTGAATTGACATTCATAAACCAATGACTAGAAAGGGACCCAGAGTGCAGAGGCCTCCGGCTTCCTGCCTCTGAGGGTGTAGACCCCAAAGCCATAAGCCCCTGCCCCCTACCGCCCAGGTGCTCTGGCCGTCACCTCCCACCTTCGATGTTGCCCCTCAGGTCCAGGCGACAAAGTCTGTTGCTTTTCTAGGAGGTAGGAGGACTAGACTGCCCCCAAGAGCCGCTCAGATTTCATCTCCGAGGCTGAAGACGGAAGGGCATTGATGCAATGGCCCCGTGATCCAGGCCAACGCTGGCAGCCCGCGCAGCAGCCTCGGAGGGGCAGAAGGCTCAGGCAGCCCAGCAGGTAAAGCCGTGACTTATCCCAGGAAGGAGGCCAGGGCTTGATGGGCAAAGACTGAGCCAAATACACTAATGGGAAGACTAGCTAGACTCTGCCTGAGCGACAAAGGTAAGTATGCATCTCATCCTTCAAATCAAACACCTGAGACATCCCACCAAAATAAAGTCATAAATCTTCATTTGAACAACCTTCATTATAAAGCCGTGGGAAGAGCATAAGTCAGGTAGCTAATTGGACTAGCAGACAGGAGACAGGGGTTTTGCTGCCTGTTCTCGGCCGCACTGAACAACATTTTCACACCTACCCCCGCACCCGCCTACAGTTCCTCACTCTAAATGGGAAACTGGAATGCATCACCAGCTTGGCCCCTTTCAGGACTCTGGACTAGCCACACAAGAGTGGGAATTGGAATCCCTACCCCTCATTTCCCAAACCAAACCAAACAGACAATTAGCTGCGTGGGAACCCAGTTCTGGCCACATTTACTATGTTCATATCAGAGCGGTGGGGGTCATGCGCCAGCCTGGGAATGTAAATAGAAATCCAAAAGAGGGCACCATAAACCATTCTATAAGAATAGAATAGTTTCCACCGTCATCCCGGAGTTTTAGAAGTTGTACGAATTCATGAAAACCTGGTGCCCAAAGAGTTAAATAGAAAAGGGGGTATATGAATGAGTCCACAAGCACCTTCTAGCTGAAGGCTTGCAGGATGCATCTCCAACGATGGAGGTAAAAAGGAATATCATTTCCCGAATAGAGCATCCAAATGCTTTTCACCTCCTCCTCCTTTTCCTCCTCCCCGCCCTCCTCGTCCTTCTCATTCATGTATAATAAAGAGAGGCTTGTCACTTTCTAATTTGTGTTCATGTAAGCATCTTAAAACAACTTGAGGGTTTTTCTAGTTAAAATCTTAGGAAATAAGCTAGTGGGCTGCTCCTTCTCCTATCCATGGAAAAAAATATGTTTTAATCATGTGCAGTGACACTGCATTTCATAAGCGGTAAAAAACAAAACGCTTTCCCCAAATATAGTCCCTGGTGTGCAAATCTGTTTAGAACATCCTGCTTTGCGAGAAAAACACCATAAGATCTCTGGTGTTGATTGTTTTTAAGAATGAGTGTCAGCACTTTTTTTCTGATCAATATTTTTTTTTCTTATTTTACGAATCGTTGTTGTTATCTCTGGTAATAAAAGTAACACATGGCTGTAATAAAAGTTACAAAGTGCACACCATAAAACAGTAAAAGTCCCTGTAACCTCAGAGATAAACACTGCTTGGTTTATATTCATCCAGATATTTTTTCCGTGTATGCTATTATAGACCTTTATAGTACATATAAATTGAAATGAGAACATACATAATGCTTTTTTTGCTTTGCCTTTTTTCTTTTGAAACTTGGCTCTCAGTAGTGGACGTCTCTCTATGTCAATACATGGAGAGCTGCTTCTCTCTTTTCCATACCACCACAGTGTCCCCTCGTATGGAATTATGATTGTTTAATCTGCTATTGATATGCATTTGGGTTGTTTCCACTGCTCCTGAATAGGAACAGTAATGAATAAAATTCTTGTATAATCTGTGTGCCACACCTGCAAGTGTTTCTGCAAGAGAAACTCCTAGAAAGGTAATTGCAGGGTCAGGGACTATGCATATCTTAATTTGAACACATATTGCCAAACTGTCTTCTGAAAGGATTGAGTCAGTTTGTACCCACCACCACGACTGAATAAATTAGCTTGCCTTTTCCTCTCACACTTCTGCTAACACTTGTACGCCCAAGCTTTTTTAGCAGGCTCCACACCCAGCATGGAGTCCGCTGTGGGGTTCCATCTCATGACCTTGAGATCACCACCTGAGCTGAAATCAAAAGTCCAATTTAACCGACTGGGCCACCCAGGCACCCCTAAACTTTTAAAGCCTTACCAATCTGATAAACAACAAAAAAGAGATGTCTTGTTTAAATTTCTCACATTTGGATTTATTGTAATATAAAATATAAAGATATTATGTATGGAATCACTAATGAATAACCACTAAATAGTAAACAAGTAAATAAAGCAGTAGTGAAAAAATTTAGTTCAGTACTTTCTTTTTTTTAAAGATTTATTTATTTGAGAGAGAGAGAGAGAGAGAGCCACGAGTGGGGGGAGGGGCAGAGGGAGAGGGAGAGAACTTTAAGCAGACTCCCCACTGGGCACAGAGCCCTATGCATGGGGCTGGATTTCACGACCCTGAGATCGTGACCTGAGCCAAAACCAAGAGTCCGAAGCTTAACTGACTGAGCCACCCATGCACCCCAGTTCAGTACTTTAAGTTTTCTCTCTGTTTCTGCACCAAAATTAATAAATCATCAAATAAAAGTGCAGGTGACTAAGGGGGGGAGTTACATATTGGGAGTAGCCAGGGTCCATTTCATTCTCCCAGGCTTAGGGAGTTCCAGAGTGGGTGATGTGCTCAGGGTCCTGCCTCCTTCCTGACCCGTGCTAATCCCCGTGAGCCCACACATCAGGACTAAAATGAGAACTACTCACAGAGAGCCAAGCCGGGCAAAGAGGCTAAAAGAACATCACAATGAGAGCATGAAGGGGAAGTGTCTCTGTGATTCCTTCCTTCAAATTAAAAGAGAGCCCTAAATTCCACATCTGCCTCTTTCCCTCAGTGAACAAAGGTGGTCTTTAAAATGCAATTGGCTAGGAGGGCAAATGGTCTCTCCACTATACAACTAATGGGATGGCAACAGTCATTGTCTTGGAAACGGGGTTCCCTCTGAAAGGGGCCTCCTTGGTTTGTTTCCTAGTGTTTTTCTCTAGTTGAAAAAGAAATGCATGAGCAGGATAAAATAAAATTCAGGCAGTACGAGAAGACCTAATGAAAAGTGAGCTGCTCTTGCCACCCAGACCTCCAGTCTTGATACACCTGTTAATAATTTCTGGTGTATCCTTCTGGTAATTTTCTATGCACACAACATAATATTTTCATAAATGGAAGCATACTGTGCATACTTCTGTTGACCTTGCTTTTTTTTCAGCTAACACACTGTATGGATTATTCCAAATCTTCATATGTGGATGTACCTCATTCTTCTTAACAACTGTACAGTGTCTGATGGTGGCTACAATCTATTTCACCTGTGCTCTACTGAAGAGGACCAAGAGGTCGAATTCATGGTTTGGGTGTGATAAGTCCACACGGTCCTTTATGCTAGTACATGTGCAGAATCTACTCCTAAAATGGAATGGCTGTGTCATAGTATTTTTGCATTTTTAATTTGGCTAGATATTCCATAATCATTTTCCAAAAAGGCTGTACCATTTCACACTTCCACCAACAGTACATGGAAGGGCTTTTCCTCATTCTCTGAGAAGAAACTCTTTCAGGATTATCAATCCCACACGTACGACACAAAACTGTCCCAAAGAAATGGATTTGTAAATGAAACACCCAAATTACATAAATCAGAAACCTTCAAAGTAGTCAAATCAGGTCCACTGATCTGAATCTCTCTTTATGGTGACTTTGTATGTCCATTTACTCTGAGATCTTTGTGAGCCACACCAACTCGGCAATTTTATCCATAAATCACCTTCTCTGAAGGAGGTGATGGTTTCACCGCTTAAGTGCTCATACTGAAAAAGCTTGCCAGCCCATCCTCCCATTCTGAAGCTTGAGTTTACCCTCTTTCCCAAGTTGTTACCAGGATAATTTTCCATTGTCCCCAAATAACCTCTGCTCTGAGCCCCTGGCTGCACAAAGAGAAAGTGACCACATTCACTGTTATTAATAATTAATAATAATGCTGCCTTCAGGTCATATGGAACTTCTCCACCAAAGTGCCCTTAACATTTTCATATAGGTTAGGTTGGGAAGGTGTGGTTGAAATCTGTGGAGACACAGGCAGAAGTTATTTTGAGATCTTCCACATCAACTACGAAAACAAGATCCTGTGTCAGGGTCTCAGAGTAAGTCAAGGCGGATCCAAGGAAACCAGGTACCAGGACTTCAGAGAAATTCAGTAAGTGATATTACTTGTTTTAGTCTCTTTTGGATTCCTTCAGAATCTGAGGGTGACCTTTAAAAACGCGGTGCCGGGGCACTGAGATGCCAGACCTCCTTCCAGCATGAGTGTTGTTAGCAGGTGATCCCCTGCTCTCATCTGGCCACCCTAAATCTAGATACTGAGGGTACAGGTTCCCATACTCTCATACTCTCATCTTGTGTAGGGCCTAGTTTATTCAGGGGAGTGACATAGACTGAGAGACTTGATTTTGGGTTCCAGAGAGTGACGGGAAGGTACCTGCTGCTGTTCTAAGCTCTCCAGTCCAGACAGTGTAGACATCACTTGCCCTTTGCCCTAGGACCTGGATGTCCCAGGGCTGATCCTCACCAGTGCTGAGCCCAACTCAGAGTCCGCTGTGCCCCTGAGGCCACCATTCCCAGGTGCAACCAGCCCCTGGCCTAGGAGCCCCATTGAGTAGATTCTGAAGTTTTCGTACTGCTCAAGGCTCCCCAGCCCGAAACGGCACGACATCTTCAATACCAATCAGGGCGGAGCTGGAACATCCCCAGGCCTCCAAGAGAACACCAGGGGTAGGAAAAGGAAGGAAGGAGAAAGTTAACCATTATTACACCTCCGTTCTGTGTCTCGAGCTATGTGTAACTTCCTTGGTGGCAGGTACTACTATAGTCATTCTATAAAAGGGGAACTTGAGGATCAGAGAGGTTGAATAACTTGCCCAGAGTCACAGAGCGCTTCAATGTTTATGTAGACATTTGTTGATTTGGCCTGCTTTGCGTCGTTTCCTCCTTCTCAAGTAACAGCACCATCTCTTCCAGGTTTGAACGGGACCCCCCCACCCCCACCACCAGCCCCATCCCCCCCAGGGGTGAATGTGTGACTTAGAATTGGTCAATCAGCAATCTCACCAAGACCTTCATTGTACCCCCTGGAAAGAGACTCTCTCCTTCCTCCACCCATCCTTACTACTAAGGATCACATGAGTCTAGCGCTACTGAGGAAGACTTTTCAGAGTGAGGCCCACAGAGAAATAGAGTGGAAAGAGAGAACACAGATTTCCGATAACATCTTTTGAGTGCCTGGATATTGCTGTGCCTGAATGCAAAACAACTCCCTGGATTTTTCAGTTACATGAGCCAATATAGCCTTTATTGTACTATTTTGATGAATGCAGTAAAAAGCTTGAATTTGAGCCCAGTGTTGCCTGGCTCTAAAGCTAATGCTCTGTCCATGAAACAGAGCAGCTTCCCCAGATACAGCCCTCACTGAGCCGACATTTCCTAAGGCCAACATTTACCCTCTAGTTGCATGCTTCTGGGTGGAGAACGAGTCCGATGCAGTCCTGGGCTTGAGGACATTTCTAGTATTGGCCCACTGAAAAAGTCACCCGTCTCAACACACACACACATACACATGTTCTTCTGGGGATTGATGGCTGAAAAGAATTTCTCTTAGTATCTGATCCCCAGTCATACTCTGGGGTCTTGGGCTGTGTTGCAACCTACTAGAGCTGTGATGATAGGGGCCCCTTAGAGGTGCCAGCCAAGATCTCTCTAATCGTACACACGTGGGGACAGCAAGCATTCCTTAGAGGGTGGAGGGACACCAGCAATTGTCACAGTGTTCCTGGGAGAACCCTGCTGGGGGATTGTCTTAGTCTGGGATGCCATAAGAAAATGCCATAAACTGTATGGCTGAAACAACAGATATTTGTTTTCTCGCAGTTCTGGAAGCTGAAAGTCCGAGATCAGGGTGCCGGCAAAGTAGGTGTCATTCTGAGGCCTCTTTTCTTGGCTTATTGATGGCTGCCATCTTGCCGTATGCTCGCATGATCTTTTCTTGCAAGTGTTAGAGAGAAGGAGAGAGAGAAAGAGGGAGAGAGAGAGCCAAGAGAGCACTCTGATGGTGTCTCTTCTTATAAGGATACTAATCCTAGGGGATCAGGGCCCTACTCTATTTTGAAATACGGTTATGTTGGGGTTAGGCCTTCAATACATGAATTCTGGTGGGGTGGGATATAAACACCCAGTCCCTAACACAGATGCACTGGAAACTTTCAGTCAAGGAGATGTGAAGAAAATGTAGAACAGAATATCCAGAAGAACTTGAAGGCAGTTGGTGCTCTTTCTCAGAGCCTAGGCTTAGGCTCTTTACAACAATCAGGATAGATGTCTTCTGGATCTATGCTTCTTTGTTGTCTCATTATAGGACAAAACACTGGGATTCCTCTTTTGTTTTGGTGGCAATGTATGTCAGGGCTTTCTGGTTTTAAGATAAATCCGCATGCTAAGGTTGTGGTATCCCGACTGGGAAAACTAAATTAGTTAACTGAAAATGAAAAATAGGAAAATTAAACCAGCAAGTTCTCCAAACATATTGGGCCAATTTAAAACCCAGGTTAACATTGATTTATTGTTTTAATAAGATTCCTGTGTAAGGAAAAATGACTGGTCTACAGCATAAATAAGTACAGGAATGTGTTTATTTGGCTGCAATATGCAGGAGCAACAGGGCAAATGACTCAAGTTTTCTGCACTTTTTCCCTTATCTTTAAAATCACTGGGCCTTAAAGCATTATTTTTTAAATTTTATTTTATTATGTTATGTTAGTCACCATACATTACATCATTAGTTTTTGATGTAGTGTTCCATGATTCATTGTTTGCGTGTTTAAGGCATTATTTTTATCCTAAGATGAATGTCCCCAGAATGATGTTAAAGACCGTTAATATTCTGAGTTCTGTCTTTACCAAACACGACCCATGAAGGGAGAACTCTGATGAGGGCCCGAGTTGGTGCTGGCCCACGGCTCTCCAGCCAGGACACTTCTATGGCCAAAAGAGCTCTGCTCAGAGGAGGCCAAGGGGAGAGAGAGCTGGACATGCCCCCAATCCTAGGACCAGCTCAAACTGGGGGCAGCCTGCAGCACAAAGCTGTCACTGCAGAGGGGAGGTTACAGGGGTCTGTGGGACTCCTTCCTCCTCATAAGTCAAGTCCACCTCAAGTCCAGAGAGCTTGTCCAGCTCCCCTTGGCCTCTCTGGCCAGCCATAATGCAGAACTATGGTCAAGAATCTGGGGCTCTCCCATTGAACATTCTGGAAGAGGCAGTCATGGGAAGTTACATGCACTTCCAACTGACAATAAGCCAGGGTAAAAGTGTCCAAAGGTCACAGCCAAGGTGCGGGCATTGCATGGCTAACCTATGGCCTCGAAAATCACATGATCATCCCTGACTCTGACAGCACAGAGGCAGGAGATGTAAGGGTCATTTCCAAGGCCTTGCAAAGAGGTACAGAGCCAAGCATCCGGGTCCCCAGGCTTTCGGGAAATAACCTCTTAGGAATAACAGGCTCTGTGAAGAAGGCACGGAGCCTAAAGTGAATTTAACTTTGTTCCCTGTGTTTTATTTCTTGAGCTGAGTGGTGGATACAGGGTTATCTTTTATATTTTCCTGTGTCCTTTTTTTGAATGTCTTAAATATTGTATAATACATTTAAGAAATAAAATTACATTACAAAAAGAAGACATTAAAGTGGGACAGTCGGGATACCTTTTGAAATTCAATATGACTGATGAATTTGAGGGGCAACTGAAGAGTTATATGTGTATAAGATGTCCAGATAAGATAGTTCCCATCCAGGGCCTACAGATTAAATCTTTTCCCAGGGTAAAAGAAATACAATCCATCAGCTATTGAGTCAAATCCTATAATATTAGCAATAGACCATTCTGTTCCTTGTTTGGACCCAACAAAATAGGAAAGCTACAACTTTTGTCTTTTTTTAGGTAGAGTGCATTTAATCTCTACAAAGCTCATTTTCATTCATGTAGTTCCTACACACAGCCCCCAGAAAGATGGTGGCCTTTTGCCTTTTTCACTCTGGAGGATGAAATTATGGCCACATCAGAGGAGGCTGAACACACGCTGGAAAGGGGCAGAAAGGCTAGAATCAGAAACAAAGGCATTTTGTTTCACAAACCCTCACTCCCCACCAGAAAGTCTTTGCAGCTGCACTTAGCAATCTGGTGTGTATCAGATGTTAGATAAAATTAATTGGGAACAGACATTTATCATTATTGATTTGTATTTGATGGGCATTTATAACACGACATTATCAACAAACAGTAGAAGATATAAAGGCGGAGGAGTAATGGGGACTGGCAAGGTTTTGTGTAAGGACAGAATCTCTATCATGAGGCACATGCCCACATTAACAAGTCCATGAAATTGATTTCCATGGAAAATGCTTTAGAAGAAAACCCAAGGACATCTTTCAGAATTACTGAAACAGTTATCTTTTGGGGAATGTCTATGCATATGTACATATATGTGTGTTTTTAAGTGAACTATTTCTTACTTTGGATAATAGGGAGGTCTAAATAAAAAGTGAAGGCTGAAAGGCCTTGTTAAATGCAGTAAGCTCATATTTCAAGTGTATTAAATGTGGCTCTATTCATTGCTACATTAAAAGTACTGACTTCAATGCGATTAGGTTGATTAATGACATACTAGTTAATAAATGAAAATAAAGTGAATATTATTATATGAGAAGCATTGATTTTGGGGGGGGGGTGAAAAGAATGCAGTGGACCTGTTTGATCAATATATAGCCCAAATGTAAACCCCAAGCAGTTTTACAAGAAAACCTTCAAAACTATGGTGTGATGTGGTGCGAAGGAAGGGCACCAGCTCAGGAGTCAGGTAGATTTGGGTGGAATTCTGATACACTCTTTACTAGATGTGTGACTTTGGGCGCCAGGCTCCTCATCTGTAAGACGGCAGTGATAACTACCCACCCAGGTGGTGATTGTGAGGGGGAATGAAGCCATGTATGCAAAACTCTGAGCCCAGGGGCTGGCACATAGTAGGCACTTCACTCTGAGTTAATTAGATACTTCTAGAAGTATCTTTCTTTCGAGAGAAGAGAGTTTAGGTTTTAATTTGTTGTGGTAACAGTGAGAGAAAATAAAGTAACGGGATTTTATCATTCATTTCTCCCCATGGCTCTCAAACCCTTTATGAGCCACTTTCGAGCTCTTGCTTATAAACTGTAGCAGCCAGGATGCAAAAGTGTAGTTTTTCCAGTTTAAAATACTGAAATGCTTTCTTACCCGTTGCTAAGTTAGCACTGCACTGAGTCCCTGTGTGACCACCCAACCGCCTTGGAAGCCCTCATCCTCCTTGATCCAGCAACCAAAGGGCTGATGCTTACTCAAGAGGGAGGGCGGGTTAGAAGGTCTTCTTGAAAGTTCTGGCTAGTTGTCCATTCTAGTACACTGGAATGTATCACCACGCCCCACTGGTTTCTAAATACTTTAGAATCACTGTCTTTTCTCAACAGTTGTTTCTTCACACACCTCCTTGGTCACCAATTTATTTGTGGGAGAGCAGAGAACTTGAAGTCACTCTCCCCCAGGGAGGTCCTTTTGGTGGACTAGAGCTGGCTGTCCTGTCTGGGGTCTCGTCTACTTGGATAGCTTCCCCTCTTTGCTCCAGCTGCTGTGGGGCCACTTTTCCCTGCAAGGTCTGTAATATAAACCGAAAGGGTATAACTGAAGTCCCCGTCTACAGGGTAGTTTTGTTTGTTTTGAAGGATTCTGAATCATGAAAGGAGGGATCTCAACAATGTGGTTTCCTGTGGGTGGGCCTGTTCTGAACAGGGAGTCTTTCCCCCGAGGGGATATACATTCTTGGAAAGAGCTGACAGAGCTGCTCCCAGGCCCAGCCCAGGCAGACACAAAACTGGGCAAGTTAGATCCCTGTTAACCTCCCATGGATCCCCCTTCTGTGAGTCACTCCGCCCTAGGGTGTTATTGTAAAGAGGCCCATGAATCCATATTTGCAACAAGCACTGTCTTTATTCATTCTACTAACATTCACACACTTTGGGCCAGGTACTACAGCAGTCTGTCCTCACTGGTTTTTAAATCTTATTAGATACTGTTGTGATTAATAAAACACAAACTTATCCAAAAGCTTACTAAACTCAGATGCCTTTGTTCACATATTATTTTTAAATCAATGGATGCTAAAAGTACAACTACTATCATGTGGAAGTCTGTAACATTTGACGTGAACTAGAGGTCCTCATCCCAGAAAAGTTGGACAGTATTGTAGCTCATTATGGAGATGACAAGAAGGTACATAATTTCATGATTAGCATATTAGTAAAGAGACAAAAGAATGCCAACTCACCCCTCTTCTGCATGGGAGGCCACCATGCCAGCCAGTGGGGTGTTGCTATTCTCCGTAACTGCAAAGCAAAGAGGAAGATTAGGGTAATTCCAGAGACTCACGGCGCTCAGGAAAGCATGTCCACAGCCAAATAGGACTTTTACAAGCAAGACCAGTGATGACCGCTGAACACAGGTATGTCACCACCTCTGGGAGCATGAGATCTAAGGGGGCTAAAGGCCAATGCAATTCGTTGTGCATCTTCTCTTCCCTCCCTCCTCAGCCCCCTGCCCTGCTGTTCTTTCCTCTGGCTGGTCTTCAGAAAAGTGTTGGCAGGTGGCATCCAGCTGGGACGGCTGCCAGGTTTCTAGATGGAGGAGCTGTGCTGCAGCTGGGTTGGCAGGGTAAGGCCCGGAGGAGCCAGGGTGAACGAAATTAAGTCCCGATTCTCCAGGGGGAGCTACGGGACATTTCTAACACACGGGGGCAGCGGCTGGCTGCCACACATTCGCTGGTGCTGACAGCGTTGCAAATAGAAGCAGCAACAGTGACTGACAGGAAGAGAATCTCCATGCGAGGGCAAAGCAAGGAGGGGGAAACTTGGTCTTCAACAAAACCCCAACACAAAGGCTTTTTAAAAAAATTCTCAGTATTTGCCAATGATGTTACAACACACCTTCAACCAAGCCGCACTATTTCGAGCAAACAATCTTTCTCATCTCATCCCCCATTGGCAGTAATTTTCAGGAGTGGCCAGTTTCCAAGGGCAATATGCCAGGTCTCTGCAGAATTAAATAAAAGGGGGAACTGGCAAAGTGAAGGCGGCCAATGTATGTACTCATCTGTGTCTCAGATCCAGAAAACATTAGTCTTCCCTCAAGAAATCAGATGAGTCATGACTGAACAATGGAGTGGTAGAGGGTCCTCTGGACTATCCTTAGCCAATCTTTAAAACTTCCTCAGGAGTTAATTTCTGACATAAAATATGAACAAATTTAACAAAAATACAGAAAATTGTTTATGCTTCGATATCATTGAGTAATGCCCCCCACCCCACCAACCACCACCAAAATGTCCATGTCCTACTCCCCAGACCCTGTGCCTGCATTACCATACACACCAAAGGGACTATGCAGGTGTGATCGGGAACCTTCAGGTGGAGAGATGGATCTGGATTATCTGGGCAGGGCTGATGTAATTACAAGGGTGCTTATGAGTGAAACAGGGAGACAGGATAGCCAGTGTCGGTCATGGGGTGTGAGAAAAGAATGGACCAGCCCAGCTGGCTTTGAAGATGGAAGGAGATCATGAGCCAAGGAAGGCAGGCAACTTCTAGAAACTAGAAAAGGCAAGGAAACAGACTCCCTCCCAGAGCCTCCAGAAAGGAACACAGCACCACTGATAATCTTGGCTAAAACATTCTATATTTCTTTTAGGATTAAAGACGGTCTATTCCATTTAGAATAGATCCTCTGGCAACATTTCCTTATGATAACTTTCAAAAGATGCTCTTTTTCTTAAAATCTCTTCTCAATAGGAAGGTATCAAACCCTAATTACATTAGATAATTGGGTAAATGGGACACAAGGTATATTTGCAAAACCTAAGTCACACAAAAAGTAGATGGAAGACAGAAATGGACCCCTTGGTCTCACATGGGTCACTGCCATGAGAACTTAACTCCTGTGCCTTACTGATTTTGGAAATAAGCAAATGTCTAGATAAAACTCTCTTATTTTCCCACCCCTGGATTCTGAAATAGATCAGAGATTCAGCCTTCAGAAATCGTTAGTACATCAGTAAAATCAATATCCCCGAGAACTCAAGATCAAGAATTTTACTGGCAGAAAAGGAAGGCATGAGATTTCTCCAAAGTTACAACTTTCACAAGAGGAAAAGGAATAAAGACATTTTATTTGACTTGTTCAGGTTAAGCTACTATTTCCCCAGGTGCATTTCAATGGCCTTTTTTGGGGCCAGGTGTGCATTTCATGTGACGTGATCTCTAATTTCAAAAGGTTTGGGGTGAGAAAAAAAAATACGTATCATTGGCCTCATGTCAAAACGTAACTCAATCTGGTATATAACTGAAAAATACAAGCCAGGGTAAGATTGCATGGGAGTATGTTTTCCAAATTCTACCCCTGTTGAAATTTCTTTGCCAGTCAATTATGGATCAGCTGCAAGTAATCCCAGGCCCCCACAGGTGCGCTGTGGGGGAATGACAATAAGCTGGAATCGATAGGGGTCAGGACCAGAGGGATGATCCAGCTACGGCACTGGCCTCTCAGGAAGAGGACCAGGACCCCAAAGGTAATGAGTTAGGAACATGGGAAGCGTGGGTCCCCCCAGGATGGTATTCCTCTTCAGATAGTCTAACTGGTGGATGGTATCTGTGGATGGAGAGACTAGCCCTTAGCACACGGATAATAGCAATGCCTTGAAAGAAGTGATGGAGTCCAGGTGGGTTGAAGCACAGCAGCTTCAAGCTGAGGTAGGCGGAGGTGGGTGTGTGTAAGAACAGTATGCAGCTCTGCGGGGAGAAAGGGGTAGCAGATGGTCATGGAGTCAAACCAGGGACGGAGGAAAGAGGAGTTCATGAACCAGGACAAAAGCTCCTTGCTACATAGAACACACACACAAAGAAAGTTACTTAAGAAAACCGTGGTTCCTTGAGCAGTGGCCACCAAGCTCAAGAACCTAATTCTAAATCCCACGCACGCTGGGCGTGGGACACTGCATGAACTCAGCCTGTTCTGATGGGCTTAGAGACTGGCTGTGGTTGGGCCTTCCGGTTAGAAACTGTCAATGTCCGCAGCTGCGCAGAGCCGGTGGCAGGGGAGGAGGCATTTCCAACGATGTTGGCTTCATCCAAGTGGATCATTACTTTTTTTCTTTTTTTTTAGCAAGAAGCTGCAAGAATTTGAATTTTACATCTTTTCTCCAATCTTAAGGCTGCTGAGTTCCCATCACATGAACATTTCACTTTGCGATTCCATTAAGTGAGCCTGAAATTAAAAATGGAGACCATTTAAAAAGTCGCCATAACATTTAATGCCCCGGTTTGGCCTCGTCCGTGCTTAGTCCCAAAGTGGAGGCAGGCAGCCAATGAGAGATGAATCTGAGGAGATGGGCGCAAGGAAGGGAGGAAACAAAGTAAACTCTTTGAACCGAATCAGAGCAAATGAATCAAAGCACAGGAGTAAGAAAGGGCCAGCAGAGAGGATGCACCATGGCTGTTCAGGGCTCCCTGAAGACTCACTAAAGAAGACCCAGCACGACAGAGGAGGCCAGTAGAGACTCAAACACAAGGCCATTAACTATCCCAGCTCTTCGGAGACAAGGCGCAGCCGAGTTCCCCAGGGACAGCACATGCTTCTGCAGACAGGGAGGCAGGAGAGGTATGCTGAGAGCACGCAATCAGCTCTTGGTATCACCAGGCTGAGGAGAAGAGGTCCCTTAGGCTTCAGACCTGATATAGTCCTAAACACAAAGGCGGCTAATTGTACACTTGAATTTACGGAGGGGGAATGCCCTGGAACAGAAGTCGGTCCCAGGGGTTTCTTCAGGAGCTCGTAGCTCCGTGCGGGCTGTTCGAAGGAGGGTGGAAGGACGTATGCACAGAACCTGGCCTTCGGGCTGGTACGGCTGGTTAGCAATCTTCTTGTCAACCTCTGATTCCTGCTGTCTCTTAAATTCTCTTTTCTGTTCCTTCTTGCCACCCCTACTACAGACCCACCATCGGTGGGGGTGGGACAGGAGGAAGGGGGAGGCGAGTGCTGAGAACACTCGCTGATCCCCTTGTCAGACTGCCAGTGGCCCTTGCGTCCCCCTTGGGAAGACACTGATCTTGAACTTCAAGGATAAACAGGGTCTGTGGCTCACACAAGACTTGGCCACTGAATTATGAGGTGACAGGCCAAATAGTAGCTCCTTTCTTTTTTTGCAGGTTCCCTATTGGCTTAGCTTACCCTAGCCTGCCTGTCAGACCAAAAGTCATATGGGGCTTTGTAAATAAAAATGCCAGTTATGAAAATACACGTGCAATGGTCTCAGGTGGGGTCTCGAGAAAACAGAACCTAAGATGGTGATTGCATGCAGGTGATTTATCGGGAGCGGGGCGGTCCGAAGGAGGTAGGATTAGCAGTGGAAGAAGCTTACCTGCACTCACAAAGCCGGTCTCAGCTCCTCCCCCAGGGAGCCCTGAGGCTGGGCTGGCTCTGAATTGGGGAGAAGGGGCCAGACCTTCATCCCCTGCATGGCCGGTCACTAAATATGGGCTGCTTCTGAGAGGGCGATGTGACTTGTTCCAGGTGGCTCTCTTCACAGCAGGTCCTGCAGAGGGACTCAGCTGAAACTCAGCTCCCCCACAGGGAGAGTGAGTAAGAGCAGCAGGTGGTGACCTGGGCAGGGCCCCTCACCCTCTGCGGCCCAGGCTTCATACTGCTCCCATGCCCTTGCTTCATACACTATGTTCTGGGGCAGTTCATCCAAGATACTGAAGGGCCTCTTTTCCTGTGAAAAACTTTTCCCTCTGGGTTCCCAGTACCCTGTATTCTATTGGTTTGTTGCAGGTGGTTTAAAGGGGAGTATGCTCAGTATCAATGCCTGTGTAGGAGTGAAGGAAGCAGGACTGGGCAATGGGAGGAGGACAGTGATACAGTCACAAGAAAAGCCTCAGCTAATCCCCCAGTGAGCTTTGGGGCTGGATGGCCCTGCAGAGTTATTCTGAATTGGGGTGAGCAGGCCAGACCTTTACACTTCCGCACTGCTGCTGAATGGTTATTGATTCAGGGTACATACACTACGTCCCGGAGGCTGGTGCCCCATCCTCACTGGGAATTCTTTCTTCTAGCTAGATCCTCCTCCTTAGACTGCCTGTTCTCCGTCTACTCATCTTCCAGGCCCCTGACTAACCAGCCAAGCTTTCACCGCTGTCTATGACTCCGTATATACTCTAACCTCAGAGCACTCTATTTCTGCCAAATGTGGGTAGGCAGGTGAATCCCACAGAGCTCAGCCATTATGAGGATTTCTAGCTTGTGCCTGTATACAGAGCTGCTCCATCCATGGATGCAACTTGACCCTTACTGTCTGTGATCAGGTGGCCATAAGGGGGCCCCCCATACGGCTGAGGGAGGGGCACCGCTGTATCAGTGGATGCCATGGGGATCCAGGCAGCCTGCTTATCAGCCCACTGAACTCTCTGGCCCTTTGTGTGCACATTCCCAGATGTGCTACTTCCATCTTATCTGACAGAGTAGAAGAGTCAACATGGCCCTAGGAGAAGACCGTAAATGCAATCTCTCGTCTGTCCAAAGTGACTATGAACTCTTTTTGATTTTCCTTTTTGATCGGAATTAAAAAGCACATGACACATATTAGCAGCCACAAACCACATACCAAGGCCAGGTTAGGGGCTGGGGCAAAGATACCACATGCGGCAAGACATCTGTAGTTGGGGTTACTGCTTGTTTGAATTTGCAGCAACCCCACTGTGCCGTCGTTGAAGATCTGTCTGGTTTTTGTAGGGGACAGACTCGGGCTATGGTGGGGACTATCCCCTTCCCTCTGCCTTCTTCAGGTCTTTAAGGATAGCACAAATCTTCACCAGTACTTCTTGGTTGTAAAGGGTTTTTTTTTGTTTTTTTTTTTAATTTACTATCTTGACCTTTGGGGAAAGGGAGTAGTTTCTGTTTGGCCTTTCTCACCACGAGGAGAGCTCTTACCTCATAGCTAAGGAGCTAACATGGATGTTCTGCCAACTACCAGTGATTTCTGTACCAATAGTACATTCCAGGTCTGTGGAAGAGACCACCTGGTAGGTCTGCGACCCTGGCACACACTGAGAGTTGGACCTGACCAGGGTGTCATTTGTCACCTAGCCTCCATGTTCCCCACTCTACAGGGGGCTGAGATGACACCACAGCTCCCCAGGTATCACCAGCAGCTCAGACCCTGCATGCAACAATGTGGGAAATGTTTGGGCGTTCCCTTTTGCCCAGTGTGTGAGTACCCAGGTCCTGGAGAGCAACATATGCCGAGGACTTTCTGGCCTTACACAGAATATCCACTCCGGTGTGCCCACTTCTTTGAGCCTCCTGGTCCTGCCTTCTGCCATCTTCCGTGGTGGTTCTGACACTTCTAGTTTAAATGGTAGGAGCCATCAACTTCTCCGGGCTCCAAGAGCCATCCTAGCAGCATGGGAGACCATTTCCCTGGGTCCTTGTCCAGGCATTACTGGTGAGCTTTCCCACATCCATAAACTCTCCTTTGTCCAACTTGATTTTGACCCGGCACTGTCAGGATCCAGTCCCATCAGTTGTGCATGTTAGCCTGGTCCTACTGCCCCTTCAGAGCATAGGCCTTTCCTCTTTTACCAGACCAGCCCTTCCCCAGACAAATTCTGGGGGGACTCAACCCTCCCCGTTTGTCTCTGGGTCAAGAGAAGAGCAGTGAGTGACGTTTGGGGAGGAGGAGTGTGTTTTCTTGCAAAGCAGAGACCTTGGCACCATCCTTGGTACTAGCCTTTAACAGGGAGGAATGGGCCACATCTGTGGGCCCAGAGGGTTCCCAAGAATCTGGGAATTCACATTTTCCAGCCCATCAACCCAGGTATACCTACCCCATGTCTCAAGACCCCACTCCTGGCCTTGGCACAGCAGACCCGTGGGGGCTGAGCACCCAGACTTCTCTGCAGCTCTGCTACTCTGATAAATAAGTGCTGGGCCTGTTCCTTCGCTTTTCTGCCCTCCGACTGCAGATGAGTCTCTCCCTATGCTGTTAAGGAAGCCCTCTGGCTTTCACACTTAGCCTTATCACTCTCAGCACCAGCTGTTGCAGGTCTGCTTCCCAGGGAAGCAAAGTCTGAGACAGAGATTTGCCCCCAGGAAGCTTAGGAGGAAGTAGAGCTCCTTGTGCGGGGAGCAAAAGAAGCCACACTGGGCAGAGGGGAGGATGAATGGTTACAGGGTCACATCAGAGGCCTCAGCTGATCCCACAGGAGCTCTGGCCCGGGATGGCCCTGCAGGGTAGTCTCAAATAGGAACGGGGCCAGGCCTTGATGCCCTGCAGCACACAGTCAGCCAGTAAGGGCTGCCCCCGGGAAGGAAGCATGACCTTGAGCACGGTGGCCGGCTCCCTTTAGCCCAGAGCCAGTCCCAGAAAAGGACTCAGCTGAGAACCGCCATCCTCTGGTACAAAGTGTGAAGTGAGGAATGAGTGCTTGAGTCCTCCAGGGAGATCTGCACCGAGAATCTTGACGTCTACTGCCCCAACCTACCTACTAACATATATGTAATTTTAGAAACCTTCACTGTACAACAAGAAATTACTTTCAGATCCTTGGGTGAAGCATAAAGTGAAATATGCCTTTGTAAGCCTTAATGACACAACATCTTAGGTTTTCTAGGTGTCCCAAGTTTCAAAACATCCCCAAATCTTTTTTTTTTTTTTTAATTTTTTTCTTCCTAACATAGACCACGAAAAGAGTCCATTTGGCCTCTGGAGTAGACAACCCTACTGATCTTCCTGCAAATGGTCTTAGGCCTTTAACCTTCTTGCCTACCTTCGCGTCTTTACTGCTTGGAGCTAAGAGCCACACCAACTCTCTACACAACTCAAAATGCTAACAGCCTCATGGCACGTAGGTATGTGTTCTACGGGCCATGTTGAGTCATGCCTCACCGTCCTAAGCTGCCCAGAGCCACACAGTATTTGCAGTGGGTCGGCAGACAGCCCACTGACTGCCCACGGCGCAGAGAAGCAGTATAACAAGCATGGCCCATTCCTTAGCCAGGAAAAGCCGTTGAATTCTGTGTGCTGAAGACAAAGTGGCCATAAACTCTGCAAGCCAGGGAGGTTATTTCAGTTACTAAATGATTAAAGTCTCTAATCTCTGAAGCGGTGATAAAGAACACCAGGGAAGGGGGCTGTGCTTTTGATGCTGGGGGAAGGTACAGAACGTCTCTCTTGAGACCATACCAGAGGAAGCCCACCCCGTAAAAGAACCGCAGATAAGTAAGACATCATTAATAAATCAATGACAGGAAAATGAAAACGGAAGCAGATGAATCAGCTATTGGATCAGGTCGTAGATGAAAAACAGCACATCTGTTGCTACCTTTGGTGCATTAACAAATAAGTCTGCTGGATCAGACCGTCTTTCATACTTTTACTTGGAATAATGAAGCTTCAAGAGCGATTAAAGCATAAATCAATTTTTAAATGTATCTTGTACCTCCCCCAAACAACAGGAGGCATATTTTTCCTTGCTTTGAATTCTTTTTGGCAGGCGACAGGAAGTGCAGGGATAAAAAAGGTCTGCCTCATGTTGGCTCTGCTGTGAGGTATGAGCACACAGCTAACTTAGTGTTTAGCCTTATGCTTTGATTCTTACCAGCTGAAGGCACTGAGCTGTGCTTAATCGATACGTTAAACCCGAGCCAATGCATTTCAGTTCAGGCAATATCCACCGGTCTCCTTGTCCAGGACAGCTCGGGTCTAGCTTCTTTTCCTCTTCATGTAGATACTGATTTACATTTTGTCTTGTTTTTATTGAAGACTTCAGCAAAATTAACAATTGAGGTGGGGAAAGCATTTTTCTCTTTTGAAGCATAATTTCTCCTTTATATATAATGAAAAAGCTTGCTTCTTCCTAATGGCAAAGTGGCCAGGTTTTAGGACATCAAGGATGGACATGTGCAATTGATTTGGTAAGCTGTACATCCATGTCCAAAGGGGGAGAGACGTACTCTCAACATATTTTTTTTATTGAAGTGTAACATACCATATTATACTAGTTTTAGGTGTACCATATAGTGATTGGACAATTATATGCATTACTAAATGCTCCCTATGATAAGTGTAGTTATTACCTGTCACCATGCAAAGTTATTACAGTATTATTGACTATATTCCATATGCTGTACTTTTCATCCCTGTGATGTAATTATTTTATAGTGGAAATTTGTACCTCTTCATCCCCTTCACCCGTTTTGTCTCTTTGCCTATTACACCCAGCCCCCCACCCCTTCCCCCTGGCAACCACCAGTTTGTTCTCTGTATTTATGAGTCTATTTCCATTTTTTGTTCGTTTGTTTTGTTTTTTAGATTCCACATATAAGCAAAATCACATGGTATTTGTCTTTCTCTGACTTATTTCACTTAGCGTAACAGCCTCTAGGTCCACCCATGCTGTTGTAAATGGCAAGATTTCATTCTCCTTTATGGCTAATATTCCTTTGTGTGACAGCGAGAAACTTAGCATGTCTGAGAAGCTTAGAAACTTCTGCTTAGCCCTGCACGTAGGCATGTTACAGCTAAGATTTGAAAAAACTGCTTTTTTACCGGAAACCAACCTCACCTGAGGAGATAAGGAAGTACATATAGAAATGACTCTGCTAGCTTGATGGGAACTACATGACCAGATTCCTGTACGCAAAGATCAACTGACCAAGAACAAAGATGTTACACCACTTTCTTCAGGTGTCTTGAGATGTCAGTCACCTTTTTGACTCCAACTCCCTCACCTTCCCCCTCTTCCTAACATAAAAGAAGCTCAAATCTCATGCTCTGGGAGATGGTTCTTTGGAATCTCGTGCTCCTCTGTTTGTTGGCTTTTTGAACAAAGTCACTTTTCTGACCCCAACATCGTGCCTCTCAACTAACTGGCCGGTCATGGGGCAAGCAGAACAAGCTTGGACCTGGTTACCCTTTGGTAACCCAGCCAGGAGCAGGTCATGGCTAGCCGGCCTCATACAGGGCTTCTCCGACTTCCCGGAGCCACACCTGCTGCCCCAGCCTCTGGCCTGCGGGACAGGGCATACACAGACCTCTGCCAGCCGCCAGACCCGAAAGTAGGGTAAGTTGCTCCAGTGTCTACAGCCGGGAACCCCATTCCCCTCCGTTTGGGCTTGTCCTTGGGGAGAAGCCACTTTGTTTGCATTTGTCTCCAGGACCCGTTGGAGAGGGTAATAGCTGTTGGTCTTGCACCCAGTGTGTTCGTGAGCCAGTTCCTTTGCGCTCGGTTGGTTTGTTGCTCCAGCTTTGGGCAGCTTTGGACAAACCCAGCCCTGTTAAATTTGTTTTGTGAAAGACCTTTCATGTTCTCTCCATAAATACTAGCGACTTGTAGCTTTATTCCTCCCATTCGGTTGCCTCCAAATAGTTAATGTTGTAGGAAGCCGTTTGGTTCCGTTGGGGAAACTGACTTTAAGGGAGAAACTAGGAAATAAGAAGCTGTTTGGTTCAGTCGGTGAAACCCCTGATTTTTGAGAAGGAGTGAACGTTCACAGAAGTGTTCTAGGCTTCATTTAGTCCTGGTTTGGTTTCTTCTGTGTTCTTTCTGAACCTTTGCCTAGGAAGATGGGGAACACTGCTTCTGTTTCCAAAGAAAGAGCTTTAGGACAGATTTTGAATAAATCGCGCAGAGAGCTGAAAAGCAAGAGGGAGAGACAGGAGTCAGAGGTAAAGGAACGTTAGTGCAAACTTCGAATCCGTCTCCGGCCAGGCCAGTGGTCACCTCTGCCTGCCCTCCTCCTGTTCCCGCACCACCACGGGCGGGGCTCCCACAGCCAGCTCCTATATACCATCGCGGGTGCCTCCAGCCCCATCGGCACCTGCTCCCCCTGCCCTCACTCTTGAGGAGGGACCCCCAGCTGTAGGGCCCCCTCCTCACGAGGGTCAAACTGAAGTGCCCCCACTCAAAACGAAAGGGCACAGGGGCTCCCCTGAACTTAACCCACGCACTTCAGGTAAAACTGTCAGCGGGGAACCTAGAGGCTGTTACGCTAAGTGAAATAAGTCAGAGAAAGACAAATACCATGTGATTTTGCTTATATGTGGAATCTAAAAAACAAAACAAACGAACAAACAAAAAATGGAAATAGACTCATAAATACAGAGAACAAACTGGTGGTTGCCAGGGGGAAGGGGTGGGGGGCTGGGTGTAATAGGCAAAGAGACAAAACGGGTGAAGGGGATGAAGAGGTACAAATTTCCACTATAAAATAAAACTGGTTGACCGCTTAGTAGACACAGGGGTAGCATACTGGGTCCTCAAGCTAATTCAAGGTTGTTAGTTTAACTAAGATAAACATGTCTTTAGGCGTATCAGCATTAAATATAGAACTTTTATTCTACCAAGTTTACTAAACAAGCTCATGTTATCTCTGTTGCAACTTGTCAGCAAGGAGATGACTTAAAATGATGGTTAATTTCATCTGTCTCTTGCAGTTTTCATGGGTAATTGTTAAGAGCAAGTAGGTTAAATAAAAGGGCTTAGAGGTAAACTTTTAAATAGCTTTCAAAATCTTTGGTAACCTGAAACTTTGAAGTTTTGCTAAGTTAAGCAAGAAATTGGGTTGAATAAATTGGATATCTAAGTCTTTTCCAAATAAGATAAAATACTAAAGCATTAATGACTAAACATAAGTTTGTCAGCTTTTGTCTTATCACAGAGAAACTCAAGATACTTGGGTCTGTTAGTAAACATTTTATGCTTTATTGAAAGTTGTACTATGCAAAAACACATGTCTAGAAATTACAAAATGTATTCAGAATTTGCCAATCTAAAGGATTCTGGTGTGACACAGTTCCATAATTGGTTACTACTTAGTTTTCAGTGGAAACTAAGGTTTCTTGGAGTTAAAATTCTGATAAATGTAATTAAGACTGCTAGAAATAGGGGCACCTGGGTGGCTCAGTCAGTTAAGCGTCCAACTCTTGATCTCAGCTAAGGTCTTGATCTTGGGGTCGTGGATTCAAGTCCCACCTCGGGCTCCACACTGGCTGTGAAACCTACTTAAAAAAAAAAAAAAAAGACCTAGAAATGATAAAGAGAGCAACTCTGTATGTAGGGAAAGTAGGAGATGTGTAGGAAAGGTATGAGAAATGAGAACACATTTTTGTTGAGGGAAAAGAAAGTAATTTTGTCCTGAAATGGGATTAGTTGTTTAGAGAGGAAAAACTTAGACAAAATCTGAATGAGAAAGAATGTTGTAGAAGGTTTGTGAAGTGGAATCTTTGATAAAAATTTTATGCGAGGTCAGGACTAAGATTGGAATGAATGAATTTTAAACACAGGTATAAGATTGGAATTTGGCTTTTCTCTCTGTTAAAAAGAAAGTTTTCATGGATTGTTGGTCTGATCTTGATAAGAAATTATAAACAAAGTTTTTTTCTTTATCTGCCCAGAAAAATAAAGTTTCTATGTTTTGTCTTTATCAGGTCTTTGATTTCTTAAGAAAGTTAAAAATTCTCAATATTAAGGGAGCTACATTTTGGTAACAACTGTAAAAACTTCTATAGAATCTCTTATTGCCTCCAAATAGTTAATGTTGTAGGAAGCCATTAATTAAATGTTAAGTTTTATAATAGTCGCTAATCCTATTTCGGTACGTGCTTTAGAACCTTTTGAGGTTTTTAACAAACTTCCCCAAAATTCAAAATCTAAATGAAGTTGGGCTCCTTTATTTTGTATGTTAAGTTACCTGGAAACCATTGTCAAACAAATGATGATAAGCCTTCCTAGCTTACATTGTGTGGGTAGATGCTAGAACTATTCCAGAAATTATATAAAATTTCTAAACTTTTAACATGTCCTGATATAATGTCATCACATGTAATTCTAATTATTGAAATATTATGTGTCACAAAAATTACCAAATATCATTGTCAACTGCATTATAATGAACCCTCATCAGATTTTTAACCATGGCCATTTTTTAGTTTTTTGTCATTTATAGTTACTCTTTCACTCTGATGCTCTTGCATATATTTCAGTTTTGAGGAGACTCACGAAAAGAACTTTTGACAAATACAGGTTTCTGATATCTTTGAGATCATAAAACTAAGAAATTTCAGAACTAATGGAAAAACTGTATTCAAACAACAAGAATTAGTAACATGGGACAAAATGAATTGAGAAAAGGATTATAATTTATATGACTCTTGTTTGTAACTTTGCTGGTTCTCTAATATTTGCTCTTCTAGATTTAAGAAGACGTTTTCTCTTAAGATATCTATGACTTACAGGAATTTGATAAAATATTCCTTTGTAAAACCAAAAGGAACATTTATCTTTTCACCTGGCTTAAACCCTCCAGCATTTAGAAACTCTCAGTGAGTGTTCTTTCTTTCATGGTAATTATAGTTGATTGCATAAGTTCAACGAGAATCTGTTCTCCTTATCCCAGGACCCCATTGAAAACATTAGTTATATTACCAAGACTTTGACTGGAATGTCATTTGAGAGACATGCATAGGCTCAGATATGATAGCTTTAAGGAACTAAGGTTGACTTTATAGAGCCAATAGAGCTCCTTGGAAATGTTGGCCTGACACCTTGCTTCCAGGGTTCCCAGCAGCCTTACCAGGTGAATAAAGAATGTTCCTTCCTGGCAGGTGCAGGAACCTCAGGGTAGTTTAGGGACCTTGAGAAGAGAGGAATTCACCTAAATCTATAGGGATTATAGGCAAATCTGATGGCAAGTGTTTGGTTTGGCTTCTGGCCTTGAGAGTCTCTTAAAAGTTCAATCTGAAATCTCTTATGAAAAGTCCCAACAAAGCAGATTTATCTATATGACCAATTGCTATTCCTGGGGCACTTATGTAAATAATTAGGCCAAGTTTGTTAAAAGTAGACTTTTTTACAAACTTGTCTTTATTTTTTTTTATTAATATCTAATGTATTATTTGTTTCAGGGGTACAGGTCTGTGATCCATCAGTCTTACACAATACACAGTGCTCACCACAGCACATACCCTCCCCAGTGTCCATCACCAGCAACCCCATTCCCCCCACCCCCCTCCCCTCCAGCAACCCTCAGTTTGTTTCCTAAGATTAAGAGTCTCTTATGGTTTGTCTCCCTTTCTGGTTTCATCTTGTTTCATTTTTTCCTCTCTTCCCCTATGATCCTCTGCTTCATTTCTTTTTTTTTTTTTCTTTTCTTCTTCGTTTCTTAAATTCTGCATATTAGTGAGATCATATGATAACTGTGTTTCTCTGATTAACTTATTTTGCTTAGCATAATACCCTCTAGTTCCATCCACATCATTGCAAATGGTAAGATTTCATTTTTTTGATGGCTGCGTAATATTCCATTGTACATATACACCATATGTTCTTTATCCATTCATCTGTCAATGGACATCTGGGCTCTTTCCATAGTTTGGCTATTGTGGACATTGCTGCTATAAACATTGGGGTGCAGGTGCCCCTTCGGATCACTACAGTTGTATCTTTGGGGGTAAATACCCAGTAGTGCAGTTTCTGGGTCGTAGGGTACAAACTAGTCTTGAATTGAAAGTGATTTTAGAGAGAAAAATTACCTTTCAAAAACACTACTTTTGTGGATGTTAAATTTTATTTCTGATTAATTGTCTTTGAGTGTTTGTTGTTTGCTTATAAAACTGGACTGGATCCTGAATTCCTCTGGTTTCCTTGACTATCTGGCTATAACTCTCCAAACTAAGGTTTCCAATTTTCTCCCATTCTCTTCACTTGAAATCATTGAGAACTAAAACTGCCCTTTTTCCTGGAGCCCTGCAAACTGAAGCTAGAGAACTTGAGAAATTGCCACAATGGCTCATGTATAGACAATCTTCATGTCTGTTGCTCTGGGGGTCACTCAAAAGGGTCACCAGGGACATTTGAACTACAAACCAGAAAAATACATCAGATTGCTGCTGCCTCCCTCCATCCCACCTGAGGATGCTTTGAGCCCAACATCTAAAAATACTCTCAGTGGCAGCATTCGGGATTCAGACACTAAGTAATTTGCTCCAGCTATTAACCCATGTTTTTCTTTTGTTTCCATAGAAATGCCTATGGTTACTTCTAAAATCCCAATGCCAAAAGAGGCAGTAAGAAACAGTCATAAGTCAAATCAAAAGTTTCCATTCTGCAACTGCCCCTCATTGACCCTGCCCTTCACCAGAGTAATCTTTGATTTAGAGATGGTGGACAATGTGGCAGGGCCAGAGTGGGTGGCTCAGAATGGGAAAGAGGGAGGGGCCAGAAAGAACACATAAGGACAGACAACAACAAACTCTGGCGTGGGCAAAGAAGAAAAGAATCTTGATTCCCAGAGTTGTCACATTATATTCATTGAGATATCCAGGTTTTAACAAAAAATTACAAGGTATGCAAAGAAGCAGAAAAATATGGACCATTCATAGGAAAATAATAGTCAATTGTAATTGTCCTTGTCTCTAGTAGTTGTTGGACTTATTGTATAAAAATTTTAAATCAGCTATTTATTACAAATATGTTCAAAGAATTAAGAAAAATCATTTCTTTTTTTAAAAAAAGATCTGTTTATTTTAGAGAGAGAGAGAGAACGTGAGTGGGGGGAGGGGCAGAGGGAGAGAATCTTCAAGCAGACTCCCTGCTAAGTGGGGAGCCCGATGCAGGGCTCAATCCCACAACCCATGAGATCAAGACCTGAGCCGAAACAAGAGTAGAATACTCAACCAACTGAGCCACCCAGGCGCCCCAAGAAAAATCATTTCTAAGGAATTAAAGGCAAGTATGAAAATAATATCTCAACAAGTAGAGAATATCAAGAGAAAAGTAGAAATTATAAAACAGAACCAAACAGAAATTCCAGAGTTGCAAAGTATAATAACCGAAATGCAAAATTTACTCAAAAGGCTCAAAAGAAGATTTAAGCTGGCAAAAGAAAGGAACTGTGAACCTGAAGATAGGTCAGTTGAGGTTTTCCAGTCCAAGGAACAAAAGAAAAAGATTTTTAAAAATTACCAAAGGCTAAATCTGTGAAACAGCATCAAACCTGCCAACATATGCGTGCTGAGAGTCCCAGAAGGAGAGGAGAGGCAAGTGAGAGAGAAGGGCAGAGATAATATTTGAAAAAAGTAATGGCTTAAAACTTTTCCAATTTGATAAAAACATTAATCTGTACAGCCAAGAAGCTCAGTGAACTTCAGGAAGAATAAACAGAAAGAGATTCACAAACAGATACATCAAACTGCCAAAAGTTAAAGAGAAAATCTGAAAACACCAAGAGAAAGTGGCTCATTACATATAACAGATCCTCAATAAAATGAACAGCTAATTCTCAGAAACTATGGAGGCCAGAAAGCAGTAGGGAGACCTACCCACACTCACTAGGATGGCTGTAATAAAAAGACAGATCACAAGTGTTGGTGAGGATGTGAAGAAATTGAGAATGTAAAATGGTTGTAGATACTTTGAAAAACAGTTTGGCAGTTTCTTGAAAGATTAAACCTAGATTACTCCTAGGTATGTATGTGTGTGTGTATATATATATGTGTGTGTATGTATGTGCGTGTATATATAAATGTGTGTATGTATGTGTGTGTATATATATGTGCATATACATACACACATACACACTCCAAAGGGAAATGAAAACGTGTTCATGCAAAAATGTATAGATGAATTTTCAGAGCAGCATTATTCATAATAGCCCCAAATTGGAAACTACTCAAGTGTCCATCAACTGATGAATGGATAAATTTAGAATTTGGTGTATCCATACAATGAAATAATATTCAGAAATAAATAGGAATGAGGGACACCTGGGTGGCGCAGTCAGTTAAGCATCTGACTCTTGGTTTCAGCTCAGGTCATCATCTCAGGGTCATGAGATCAAGCCCCTTGTCTGGCTCTGCACCGGGCGTGAAGCCTGCTTAAGATTCTTTCTCTCCTTCTCCCTCTGTCCCTCCCACCACTCACTCTCTCTAAAAATAAATAAATAAATAAAATAAGAAATAAAAAGGAACGAAGTCTTGACGTACGCTGTAACATGGATGCACCTTGAAAACATGAAGCCATGTGAAAATAGCCAGCCACAAAAGACACGTATTATATGATTCCATTTTCATGGAATCACCAGAACAGGCAAATCTATAGAAACAGAATGTAAATTAGTGGTCCCCAGGGGCTTTGGTTAGGGGTAGGTTTGGAGGGAACTGGGGAGTTATTGCTAATGGGTATGGGGTTTCTTTTTCAGGTGGTGAAATATTCTAAAAGTGATTATATTATTGGTTGTACAACTTTGTGAATGTACTACATGCCTTTGAAATGGACACTATAGAGGGGTGACTTGTATGGTATGTTACTTATATTTCAATAAAGCTATTATTTAAAAAAAGAAGAAACGTCTTCATAGGATGAAGGAAAAAATAAGTGAGGATGGGAAATGTAGTCTCCAAGTGGACAGTCATATTCCTAGCTCTATTACTAAAAGAAAGAAGGCAGGATGGATATCTGAGAAAATTTCTCAGATTCTGCCATATATTTCACTCCCACAATGTTGTGCTCTCTAATAGCTTTCATGTGTGCAGAACAGGGCAGAAGTCCTGCAGGACATCGTTCCACAGGACTGAGGGACTTACGCTACCCTGTTAGCCAGTGTGACCACTTTGCAACAGGCCCTCCTCCACTCGACTGCAACTCACCCACCACTGAGTTTACCGACTTTCCTGAGATAGAATTTTTTTTATTCAAAATGGAGAGGACATGGCCAAATCTGGTATGACATCTCCATTACTCTATACCCAATGTCTTGACCTATACAAGGTAAAGCCTTTCTGGCTCTTTGGGGTTAATACTTCTTTGATAGAAAGCTTACTCCAAGTTTCTGAAGGTTTCAGGCAGACATCCTATGGATAACTGTCTGGTGGCAAAATCTCCATTTCTCACCATCCCTCACCCCACATCTTCAATGACTTTCCACCAGAAGGTGAGTTCTTCAGTATTCTTTACTATTCCATAGGGGTTGGGATGGTCTCCATCTTCATCAGTATGTCAGGGGCCTTCACCATCACATTATCCCTAGGGCCTGAGGATTCTCATTTCAGGAAGGGCTGAAATCCCTTATTTCTAATAGTAGGTCCTTCTGTAATCCTTGGTACAACTGTAAAAGAAAATTTAGTAGGTGTCAAATAATGCTTATTGATTTGTTGATTCATCCTCATCATAGAACTGGTGAAAATTTAGTCTGAAAAGAAGTGAAGTGCTGAAAGCTAATAGTACACAGTAAATTAGGGGTGTTTCCAGGGTACCTCAGTGTTCCCATTTATTAAGTGAAAATGTTATTTTTGAAGTATTGGAGCATCGTCAGATAAGCGCTAGTATGGCAGGAAAGTGGGTTCAGCATCTGAGTATCTGAAAGTGGCAGAAGCTGACAGAAAAGCATTTCCTCCTTAGCCGGGCCTCTCGACAACACAGGGGAGGCCGTTCTTCAGCAAGCTCGGAGGAAGAACACAGGGGAGAGAAGCTAAGAGAAGGGCCAGTTCACGACTCAGCAGACATTCTTTTCCCTGCTTACTTTCTCTTTCTCCTCACTTGAGCAAAGTTAAAATTAAGTTTCCTTGCTGAGCAGGTTTTTTCCAAAGTATCAGCTAGTGTGGTCAGTAATTGGGATACATTTGTCCAAGTTAAAACTCACAAATTCAAAAGGTGGCTGAGTTCAAACTAACATAAGTGTGATATATAAAGGTTTTTAGTGATCTTTAGCCCAGACAAAAATTAGCCTCTCTGGAACATGGAAAAAACAGAACAATTCGATAAACTCACATTGTGGTGTAAGGGCCGTTGGCATTCCATATTCCAGCAGATTATGCCTGGGTGGGCTTTTCTTTTCTGGGCTTCTTGAATTCTTTATTTTCCCAATGATCCCTGTACTCATTAGAAGACGTTAGCACATTACAATGGCATTTATGAAGCACCCAAGGAGGGGTATGTTAGTCTCATATTTACTCTTTCATTCCTGAGGCTAATGCTCAGGTTTTCCTTCAATGCGGTTCTCTTTCCAGAACACTCCGGTGTTTTGGAAACAACACAATCACAGCCAGCTTCACAGGAGAACAACTTGTATAGTCACACAGCACCCCACACTTGGAAGGACCCCACACTTGGAAGGACCCCACACTTAGTTTAATGTACTGCTGTCACTGTCTTGAAATTCCTACTGACTTTGAACAAAGGGCCACATGTTCATTTTGCACTTGGCCTTGATAGTTCTATGTAGCTAGGACTGAACACAGTCCTTGCGGTTTCAGGTCTCAGATTTGGGCCTTATTAGCTTTGTGATCCTGGATGGGTTTCTTAACCCCTCTCAATTTCATTTTCCTCAGTTGTTAAATATAGACAGAACACTAGCTGTCTCACGGAATCATTGTAAGAATTAAATGAGATAGGAAAACATGCCATGCCTGGGATGTGGTTCTAGTAACTAACCCTTGTTAATTAACTACTCTGTGCTAGGCACTGTGCCACGCTGTTTACAGAGGTTAGCTCACGGGTTCCTCACAACCGTGGCTGATCATCAGCCGGCACACCCTGTGTGTGCTCCTAGTTTTTCATAGTCAGCTTCTGTTCCCGCTGGTCCAGCATCCCCTCTGGTTGGTCAGCATCTGTGATCCTAGTGGTTATCATCAGCACAGGTCTCAGTACTCTGTGTGGTCAGTCGTGTTTTACAAATGAGGGAACTGAGGCACAGACTTATTGAGTAACTTGCCCAAGGCCACACAGCTTGTAAGTAGACACCTTGAACTATGAATGTCATAACCTCCAGGAGTAAAGGTCAGAGACTGTAGTAGAAGTGAGGTCTTTTAACTTGAAGTTTAATGTTCTTTCCTTCTGGCCCTCAAGATCTTTTACCCCTGAGGAGTTAACAACTGAGTGATGGTGATAAGGCACAGTAAACCTGGCTACTGCCCAAGACCGTGTGTTCCTACCTGCCCAACCTCACCTGCCGAACGTGCGCACTCTAAGCTGCTCTCCAGGCCTTTGATTAGGTTTTCCCCTCATCTGAAGGCTCTCCCTTATTTGCTACTCTTCGCTTTCTAAAAAATTCCTCATTTTCCTTCAAGACTCAACTGAAGTCCCTCATCGCTCAAGAGGCCCCCTCCTCTGGGCACTCTTAGTATCCTGTACGTAGCTCTGTCATGGCACTTCTTCACATTAATTCTCATTGCTGGTTTTCTTGTCTACCTTCCTCCAGGCCTGAAAAATCTTTGATGAACAAACATTGCTCATCTGGGTGTTCCCAGCACTTCGGAAAATGTGACTGACATATAACTGCTCTTCAGTAGGTGATAGAGGCAAAAATGGTGCTATTTTCCAAAGAACACCAAATGTTCTATTGGTTCAAAGGAGAGAGAGATTAACTCAACTGACGGACAGAGCCTTCACAGAAAAGGCCGTTTGCATGTTCGCTCTTGAAGGATGGGGAGGACTGAAAATAAGGATGGAGAATAGAGACAGAAAATCCATTCAGCCAGAGTGAGTGACTTGAGCAGAAGTGGAATGATGAGAAGGTTTAAGACAAAGCTTGCTTAATGTCCACAATAGCCAAACTATGGAAAAAGCCTAGATGTCCATCAACAGATGAATGGATAAAGAAGATGTGGTATATATATACAATGGAATATTATGCAGCCATCAAACAAAAAAAGAAATCTTGCCATTTGCAACAATGTGGATGGAACTAGAGGGTATTATGCTAAGCGAAATAAGTCAATCAGAGAAACACAGTTATCATATGATCTCACTGATCTGAGGAATTTGAGAAACAAGGCAGAGGATCATAGGGGAAGGGAGAGAAAAATGAAACAACACGAAACCAGAGAGGGAGATAAACCATAGGAGACTCTTAATCTCAGGAAGCAAACTGAGGGTTGCTGGAGTGGTGGGGGGTGGGAGGGATGGGGTGGCTGGGTGATAGACATTGGGGAGGGTATGTGTTGTGGAGAACACAGAATTGTGTAGGACTGATGAATCAGACCCGTACCCCTGAAACAAATAATACATTATATGTTAATAATAAAAAAAAAGACAAAACTTGCTTAGAAAACAGCAGGTAGGCCATTTGGCTTGGAATTTAGGGTTTTTACTAAGCAATGAATCCCAACTTCAAATGCTTCTTGGAACCAGGCTTATAGCACAGTAAATAAATGAAACATGGCTCCATGTAGTACAATACGGAGGGGAAGGGACTGTGACACTGGAAAACACATACTCCACTTAAAGGGAGGTAGCTGTTACTCCACGCCAAATGGCCATGTGTGGACCTGTCAATTTTCCCAGGGAACAGGAAATTCAGATGTGTGTGCATGTGTATGTGTGTGAAATATTTTTTAATTTTTCATTTAAAAAAATTGTTAGACTTACAGAAAAGCTGTAGAAATAGTAAAGAGTTTATGAATACCCTTCACCCAGTATTCATGACTTACATACCAGTAGCATAATAATAAAAAGTACAAAATGAACATTGCTGTAAGAGTATTAATTAAACTGTAGTGCTTATTCAAAGTTCAGCTGATTTTCTCATCATGTGCTTTTTCTGTTCCAGGATCCAGGCCAGGATCCCACGTTGCTTTTAGTGGTTGGGTTTCTTCAGCTTCCTCTCAACTGTGACTGTTCCTCAGTCTCTGCTTGTCTTTCATGATGTTGACAGTTTGGGTGATTACTGATCTATTATTTTGTAGAGTGTCTCTCAATTTGCGTTTGATGTTTTCTCAGGGTTAAGTTGCGATTATGCATTGTTGGCCTGAATACTGCAGAAGTGATGTTATGTTCTTCTCTGTGCATCATGTCGGGTACATGATGTCAATGTGTCTCATTGCTGGTGATATCCACTTTGATCGCTTGGTTAAGGTGCTGTCTGCTGTGTTTTTCTACTGTAAAGTTACCACTTTTTCATTCTGTACATGATAAATATTTAAGGGAAAATACTCTGAGGCTATGAAAATGTCCTATTCTCAAACTTTTGTCCACTGATTTTTCATTCATCAGTGGATCTTGCCTACTTCAATTATTACTATACTGTGGGCCTAATGGTGATTTTTTAATTTCCCTCATTAAGTCTACTTTCATTAGTTAGAGTTCTTCAGTAAGGAAGTCATCCCTTTCCCCCCATTTACTTACTTATTTTATCATATTTATATGAGTATGGATTCATGGATATTTTATTTTATAAGTTATAATCCAATATTACCGGTATTATTTTGTTGCTCAAATTGTCCAGGTTTGGCCATTGGGAGTTCCTTCAGCTTGTCTGTGATGTCCTTTTTGAGCACTTCCTTATTTTCTGGTACGATATGATGCTCTAGGCTCATGTTGTATTTTCCTTGCCCCAGCTCTGGAATCAACCACTTCTCAAGGAGCCCTGGTTCTTTTTATTGGAGAATAAGTATCTTGGCTTCAAAACATAGAAAATGAATTCAGACATCTAAAGAACATTGTGGAGGCATATTTGGTCCATATCTTTCACCCTGTGATGTCTGATACAGGAAATCAATTAGCGACAAAGCAGGAGACATAGGCTGGGATCAGGATGAGAAAAGTTTTGAATGTCCAAAGAAAAGTTTGGAATTTATGCAACCAGCAATGGGACATGGGACACAATGGGTGGGGTTTGAGTAGAAGTATAATATGTTTAAAAATGTGTTTTGGGGAGGAAATAGGAAGACAAAAATAGAAGTTTCTAGAAGCAGGAAGTTGAGTCACTTACAAGTAAAGTTATAATAAAATCTAAATTTAGGGACTGCTCTCTGCTGTCCCCCATGCTGGAGGGCCTTTCTCCTGTTCTCTTCCAGCTTAAATCTTCCTTATGTCTCAAGACCTCCTTCTCCATAAAGTCTTTCCTGGGGGTATAGCTCAGTGGTAGAGCATGTGACTGCATAAAGTCTTTCCTGACTCCTTCCCAGAATTTATCCTTCTTCCTCTGTGTATCTCTGGTCCAGATTGGTTTGTACCTCCCCTCTACATGCATTTCATTCTGCCCTGTATGTTGGTGTTCTATTTGAAAGCTGGTTTCACCCACTTAATTGCTAACTTTCTGCAGACAAGGATGGTATTAGTCATCTTTCTCTCTTTCAGGGCCTAACAGAGTTTCTCTCACATAGGAAAGAAGCTCAACTCGGACCTCAGTTGGTTATAGGAACTATTTATAATTCACTTTGAGGTGCCGGATAAATGAAAACAAAGTGCAAGTAGATTTAAATGACTTTGAAGTCATATAATTTTTTCAGTTGAAATTGCACTGCCTGACAAATCCCTCCAGCCTAATGTGTGAGGCAGCCTGAGTGTTTGAGAGCATGACTGTAAGAGTGTGAAACACAATTTCTGAGCCCACAGAGTATATCTGTTTTTAAGCTGAAGACTAGTCAGATCGACACTCAGTACTGAAGGAGTTTAATAATAAAGGGATTTTCCTTATAGAGTAGACAAGAGCTGTCTTGAAAACTCCATTTGGAAAGTACCTCTTAGGACTACATTAAGCCTTTTGAAAGCATGAAAGGTACACTTTCCCTTTTTGAGTGAGAGCATTCCTAAAGGTCTCGATAGAAGTGAACTCTGTGATAATCATGTTTTCTCTTTAGAGTTGTGTTATTACATGATTAAAGGCTATGCTTCAAGCACAGAAAACATTTAAAAATCAAATTTCACTCTCCCAGGATTTAGAGATTGATAATAGTCAATAAAGCAATCACCCTACGGAAAATAGGGTTCTGTGGTATTTGTCAAGGAGACCGCATGAAGGCTCGTGGCCTCGGCAGCCTCCTTTCCCAGGCTCTTGCTAGATTCCAGGCTCTCTTCTGGTAGCAGCTACCTCTGTGGCAGTTGACACCTTGAGTCCAGAAGGGAGGGAGAGAAGGGGGAAAAAAGGAGGGAGAAGTGGGAGGAAGGAAGGCCACAAAATAGCAGCTACTGACTCTTTTTCCACCAGGCACCAGCTTGTAGGCCAGCAGAGCAGCGGGAGGAGGGGCAGGTCTATAGAGGAAGGGCAGGTCTAAGAGATGCAGAGCAAGGAAAACAGCAAAGGAACAAGAGTACAGAAGTAAGGCCCATGAAGAAAGTAGGCAATATGGGGACTAGGGGCAGAGGAGGTGATTCAAGGGGGCATCACGAAGGCTCTCACCCAAGAGGGTGGAGGTGTGGGATCAACTAACTAAAGTTAGTTTGTCAAACTAACTAAAGTTCCCTCATCCTGCTCCTGTTGCAATGAGTTCCCCTCCTCCCCTGCCTCCGAAGTCAGTTGAATTCATTTTAGATTAGGAGCTCCTTTATTTTGGATGAGGAGTGCCATTCACTGGCCCCAGGAGAAGGGGAAGGGTAGGAAAGAACAAGGACGTCACCTTTCTGCTTTTGAAGCTTTAAGTACATGTTGTAAACTATAGCAGAGTCCGTAACTTTGAAGAAAGAGGTTCTTTTATGACCCTGAGCCTAGGGCCTGGCACAGACAATATATTTTTAAGAATATGGTACAGAAGGACAGTCTAGGCAGCTTGGTGCAGAGCAACACGGGAGGAAAAATGGAAACAAAAGAGGACCTTCTCAGCCCTCGGACTCTCCTGCATACACAGGAGGAAGTTTGCTTTGCTCCTGGGACTGTCAAAAGGGGTGACAGAGAGGAGGGTCACTGGATCTGAAGGGGCTATCAGTTGGGATGAGGGGTACACAGAGTGTGTGGGGTGATTGCCTGATGCCAGAGAGGGCCTGAAGACACTGGGCTGTGACCAGAGACCATATGGTACCATGTCTGAAGAGCGGATGGCACAAGTTACATCTCAGTGAACACCGAACCACACTGAAGGCCAACCACCCCTTCCCACTGCTGGAAGTCCCAGCCTTCCCTCAACTTAGAATATCCATGGAGGAAGGAGGGGCACGGTACAAAAATGCACTCTTCATAAAGTTAGAGAAAGATAAAGTGAGTTATATCTTAGCATACTTGATAACTTGGATTTTAAATTTTTTACCTGCTACGTAATTAGAAAACTGAGTTAATTCTAATATATCAAACCTATACTGAATTAGGTTAGTTGTATGTCTAAGTTCAGACTTCTAAGAGCATAAAAGGCAGAAGAGCTCTGTTGAAGGGCAGTAGAGTCTTCTCTACCTTTTTTTTTTTTTTTTTGCATATTCCAGCTGTGCTACCAAAAAAAGGTGTAGGTACCCACCCTTCACCCCGGTAATCTTATTTAAAGCAATTTGCTCCAATGTGCTGAGCTATGACTCATTAGATAAGAACATTTTCTTTAGCTTCCTGTGGATATTAGAAGTCCATATGATCTAAGGTCAAGTTTCAAATGAAAGGAACATAGAGGTGATGCAATTACACTGACTTCAGAGCAGATGGCTGTTTTCTGGAGGGAAATGGTGCATAAAACACACAAACAATGAAACACTTGGGGGAGAAATTCTTCATGGCAGTCGAGACTATAAAACCAACACAAAGCAACTAATTCACAGAGCTGGGGCAATATTGAAAAGCATTAAGGAAAGCAAGGGCCACCTGCTGCCCTCATGAGGCAACCTGCCTGGACTTGGAGAAGGAAGGGCCTAGGATAGGGTGCAGGGATGCATGTTTCTATAGGCAGGACAAATGGATCTCAGTTCACAAACACAGTTGTAAACAAGGTACATTAATTTTTCTATTAAGTTAATAATAGTTGACTCTTCAACAACACAGTTTGAGCTTCATGGGTCCACTTACATGCAAACTTTGTTCAATAAATGCAGTACTGTAAATGCATTTTCTCTTATGACTTTCTTAATAACATTTTCTTTTTTCTAGTGTAGTTTGTTGTAAGAACACAGTGTATAATACATAGAACATACAAAATATATGTTAATTAACTTTATGTTATCAGTCAGGCTTCTGGTCAACAAAAGGCTATTAGTAGTTAAGTTTTTGGGGAGTCCAAAATTATATGCAGATTTTTGACTGTGTGGGGGTTGGCGCCCTTAACCCCTGTGTTGTTCAAGGGTGAACTGTACTTATAATGGACCCCTTTCTTCCAAGCAGTTGAAATAATCTCAATTATTTCAGGTTTCTTACCCTTTCTCTGTGATTGCCTCTAAGTTCAAGGCTTACATAATGCCCATGAATGAAGGTTACAGGTGTGGAGAGCATCTCACCTGAGTTGGCATCACTTCTTACTAGCACAACTGCCTAGGTGGGATGTGGACACCTGCTGGTCACTGCTTAGTCATACTTGTACCCGGACATATACAGTAACTTTGGGTCTGGCACTGGGTCACCTAACTCTCAGGACCCTCTTGGGCACACAGGATAATCCTGATGCTTCTATGCCATTCTGGGACTATAGAAAACTTGGGAGGGCCATCCACAGCGATTTGTCACTCCCATGGCACTCTTGGGCACAAGAGCATTCCACTGCCCCAGCACTCCCCTCCACCATCCCTTCCATTTACAGGTTTACTCTGAGGCTTTTTCAAATTTATCTGGCAGGACAGAGTAGACAGCCAGACTTCAGGGGCCTTGCCTCCTTCTTAGAGTCTACCTGGGAAAGTAAACAGAGGTTTTCCTCTGGAATGCCATTCCCAAATCTGTCTGGAGTTTCTGTCATGGAACATTCTCAGTGCCCCATCCCAGGAAGGGATCAGGGCACAGATATTTTTCATCAAGAACTCCTCACCACCTAAGCTGTCTGCTCCTCTCCAGGCTTCCTGTGTTTTCCTGGTTGGTGGAAGCGGGTATGGAGCACTTTAGCCCAGAAGATGGAGAGCAGTGTGGATTGGGAAAGCTTCTTGGTTATTACTCATCCTTACTCCCACATCTCCCATATTGTATATACTCCAGCAGTTCTTTCTGTTCTGTAGAGGCCAAGATGGTAAAAATTGAAAAGCTAATAATTGGCTCCTTTTGTGTTATTTGCTTTCTGCAGAGTCATCCATTCCCTGAGGCAGTGGGAAAGGGATTACAAGGTTAAAGGAGAGGTGAAAAACTATATAGCTATATATTCCAGCCACATACGTACTCTGCTTCCCCAGTCCAGTCCTTGCTAAGATCAGTCACAACCCATAATGCACTGTGAGAAGAAATCAAACAATATGGTGTAAGGACTTTCCAGGTGGATTAACTGTGGGGTCGGCTCTGGTCATCTTACCATAGATACTTTGGCTCATTCTCTGGTCTTATTCATTCTTCTTCGAGAAGGCCCAGTTAGTGTACATTAGAGATTGTGACTCTCTCTATCAGAGGTCACACTGAAATGAGTTTAGTTCTCCTGTCTCCCCCAACTTCGCTTCTTCTCTCCCACTTTTTCTTCCCACCTCTCGACTTTTCTTACTCTGCTCCACTCTGACTGACCTCTCTCCCCAATGGCAAGTTAAAATGACATGAGTCCAGGACTCCTGCAGGAGACTATAATTTGCCTCACTAATGAAGTGTCTGTACATCCTGCTTGTGTCTTATATCCAGTTAGCGCCTGCTTTCACAATAGTATTCATATTTGAATGATGAATTATATGGTCACTCCAGTTATTAGAGACCAGCTCATTCTCAAAAATATTTGACTTTAACTGAGAAGAACTGTTTCAGTATGATGAGGATTTAAAGAAATACAAATATTTGGGGTATGCCAGAAGAATCAGGCTTCACTGTAAGCCTAACAATACATAGAGGGAGATGGTTTAAAGAGAAGCTTGCATTAAGTCCCACTGGAGTCTACAGGGTTAAGTCAGAGCAGAGGACCTGGGTTATGGTGCTGAGGTGGGCAGGTCAGCCTTGGTCTTGGAGTCCTGCTTTGAAGCAGGTGGATCTAGCTGGGAGAGTTGAGGGGTGGAGTTGGGATGGGGGCAGGAGAATATAAGGTTGAAGTGTTTTCCAGTCTGGAGCCTTGACAAATGTCAGGTCATCCAGGGATGAAGTTGGATCAGAAACAAAGAGATCAAGAGAGATGCTGGCCAAGGAGCTATGTCTTCCCAGCTGATTTTGTGGGGAGATTAAATCAGACTTTGCCATTCTTAAAGAGCCCCCTCTTGTATGTTGGGTAAAATTTGAGAAGTTGTCTTTCATGAAAACAAGAACCCTTTATGTAGCTTAAGTAATTTTTGGATAAGAATCACTTTCTAATCATCATAAATTATAATCTTTATGAAAGAGGGAGAATAACAACAAAATCATGTGCTCACTTTGGCAGCACACATACTAAAATTGGAACAAAACCAGAAATATGTATAAAAGAGTAGATCTTTCATCCAACACTTATGAACAATGATTATAATCAATAGCCCTTAATTGAAAACCATAGATTTGAACCAAAATTATAGCAAAAATCTGGAATTCTTACATATGTAGCAGATGTACCTTTCTGGTCATGTTTAGCTTTAACTAATTGGGAAATGGCAATATGGTAGAGTTCTAAGTACTGGAAACTTTGAGCTTGGAATAAAAAATTTAGAAAATCCACAAAGTGAAGAATCAAGAATTTGCTATATATTAAGTCCATTATTCTTTATGTTAAGGGCTATACATAGAAAAAAATAATATTGAAGTCACCGAGGAAATTTTCATAGGCATATAAAAAGCAGAGACTCAATTACTATACGGGAGTTTGTTTTGTCTTGTGACACTATTTCCTCTCTTGGCCCATTGAAATATCTTTTGAAGAACAGAATAAAGAGCACTTGGTACACATAGTCCACCACCAATAGACGTTGTAGAAGTGACTAGTGTGGCTCTCTTGGGGCCTAATTTGGATTTACCAAGACCCAAACGAAGTCATAGTCAGATACCCAATTAGAGCCCATATGTCACCAAAAATAATCAATGCCTCCAGAACCTGGTCAAAATATTGTTCTTTTTATAAGGAATTTTTTTTTTTTAAACACAAAGGTGATTCCAGCTAGAAATGGAAAAGAAAAGAAAAACTATGAGATAGTTCTTAAACTTTGAGCATAAAAATTTAGGTGAGTGTAAGAATCACTGGGACCCTTGTCAAAAATGCACATTCTTAGAGCAAAAGCACATGGAGGTTAAATAACATGCTACTAAGCAATGACTAGGTAAGCCAAGAAATCAAAGGAGAAATAAAAAATTACATGGAAACAAATGAAAATGAAAACACAATGATCCAAAATCTTTGGGATGTAGCAAAAGCAGTTCTGAGAGGGAAACTTTTAGCAATACAGGCCTACCTAAAGAAGCAAGAAAAATCTCAAATAAACAATCTAACCTTACACTTAAAGGAGCTAGAAAAAGAACAACAAACAAAACTCCAAACCAGCAGAAGGAAGGAAATAAAGAAGATTAGAACAGAAATAAATGATACAGAACCTAAAAACAATAGAACAGATTAAGGAAACCAGGAGCTGATTCTTTGAAAAGATCCACAAAATTGATAAACCTCTAGTCAGACTTACCAAAAGAAAAGAGAAAGGACCCAAATAAGTAAAATCACAAATGAGAGAGGAGAAATAACAACACCACCAATACAAATAGTTATAAGAGAATATTATGAAAAACATTATGCCAACAAATTGGACAACCTAGAAGAAATGGATAAATTCCTAGAAACATATACCTACCAAAACTGAAGCAGGAAGAAATAGGAAATTTGAAGACTACCAGCAACAAAATTGAATCAGTAATCAAAAAACTCCCAACAAACAAAAGTCCAGGACCAAATGGCTTCATAGGCAAATTATACCAAACATTTAAGGAAGAGTTAATAATATTCTTCTCAAACTATTTCAAAAAAATAGAAGAGGAAGGAAAACTTCCAATTAATTCTATGAGGCCATCATTACCCTGATACCAAAACCAGATAAAGCCACTACAAAAGATGAGAACTACAGACCAATATCTCTGAGAACATCGATGTAAAAATCCTCAACAAAATACCAGCAAACCAAATCTAACAACACATTAAAAAATCATTCACCATGATGAAGTGGGATTTATTCCCGGGATGCAAGCATGGGTCAATATTCACAAATCAATCAATGTAATACATCACATCAATAAGAGAAATGATAAGAACCATATGATCATTTCAATAGATGCAGAAAAAGCATTTGACAAAGTACAACATCCATTCATGATAAAAACCCTCAACAAAGCAGGTCTAGAGGGAACAGATCTCAATATAATAAAGGCCATATATGAAAAAACCCCAGTGAACACCATCCTTAATGAGGAAAAACTGAGAGCTTTGTGACTAAGGTCCAGAACAAGACAAGGATGTCCACTCTCACTACCTTTATTCAGCATAGTACTGGAAGTCCTAGCCACAGCAATAAAGACACCCAACTGGTAAGGAAGAAGTAAAACTTTCACTACTTGCAGATGACACGATACTATGTGTAGAAAACCCTAAAGACACCAAAAAAAACTGCTAGAACTGACAAATAAACTCAGTAATGTCACGGGAGACAAAATTGATGTACAGAAATCCATTGCATTTCTATACACTAATAATGAAGTAGCAGAAGGTTAAATTAAGAAAACCATACTATTTACAATTACACCAAAAATAATAAAATAACTAGGAATAAACTTAACCAAAGAGGTGAAAAACCTGTACTCTGAAAACTATAAAACATTGATGAAAGAAATTGAAGATGATGCAAAGAAATGGAAAGACATTACCTGCTCGTGGATTAGAAGAACAAATATTGTTAAAATGTCTATATACCCAAGGCAACCAATGGAATGGGAGAAGTTATTTGAAAATGACATATTGGATAAAATCTATATAGAACTTATCAAACTCAACACCCAAAAAACAAATAATCCAGTTAATAAATGGGCAGAAGACCTGAATAGACACTTTCCAAAGAAGACATCCAGATGGCTAACAGACGCATGAAAAGATGCTCAACATCACTCATCATCAGGGAAATACAAATCAAAACCAGAATGGCTAAAATTAACAACTCAGGAAACCAACAGATGTTGGCAAGGATGCAGAGAAAGGGAAACCCTTTTGCACTGTTGGTGGGAATGCAAACTGGAGCAGCCATTCTGGAAAACAGTGTGGTGGTTCCTCAAAAAGTTAAAAATAGAACTACCCTACAACCCAGCAAAATGCTGATTCAAAGGGGCATGTGCACCCCAGTGTTTATAGCAGCACTATCAACAATAGCTAAATTATAGAAAGAGCCAAATGTCCATCAACTGATAAATGGATAAAGAAGATGTGGTATGTATGTTCAATGAAATATTACTCAGGAATCAAAAGGAATGAAATCTTGCCATTTGCAACAATGTGGATGGAAGTAGAGTGTATTATGCTAAGTGAAATAAGTCAGTCAGATAAAGATAACTATCATATGATTTCACTCACGTGGAACTTAAGAAACAAAACAGATGAACATAGGGGAAGGAAGGAAAAATAAGACAAAAACAGAGAGGGAGGCAAACTACAAAAGACTCTTAACTATAGAGAATGAACTGAGGATTGCTGGAGGGGAGGTGGGTAGGAATGGGCTAAATGGATGATGGGCATTAAGGAGGGCATTTGTTGGGATGAGCACTGGGTGTTATATGTAAGTGATGAATCACTGAATTTTACTCTTGAAACCAATACTACACTATATGTTAACTAATTTGAATTTAAATAAAAACCAAACAAACAAAAAATGTCTATACTACTCAAAACATTTAATGCAATCTCTATCAAAATACCAACAGCATTTTTCACAGAACTAGAACAAGCAATCCTAAAATCTGAATGGAACCACAAAAGACACCTAATAGCCAAAGCAATCTTGAAAAAGAAAAATAAAACTGGAGGTATCACCATTCCAGATTTCAAGTTATATGACAGAGCTATAGTAATCAAAATAGTATGGTACTGGTCAGAAACACATACACAGATCAATGGAACAGAATAGAAAATTCAGAAATGAACCCATAATTACATGGTCAATTAATCTTCCACAAAGGAAGAAAGAATATACAATGGGAAAAAAGAGTCTCTTCAATAAATGGTGTTGGGAAAACTGGACAGCTACATGCAAAAGCATGAACCTGGACCACTTTATTACACCACACACAAAAATAAACTCAAAATGGATTAAAGACCTAAATGTGAGGCCTGAAACCATAAAAATCCTAAAGAGAACACAGGCAGTAATTTCTCTGACATGGGCTGTAGTAACGTTTTTCTAGATATGTCTCCTGAGGCATAGGAAATAAAAGCAAAAATAAACTATTGGAACTACATCAAAATAAAAATGTTTTGCACAGCAAAGGAAACAGTCAACAAAACTAAAAGGCAGCCTCTTGAATGGGAGAAGATATTTGCAAATGACATATCCAATGAGGGGTTAGTATCCAACATATATAAGGAACTGATAGAACTCAACACCCAAAAAGCAAATAATCCAATTAAAAAATGGGCAGAAGACATGAACAGACAGTTCTCCAAAGAAGACATACAGATAGCCAACAGACACATGAAAAGATGCTCAAAATCACTCATCATCAGGGAATTGTAAATCAAAACTACAGTGAGGTATCACTTCCCACCTGTCAGAATGGCTACTATCAAAAACACAAGGGGGTGCCTGGGTGGCTCAGTCAGTTAAGCGTCTGCCTTCAGCTCAGGTCATAATCCCAGGGTCCTGGGATCAAGTCCTACATCAGGCTCCCTGCTCAACAGGGAGCCTGCTTCTCCCTCTCCCTCCGCTGTTCCCCCTGCTTGTGCTCTCTTGCTCTATCAAATAAATACATAAAATCTAAAACAAAACAAAAAAAAACACAAGAAACAAGTGTTGGCAAGGACATGGAGAAAAAGGAACCCTCGTGCGCTGTTGGTAGAAAGGCAAATTCTCTGTTAAAAATTGGACTACCCTAGACCAGTAATTGAACTGTAAGAACACGAATTCACAGCGATACATGCATCCCTATGTTTGTTGCAGCATTATTTACAATAGCCAGGTTATGGGGTTAGCCCTGGTGGCCATCGATGGATAAATGGATGTGGTGTATATACATAATGGAATATTATTCAGCTGTAAAGAGGAATGAAATCTTGCCATTTGCAGCATCATGGATGAAGCTAGAGAGTATAATGCTAAGTGAAGTAAGTCCGTTAGAGAGAGACAAATACCATATGATTTCACTCATATGTGGAATTTAAGGGAAAAAAACAAGTAAAGGGAAAAAAATGAGAGAGAGAGAGAGACAAACCAAGAAACAGACTTCACTATTGAGAACAAACCGATTATTACCAGGCAGGAGGTGGGTGGGGGGGTGGGTGAAATGGATGATGGGGACTAAGAAGTGTATTTCTTTTTTTTAAATTTTACTTTATTATGTTACGTTAGTCACCATACAATACATCGTTAGTTTTTGATGTAGTGATCCACACTTCATTGTTTTCATATAACACCTAGTGCTCCATGCAGTACGTGCCCTCCTTAATACCCATCACCAGGCTAACCCATCCCCCCACCTCTCTCCCCTCTAACACCCTCAGTTTGTTTCTCAGAGTCCGTAGTCTCTCATGGTTCAACTCTCCCTCTGATTTCCCTTCCTTTTTCCCTTCCTTCTCCTAATGTCCTCCATGCTATTCCTTATGTTCCACAAATAAGTGAAACCATTTGATAATTGACTTTCTCTGCTTGACTTATTTCACTTAGCATAATCTCCTCCAGTCCCATCCATGTTGATGTAAAAGTTGGGTATTCATCCTTTCTGATGGCTGAGTAATATTCCATTGTATATATGGACCACATCTTCTTTATCCATTCATCTGTTGAAGGGCATCTCGGCTCTTTCCACAGTTTGGCTCTTGTGGACATTGCTGTTATGAGTATTGGGGTGCATATGGCCCTTCTTTTCACTACATCTGTGTCTTTGGGGTAAATACCCAGTAGTGCAATTGCTGGGTCATAGTGTAGCTCCATTTTTAATTTTTTGAGGCACCTCCACACTGTTTTCCAAAGTGGCT